>NC_072423.2:48757777-49380555 GCF_028878055.3 Symphalangus syndactylus
ATAATGTGAAAAGTTAGGTATAGATTGCCTCCTTATATACTTCTCTCACTGTTAAAAACTTAAATCTGATCCTTCCTTGAAAACGTTGCTCGATCAAAACTTTAGCTATTTCATTCTCCATTTTCTGAAATGTAGTTTAAGATATTGTTTCCTCGGTGTTGTCAAGATAAAATCACTCTTTCTCTCCTTCCTTCCCTCCTCCCCTCCTTATAATAAAATCGCTCTCTCTTTTCCTTTCCATTCCTCTTCTGTTCATCCTTCTCTACTTCCTCACTTTCCTTTTACTTGCTTGCTTTCTCTCTCTCTCTCCTTTCTTTTCTCAGTTTCCCTCTTTCTACAAATGCTAGCCCTGTGCCCCCACCAAATACCCTGAAATCTAATGTGGGATAATGCATACCTGGGAGTATACGTTTTCCAAAAGCTCTCCCAGTGATTCCAAGGATGAAGGTAAGGTGAGAAACACTGATCTAGAACATGCCTGAGAGCCTAGGAAGACACTGAAATGGCCTCATTAGCCAAAACAAATATCTAAATGTTCAGTTATTACATGCCTTCTCATGGAAATTTGTGTCTTTTCTTACTTAGAGTTTACTATACTTTAGGTACATTATAAAATGTCATTTCCCAATTTTCCATAATAAATTGACCATAAATGAAAATTATGTGCAAGATTTAACTAAGATTTAACTAAGAACAGACATGCCAATCACACAAAGAAGTGACAATGATGACTCCCTACAGAAGGGATGTGAAGGGAAAATAAGAGTGTTAAGGAGACATTTGTGTCCTCCCCAGGCCTCTTCCAGCTCTTTTCTTGTCCTGCCAACAAGGGAGACTTTGAAGTTCGTTTTTGGTTCTTTTTTATTATTAATTTTCTACTTTCTAGTTCTTGCCATTTGGGTGGGTAATAAGCATTTATCTCTTATTTCAACTTCCTTCCTCTATGAAGCTTTATTGGGTTGGTGCAAAAACCTGCAATTACTTTTGCACCATCCTAATAAATGCAGGCCAAAGAGAAAGGTAGAAGATCCGACTTAGGCCACAAGCCTGAGTTTCAGGCCCCAAAGACCTCTGTCAGAGTTGTCCATAGAGCTGTTAAAACCTAGAACTCTGAGAGCCACTGTTCTTTGTCTTCACATTTAGTAAGTTTAGTTACCACAGTGGAGGAAGAAGGGTCCATAGAGGTGATTTGCTAAGACAGATTTCTGGTTCTTATGCCCTCAATGCCATTAAATCACTACCATGGCAGTGTCCAAATATGGCTGCCAGAAATCCTTCGTTCCCTGTAAAGCATGCCACTTCTCACATCAAAAAGTGGAGACTACTGTCCTTCTCCCTAAACTTGCAGTGACCTTGGGAATTGCTTTGACCAATAGAACGTGACAGAAATGTTATGCTAGCATTCTTGAGCCCAGAGGACTTCTGAGGATGGCCAGCCTCTGTTCCCTCACTCTTAAAGCCTAGCCAGCATGCTATAAGAAATTGCAGAAAGAGAGGCCCCAGAAGGTGACAGGCCATCCCAGACACCCCAACCACAGTCAAGCTCTCAGCTGAAAGCAACTGCATGAATGAGCCCAGCTGGCACCACATGGTGCTAACGATCTCCCCAGTTGAACTCTGCCTGAACTCCTGACTTACAAAATTGGGAGAAATAACAAACTGTCTTTAAGCCACTAAGTTTGGGGGTAGTTCATTATGTCACAATGGATAACCAAAACACTCTCCGTTGCTCTGAACTAAAACCTCATGGAGCATAGCAATTTAGATCTTGCTTGCGGCAGGAAAAACAGAAACTGTGTTACAGCAGAGTGTACTGATATTAATAACAATGATCTTAAGCCATTGTGATGGCTTAAATGCTGCTTAAGGAAATAGGAATACCCTGCCTAAGCCTGTATGATATATTTTAGACATAATCCATTTGAATTTGTTAAAATTTGAATATTAGAATAGCAAATTTAAGAGTAAGTATCAGGAATCTGGAACATTGGCTTAGGTAGGCAGCTTCATCCCTGAGGAAGTTAGACAAATGATTTGTTGTCATACAGAGGAATTACCCTCGCCTTGAGATCAAAGAGAAAGCAGACGAGTACAGGGCTTGCAGAGAGAAGACCAAACTTACTGTGAAAGGCATCTCAAGACTAAGGGTTGGAAGGATAAATTTTGAGCCCTAGAGAAACTTCCCTAACAGCCTACTACCTGTCCTGACCTTGCCACTGAACAATGTGCTTTGCACAGAAAACTCAAAGAGGAGGTCTGGATGCTAGCCATACCATCACCATTTATTTACTATTGGATTTTGACTAAATTATCTAACCTCTCCTGAACCTTAAAGAACATATCTGAATCCCACTGATTCCCCTCTCAGATAAACACTAGAGATGTGTGTTTGGGTGAAGAAATCCATATTCCTAGTTGGGAACTAGGACTCCAGGAGAGAAGAAGTTCATCATTGCTGGGCTAGAGGAGCCTGCTGGGGTATTAGCTCTCTAGGCTTGCACTAACAAAGGGATACAAACTAAGTAGCTGAAACCACAGAAGCTATTGTCTCACAGTCTGGACGCCAGAAGTCTGAGATCAAGGTGTTGGAGGGGTGTTTCCTCCTGAGGACTGTGAGAAAGAATCCGTTTCGGGCCTCTCCCCTAACTTCTGGCAGCTTGCTGGCAGTCTTTGGCACTCCTTGGTTTATAGGTTCATTATCCTGATCTCTGCCTTTATCTCACATGGCATTCTCCCCATGTGCATGTCTTTGTGGTTGATGTTTCCTTATTTGTAAGGACACCGGTCATATTGGTTTAGAGCCCATCCTAAGGACTTCACTTTAATTTGATTACCTCTGTAAAGACCCTCTCTCCAAACAAGCTCAGATTCTGAGAAACAGGGAGTCAGGACTTCGACACATCATCTTTGGGGAACACAATTCAAGCCATAACACCTGAGTCAGTTAGGACATGCTATTTCAACCTGTAGAACCTTAGAGTCTGAGCATCCGTGGAAACAGCAAACCCCATCGATGCCTATCCTGATGTCTCACAGAGGCTGATTCAGACTCTTCATTCCATCTTGGCCTGAAACTTCCAGAGAAAGAGTCCCATCACTTGTCCTGACACCCCTTACCATCCTGGACCCCTGCTGGGCCTCCCCCATCTGCTGCCTCAAAATCCAGTACCACCCTTGTCACTCACCCTTGTCCCCCACTCACTCCACAAGCATCCCCTAAGTGCTGACCGCCCTGCTTCACTGCCAAATCCTGGTCCTCTCCAGGGTTTCTTCCACCAAAGAGACCCAGACATTGAATTTAACAGCTTATTTGAGGTTGTTTTTGTTTTTGTTTTCTAGGTTTTTTGTCGCAATGTTTTTTTTTTTTTAGTTTTTCCTTTCCAAAAGAAAAGACACAACATCTGAATGACAAACGTGTCTACCCCCTTGCTTAGTTATTTCAAAGAGAAAAAAAATCCTCACAAAGCAGGAAGGAATAAGCACTTAACAATTCAGTGGCTGTCTTGGTGCACATGCCTCCCTCCTAGTTAATTCTTCTATACTAACAACTGCTTTGGGCACCATAAATTATATACCTGTTTTGACTAAAAGGAGTTGCATGATGAGTGGTGGGGCTTATCAAAATCAAGTCCACATTGCAGGTGCTGTCAGTATGACAGACAGAAAGGTACAGCGTAATCCCGATGACTTCCCAATGAAACATAGACAGAGGCTTAACCTGATCCCTGAAGGAATGACAAGGAAAATAAGGTGAAAGACCAATTAGCCTCTTTCCATATAATCTGAAATTTATTGGCTGGCTATTTTTACTCCTTCTGCTCCCTGACTCACCAGGTAGCAGCCAGGAGGTGACAGAAGCCAATGCTTTCTCTTCAGAGCCATCTGATAATTTTTGGTGGAAAAGCTACCTGACTTTTACTGGACTAAAAAGTGCATCATATCGACCTGACCCACAGCCTTCTTTTTCTTTTAGAGAGTTGAGAAAGACAACACATGTGCACCTGTTTTTCTAAGTGGGATGAAGAAGGGATGTAGAGAGAAGTGGCAATTCTCTCAAATGTTATCCATCAGTTGCTGGGTGCCTGCTTCGTGTTCACCCCTTGCTAGGCATTGTAGAAGAGACAAGAAAAGAAAAGTCATATTCTATGGCTTCTCAAAATCTAGTAGAGAGGAGTAAATAGATAAAACTCTGCTGTAGAAAGAGAAAGTCTTAATGATGCTGCTGGTTTTCATGTGTGATGAAATTTCCTCTTCCTTTTTAGCAGGTCAAGTATTACCTTTGGGGTTTTTATCCAGCTCTGGGGATGGGTGTGCACTGGATACTTATCTTCCTGGAGTCTTTCATTTGGCATCCTTTGTGGCCAATGGGATATAGTTGAAAGGAAACTAAGCAGGGTTTAGAGCAGCATGTGTGGTGATACTTAGGGCTGAGAGCAGGAATACACAACCATCTGGCTTGAGCCACACAGTTATGTGTGGTGAGATGATGTGCCCACAATGGGAAGTTGACCAAAGGTCAATGTGACAGAAGCTGGAAGAAGACCATGAAGGGTGAGGGAGTCAGTTAGTAATTCTAGAAGAAAGTTTCCTCCATTTTCCTGGTGGTGATGTTTACAGTGCTCAAATGCACTACCCTGGCCACTGTAGCCATGTCTCCTAACTGAATTTCCCATATAACCTGTCCTGAGAGGGTTGATAAAGCCACCAAAAGTGTTTCACTTCTAGGACACAGATCAGTCACTGAAGGACCACAGCATCCAAGCAACAAGTTAATTCCTAGGAAATGGAGCAAGTACATTTAGGAGGCAAAACCCATGTTAATCACTTTGCCTGTTGTTTCTCCTCTATTACCTTTGCCCACATATGCCATGTTCCCCCCAATCAACTTCAATTAAATTTATCATAACAAAGATTGATAATAATTATCATTAGTATAAAAAAATTCTTTCCCTTTTCATAGTGCTTTTTTCTTTCTAAACTATTTTCACACACATTAGTTAATTCAATCTTTATCATCTGCTGTGTGCCCAGCCGGGGCTAGGTACTGTGAGGGATGCAAGAAGCAAGACTTTGCACACCACTGAGTGGCTAGTGCTGTCTCTCTCTTTGCTTTCACTGGTCTTTGTGACTAAACCATCAGGCACAGATACCAGAGAAAGGGCAGGGCTCCATTCCAGGTAGAAAAAATGGAAATCTGTCACTCTGCCCACCCAGAACCTCCTGTTATCACTCTATCATAGTCCATGACTGACCCATTCCCTCTGGCTGCTCCCAGCCCCTAAGATTTTAGAGCTGCTATTTCGCCTTTCTAGATGGCCCTGATGTCATCAATTCCAATCTTAACCACACCCTCTTCCTACACATATATCCTCATAACTTCTCCAGATTCCTTTAGATTGCATTTTGGCTCTCTGCTGAGTTTGCTACTCCTCCCAATTTAGCAACATCTGAAAATTTAATTAGCAGGTGGTTGTCTCCCTCTTCCATATAATTAATGAAGATGTTAAAATACAACTGGATTAAGAATTTATTACACTATAATTTGCAAATCATTGTCACAGTTACTAGATAAGCTCTAACAACACAGAAGGGAGCAACTTGAGAGGAGCAAGGGTGGCTAAGGCACCATCATCCTCCCTCTAAGCCAAAGGCAATATGGTACAGGGGAGAGAACTCAGGCTGAGAGATGGTAGCCAGGGTACTGGCTGAGAGTCTGTCACTAACTGGTAGAAGCTCCCTCATAATCCATCCCTAAACCCCAAGGTACATGTTAAAGAACACCAAGAGAATCTCAGCTCAAATCACCAAGGGGCCAGGGAGGTTTTCCTCTGAGCTTGGAACAAATGCAGTGATCCATTAGAAAGGGAGGGAGTGTCCTTTATTTCCATCTCTTGCCTGATAGCCCTGGCCAGAATTTCCAATACTATGTTGAATAGGACTGGTGAGGGAGGTCATCCTTGTCTTGTGCCGGTTTTCAAAGGAAATGCTTCCAGCTTTTGCCATTCAGTATATTAGCTGTGGCTTTGTCATAAATAGCTCTTATTATTTTGAGATGTGTTCCATTGATACCTAGTTTATTGAGTGATTTAGCATGAAGGGGTGTTGAATTTTATCAAAGGCCTTTTCGGGATCTATAAAGTCTATAAAAATAATCTTGTGGTTTTTGTCATTGGTTCTGTTTATGTGATGGATTACGTTTATTGATTTGCGTATGTTGAACCAGCCTTGCATCCCAGGCAAGAAGCTGACTTGATCGTGGTGGATAAGCTTTTTGATGTGCTGCTGGATTCAGTGTGCCAGTATTTTATTGAGGATTTTCACATCAATGTACATCAGGGATATTGGCCTGTAATTTTGTATTTTTGTTGTGTCTCTTCCAGGTTTTGGTATCAGGATGATGCTGGCCTCATAAAATGAATTAGGGAGGAGTCCCTGTTTTTCTATTGTTTGGAATAGTTTCAGAAGGAATGGTACCAGCTCCTCTTTGTACCTCTGGTAGAATTTGGCTGTGAATCCATCTGGTCCTGGGCTTTTTTTGGTAGGTAGGCTATGAATTACTGCCTCAAATGCAGAACTTGTTATTGGTCTATTCAGGGATTTGACTTCTTCCTGGTTTAGTCTTGAGAGGGTGAATACATCCAGGAATTTATCAATTTCTTCTAAATTTTCTAGTTTATTTGCATAGAGGTGTTTATAGTATTCTCTGATGGTAGTTTGTATTTCTATGGGATCAGTGGTTGATCTCCCCTTTATCATTTTTTATTGTGTCTATTTGATTCTTCTCTATTTTCTTCTTTGTTAGTCTGGCTAGCAGTCTATCTATTTTGTTAATCTTTTCAAAGAACCAGCTCCTGGATTTATTGATTTTTCTTAAGGGTTTTTCGTGTCTCTATCTCCTGCAGGTATGCTCTGATCTTAATTATTTCTTGTATTCTGCTAGCTTTTGGATTTGTTTGCTCTTGCTTCTCTAGTTTTTTTAGTTGTGATGTTAGGGTGTCAATTTTAGGAAAAAAGGAAGTCAAATTATCTCTGTTTGCAGATGACATGATTGTATATTTAGAAAACTCCATCGTTTCAGCCCCAAAACTCCTTAGGCTGATAAGCAACTTCAGCAAAGTCTCAGGATACAAAATCAATGTGCAAAAATCACAAGCATTCCTATACACCAATAATAGACAAACAGAGAGACAAATCATGAGCAAACTCCCACTCACAATTGCTACAAAGAGAATAAAATACCTAGGAATACAACTTACAAGAGATGTGAAGGACCTCTTCAAGGAGAACTACAAACCACCGTTCAAGGAAATAAGACAGGACACAAACAAATGGAAAAACATTCCATGCTCATGGATAGGAAGAATAAACGTTGTGAAAATGGCCATACCGCCCAAAGTAATTTATAGATTAATGCTATTACCATCAAGTTACCATTGATTTTCTTCACAGAATTACAAAAAACTACTTTAATTTTCATATGGAACCTAAAAAAGAGCCTGTATAGCCAAGACAGTCCTAAGCAAAAAGAACAAAGCTGGAGGCATCATGCTACCTGACTTCAAACTATGTTACAAGGCTACAATAACCAAAACAGCATGGTACTGGTACCAAAACAGATATATAGACCAATGGAACAGAACAGAGTCCTCAGAAATAACACCACACATCTACAACTATTTGATCTTTGACAAACCTGACAAAAACAAGCAATGAGGAAAGGATTCCCTATATAACAAATGGTGTTGGGAAAACCGGCTAGCCATAAGCAGAAAACTGAAACTGGACCCCTTCCTTACACTTTGTACAAAAATTAGCTCAAGATGGATTAAAGACTTAAACGTAAAACCTAAAAACCATAAAAACCCTAGAAAACCTAGACAATACCATTCAGGACATAGGCATGGGCAAAGACTTCATGACTAAAACACCAAAAGCAACGGCAAACAAAAGCCAAATTTGACATCTGGGATCTAATTAAACTAAAGAGTTTCTGCACAGCTAAAGAAACTATCGTCAGAGTGAACAGGCAACCTACAGAATGGGAGAAAATTTTTGCAATATATCTATCTTTACAAAGGGCTAATATCCAGAATCTACAAGGAACTTAAACAAATTTACAGGAAAAACACAACCCCATTAAAAAGCGGGTGAAGAATATGAACAGACACTTTTCAAAAGAAGACATTTATGCAGCCAACAAACATATGAAGAAAAGCTTATCATCACTGATCATTAGAGAAATGCAAATCAAAACCACAGTGAGATACTGTCTCACACCAGTTAGAATGGTGATCATTAAAAAGTCAGGAAACAACAGATGCTGGAGAGGATGTGGAGAAATAGGAACACTTTTACACTGTTGGTGGGAGTATAAATTAGTTCAACCATTGTGGAAGACAGTGTGGCAATTTCTCAAGGATCTAGAACTAGGAATACCATTTGAGCCAGCAATCGCATTACTGGATATACACCCAAAGGATTATAAATCATTCTACTATAAAGACACATTCACATGTACACTTATTGCAGCACTATTCACAATAGCAAAGACTTGGAAACAACCCAAATGCCCATCAATGTTAGACTGCATAAAGAAAGTGTGGCACATATACACATGGAATACTATGCAGCCATAAAAAAGAATGGGTTCATGTCCTTTGCAGGGACATGGGTGAAGCTGGAAACCATCATTCTCAGCAAACTAACACAGGAACAGAAATCCAGACACCACATGTTCTCATTCATAAGTGGGAGTTGAACAATGAGAACACATAGGCACAGCAGGGGGAATATCACATACTGGGGTCTGTTGGGGGATGGGGGACAAGGGGAGGGATAGCATTAGGAGAAATACCTAATGTAGATGACAGGTTGATGGTTGCAGCAAACCACCATGGCACATGTATACCTATGTAACAAACCTGCACGTTCTGCACATGTATCCCAGAACTTAAAGTATAATTTTTTAAAAAAAGAGAGAAAAAAACAAGAAGAAGAAAGGGAGGGAGTAAATGATGCAGTGGGGCAACATGTATCTTTTACTGAATATTGTGTCCCTAATAAGAACAAGCTTTTCTTGGAAACCAAACAAAATAGTGTTAAGTCAAATCATTTGACCCAGGAAGTCTTATTTCTAAATATCTATTCTTGGCTAATAAAAACAGCCAACTCTAGAGAGAAATATTTAATCATAAGGAAGGGGAGTTTCTAACATTTAAAAATAATAGACCATGGGGAAAATCCTATACCTTATTTTATCTCAGGTCATTCCCAACTAATCTCACTGTCTCTACTTCTAACTTCTGCTGGCCCTGGCCTGACTCCAGTTCCTATTGTTTCTTCTGACATGGCCTCTCTCAAGTATATCTCTTGCTTTGATTTTTCTCTTCTTTTCTTTGACTTTCATGACCTCACAACCTCATCTAGCCCCACCTTCAGCCTAGCTGTTCCTGGGGCTACATGGCTCATATCCTTCCAGCAATAATAAACAAGACTCCTGTGTCAGTTCGTTTTCACACTGCTGATAAAGACATACTTGAGATTGGGCAATTTACAAAAGAGGCTTAATTTGACTTACAGTTCCACGTGGCTGGGGAGGCCTCACAATCATGGCAGAAGGCAAGGAGAAGCAAGTCACATCTTACATGGTTGGCATCAGGCAAAGAGAGCTTGTGCAGGGCAACTCCCATTTTTAAAACCATCGGATCTCATGAGACCAATTCACTATCACCAAAACAGCACAGGAAACACCCACCTCCGTAATTCAATCATCTCTCACCACCGAGTTCCTCCCACAACACATAGGAATTGTGGGAATTACAATTCAAGATGAGATTTGGGTGGAGACACAGCCAAACTATATCAACCCCTCACCCGTTGCAACAAACAGGCCAACCCCACCTCCGGCTCCTGAGATACTCTGGTGCAGGCAGCTCCGCTCTGTCTTTTGTGTTGGAGCTGCCATCTGCTCTAAGGCCATGTCTACCCAGCAAGGCCAGAGAGCAAGCCTGGGAACAGGATTAAATACCTTTATGGTGGACAGACATAAAATGGATTATTGAAGGGTTATTAACGTGTTTAGGAGAATACTCTTAGCTTCACAGAGCAAATATTAAAGAAGTCACTATACCTGTGAAAACTTTTCAAGAAAACAAGTGTTGAAAAATGGAATTCCTAAATCTAATTTGATTCCAAAGTCATTTTGTTATGTCCAACACATGATCTGGCAAATCATGCAGGACTTGACTGACTTGCTGGCCCCATATTGCGAATTCCAGATCAAGTTTGCTACCAAATACATTAATTTTAAAATTTGAGCTCCTATAGTTCTTTACCTCGATGTATTGTAAAAAAGAAGCCTGTTTTGTTGAAAAAAAGAAAAAAGAAATAAAAAGACAAAGTAGTGATTCACGCAAGGGAATACCTTGAAACGGGTATAATTTATAAAACAAAATACCCTTAATATGACAGCAGTCAATTTAGCCTGATATAAAAGAGGGTCTGTGTTTTCTTTCATTTATATTTTTATGATACGTAATGTCTTTATAATTTCACCACTCTACATCAAAGCCACCAACCGCTGAGTGCCTAAATAAGTAGCATGTGAAGAAAATGAATGAATTGCTAAATGTCCCATTATGTCCACAGAGAATATCCTTCTATTTGGAGTCAGAAATCTTAAATTGAGACGACAAAATGAATGGTTTTCACTCCAATGGAGGGAGAGTTTTGGCAACTTTATTATGCTCAGCATTTGAATTGGAATAAGAGGAAATATAGAGAGAAATGAAGTTTTAAAAAATAATAAGTGTTGTTGGTGTTGGGTTCTGGCTCTGTCAGTTCGTCTGTGAGACAGAGTGATGGGGACTGCAGGGGGCATAGCACATGCATAAAACCTCCAGGGAGATGGAGCAGAGGGCCTGTCACTGTTGTGATTTCTCCTGCACAAAGAAGCTATTTGAAGAATCTTAACAAGTTCTAACGTGTTTGGCCCAACACATTAGGGCTGACATCAAAAATGGAAAAGCAGAGAATCTGTCGAGCTGGTTAAAGGAAATCACAATAATCAGCAGCTCTTAAGGCACTTAACCACAGACACCCAGGGAGCCCCAAGTCAAGGAATAAGAAATGGTGGGGGAGAAGGGGTGGTGATTGCAGCAACATCCAAGAGCTCATTGACCTTAAAAATCTACCCAAGTGCATTGGTGGAAAACAGGATGAATACTATAGCAAATATAACACAATTACTGATCTGTGTATGCTGAAGCAACAAAGGCTATGGAGATCCACTTTCACTGGCCCTAATTCACCCTCTTAGAGCCTCAACATTTAAAACTTCTATTCTTCATATTCCAGAACTCATCTCTCTTTCTCTTACTATCTGCAAATGTCCATAGGAACTTCCTCTCAGCGCAGTGTTTTGTGCCACAATTGATGACAGAGAAGGGATGGGCTCACTAGTGTGCCCAAGTGTCCTCCAGATCAGGAGGCTGGCATTTTCTGGGTAAGACATTTAACCTACTGGTTGAGAATTAACTGTGAGTACATTATCAAAATAGGTCGGATGTACTTAACTTTTGACCTATTGGAGTGATGAGATCATAGCCCAAGGGTGAACAGTTAGTAATCAAGTCAAATGTTTCATTCCCTGAGTAAGGTTGATCTACACATTTGTGACTGTGTGAGAATATATGTGTTGTGCAACGTGCATGCAGTCAGAGCAGAGTAGGAAAAGGCTTGCTCTCTGACACCTTTTAGGGTCTATATTTTAAAGAAAAAAGTTCATACCCAGATAGAGGGAAAAAGAAACTCTGAAATTCAGAAGGGTCACCTTTCATGCTAAATAGAGAGTAGCATTTTATTCCTTCAACTGGGAAAATCTGCTCTATGTGTAGCAAACACAGTATTAAATTGCAATATAATGCATGTAACTCTGAATATATGCTTTGAAGCTTGAACACTGCTCTTTTAAGACAAAATAATCAATGGACAGTCTGTTCCTGATATGGTTTGGATCTGTGTCCCCACCCAAATCTCATGTTAGATTGTAATCCCCAATGGTAGAGGTGGAGCCTGGTGTGAGGTGACCAAATCATGGGGGCAGTTTCACATGAATGGTTTAGCACCATCCTACTTGGTACTGTCCTCGCAATAATAATAGTGAGTGAGTTCTCATGAGATCTGATCATTTAAAAGTGTGTAGCACCTCCGCCCCAGCCCCGTTGCTCCTACTCTGGCTATGTGATGCTCAAACTCCCCCTTCGCCTTCCACCATGATTGTAAGTTTCCTGATGCCTCCCAAAAGCTGAGCAGATGCCAGCATCATGCTTCCTTACAGCCTGTGGAACTGTGAGCCAATTAAACCTCTTTACTTCATAAATTATCCAGTTTCAGGTATTTCTTTATAGCAATGTGAGAATGGGCTAATATAGTTCCTCTCTGGCCTCAGTTTTCTAATCACAGGAACAAGCAGCTTAGACTATATAATTTCTAAATTCCAATCCAGTCTCATATTATGTGGTATTTAACAATATTAATAACAATATCACAACTATACCATAATGGCATATCACCAACAACAACTTTGTCAACAACTATTTGCTGAACGCTTAAGAGGCACCAGTGTGCTGAGTGGTTTATGTACTTTAACTTATTGAATCCTCACAATAATTTGTAATGAAAGAATATTATCATTTTTATAAATGAAGACAAATAAATTTTCCAATATTACATCGTTTATGGGTGGCAATATTGAAATTCTAACTTAAATCTAACCCCGCAACCTGTGTTCTTAATTTTAAAAACTGTATTGTATATTTCAGTTTTGTCTAGCATAGAGGGAGGGGAAGACAGGCTATAAGAGACTGAAAAGCAGAAATGTTTTTAGTAAGTGTTTACAATATTATTGAAGAGAAAAGAGCCACATGGAAAAGAGATAACCATACGGTATAGTATGTGTGTAAGTGCCAGATTAAATAGATCGGTCAATAAGAACTACAGGACTTAGAGAAGGGAAAATCATTATTAGTTAGATACTAGCAACAAGCATAGCTAGAAAGGGCTTTGTGTCACTGGGCTTTCAAACGGAGAGAAAACAAGGCAGACAGAAAGGCTAGGATAAACGTTTTTGGTGGGGAAAAGTGCATTAGCAGAAGCAAACATTGGGATTGTTGTAGCATGAACAAAAAACAATGAAGAGAGAAGCTTGCATTTTCTAGTCTGAAGAAAACATGTAAACCTTCATATTTTGCAAAAATAAGTTAATATATTTTCCTTACAATAGAGAAGACTTCAGAGACAGCACATTTTTGTAGCAAATGGTTAATTCACTCATTGTTGCAAAATATGATCAGCATTTCTGGACATACAATATTATGGCAGATCAATACTTTCACCACATATACAAGGATCAACCTAGGACTCTTGTTAAAGATACAGAAAAGTGATTCTCACCACAGACCCACTGAGTCAGAATTTCTATTAATGAACCCAGGAATTTGCATGTACAAATGCTTCTCAAATTATTGTTAAAAATGTTATTGCAGTATAGTTTTCATATATTAAAATGCACAGATTTTAAGTATTTATTGTGATAAATTTTGACAAATATATACACCCCTGTAACCTTTATCCCAACTGAGATACAGAACACTCCTATCATCCCAGAAAGTTTTTTGTACCCCTTCTATACTTTTGATATTTGGCCCTCCAAACCTCATGTTGAAATTTAATCCCCAATTTTGTAGGTGGGGCCTACTGGGAGGTATTTGGATCATAGGGCAAATCCCTCATGAATAGCTTGGTGCAGTCCTTGCAGTATTGAGTTCTTGCTCTATTAGTTCTCATAAGAGATCCCCCAAGAACTGGTTGCTGATTGTTTAAGAGTCTGGCACCTCTCTTTTCTCCTCTCTCTCTCTCTCCCTGCTATCGCCATGTGGTACATTCCCTTTTGCCTTGGGTGGAAGCAGTCTGAGGTCCTCACCAGATGCAGATGCTGGCATCATGCTTCTTGTACAGCCTGCAGAACCATGGGTGAAATAAACCCCTTTCTTTATAAATG
Organism: Symphalangus syndactylus; assembly: GCF_028878055.3. Classification (NCBI taxonomy): domain Eukaryota; kingdom Metazoa; phylum Chordata; class Mammalia; order Primates; family Hylobatidae; genus Symphalangus; species Symphalangus syndactylus. The sequence goes on from NC_072423.2 coordinate 48,771,837, forward strand.
ACTCAGCCTCAAGTATTACTTTATAGCAACACAAGTGGACTAAAACAGCCCCTTTGCCATCAGTCCCCCACTGCTCCGGGAAACTGTTGATCTGATTTTCAATCTCTGAAGATGAGTTTTGTCTGTTCTAGAGCTTCCTATAACCAAAATCACACAGAGTATATTTTTTTGTGCCTGACTTCTCAGCATAGTCTATGAGAGTCACCGCTGTCGTGGGCATCAGCAATTTGTTCATTTTTGTTGCTGAGTAGTATGTCATTTCATGAATATGCCATGATTTGTTCTTTCATAGTCTTGTTAAAACACATTTGGGTGGTTTCCAGTTTTTCACTCTTGTGACAAACGTAATCATATAAGTCATTTTACAGACAAACAGTTTTTGTCTTGGATAAATAATTCAGAGTGAAATTGCTGGGTAATAGCATAGGCGTATGTTTTAGCTTTAAAATAAATGACCAGTTTTCTCAAGTGATTGTGCCATTCTATTGTCCCACCAGCAATGTATGAAAATTTCAGTTGCTCCACATCCTCACTTGATATTGTCAGGCTTTTTAATTCACCCACTCATGACCAACTTTTTTTTATGGTTAGTGCTTTTGTGTCCATGAGGTACAAAAATTTTCAATATTTTCATTCTAGTTCATTGAAAATATTTTTCTAATTTCTTTTAAAATCTCTTCTTTGACCCATGGGTTATTTAGAAATATGTTTTTTTAATTTCCAAATATTTGGCCATTTTTCAATATATCTTATTCTTAATGATTTTTTATTTAATTCCATTGTGGTCAGAAAACATATTTTATAAGATTTTAATTTCTTGAAATTTACGAGATGTATTTTAGCGAACAATTCATGATTTTTCTTGTGGAATGTTCCAATATGCACTTAAAAATAATTTGTATTCTACAGTTGGGTGTGATGTTCTGTTAATGTCAATTATGTCAAGTTCTTGGATAGTGGTGTTTAGATTCTCTATATTCTAAATGATAATTTGACTTATTTGTTCTATTAACTAATGAGAGGTAATTAATACCTCTCAATATCTACTACCTTTCAGTGTTAAAAGAATAGTTAATATTCTATCATAAAGCATTAGAGTAAATATATAGAATTTATTAACATTGCATCTATAATTGTGTTATAGATAGATGATAGATTTCCATCCTTTTATATCCATTCTGTTTGCATTACATTGTCTCTTGTAGACAGTATATATTTTACTTTTATAGCCAGTCTGACAGTCTCAGCCTTGTAATTTGAATGTTTAGTTCATTTATATTAAAGTAATTATTTATATGGTTTGGGCTAAATATATCACCTTACTATATATTTTCTATTTATTTATCTGCGCATTTTTTGGATACTTATTTTTTGGGTTAATTGAATTGTTCTGGTATTATATTTTCTTTTCTCTATTGGATTTTTAACTATGCTGCTTTTATTTTTTTCTTTGTTATTCTAGAAATTATAATATGTATTCTTAATTTATTAGAGTATCCTTACAATTAATATTTTCTCAGTTCACACTTTACACTGCCAACTTCATAAATGTAAAAATCTCAAATCAGTTAATACTAATGAGCTCCACCAACTTTTATAGAATTATTGTCTTATATTTTATCTCTATGTTACATAGGTTTTAACCAAATCTTCTAATGTCATTTTTGCTTTAACAAGCCATTACTCCTATAAAGAAAGTAAAAGAAGAAAAACTAAAAGTAAGTGTGTTTGTTTTTTTGTTTGTTTTGGGGTTTTTTTGTTTGTTTGTTTGTTTTTTTTTTTTGAGATGGAGCTCTGCTCTCATTGCCCAGGTTAGAGTGTGATGGTGCGACCTTGGCTCACTGCAACCTCCACCTCCCAGGTTCAAGCAATTCTCCCGCCTCAGCCTCTCTAGTAGCTGGGATTACAGTCATGCGCCACTACGCCTGGCTAATTTTGTATTTTTAGTAGAGATGGGGTTTCTCCATGTTGGTCAAGCTGCTCTCAAGCTCCTGACCTTAGGTGATCTACCCGCCTCAGCCTCCCAAAGTGCTGGGATTACAGGTGTGAGCCACAACATCTGGCCAGTAAGTTTTTATATTAAATTACTATTTACCACGTTTAGTGCTTTTCATCTCTTTTTGTAGAATTAGATTATCACTTGATACCATTTTCCTTCACTGTGATAACTTTTTTTGGGTATTTCTTATAGTTTAGGTCTGCCAGCAACACATTTTCTCAGCTTTTATTTATAAAACGCAATTTTAAAAAATACTTTCATTGCATATAGATTCTCAGTTAGTAGGTTTTTTGTCTTTTCTTTCAACACTTTAAATGTACATTCCATTGTCTTCTGGCCTTCATTGTTTCTGATGAAAAATCAACCATCTTTCATATTGTTCCACTGTGTGTAATGTGTTGTTTTTCTTCCAGCAGCTTTTAATATATTCTCTATATCTCTTTATCTTTGGTTTTCATCAGTTTATGATATCCCTAAATATGGTATTCTTTGTATTTACCATCCAGCAGCCTTTTGTTACAAGTGTGAATTACTGATTCCTATCTCAAATCCATTGTATCAGAGTCACTGTGTAAGAAAGTTCCAAATGTCTAAATACTCCCAAGATTATCTTTACTGACACTTAAATTTAGATAATCACTAGGCTGTAGCAATAAAACTCATCTCTAGCCTGAAGAAATTTAGAATATTTAATAAATTTGGATATGTGCTCAAAAATATATAATATCATCAGGATACAAAAATATTCCATATCAGTAGAGATGATTTGCCATGAAAGTTCAGAAAATAAAGAAGAAATCTATATAGTAAGAAAGAAAAGCTTATTGAAAGGCATATCATTTAAGTAGAATCTTAAAATATAAGTGACATTTTCATTTGGAGATTTGGAGGGGAGTTGAACATTTCTAAATTCTATCATAAAGAAAAATTTCACTATTCCAAAGCTAATCTTAAGACCTCTATCAGAGATGGAAAATAAGGGCTCTCAGCCAACCTAAGGAGATATTTCTGACACTTAAAATTAAGGTCTCCAATCTTTTCAACTTTTAATACAGAACTGTACCCCCCCTCCCCACCCCTCACCCCCTATACACACATTGATAATCCTTTACCAAGCAGAAAAAGAAAGCTGGAATGCTTTCTGACTCACTAACAAAATGCAATGGCTTCTTATTTTTTTAATGCAACATAACCTGGATGTCAGGTTGCATTAAGATTCCTTGGGTTACGATGACATAAACAGTTCAACATAATGAAACATGACACTGAGAAATATGGGCATTGATCTGTACCTCTAATTCAAAGACGCACTGGGTTTTGCCTTGATCTGCTTTTATGTCCTCAACAAGGAAATGACACATGGATAATGGGTATTGTCTGCTTTGTTGTTCCCAGGACGGGCTGCAAAGAAGAGTTTTTTCATTATTGACACATCCATCGTATTGACAAAAGGGTTATCATATTCTCTTTCTCGTGGACTCTTGTCAAATGGTCATAACTTACAGAAACAAGAACAGAATCATTCTAAAGACAGTCTTCAAGAAAATACATTCCAACTCTATCTTCCTCACACTTCAGTCTGCACTGGAACTAAAATTCAATCTCAATTTATTTATGCAATCAATAAACTATGAGCTAGGTAATGTGCTGGGGTTAGGAATACAATGACTAAGATCCTTACTTCATAGTCTTGTCCAGTGTTTATCAAAATATATTTTTCAGAGATGTTACTAGGTGTAGCCCTAAAAACTCGATGTTTTGGAAACACAGAATTAAACACATAGCAAGGATTGGGGATCAAAAGTGGAAATTAAACTGATTAAGAATTACCTGTCCCTTCTATATTGGAGCAGTATAGTCACAGGCCTCTGCTGTGTGGGAACTGGAACTGAGTTATAAAATCTGGGAGTTGTCAAGTACTTTTCTATTTATGAAATGAAGATTAAATATTCCACTCATCAGCTTGGAATAACAGCAAAGAATCAGATTTTAGCTGCTATTTATTGAGGCTGTGGCTGTGGTCACTAAAAAGTTGTTAGAGCCTGCTCTAACAAGGAGTTGTCAAACCTGCTCCAAATATAGGTATGAATTCCAAATTTGTATATATAGCATAAAGACCCCAAATCGGGACTAAACATAATATTGATTCGTAAATAGTGATGCCCCAGAGTGGCAAAATAATCATCTGTCATAAAGAGCTTTATAAAAGTCCAGAAACTGATGAGTTCCTATAGAAAACAGATTCTACCGACTGTAGATAATAATAATAATAATAAACTACCAGCTATTTCAGGAAATAATTCTCCATGAGAGAAAATGAACACAAATAACAACAACGATAACCAAAAAAAGAAAAGAATGTTTAAAACTCTTAAGGAGACTTTAAAATAAGTATATTAAAATGGCTTTATAAATCCATGGCTGGGCATGGGGGCTTATGCCTGTAATCCCAGCACTTTGGGAGGCCGAGGCAGGTGCATCACTTGAAGTCAGGAGTTTGAGACCAGACTGGCCAACATGGTGAAACCCCATCTCTACTAAAAATACAAAAATCAGCCGGGCATGATGTTGCACACCTGTAATCCCAGCTACTTGGGAGGCTGAGGCGGGAGAATCGCTTGAACCCAGGAGGCAGAAGTTGCAGTAAGTTGAGATCGCACCACTGCACACCCAAATCTCATCTCAAATTGTAATTAAAAGTGTAATCCCCTCCCCTCCCCTGCTACCATGCTCAGGGAGGGACCTGGTGGGAGGTGACTAGATCATGGGGGCGATTTCCCCTAGGCTGTTCTCCTGATAGTGAGTGAGTTCTTATGAGATCTAGTTGTTTGATAAGTGTCCCCCTTCTCTTTCTCTCTCCTGCTGCCTTGTAAAGAAGGTTTTTACCCTTTGCCTTCCGCCATGATTATAAGTTTCCTAAGACCTCCCCAGCCACGCAGACCATGGGTCAATTAAACCTCTTTCCTTTATAAATTATCCAGTCTCAGGTAGTATCTTTATAGCACAGTGAGAATGGACTAATACAGCAATGTCATGGAATCAACCTGTGTCTGTCAATGGTGAATTGGATAAAGAAAATCTGGTGTATATATACACCATGGAATACTACAGAGCCACAGTAAAGAATGAAATCATGCCTTTTGTAGCAACAAGAATGGAGCTGAAGGCCATTATCATAAGTTAAATAGCTCAGAAACAGAAAATAGAATACCACATGTTCTCATCTATCAGTGGGACCTGAACAATGACTACACACGGACATAAAGATGGAAATAATAGACACTGGGGACTCTAAAACAGTGGAGGGTGGGAGGGAAGTGAAGGTTGAAAAACTACCTGTTGGGTATTCACTATCTGGGTATGAGTTCACTTGAAGCCCAAGCCCTAGCATTATTAATATACCCATGTAACAATGCTGCACGTGTACTCCCTGAATCTATAATAAAATAAAATAAAAAGAGAATAAAAAACGAAAAGAAAAATATTCTTTTGACTGTCAGTGAAGTTTCTTGAAGTTTCTTTAAAAAGAGAGAAAACAAAATGAAAGGACCTACAAATTTTGTGAGCTGTGGAGGCCACACCCTGGCCCCTATATCATGCTGTGCCTTGAACACAAAAACCTACCTTTAAACCAGCCAATACCAGCATCAGTGGGATTGCTCAGCAATCAAGTTTCAACTTGATTGACTATTGAACTTCAAACCTTTAAGAAAAGTGGGAGCAAAATTTTTTTTTCTGCCAAAGACTACAAGATTGTATTATAAGCAAACTCTCAGTGAGAGAGCTCCTAAAAGACAGACAATTGTATATCAATAAGAGGAAGAGGCTCAGGAGAGGTTATGTTATCCCAAATCAACAAACCACCAAACAGCTATCTATCTCAAATCAACAAACCACCAAACAGCTATCTATCTCAAATCAACAAACCACCAAACAGCTATCAGTGGATCACATCCTGTGTTGGCCAGGGGTCGCTGGAGCCCCACCCCAAATCCTCTTCACTTAGCAATCCCATTGCCCTCATAGCAACATCTCCTAAACCTTCAGCTCAGCAGTGGCCCACTTAGATTTGCTCACATTTCATTGGCCAAATCAAGGCTGGCATCCAGGAGGGAGGGAAGCATAATTCTATAACAGGAAAGACAGTGAATGTTTTGAACATAATATATCCTCTACATCTTGATAGAAGTGGCATGCAAGAAAAATAGTAAGCACTTAATAAACTAAGCATGTTCGTGCAATAAAAGCATCGACGGAAAATAATTTAAAAACTAAATTGAGGTTTTAAAAATAAGGCAGGAAATATAGGACAATGAAAAGTGGAAAAGATATGAATTTCAAAGATTCTAAGATCCTTGTCCTTTGTGTAATGGTAAAGGCATTGATTAACTCAATTATTTTTAAGCAACTAGACAAATTACATGAAGCTATTAAAACAATAGAAATGTAATGTACACTTCCCTATTTCAGTTGAGAAAAAGGGGGATAGAAAGAAATCATTCTAATATAAATCAGAATGGCAGATTAAAAAAATACAGAAGGAAACATAGTAAACTGAAAATACAAAATAAGATGGCAAAAATAAGTTCAAATATTTAATGGTTATATTAAATGTAAATGGATTAAATGTAACCATAAAAGACCTTTAAACTACATTTTTAAGAGATACATAATCCATCTACATGCTGTCTTTATAAGACAATCTTTTATAAAATGGTATAAAAAGTTGAATATAGAAGGATAGAGACATAACTAACATGCATACAGTTCAATATGAACACAATTCTAGTGATACTAATATCAGACTAAGTACAATTAGGACAAAGAGCATTGAAAGACCCAAAAAGTATTTAAATGTAGAATAAATTACACAAAAGATACGATCATGAACTTATCTGCATCTAGCTACATTTTCTTGAAATATATAAAGCAAATCCGATAAAATTAGAAAGAAATAAATCACTCTAAAATCAGTGTAGGAAATTTTACTACAACTTTTTTAGAAACTAAAATTTCAAACAGACCAAAAAATCACTAAAATTAAAGACAATTTGTATAACAGAATAACAAACTTTATTAGATTACTCCAATTTCAACGAAATAATATTAATTATTTGCAAGGGTACATTGTAAGTTTATAAAAATTGGCCACATAAAAGACTACAAGGCAAGCCTAAAAATTTTTCAAAATATTTACTGTCATACAGATTTAATTTGATTTAGGTATGAAATATAAAACAAAATTTTAAAAAACTAAAAAGTGTGATCCTGAAAAATATAATGAATTGAGAGAAGGTATCAGAGACTTGTTGTCAAGATGGAGCAGTATTTTGATCATCTGTGTGCTCAAGATTTAGCTGGGCACAAATGCAATAAAAACATCTCTTGGGGCAAGAAATGGAACAGAATACAAGTAGTTATGAGTAAGCTAAAAACCAAAGGTTTGTGCTTTCCCATCAGGCAGAGAGAGGCTATATGGGTTTCAAAGCCACTAGACAAAAGGGGAGTAGGGTTGCCCCACTCAAAACAGGGGCCTGACACTTTAGCCTGCTTTGCTAAAGCTGTGGTTGAACATGCTTGCTTGAGAACTCAGGCAAAAAAAGTAGTTTATAATTGCTGTCTTTGATCATGGCTAAAGCAATCTTCAAGCCAAAATAAGTGTAGGAACAGAAACAGCCTTTCAATCAGTAACAGAAACAAGATACCCACTGGCTGGCCAATTGAATCAGCAAGAACCTCAAAAAAACTATGGAGACAAGGGTAGGAACTACCAATCATGAAAGACCTTGACAATTGGGTGAGGACAACCCAGAGAAATAGAAAGAGAATATATATATATAAAACATATTGCTATACATATATATATTTATAATCGTATGCATATATTATATATCAAAGAGATAGTATTTGCAAAAATACATTATAAATTTATAAGAATTGTAACATGGTATACCAAGGTGTAGACATGTGTCTGCCAACTCTCTCCCTTCTTTAATCTTTTACCTTCTCCACCTCTCTGGAGGAACTCCCTGAGGCCTGATTATGTGAAGAATTCTGAGATACTCCCAAGCACACATGTCTCTCCAGACTAAAGAGTGGGCAATTGATTCCAGGGACCTCCCCAACAGAGGTTGCTTTACAGCTGAGCAAAGATACACCTTAATGATAAAATTAGGCTCTAGGAGGGAGAGGAAGACCACCTGTATTATTTTCCTAGGGCTGCCATGACAAATTGCCACAAACTGGCGGCTTAAAGTAGAAAAAGTGTATTCTTTCACAGTTGTGGAGACCAGAAGTCCTGATCAAAGAGCAGGCATGGTTGTGCTCCCTCTGAAGAATCCAAGGAAAAATCTTTCCTTGCCTGTTCCTAGTTTCTGTTGGTTGCCAGTAATGTCTGGTATTTTTTGATGTGGTATCACTTCAATCTCTGACTCCATCCTCATGTAGCCTTCTTCCCTGTCTGTCTTCTGTGTGTCTAAATCTTCCTCTCCTTTCTCTTATAAAGATACTCGTCATCGGCATCCTTGGATACCAATCTTTGCATTAGGATGGGTGATAATCCAGTGGGATAGCATCTTAAATTGATTACATCCGCAAAGACCCTGTTTCCAGATAAGGTTACATGTAATTAAGGTACTGGAGATTAGGACCTCAGCATACCTTTCGTGGAGATGCAGTTCAACCCATAATACTACCTGTGAACCAATACACGTTTTTATCCCTTTCTGTAGTTTTGGGGAAAGAAAGTGAAAGTGCTGCCTTTTCTCTGATTTTCTCATATCTGGCAGAGATCCCTACCTAAACTTGATGTCTTATTAGGGCACCATCACTGTTTTAGGCCTCCCTGTTCCAAAACTTAGCTATGACTCAAAGAGTTCTCTACATGCCATCAACACAGAAGCCAATATTTAAAGAGGAGATTATCCCTTAAACTTGGTCAGGTAGGCTGCAACCTTTAACAAATGTTGTGTTGGAAGTTCTGCTCTAAGATTCTCAGCAGTACCCTAGACTCCTCCAAAGTTCTTAATAAAAAACATTTGTAATTTTTTTTTTTTTTTTGAGACGGAGTCTCGCTCTGTCACCCAGACTGGAGGGCAATGGCACGATCTCGGCTCACTGCAATCTTCGCCTCCCAGGTTCAAGCGATTCTCCTGCCTTGGCCTCCTGGGTAGCTGGGCCTACAGGCGACTGCCACCGCACCCAGCTAATTTTTGATTTTTAGTAGAGACAGGGTTTCACCATATTAGGCTGGTCTCGAACTCCTGACTTCAGGTGATCAACCCGCCTCGGCCTCCCAAACTGCTGGGATTACAGGCATGAGCCACCATGCCTGGCCAATATTTGTAATTTTAAGTAATTGTAACATAGATTCAGGTAAAGTAACATAACAGGTGAAGCTTGTTTTATAAAATGTCCTACAAAGGCTTTGAACTAAATGTTTATGATGCCTAAAAGATATACAAAGGTATAACACCTCCTAAAACAAACCAAGAAATTACGAAACAAAATTATGCATGAATGAAGCAAAAGCACAGAGATTAAAAAAATATATATCAAAAATCTCGAAAACAAAAATTTAGTTTTTGCTCCACCCTGGATATTAGTGAGTTGGAATTCATAAATTTGAAGATAACTCCAAGAAACACATTTTTTTTTAATGTGGAAAAAGTAGTTGAGAGCCTAGAAAATAGGATGAGAAATTTCTGGGAAAAAAACATGGGAAGGGTAGAGAAACTTGAGAAGGTGCTATCTAAGAATTATTCAAATTGTAATAAAACCATTAGTCCTCAGATTTAAAAGAAACTTTTAAAAGAAAGTTAGAATATGGAGCAATGCATGTATATATGCATATCTGTACACACACAGACATGTACATAAGACAAAAACATACCACTTGGATTTGACAGCAGAAGTGATTACTGGCCTTAACAAGAGACAATTTGGGAAAATGATAAAACAAAACTCTGACTAGTTGGGGGAAATCAAGAGATTTGGAGAGGAGAAGAAGTGAACAGATTGATATAGACAATTGTCTTCTATTTTCTTGGAAAGTCTGTTTTGGTTATATAAATACTAAATGAGTTTATTACCCATAGACTTTCATCACAGAAATTATTAAGGTATTCACTTCAGCAGGAAGTATGTGTGCTTAGAGGTAAGACTCATGAGGATGAGCACTGAAATGGATTTTACAAATGAGTAAATTTAATTAGCTATGGAATATAAATAAATTTAACATTTACTTTAAAAACTAAAAATAATTTTAAATTAATAAGTTAGAAGGGAGGGTTGTTCAATGAAGAAATATGTCATGCTAAAACTGACAGAATTTTCAGAACAAATGACTAATATATAATTATAGAGGAAATTTTAAAACAGATCTGTCAGGGACTGATACATTAAAATGACAATAAATCTCTACCAATATGGAAGTTTTGAACAACAAATTAAATATACCTATCTGATGGGCTTTTGTCAAATTCTGCTTTGAAAATAAAGATTATATATTATTTTAATGTACATATAAAATATCTTTAATTCACTATATATAAATGAAATCAGAAAGCAAGTATCAAATAATTTCAAACACTCAACCTTATGAAGGCCATAATCACTGACCAAACTGCCCTTAAGTTAAAAATTATCAGGAAGAAGGCAATAAAAAAAAAAGTTTGAATTGTTTTAATGGTTGCTAAATAACTTGTGAGTTAAGAAAGAAATCACAATGGAAATTATGTTTTAAAAAGTTATATTTAGCTGTGAAAGTATTAATTTAAAATTATAATGATTAAAACATAAATGAATTAAGTTTCCCTGATAAGGAAAATAATAAACCTAAAAAGTAGAAGGAAATAACAATGATAAAATCAGAAATTAATTAATCAACTAGTTGTACTTTATGATGTTTATAATTAAAAAGAAAAATCACAAAGAAGCAATACAGAGAATCAACAAAATAAAAAGTGGTGTTGCTTTGAAAAAATTAATAAGAAAAATAAACTTCTAACTTCAATGTGTAAAAAATAAAGATAGAAAAGGCAAAAATAAACATTAGTAATTAATAAGGGACTCCATGAACAGATATATAAGATAAAAAACAATAAACCAAGCTTATAAAAACATTTGAAACAATAAATGGTACATAAATTAAAATGCAAATATGATTTTTAACTATGAAAAATAATACTTAAACTTTATAACAATGAAAAAGAGACTATAAAATATAGAAAAGTACTCTACTAAAAATAATATATAGATGCTAAGAAAGAGATAATCTATTTATTACACGATTATCTCAAAGAAGGGGATAAAAACACCCAATTTTTGAAAATATTATACTGGCATAACTTTGACACAAAAGTTGAACTAGGATACTTAGAAATAATTATACTGTAGACTCTCATAAGTATAGACACATAGCCCCCAAATAAAGCATTAAAAACTGAATTTTATGTGCATTTAGACATAATACTATGGTACACTTAATAGACTACAGTATAGCATAAACATAACTTATTTGCATTGGAAAACCACAAAATTCAGGTGACTTGCTTCATTGTGATATTCACTTTATTGCAGTGGTCTGGAATCCAACTTGTAATATCTCCAAACTATGCCTGTAATTTCCATAGTGTAAATTTTTTATTGACTTTCTTTTTCTTTTGGTGTATAGTTCTGTGAATTGTAAGATGTGTATATATTTGTGTAAACAAAACAATCATCATACTAAATGTTTATAACAGCCCAAATATCTCCCTAATGCTGTCCTTTATTAGTCAAACCCTCTCTTAATACCTAACTCCTGACAACAATTGTTCTGTTTTACACCATATGTTTTGTTTTTTAGAATATCATATAAATGGAATCTCACTACTGTGATTCACTTCCTTCATTGAGCATGATGTGTTTGAGATGCATCCAAGTTGTGGCATGTATCAACAATTTATTCATTTTAATGTTTTTCTCCTATAATTTTCTGATAGCTTTATACATTTACAATTACATCTATAATTCATTTTGAGTCAACTTTTATATAAGGTGTGAGATTTAAATCAATGCACATATTTTTGAATATGAATGTCCAATATTCCAATACCTCTTATTGAAAAGACCATAATTTCTCTATTGAATTTATTTTGCACCTTTGTCAAAGATCAGTTATATTTTTATGTGTCTAATTTTAAATTTTCTAGTCTTTAATATTGATCTACATGTTTATTCTGTCACCAGTACCATAGTGTTTTAATTACTAGACCTTTATATTAAGTCTTAAAATAAGTTGGTATAATTTAAATCCTATTCTCTTTCAAAAGTTCTATTTACAAGTACTATTCTCTTTCAAATTGTTTTAGCTATTTTAGTTCCATTTCTTTTCCCTATACATTTTAGAATTGCACGGTCAATATCTATTTTTAAAATCATAAGATTTTGATTGGAATTAGGCATAATTAATATCTTAACAACTTTGAGTCTTCTAGCCCATGAGCAAGACATACTTCTCCATTCAATTAGGGCATTTTTTGGTACATTTTATCAGCATTTTCCAGTTGTCAGCATATAGAGCCTGTACAAATTTTATTAGGTTTAGTCTAAGAATTTTCTTTATTGAATGACTTTAAATGGTATTTTAAAAATTTAAATATTCAGTCATACATTCCTAGTATAAAGAAATATAATGTACTTTTGTGTTTTGACCCTATATTGTGTAAACTTCATAAACTTACTTTTGGGCCGGGCACAGTGGTTCATGCCTGTAATCCCAGCACTTTGGGAGGCTGAGGCGGATGGATCACAAAGTCAGGCATTCGAGAGCAGCTTGGCCAACATGGTGAAACCCCGTCTCTACTAAAAATACAAAAATTAGCCGGCATGGTGGCAGGCACCTGTAACCCCAGCTACTTGGGAGGCTGAGGCAGGGGAATCGCTTCAACCCGAGAGGCAGAGGTTGCCGTGAGCCGAGATCGCACCATTGCACTCCAGCCTAGTGGCAGAGCGAGACTCTATCTCAAAAATAAATAAATAAAATAAAAAATAAATGAATAAAATAAATAAAAACTTACCTTTAACTTTTCAAAGCTTTTTGGAAACTTTTTTGGGGAATTTTCTACACAAGCAATGATGTCATGTGTAAATAAGGGCAGTTTCATTTCCTCCTTTGCAAATCATGTTTCTCTCTCTCTCTCTCTCTTGCTCTCTCTCTCCTGCTCTCTCCCTCTCTTTCTCCCTCCTTCCCTTTTTTTCTTTTGCACTGGCTAGAAATTTCAGTACACTGTTGATTATGACTAGTGAAAATAGACATGCTTGCTTGTTCCCAATCTTAAAATAATTCAGTCATCATTAAGGATAATGTTATCTGTAGAATTTTTGTAAAGTCACTTTATCAGGGTGAGAAAGTTCTAATTCTTGTGTGCTCAGAATTTTTATCAAAATGGATATGCTTGTTCTGCATCAATCATATCAATAATGTGTTTTTTTCTTTAGGGTGCTAAAATGCAAACTACATTGATTAATTTTTAAATATTGAACCAACCTTTGCATTTGTACTACAAAACCCAGTTAGTTACAATGACATTTTATTTCTTGTTTCAGTAATCAACCAACCTGGTTAGGTGAGAAGTTCTAATCTTCCTTCTATGAATTGTGGTTCTAATATCAGTTCAATTTTCAAAGACTTTGCAGTATTATTCCTCCCTCCTTGGACATTTTGTAACCCTGTCCCTCTTACATTTCTCTGTATCCCAAGATTTCTCCCTAAGATGTATGACTTTTCTTTCCTCACTGTCACATGTTTCTGCCCCAGTTATTTTTTACATCAGGTCATCAGGTCATATACCAAGTATAATTTTAAATATGTCCTTGGGAAAATTCTATACACATACCCCAAGAAGTATGCCCAGAGATGCATATTACAGCATTGCTTAAAGTACTAAAAAATTAGGCCGGGTGCAGTGGCTCACGCCTGTAATCCCAGCACTTTGGGAGGCTGAGGCAGGTGAATCACCTGAGGTTGGGAGTTCAAGACCAGCCTGACCAACATGGAGAAACCCCATCTCTACTAAAAATACAAAAATTAACTTGGGAGGCTGAGGCAGGAGAATCGCTTGAACCTGGGAGGCAGAGGTTGTGGTGAGCTGAGATTACGCCATTGCACTCCAGCCTGGGCAACAAGAGCGAAACTCCGTGTCAAAAAAAAAAAAAAAATTTGTATCATGAGGAATGACCATTAATAGGTAAATCCACGAATTGTGGGATAGTCCTGCAATTGAATGTTATGAAATGAAATGAATCAAGTAGATACATGATTGATAGATATATAGGTAGGTAGGTAGGTAGACAATTTCAAAATCATAAGTTAAAAATGTTATAAAATAAGTATAATATAGATTGCATGTTTAAAAATTTAAAATAATGCACACATAACTACTATAGTATGTATTATTTATGGAAACATATTTATATAGAGATATATTTATGTGGTAAAGGAATATATGTTTCTATAGTAAAATAAAACCTGGACCTGAGGGATACACATTAAATTCATAATAGTAGGTGACATTCGGAAGAGAAAACAGATCTGGGAGGGGAGCAAAAAGACTTCTACCCTATGCATTCATCTCTTTGTATGGTTTTAATTTAAAAATTATAAAACAAAAGTATAAATTGTTAATATTCAGTATTCAGAGTGGCAGGGACACTGTCATATTATTACTGTTTTTTTAATGTGTTTAACTTCTCAAAAATAATAAAAGCAATTATACAAGTTACTTTCCTGGAGGCACGTGATACATGATCAAGAATTAGTACATAACATTTCTCTTTTCTGTGGAACATCTGGCGACACAAGTAGAATACCGTCAAGTCTTGAGCAGAAGAAAAAATTATTTCAATATGGGTATATTCACATCCCTGTTTTTCTTTCTACCTTTCCAGGCTCACATTTGAATGCTGTCACTAAGTATATTAACTCAACATTCCATTCAGTACATATATACAGATAAAATATTATGCTCCAAGTACTAACAACACAGTGGTTTTATGAAGCCCTGGGCCTAAAGCTCTGGGGATCTACATTTCTCCTTTCCCTGTCCAGTGGGGATGACAATACTTGTCTTCACAGTCTTGTTGTAAGAATCCAATGTGACATGAAAGTACTTTGAAAAGTTAAAAGATCTACATCACTAATTCTCAATGGGAGTCCATTTTTCCCCTACTCCCTCTACCCCTGCCTGCCAAGGAACATTTGGTAATATCTGGAGACATATTTTTTATTGTCATCACAGTGAGGTGGCATCACTAGATCTAGTGAGTAGATGCGAAGGATGCTGCTAAACATCCTACAATGCTCAGGAAAGCCCTCCTTCATACAAAATTATCTGGTCCAAAATGTCAATAGTGCTGAGTTTAAAAATCCTGATCTAGATAAATGTAAGACATTATTATCATTACATAATTGAGGTTATAATCTCTTGAATAAGCCAAGCTTCACACATCAATGGGTCAAATCTCTGAAAACAAATATGTAAGAAAGAAAGAAACAGAGAAATTTGGGAAATTCTCATTCTCAGATTATCCCATTGAGGAAAATACAACATGGCTCCTCCATCCTTTCACTGAATGTCATATAGGACCACAACAAAGCTCTACTCTACTGAAGAAAACTCAGTTAAGTCCTGAAGACTCATTTCCTAATGAATCTGCCTCACTTACATTCTCCAATAGGAAAAAGCATAATTCCATTTTCCTTCAAGGTCTTTCTTGAAACTTTAATCAAACTTATGCCCTTGAAAAACTACAGAGTGCCCTGGGCCTAAAGTAGATATAGGCACAGGACAACCGCTCACTCCGCAATTCAAGAGGCAACTGGCACCATGAGGGTGCACATTGCCCGAAATGAACAGGACTCCTGCATCTGTAAAACTTCAGTGTGATAGTCATCTACTCAGGCTCCTCCAGACATTTTAATTTCTCAGTTGCAAATGGCCACGTTAACTGATTTGGGTTACATGAGCAGAATGGGCATTGGTGATGTGAGATAGAAGGAATAATGTTTGAGGCAAGAGAGTGGAAAAGACACACTATGCTTTATAACTTTAATTGTACTCATGCGGCTTATTTGTCTGTCCTCTGGGCAGCCTAGAGCTGAAGTAGCTTCTAAGGACTTACCCGTATTTAGTAAATTAGGTTTATGCCATGGTGAATCTGGTCATTCTGATTCTCATGACATTAGTCACCATGTTCATATGGAAAATGACCCCTTTAGTTTGGCCAATGTCACTGTCTTAGCAGCAGGCAGGAACGTGGCTATCAAAAGCCTGACTAATCCATCTCAGACAGACATCAAGCTGGAGTAAGAAGCTCAATACCTTTACAACTGACCCGATGCATTCTCTTTCAGTTTGCAAAATTGAGGACTCTTGGTTTTGCAGTCTGGGGTTTGAGAAACGTTACTGTGTTCATCCTCTCTGTTTCCTTCACATTTTTGAGCTATATTAGGTAAATGTATATGCCTGTATGTGGTCATTTTTAAATCCATTTACATTATTGAAATATCGTTTCTTGAGCCTACTCCCCTTAAAGAAAAACTGTTGGATTTTCCCAAATTTGTTCAAAATGCTTTTTCCATGGAAAATTCAGATGTGGAGAAATTTTCTCCATTATGGCCATAGTGTATATAAGATGAGTCTTATATTGTACACTTTTCTGAAAGCAGGAAGATTACATCACATCACTTTAGTGACAGCTGAATATGTGTTGCTTTTAAAACACCAATCATTTCGTTTTGGACTTAGACGAAAGGGGAATAATTTCAGCAATTTCTTTGAGAAAGGTTTAAAATTATGGTTTTTTCACAACAGCTTTCCTTGATAAACTTGAAGATGTTTGACAAAGAATTTACCTAATTCTACCAGGCAATAGGGACTTCAAAGACTAGAAAAATCTCTAGGAAACAAGGAAGCATAAGCATACATTCTTATATGTTGGGCATAGAAGTCAGAAGCACATTTGACATAGAGGGAATAAAAAGGCACATTAATTGAAAAAGGGTGCAACTGGAAGCAACTCGGAGGAACACCTTTGTTTCCTCACATCCAGTGTGTTAACACACAGACAATGGGGAGCCACCTTAGAGAGACCACCTCCAGTGCTACAGCAGTCCTTCCAATCCAGGATTCTAACATACATTACACCCCTGAAGTATGGTCTCACGGGATGTGTATGGAAGTTACAATTCTTGAAATTATGGTTTTTTTTTTTTGTGACAGGGTCTCACTCTGTCACCCAGGCTGGAGTGCAGTGGTACAATCATGGCTCACTGTAGCCTCGATCTCCTGGGCACAAGCAATCCTCCCACCTTAGCCTCCTGAGTAGCTGGGACTACAGGTGCATGCCACCATGCCCAGCTAAAATGTTTTGTATTTTTTTGTAGAGACAGGGTCTCACTTTGTTGCCAAGGCTGGTCTCAAATTCCTGGGCTCCAGTGATCCTCCTGCCTCAGCCTCCAGAGTGCTGGGATTACAGGTGTGAGCCACCATGCTCTGCAAAATTATCTCTTTAAACCAAGAATTTACTCCTCCTCTCAAATCCCTATTTTTACTTCAATAATTCAATATGGCTCTATCATTTAAGAAAACTTCCCTCTTTGAAAAACAGCTTCCATCAATTTATATCCAAGTATTGAAAGCAGGACTTGTTGTTGTTGTTCAACTTATCTTCACCAAGATGCAAAGAATACTTCTATAGGATCATATTTGGAAAAGTGGTCAGAAAGTCCATGCTTCTCCCAACTGCCAAATGTTTAAATAGTCCTACTAATCTTAATTTTTTATGGACACATAGTCCACATATATTTATTCATCACTGATTACAAGCACCATAACAGAATCAAAATACAAAACAGTGTTCCTTGATCTAATGTGGTTTGAGGAATATTAGAGGAAATGAGCCCATAAATAAATCATTATACTGATGTGGGGTCAACATTGGTATCATGAAAGAATGTGCTGTGGGAACACGGTGGTAAGCTGCATAATTTCAAGGGGAGGTCAGAGGTGATTTTGGAAGAGTGTATTGAAGACTAATGGTCAAGAAGACCAATCAAAAGCACACTAGTCTGTGGGAAAAAAATCAAGAAATACTGAACTAATACTACAGTAGCCTTGTTTATTGAGGAGAGGTGACATATATGAGGACAATCCAACAGTTCTCAGGAACAGTTGAGATCACAAGGAGTTTATGATGACTTCCCAATTTTCTAGGACCAAAGATAGGCAATACAGGAGGAGACATGTGATACTACCACTGGTTACTCTTGTTACGTTTGGTAAATTACCAACCTTAGTTTCCTGCTCTGGTAAAAGATATGCCTCCACCTTGGGTACATAGGCCTTCAGGGGACTTTCAGTTGAAATGAGACTGAAAAGCTATTTTCAGTATCTCAAAAACCTACATCAAGAATAGGAACTTTCTTGATCATATCATTTGGCCTAATATTCTGTTCCTTCGGTTGGGATTATAGGAGCACTAAGTAGTAAATTTATTTTATTCTGAATCCAAATTCTGATGGTAGTCAGGTAGGTCTATGATGAATTAATATGGAAAACATACAGTTACTTAATAAATACATTACTATTGTTAAGTAACATTTTACACAGACCTCATGGAAAAACCCGTAAGGAGAACGTTCTTAAAGGTTAGGTCAACAATGAAGCCTATCCTTACTCCAGGTTCTGCATGCCTCTCTAAACTTGTTATAAAAACATGCTGTTCTCCCTGAAACCTTATTCATTGCTGATTATAAGCACCATCATGGAATCAAAAATACAAAACACTGTGTTCCTCGATCTAATGTGTTTTGAGAAATATTAGAGAAAACAGACCCATAAATAGATCATTATACTAATGTGGGATACGCATGTAAAAACCATGTCTAAAAGAATTTCTGAAAATTCAATATCAAGGACTAACTGCTTGCATGAGTTATTGTTTTTGAAGCACTATATCATCATAAGGAGAAATCATGGTTATATCCATCTAACATGTTAGAAAATGGATAGGGGAAATAGTTCTCTTCCACAAAGGTAAAAGGGAAAATATACTTTCTTTTCTTGAATCATACATCCTTAAACCACAAGGACTTTAGCAATTCTAAAATATATCCTCCTCTGTATGCTTCAAGACTTCCTAAAGACAGGGACATCCACATACATTACATGGTTTGCCCTACTGCACATTAGATAATGTGAGAGCAGTGGCAGTAGAAAACTGGGCACAGAAGTGTTCCATAAGATTCTCTCCATTCTGCTTCTGCAATTTTGAGAAAAATGGTGTTTGGAAAAGAGGGAAACAGAGAAAAGTGTATTCCTTATAGCCAGTAATTAGGTCACTGTTAAATGAGAGGATATATATTGAAGATAAACTTTACACATAACTCTGATAGAGTGTACACATTTTTTGGTTCCAAATAAAGTAGCATTTGCCTAGAACCAAATGTTGGGATTCTGAAATTAAATAAGAGAGCTGGAATTTTCTGTCTAAGAAGTAAATACTAGAAGTTGGCGTAAAAGTATGCGTTGTACCTTGGATGTAAGGTACAATGCTTGAATGTTACTCTCAAAGAGCATATTTGAATGTACTCTCCATTTTATTTATATTAACCTGCCTCAATATATTCTTTAATAATAATAAACCATAAAGTTTCTTATTGTAATCTGGATAATTGATAAATAATGTCAAGTGTATATGACTGAAGCAAATTCTGCTACCTAGTGCCACTATACATAAATTGTAAGCTTAGCTTTTCATTTGGTTTTTGTTTTGTAGTGACTGAATCAATAGCTTTTGTAGGTTGAGTCTACAAACCTAAGGTTAAAAATAAATGATAAACACAGGAATTTGTAAATGAATTAATATTAGTTATTTAATTTATTTGTTTGTTGGTTTAGTCAGTTAAATTTTGCATTCTTTGCAATACAAACTCTTCAGGTATCAGGTCCTCACTGTCTACCGCCCATATCCCTCTCATCCTTTCACAAGCTTTTACCTGTATAAAGGCCAAATATCTCCTCACAATATTAACAAAACTTTTTTAAAAGAACATTAGATACATTTCTCTGTCTCCAGGAAAACAGGAACTATAACAATTAATTAGCTTTTATCTTTCCATATAATAAGTACAGAAAGCAGTAATATCTTTTTTTTTTTTTTTTTAGCTGCAAGACAATAGCTTGTGTCTCTTAAGCTGACGGTGTCACTCCTGCAGAATGAATTTCCATAGAAGATAAATGGAAAGTCACTCTTGTCATATCCTGGAAGTGTTTGTTAAAGCAATAATGATCCTGGTCTAAGCCATTGCCCCTGGGATTAATGAAAATCCAGGAGGAGCTGATGGTCCAAGATGCACAAAGAGTCATTAAGCCCCAGATAACTATTAAGTCTCTGGTCATTCACTGCGGCTGAAGGAGGTGGATGGCAAGGCAGGCATACCACAGTGATGGGCCTGGGAGGGACAGCAGGAGACAGGTGTGTTTAGTGAAAAGGTGAATTTCCCAGTGCCCATAAAAATGATTGCGTTGTACAGTTAAATACTTAAAGGCATATCTCAATTCTTTGACTTCACATCAACAGTATGAAGCTGAATGATTTTATCTTTGTAGTATTCAGTAAAACCATTCCTGCTTTCATGGAGTTGAAGTTAACGTGTCTTTATTTCTCCTCCTTCCCTACCTTGCCTTTAAAGGTCTATTTCATTTACTTCCATCCTGCAAATACCCATTAATACCAAGTAGTTGGATGCTATGAGGATAAACAAACAGCAGCAGACAAAAAGTGAACATTTGTATCCCACAGTCTGTGGCAAGATCTTTGCCACTTGAACTGAACTAGATGTGTGTTATACTCTAAACGTGCATTATACTCTGGAGCTCAGGGAAAGTAGAAATAAGTCTACTCACCCCAAAAGAGCATGTGCCAACAAGAGGGTTCTAATGATAAGAGTGAGTAAGCGACCAACACTACCAAAACTGAGATTGGTGACTGTATTAGTCAATTTTCACGTTGCTATAAAGAAATACCTGAGACTGGGTAATTTATAAAGGAAAGAGGTTTAATTGACTCACAGTTTCACATGGCTGGGAAGATATCAGGAAACTTACAGCCAATGTGGAAGGTGAAGGGAAAGCAAGGACCTTCTTCACAAGGCAGCAGGAGAAAAGAGTGAAGGGGGAAGAGCCCCTTATGAAACCATCAGATCTCATGAGAACTCACTATCACAAGAATAGCATGGGGGAAACCACCCCCGTGATCCAACCACCTCCCTTCCCCAACATGTGGGGTTACAGGTCCCTCCCTGGACACATGGGGATTACAATTCGGGATGAGATTTGGTTGGGGACACAGAGCCAAACCATATCAGTGGCCCTGCCACAGCCTCTTATTTTTGATTCTTCAATGTGTTCATTCAACATGATTTCAAATTATTCATTGGAGGGCTATTGTGTGCACAGAAGACACATGGATGAATAAAACAGTATGGTTTCTGATATGCATTACTTTCTCTTGACAGATGGTAAGTTCTCAATAAATATTAGCTGTTATCATTGTTATTACTAGTATTTCCCAGACAAGAAGATGAGATCTTGTAATCCCACCATGTTCTCAATGATGGGTGCCACTCTTAAAAGTATCAATTCCTTTGCTCCCACATCAAATATTCCTCATCAGGGTGGTTTAAAAATAATTATGGTAAACTAATTTTATTACCTCAGAAATATATTAAAAATGTAGATCTTTTATAATTCCTTCAATTAACAGTAGACACTTCTTGATTACTTTCTAATTAAATCATTTCACTCTAAGACTTGGTAATTACAACAAGAAGTTATTAAAATTAGAAAACATTTGCTAACTCAGTACTTTTGATTATTAAGCCTTTGTCATTTAATATTGCCAAACAGTCTATGAAGATGTATGAGCAAAGAAACTGATTTTAATGTATTTAGCTGCAATAATTAACTACAGGTGTCCCAAACAATGCATGTTTCTTTCCTATCACATATTTTCCTGTAAAATCTATTGTTAGTGTCACCAATTGGATTTTTTTTCCTTTGGCCTATTAACTATGTTTCGCCCATATATTACTTCTTTCCATAGAAGAGAAATATATCGTTGAATCTCCTTTGCTAAGGAATTTTATCCGTCTTTGGTGCTCTGATGAAAATACATTCACAGCTTATTATAGGAATCAGAGTTACACTGACATTGATGGTTTTATCTGACTGATCACCACATTCCAATCTATAGAACAATAAACTTCCCAAATCAGATACATTCCTAGAAAGAAAACTATCCATATTGCCGGGGCCTGGGAAATTTGCCATCTCAATATGTCAACAGAATGACAATTTACTTTCATCAGATTTCTTAGGAGGTGTGATATCTTTTATCTTCAGTTGCTGGCTTTTACCGAGGCGGGGAGAAGTGGGGAGAGAGATTGTTCTTTCCTTCAGACAAGACTCAAAGAAAACCAAATGACTTTTTTTCTACCCTGCTCTTTGCAAATCACTATAGGCAAGGGGTACACACATTTTCACTGACAGGAAACAGCTTTTAAAACATAAGATTGGATTCACAGAACCAAATGATCCTCGCAAGCTGTGATCAGTCAAAGTAAATTCCTCCAAATGTGATTCTGAAGCATAGGGTGTGGTGCTAATGGCTGTCTATTGGAATACTGGTTTGACAAACCGCACCTAGAAAAGATATTGACAAGCTCCTCAGTGTTCTAGCAGGAAAGAGATTCTTGAAATCAAGCCCATTGCTCCTCTGCCTGCCTTCTGCTGAGAAACCAAGGGAAGAATTGAGCAAATTCATCACCCCTTAACAAAGCAATAAGTAAAAACTGATGAGTCTTTGTGCTTGATGGAAAGGTAGTATCCTGTTCACGGTGAATAACAGCTCCCTTATACTCTACACTGATCAGAGAACATCTAGGAAATCGTGTTCTATTTGGGGCACAATGTTTTCCCAAAGACAATGAGAAATACCCAAGGGAGGGGAGACACAATGTGAAGAATGAAAGGGAGAATAGAATAGGAAAGCTGAGCCTGGTAATGGAAGATTGGAGGGTGGCGTGGCAGGAACATGTGGTTGTCTTAAAATGTATAAGGGATGTCATGGTAGGGTGGCACAACACAACGGGCAGGGGACAAACTAGGTCAGAGGAGTGGGAGTCAAAGAGAATCTAATTTAAGATTAAAATCAGAAACAATATTCCTATGGCAGAATGTGTTATTTCCATCAATGGTGGACTCCATTTATTGGATGTTTGCAAGCAGAGCCTGGTTGAGATGTTGGAAAAGCAATGAAAGTTGAATAAATGTCAGCTTGATATGAGAGAAGGAACATAGCCTGAGAGCTGAAAACTCCATGCTCTAGGCCCAACTCTGAAAATAATCTGTTAGGAGAGAAATCTAGGTTTGGCCTAAGTTTACTATGTGACTCTGGATGAGTTACAAGCCAGGGGTAATTCGTTATGCCAGGTTCCTAGAGAGATTGAAGAGGAGGTTTAAGTTCTGGGGATGATCTTTAATAATTCTGCCTGAGTCTTAAGAATGCATTTTTTTATTGATGGGTGTACCTTATAGGTATACAAACAAAACTAATGAAATATTTGTATGTTACCTTAATAAATGTTTACATGCTTACAATGTATATATCCTGTGGAATTGCAGGAAGAAACAAAAAAAGAATTAAATGAGTGGCACCTAAGCCATTCAGATCTCAAAAATGTTTAAATACTTAGGTGGCTTTAGGCAACTTCTTGTCTCTGGGGCTTTGTAGTGTCATCTGTAAAAGCAGACATCAGATGAGACCATCACTGAGGTTGTTGGGCTTTTTTTTTTAATATAAGAAGCCATGATTATGAATATGTGCACAAAATATAAAAGCATATCAATGTATTAGCCATGTTATGAAATGTAATGCCACAGACAGTTTGCATTGTAAGAGTATTAGTTTTGCCCATGTGCCTCACATTTTTCATCCCTGGGACCCTAGAAGATGAAAGTGTTGAAGAAGAACTTTGGCAAGTGCTTTGATCCACTAAGGAGATTCACAACATAAGCTTGATATTTCTTGAGTTTTAACCATGCTGAGATAAGCTCAATATCTCTATTTCTGCATTATAGTTGTAAGGAAAACAATGTAAATCTTCCCAAATGGCTTATTTACATACCTTTGAGATACAGACTCATAGACTATTAAAGCGGCAGGGGGGCTTTGAAGCCATCTAATCCCAACCCCCTCATTTGACAATGAGGACACTGAAACTCTGAAATATTAAGTGACTTAACCAAGGACACAGAGTTTTTTTGGGCCAAGGCTAAGAATAGTTATCATGGCTTCTAACTCCTCATCAAATTATATTATTTTATTTAAATGTGCCCCTTGCCCATTCTTATTATAAAAGCCAGGTTTTTGGCTTTTATATTTCTACTAGGGTTATCAATATTAAGTCATAAGTTCACATTAAATAGAAATTTTATACTTTTAGAAACATTCTTGCTTAGTTTTGCCCAGCATATTTTGTTTTTAATCTCAACTTTTATTTTAGATTCAAGGGGTACCTGTTCAGGTTTGTTATATGAATATATTGCATCATGCTGAGTTTTGGGGTAGGGATCCCATCACCCAGGTAGTGAGCATAGTACCTAGTAGGTAGTTTTTCAAGCCCACCTTCCTCCTTCTCTCCCCCTAATAGTCTGCAGTGTCTATTGTTCCTAAGTTTATGTTCATGTGTGCTTAATATTTAGCTCCCACTTATCATTTAGAACATGCAATACTTAGTTTTCTGTTCCTGCATTAATTCAGTTAAGGATTATGGCTCCAGCTGCATCTGTGTTGCTGCAAAGAACATAATTTCATTCTTTTTTATGAAGTATTCTCTAGTGTATAAGTACCATGTTTTTTGATCCAATTCATCATTGATAGGCACCTAGGTTGCTTCTATATCTTTGTTCTTGTGAATAGTGCTGTGATGAACATACAAGAGTGACCTTCCATCTGGGTTGAGAATATACAGAATGATTGTGGAAGCAGAACATTTCTCTATCTGGCCTGACCTAGGGACCCTCTGGAAGTTCTCCCATAACTAACTCTAGTCTCACAGGTAAAGGAGAGGACAGACAATAAATAAAACCATGCTTGTAAGTAGACCCCTGGCTGTTATGAACACCTCCCTCATGTAGCTAAAAATGTAATACTGCTGTCTTTCTGGGAGAATGACTTATTTTCCCTTTGGATATATACCCAGTAATGGAATTGCTGGATTGAATAGTAGCTCTGTTTTAAGTTATTTGAGAAATCTTTAAACTGCTTTCCACAGTGGCTAAACTAATTTATATTTCCACCAGTTGTGTATAAGCATTCCCTTTTCTCCACAGCCTCTCCAGCAGCTATTTTGTTGTTTTTCCTTTTACTTTTTAATGATAGCCATTCTGCCTGGTGTGAGATGTGGTTTTGATTTGCATTTATCTGATGATTAGTGACAATGAGCATTTTTTCATATGTTTGTTGGCCATTTGTATGTCTTCTTTTGAGAAGTGTCTGTTCATGTTCCTTGCACACTTTTTAATGGGGTTATTTGGTTTTTGCTTGTTGATTTGTTTAAATTTCTTATAGATTCTGGATATTAGACTTTTGTTGGATGCATAGTTTGAGAATATTTTCTCTCATTCTGTAAGGTGTCTGTTTGCAGTGTTGATAGTTTCGTTTGCTGTGCAGAAGCTCTTTAGTTTAATTAGGTCCTATTTGTCAATTGTTGGTTTTATTGCAACTGCTTTTGGGGTCTTAGCCAAAAAATTCTTTGCCAAGGCTGATGTTGAAAGGGGTATTTCCTAGGTTTTATTCTAGGAATTTTATAGTTTGAAGTCTTACATTTAAACCTTTAATTCATTTGAGCTAATTCTTGTATATGGGGAGATGTAAGGGTCCAGCTTAATTCTTCTGCATATGGCTAGCCAGTTATCCCTGACCAATGTATTGAATAGGGAGTTCTTTACCCATTGCTTGTTTTTGTTGGCATTGTAGGAGATCAGATGGTTGTAGGTGTGTGGCTTTATTTCTGAGTTTTATATTCTGTTCCATTGGTGTATATGTCTGTTATTGTACCAGAAATGTCCTGTTTTGGTTACTGTAGCCTTATAGTATAGTTTGAAGTTGGATAGTATGATACCTCCAGCTTTATTCTTTTTCCTTAGGATTGCATTGGCTATTTGGGCTCATTCTTGGTGTCATGTGAATTTTAGAAGAGTTTTTTTTTCCTAATTCTGTGAAGAATGACATTAGTAGTTTGATCAAAATAGCACTGAATTTATAAATTGCTTTGGGCAATATGGGCATTTTAATGATATTGATTCTTCCAATCCATGAGTATGGAATGTTTTTCCATTTATTTGGGTCATCTCTGATATCTTTCAGTAGTGTTTTGAATCTCTCTTTGTAGAGATCTTTCACCTCCTTGATTAGCTGTATTCCTAGCTATTTCATTTTCTTTGAGGCTTTTGTCAATCTCCATATTGATGGGCAGATGAACTTTGGACCAGAACTTTCTGCACCTTCAGATAAAACTTCTCAGAGGTAGGGTATAGAATCTGTAGGCCTACTCATTAAGGACTTGGGAAAACCAGCTAGGACACCATTTTAACATGAATGGATGGCAGAGAGGACATTCTAGGAGCAGACAGCAGCCTAAGTGGGAGCATCTGCGGCCCATGGCAGAAATAAGAAGCAGTCTGGTTTTGCCAGAGAGTGAAAACTATGCATACAATTCCCAAACATTTGATCATTGTGCTATGATGACTTATTTGCCTAGCATCCAATGGGCCTGGCAGATTATGAGAAAATCAGCATTGTCTCTCTGGAGAAGGCTCGTATTCCATTCTGAGAGTACACTGAAAGAAAACTGTGGAAAATCTAGATGGTTTTCTTAGATTGCCAAAATCAAATAATTTGCAATTTAAAATTTATATCCCTCCAATGCCTCAAATAATCAAAATTTAATTTCTGATACTGTTCTTAATCTTCAAGAAGCTAGAAGCCTGGTTTGTCAGAGTGAATTATTCAGGTAAAATAAAGAAAATGACTATTAATGGGTAGGAAAAAAAAAACTGGAATTGAGCAGATGGTTTGCCCACATGTAGACACAGTGTTCAAAGAAATTCTGTGCATCATCTCAAAGAGATTCTATGCTTGTTTGCTGGAAATGACCTGGGGTGGTTGGGAAATGATGTGGGGCTTGGATCAATATAGACACAAATCAGTTTGTTAGTATTTCCAACAACTTGTGACCCTCCATCTGGGTTGAGAATATACAGAATGATTGTGGAAACAGAACAGTTCTCTATCTGGCCTGACCTAGTGACCCTCTGGAAGTTCTCCCATAACTAACTCTAGTCTCACAGGTAAAGGAGAGGAAGGACAATAAATAAAACCGTGTTTGTAAGTAGACTTCTGGCTGGTATGAACACCTCCCCTGTGTGGCTAAAACTGTAATACTGCTAGAGTCAAAGAGAGTCCCCTGAAATTAATTCTTGCAATTTATTGTATGTCTCCAGCTAAGTCTCAGCAGATATACCACTCCCCAGCCTGGAGAATGAGGCCTCCTTGTTAATGTGGGCAGGCTATGATACGGTCGCCCCTAGTCACTCATCAATCCAAATTATTTGATATGGTTTTAGTTAGTCCATACAAGGAACCTAGTAGTTACTATAACTTGACTTTAGAAAGAGGAAAAATCAACTCTTTGTTTACTTCTGGTGCCTCAGACGCATGAAGACACACCAAAAATAACTGCTATTTATTTTACAAGATGGAAAAAATATTGACTGCCCTCTGGTCATAGAAGGCATTTTCTTTTGGGATTACAAGTGCAGAGATGAATTAGGTACACTTAGGATCAATATCTGTTTCTCTTCTTGGCTCAAGATGGGATTTGTCAAAATTCGAGAGCAGCTTCTATTGAGTGTCAGCTACAAATCCTTCCACTACTGAGTCATACACCTATTCAGGTTGAAATATAAAAGGCAAAGGGCTTTTTCAGCTACAATATCTGGGGTCAGGATGCTGAATCGCTTCTCAGCCTTTTCCTTTAATGAGCTTTAGTTCAATGAAGTGACCTTACTGGCAGAGAATGGAAGGGAGTAAAGGGTCTGTGCTAGCAAAGGACAGTGGCTCCTGGGGATGGAGGAACATGCAGGTAGAAGGACTGAGAGAGAGGAAGAGAGGGAGACAAGTGGGTTCGAGAAACTGTGGATGAACTACTGTGGCCAAAGATACGGTGGCACAGATATGATAAAGATCAGTGAGGCTAGAGTATGGGGGAGAAATTTGCTTTAGAGCTGCCTAATTTTTAGGACTGCAACAATTAACTAAGGCAGTGTTCAACATATGGTCTATCCCTGAGGACTTCAAACTTGGAAGATTTCCCTTTGCTTGGGTAGAGGTTAGGCAATAAGGTTGCCAGGCATCCCACAGTGAGGATGGGAGAAAGAATTCTTAAAACTATTTCAGGCATCCCCAGAGTAGGCTTTTGGAGGTTTCCATTTCACATCCTTGGACACACATGGCCATCAGCTAGTTGAAAAAGCCCAAATGCAGAAGAGACTGCTTGTATTTGTCTTTGGGAATTCTAAACACTCAAGACTCTAGCAGGAGTAAATGTGTCTCAGGTGGAATTAAGAAATAGAAGAAAGAAAATATAGTGTCTGTAACCCAAGGCAGCAAGCCTTTTAGACAAGGAGTCAAAGCCAACCACAATTCTTTATAGAATAAGGCATGATAAATACCACAGAGTGATAGAAAACAGTCCCTGAGAAATGAGCAGGGCTGCCTCAAGTGCTATGGAAATAGCACAGAGAGGACAGCCATGTGATACAGGGTTAGAAGTTATCCGTGAGAACCTGGATCTTGAGCTAGACCCTGCAGTAGAGAAAGAATTTGGTAGTGTAGACAGAAAGAGGTAGGCACTCTGAGCTAAGGAAACAGCTGAATAACATGAGATGAGGAAGGAAATTGTCACAGTAGAGGGGAAAGCAGCACTGAGGTATCGCTGGGGGCATAGAGAAAATGAACTGGGAAGAAAAAGAAGGCACTCATGCAGTACCTATACTAATGAACTTCGTCTTCATTTATTCTTCAAACTTCAGTTTTCTCTTCTTTAGAATGGGGACAATAATGCCTACTGCATAGAAATGTTGAGGAATTCAACATTGAGATGATATATATAAATTACCTACCACAGCTGGTGGCTCAATATATTAAATTTTTCTATTCTGCACCTACCC
Source organism: Symphalangus syndactylus (assembly GCF_028878055.3). NCBI lineage: Eukaryota > Metazoa > Chordata > Mammalia > Primates > Hylobatidae > Symphalangus > Symphalangus syndactylus. The sequence continues at coordinate 48,801,174 of NC_072423.2, forward strand.
TCAGCTCAGGGAAGGAGACTGAATTTAATTCCAGCGTTTTCTTATGTCTTGTGGTCACCCCTAATGAAAATCAGTGGTTGTTTCGCTGGCATATAATGATATCTGAGGGGGTCTTGACACCTAAAGCACTGTTAATTCCTATCCTGGTTGATTTCAGATTGCTGTGCCTTTTGAAAATCTTATGTCTGATTTTTAAATTTTCCTTTCTCCCTTCCTCTGTTGAACTATCAGCTTCCACTTTCTGATACTGCCATTTCTGCCTGCATGGATATTAATCTGCTAAAGACTAGGAAGCCATTGTGAGAATACACTAAATTCATGTAACCCTGAAAATAGGCAATAAAGATGAAAAAGTCAATCCGGAAACCTCTATAAATGTTTTTCTTATGTAAATCTTCACATGTGGCTAATTTTTAAAAAATATTTTCTGTAGGGTAACACCAAGAGCTTTAGACCCATTGACACCCAATATGTTAGAATAATAAAATTGCACACAGTAACAATCAAAGCTAAGCTTCTGCAAAACTGTGAGGGTGGCTAAGTTGATACATCCCTTTTTTTGCATTAGTTACCCAGCAACCTAATGATTTAGGCTTCTTTCTCCAAAAATGGCCCTCAGACCTCTAATTCTATCTAATTCATTTAATTGATGAATGTCATCAATTAAATATGGCACTACTCAGATGATGTGCATCTTAATAGAGATATCTTAAGTTGGCAAACAAAAGTTCTACTGGGGAATCTTAGGCCTTTGAAGTGGGTGAGATATTTCAGGGCAAAGAACTAGAAGGACCCTGTTGAATCTCAATAGGTAGCTGGCCTCTTGCCTTCCTTGTGCAGTCCTAACTACTAGAAAAGTGACTAAATCATTGTAATGCATGCCACAATGTTGCTGCTTAATAACACATGACTGTCAGGTGTTCCAGGGGGATCTATTCTTTTCCTTCTCTTGGTCTCAACTTCCCCAGATGGATACCATGATAATTTCCCTTTTCCATGTCAAGAGTGTGTCCTAGAAACAAGTCATTTACCTTCAGAGCAGGGTTTGAGATTCTTTGGAGAATAATGCCATCTGAGGTTAACGTGGTTTCCTGGTCTCCCAGCTGCCTCCTCTCTGTATTAGACAGTAAAATTGACTAGGGCATTTCCAGTTGAGAAAGACATGTATTTGGGTTAGATTTAACCATACAGGAGAATTAATATAAAGCAGCAATGGTTCACAAGCCAGCTCACTCCTCCCTGAAATTTCAGCAACTGGAAAAATTAGTCTCCTGTTGCCTTTTCGTTCCTTTTTTTTTTTTTAATTATAGCTTGCTGAGGCACTAGCTAATACCCTTTAATCTCTTTTAATAACTACCCTATCCTCGGTTTCTCTAAGTATCCTTCTCAAGCCATCCACAAATCCAAGAATGCTCTTAAGATTGACTGACTGACTGATCTCTCAGCTCTGTTGATTTACTGAAGCAAGGTCTATTCCTCCAGCCTTGGCTCTGCAAGGATGAAAGCAAAAACAAAGATATGAACTCTTTCTAGACCCAGGAAAGGGCCACCCCTTAGGAAATTTGGAAGGTAGACAAGTGTATTTTTAGCCACCCTCGTCCCTCATTTCCTGAATGTTTTATCTCTCTCAAAGCTCACATCTCTCCTGCCTAGCATCTTCTCCATCCTCACTTTTTTCTGGGGCCTGGGAGTTAGTAAGTTCTCCTTTTCATGGGGATTTCACATGTCCAAAGAAGACAAAGGCATAATGAGAAACGTATCTCTACTGAAGGAACTGCAGGCACCATGTCAGGTCTTCGTGGAACAGAGCTATGGCAGCTAGCTCAGACAAACTCCTATAAGTCATAGTCGGTCAGAAGCCATTGAGTCCTTCTTCTTGTAACATGCAGACCATTTTGGATGAATCATGTCAAGCTTAAAAACAAGCCCCCATGGCTGGGCGCGGTGGCTCATGCCTGTAATCCCAGCACTTTGGGAGGCTGAGGTGGGCGGATCATGAGGTCAAGAGATCCAGACCATCCTGGCCAAGATGGTGAAACCCTGTCTCTACTAAAAATACACAAATTAGCTGGGTGTGGTGGCACGTGCCTGTAGTCCCAGCTACTTGGGAGGCTGAGGCAGGAGAATTGCTTGAACCTGGGAGGCGGAGACTGCAGTGAGCCGGGATTGCACCATTGCACTCCAGCCTGGTGACAGAGTGAGACTCCATAAAAAAAAAAAAAAAAAAAAAAAGGCATGGCACCTGGTCTCAAGCTGCTTGCCATCATCACTGCCCTTCTCCACAAAAGGTACACATTTAATGAGAGGCCCTGGCAAGACAGAGGGAAGCAATGATGCAAGCAATCAAGTATTTATTAAAGCATCTACTCTGCTTGGCCCAGTGGGGCATAAAATATAACCTAGAAGACAAGACTTTCCACATGTGACATAAGAGGAAGACAATAGGCAGTGTGTGATCAAAGCTATAGTTCAGGAACTAAGAACCCAGGAAGGGGGATTATTGAAAATCCATGTAGAAAGGGAAAGTTTCATAAGCCTTGAATAGTGCTGAGTGACTAGAAACAAGTGAGAAAATAGGAGTTTTTAGAAAGAGGAGAGCAAGAGAAAGAGAGAGGGATACTAGTATAAACATGCAATGGGGGCAATAGGAAGAAGATCAGCCTTGTTGAAGCAGACCTAGTTAGAAATACAAGTTTGATACAGAATATGGATCCCCTACAGAGATGCTTTAGATTTAGAAGCCAAATAACTGATTTGGTCAATTGTGAAAGAAAGTGCCAAGTCATGCATCTATATGATACACATTTGTTTAACCAGCAGAGATCCCTCTCAGAAGCTAATTCAGGCAGGTTCTGCCCAAGAGAGTCCAGAACACGGGTACTTCCAGCACCAACAATTAACTCTGCATGTAGCAATCACATGATTCCAAAGCCCTCCCTGCAGTTCAAAGACCATTACTGGATGGTACTTCTATCAGCAATACTTCAATAGAAACAAGGAAAGCTACAAATGCAAGCTACACATGTAATTTTAAACTTTCTGTTGGCCACATTTTTAAAAAGAAGAAACAGGTAAAATTAATTTTAATATACTTCAATGGAATATATCCAAAATATTATCATTTCAACATGTAATCAATATAAAGCAATTATCAATGATATGTGGCATTCATTTTTTCATACTAAGTTTTCAAAATCCACTATGCATTTTACACTTACATATCAACTCAGACATTTCAAATGTTCAATAGTGCATATGGCTAATGGCTACTATACCATATTGGACAGCTCAACTGTAGAGTCTTGCCAGTCTTTAGTTTTAGCCTTCATGTCACCGCTTCCTTCAAAGGCTAGTCTGGTAAAGTACTCCATCCTAAGGTACAAATAGCTAGTCATTATTTGCTGTATAAGTCCCTTTAAATAGCATTTTATTTTAGAGTCGGCATCTGACATTCACACCAGACCCAGTGGGTAGAATCCTGCAAATGAAATTCCCATTATCTTCTGAAATCCTCTCAACTCCAGAAGTCCTACCACAGGTACTTCTCCACCTGTGGTTTTGGAGGGGCTGGACTGCTCTCTGTGTGATCAAAGGATCTTCCTAGGAGGGCTAGGCCTATTTTTAACCTCAAGATGATCCTGAAGCACTCAGGATGCCCAGTGTCACATAAACTTGTCCACCCCTTTCCCCTGTTTAGCAGATGGTTAGCACTTCCCTCTGGCCACCTTCTGTGACCCAGGACCGATCTTCAGTTTTGTAAGCTAGTTTTGGAAATGCCCAAGGGCCCAGATTGGAAAAACAGTGAACTCTGTACTAGCGCAGCAAAATAGAAGCTCACTGCTTAGAAGTAGGTACTAAAAATGTTGTCTGCACTGCATTGGAAGAAGGAAGGTGGTCTGACTGTAGGCCTGGACACTTGCTGGACAGACTGTTCCAGGAGCATCATGGCTGGGGTTGTAGACGCGGTACTTTAAATGGGATACTGAAAAACATTAGAGTGAACACACAGTGGCCCTAAGGCAGAATCTTTAAAAGCAGACTGTATGCAGAGAGCTGTGCCTGCTTGAATTTGATCCCCTGCTGGGCCACTCACAAGTGAACTGACCTTGGGCAAATTATTTAGTTTCCTAAATCTTGGTTCTTCAAAGTAGCCTGGAGTTATAAAGGCAACCTGAGAGGATTGTTGTGTAGAAACATTTAACTAGGTGTTTTGCCATATAGTATTTTCAATAAAATTTGGATGTTAAATAAAAATAGATAATAAATAGGTAGATCGATAAAGAAAGACTAACAATAACCCAGCAGAAGAGAAAGGGACAGAGGACTAGGCAACAGAGGATATGAACACAGGACACTCATGTGCAAACACATGCTTAGTCATGCACACACATGAATGCACACTTATGCATGCAGGCTCACACAGAGGCACGTACAAGCAGCAGGTAAGCACATGCACTCACACCCACAAGCATGCACACATGCACATGCACATGCACATCTGCCTGCACAATCTTTCTCTGACATTCTGAACCTCAGAAAGTTAGCTTGGGTCTCCAGGCTCTACGCCTGTAGCCAGTAGTCTCCGGCTTCAATACGTACCCTGTCCTTGTGACCTCATCGAGTAACACTGCCTCCCTTGTGCCCTGCCTCACACTCAGGAAGAGGAAAAATAAAACTGTGACCTTATTGGGAAAAGAAAACCTTGCCCTCCCTCCACTCAGTGTGGCAGACATTTGACTCCCTGACCACATGATCTCATAGGAATGGATCATGTTGCTTGTGTATAAAATACTGTATCCCCTCTACAGACAGCATCCAGAGGTACTTAGTAGAGACAGTAAATTATTATTGGTTGAAAGGCCTTGATGCCCTGGGGTAATCAAATTCTCCTTCCTCACTCAGTCACTTCAGTCGCTGCATGAACCATGTGTAATTAATGCTATGACTAGATTTGTTGCTACAATTTATTCCCACAAAACGTGGGGGAGTATGTAAGGATCTGTATCAGAACTGCATAGCAAGAGGCAAGGTAATACACTACAATGTGTAAGAAAAACCAAGAGAGGCAATTCAACAGGAAATTACTAGACCTACTAAGTGCTGGTTGCAAGGAAGTTCACAAGAAAAAGAGGCATCGTAGTGACCTCCAGGAGATTAAATGTTCAACCCATGCAAATGAAAAAACAACACAAGTAATGTGACACTGCTCCTATTAAGTCTGGGTGGCCATGTTGTGTGCTTCCAAAATACCTGCTTCTGTGCTAGGTATATATTACCTAGCTGAATTTTTTCAACAAGGTCAGTTAAATAATATTATCCCCATTTACAGATGAGAAAACTGAGAATTCACACAACTTCATTGAAAAACACCAATGCTCCTGAAGAGTAATGGAACCAAAATTCCAGCCACGTATGACTGAGTTAGAACCTACGTATTGAACCCCTAGAGTCCAAGTCAAGGCTGGGATTCCTCCCAGCCACATACCTGCTGGCTTGTTTATACAAATCCAGTTGACCCTTCCAAAGCCAGCTCATTCCTTGCCTCCATCATGAAGTCTCTAAACTCCACTTTCTCTGACATCCTGCTTAAACATTTTCTTGTCTAGCATATTTAAGTTTTGTTTCTCCAACTAACCCCTAAGTTACTTGCACGTCATGTCAAAAGAGAGTTAATAATATCTTGCTGCTATCAATACTAGTGATATTAGCCAGTCTGGAAAATGCACTGCTCATTTATTAACGAGATAATAGAGCAGTGACTCTGTCTTGTTCCTCAAAGTAGTGCCAGTACCTGATGCAGTGCTCAGCATAAGGCATTTATGAAAAAAGCTACACATTGTCCAAAACGAGAAAGGCAGTATCCAGAGCATGCATATAGCCAGGGGAGGTGTAAAAAATAAATCAAATACCCCACTTTCCCTCAAGGCACCCTCAGTAAATATCATTTATGATGCAAACCAGAAAGTGATAAGTGCAATAACAAGAATGAGATCCAGAAAAGGGAGAGGGTGTGAGAACAGATCAGCACTGGGACTTAAAAATATGAGGCTTAATTTAATCAGTTTACAATGCCTAGATCCTTAGCTTTTAAAAATTTTCCATTTCACTTAAAGGTGTCTGCATCAATAAGTACAACAGATTTGATCTTGAATCTATAGAATTCCCAATAAGGAAGGGAGGGACAGAGGATATTACGATTTGACTGTGGTGTAATCTGTTTTTTCTTCTAACTCCATTTCATTTCTCAGATCAAACCATATCTCTCTCCCTGTCATGATGACTTTCCCAGTTCCACCTGCAATGATGTGAGTAAATCATAAGTGTACCTTGAATGTCCCCTATGGCTGCTCACTCACTGGTCCCTAGATGGGTCACTGTACTGCAGCTTGTCCTTAAAGTCACAGAATCAACATATTCACCTTTTGAGAGGGGATCTTGGCTTTGCTCTCCCTCCATGTGTCCCCACATGTGGGAAGGGAGCATTTCTCACATTGTGTATGGCTGTCACTGAATCCTCTGTTTGTTGCTTTTTGCACTTGTGTAGCCTCCTACTTCCAGCTGTGGGCCTCCCTGCAGTTCATAGGTGGCTTTCCATTTGCCTTCAGCATCCAGATCCTTGGCGATCATCACTGCTGCTGCTTCCAGTGGTGAGGCGCTAAGCTTTGGAGCCCAACTCTGGAACTCTCTCTCTCTCTTTTTCTCATGGCCAGACCTTGCGGAAGGTTCCCGACAGCAGTCCGGTGCTGTCTCCTTCCCAGTGATCATCAATCCCTCAGAAGCACTGGGTCAGGATAGGTTCAAGGGCAGCTTCACACAACCAGACTGCTGTTCCACACCACCCTGACAGATGTCCTTCTCCCTGATGGGCTCTTTTTGCCCTCTCTGCTGTTGACTTATATCAGGCAATACCCCCATCCACAGGTTATGTCTTCACATGCCTGATCCCTAAATGGTGTGGCCAAGGGACCTCAAATAAGCCCTGATACTAAGAATGGCCTTGGCTGCCTGGGGCACACAGAGGCCCTCCAGGGGTGGGAGGTGCTGCCCAAACCTGTATATTTTCCCATGCAAGTGTCAGAGTCACATTGCGAAGAGTCACTCCTACACACCAAGGGAGGAGAGAAATTTCTAACATGACTGGATTGTGAGGTGACCATTTCCTTTTCCTGCTATTTATTTTGTATCCAAATGCATAAGATAATAAAAAGATTTAGTTGACCCTCCTCTCATCAAATACACACAAGGTAAAATGACATATGGGTGATGGAGGGGGTGACTGATAGAAACCTGATAAAGACCCCCAGTACTTTCATTAAAAAAAATTCATTAAAGTTTTGAGAAATAATAATTATCAATACTAATAAAAATAATAAAGTTATTAATTACTTTCTACATGAGTGCTTCCTGATAAACTATTAGCGTTGTTTACATAAAATCCTGAATAATCTCGTGGTTCATCTAGACTGGGAACTACTGTTGCTGTGATCAAATTATTTTTCTTGAAGGAAAAGTGATAGATAGAGATCTGGGGAGGGGTGAGAGCCATGGGATCAAGTCTAGCAGAAGACCAGCGCAGAACCTCCAAGAGGAGCACTGAATACAATCAGAGAGCCACAGAAGAACCTGACTTGCGCAGGATGGAAGAGCTAGAGAATCAGGGTGGATTTGAGGCTGGGATTCGAATTGGTTTAGGGTTCAGGTAGGGAATGGGTTTGTAGAACATTGAATACAACAACCCAAACAACAGTTTAATATTCTCTATAAAACCATTTCCCAGATGCTCCATGAACAAGAGTTACTCAGGAATCTTGTTCAAAACGTTAAGTTCCTAGTTCTCACCCCATCACCTGCTGAAGCTAATCTCCAGTGGTGGAGGCTAGGAATCTGTATTTTTCAACAAATTCTCCAGGTAAGCCTAACATTCAGTCTGGTTTGGGAACCAGTTATTTTAACACCCTAAGTAAACTCAGCCCAGGTACAGGGATATAAGAGCCTAAGGCAAAATCCTCCATCTTTGGATCACTCTGCTTTGATGTTATCATATAATGAGCCAAAATGCATCTCTCAATGACCATTGCTGGGTTCTGCTTCTATTCCTTAGGACTTCACAAACCAAATTAAACCCTTTTTCAATGATTTGTCATTTCATCCATAAGAGAGCCAGAATGTCTTCCCAGTGTAGCCTTGGCCTGATTCTGCCAGGACCAGGGCTGTGGGCTAGCTTTGAATGTCATTTTGGAACTCTACTGAACTGCTGGATAAGCCACAGCTATTATTTTAAGTCTACATCCATGTACATATAACATCTTCTGGACCTGGAGGCTGAGTTACAGTCTACAAACTGAGCCTGCTCCTATAGGCTTTTCTTGTTTCTACTGCTGTTTTTCCTTTGTTCCTCCTGCATCCTTAAAGTTTCTTTATTTCAGCTTCCCAGAAGCACAACTCTGCAGATTTGCACATCAATAAAAGAGCCTGAAGAGACCCTCTTTCTGCAGATTCCTCCTTCTTGCTACAAATGGACAAGTGGACTCATTGCCTCTTCTCTTCACATAACTACTCTTGGCTTTCTCTTCCACACGAAGCAAAACCACAGGGCAGTGGATGTGGGCTAGCTCCATGCCACTGGTTATAGCATTCCATTTTATTCCTCTAATGCCAGCTTTGGCATTTGGCAGAAACTGTGCTTAACTAGCATATATATGTACTTAAAAAGTGTTCCATGTTCTTTGGTCCAGTATGCCAAATATATTTAATTTGAGGTATTAGGTACAAGAGCATGAAAAAATATCAGTTATTAACAATGAAATTGTCTTTTGTGCCACAGTTTCCTTGAGGGACATTGAAAGGATGAAGGAGTTATTGGCTCGGGTCACTTATCCCCAAACTATCAAATTCACATAGCCATACCCAAGGTGCACAGAGAATGTGTGTGATTGCTTTATCATGGTGTTCCAAATTCCAGGCAACTTTTCAGACACAGGAAAGCCAACTAAAAGGATGCGAGATAATCAGCATGTATTTGTACCACTGCACTGCTCAGTGTTTAAATGAATGTACATCATTTGGGTCATATGTACTCATACTGCATAATTCTTTTTATACAATGACAGCCAATAACTTGAATAGATGATAAGATATCCACAATGTTTTCAGAAAATCTAGAGAATTTGAACTCAGAATTTATATTCAGACCACTGACAACAACATATGCTACTTGCACCTGAAATCCAGCCTTGCCCCTCCACGACTTGGTCTTTCTCCCCTGAGGATAGTGCACTAGTGCAAATATCTCCTTGAGGCTTCGGCCCCAGGCTGGCTGGCTGTACCTCTTATCCTGCACATGCACCTGATGAACAGGTTTCTGATTTTCCACTGTGACTTTGTAATCATTTCCTGTATGTCTCCAAATCCCTATGCAGCCTTGCCATCTGCAGGCGTTCTAGTCCCAGGGTACCTGCTTGATCCTGACTTGTCTCTTTCTCACCCATGAACCCTAACTCATTTCATGGGGAAGAATTTAGGAAAGAAGTAAGCAAGAGTGTGCCAGTTAGGCCTTGGATTTTGATGTACCAAAGAGAGCTTAGAGACACCTGGGTTCAAGCCTTATCTCTAAAAAACACTGGCTATGTAATCTGTAAGACTATAGGCTCAATACCATCAACCTCATGGGGTGGATGTGGAAATTAAATGGGATAATATATTTAAGATTAATGGCAATCAGGAACCTCATAAATATTAATTTTTTCTCCCTCTCTTTCTTTTACTCTTCATGTGCATTCGACTTGAGGAATGAGAGCTTGTCTCTTCCTAACGTAGCTAAATGCTCAGACCTTGCATTTGTATAATACTTTGTAAAATACAAAACACATTTCAGAGGCCTTTCACTCTCAAAGTTCTTCTATAAATGGGTGGAGTAGATGTCATTATTTTCATTTTTCAGATTAAGAAATGGAACCTAACGGGGTTAAGTGATTTGCCCAAGGTTCCATACTGTATCTCTTGAGTACAGACAATACATCTTCTTAAGAGATTGCTAAGCAATCTGAATATCTGATAGAGGAACCACTGCTAGTCATTCCACGCTCCCATCAGGCCTGGCATTCCTTAGGAAACGAGCTCTTCTATCCCAACTCAGTTCCTCTGAGAGCTTGCACAGAGCAATCTGACAAATGAATTCATATGAAGGTGCCAGGGGCTGATAATGGCTTAATATATTAACATTCCACAAGTATTGACATTTTAACAAAGAGAAACTCTGGACAATACCTTAACGCAGGAAGAGCAAATAGATTTTGTCCCACGTGCCAGCTCTGATCAATTAGTAGTGGACTCTCAGCATTGTTTTAAGAGACCCCGAGGCTGTGTCTAGGCTCAGAGAAAAACCTGTACGATCCATTGTCAAGGCCTGCATAGGTGTGGATGGGACAGGAGAGACAGGCTTGCCACTCGGCCCCTCCTCCTCCAGCTCTGATCCTGAATCCACCAGACAGCTCCAGGAGAGCATCCTCATCTTCCATCTTCCCCACTTTGACCTAATCCCTTCAAGAGCTGCTATGTGAGCTAGAGCTGACAAAATGAGGCTAGGCCCAGTCCCCTTCATGAGTCCTATTACCTCCTGAGTGTAGGTTTTCTCATGATGAACACTGAATGAGATATTAGATGCAAAAGCAAAAGCACTTTGAAACGATAAAACACTATTCACATATGACAAGGAACTGCTATTAGTCCAGGTACCGCAGCCAGCTGGAGGAGTGGGAGTCTTCAGGCATTCTCAGATGGCTCCTTGAAATAGTGAGTGACTTATTTTGCCAGATTGAGGAAGAGGGTTTGGTTTTCTAGGGTCACCTTCTTCTTTGCCTGTCTCATCCCCCCTCCTTTCAACCCTCCAGGAGATGAGCCGAACAAGCTGCCCCAGCAGCATTTCTTCCTCCCTCCCAAGCTGGGTATTGGCATCATTATCTGAATATCAGCAATAACAGATAGGAGCAGCAGATACCAATGTTTCATTACCTTTGGCGCCGCTGGGGATTGCTGTCCGGATATTTGGATTCATGTGGCTTTCTCTCTCTGAGACTGACTTTGAAAAAAAGTGAATTTGCCTCAACAGGTTAACTGCTGCAAGCCTGGGGGATAGAGCCCCTCTGGCCTTTGTCCTACTCTGGGTTCCATCCTGGGCCCATGCTTAATGTCATCTGGTTCTGTCCATAGTAATGCCAGGCTCATATTCCTGGAGTCACTTAATCACTTGCATAAACATATCAAACTGTCATGTAAGGACCTGCATAGCCCTTACCTGTCTTTCCAAATTATCACATCTTCTCCTTGTAACTCATCGTTCGCTTCCAGAAAACAGGGCTATGTATTCATCCCCATAAGGGTCAGCCACATCCTCAATTCCAGTTTCCCAGGCTGTCTGCTGTCCCTGGCTTCGAGTCTCCACCTGCTAAGTGTCACCCTTTGCTTAAAGTCCACCCCAGATGGCACCTTCATGAGGTCCATTATGGCTCCTCTCAATCATGAGTCATCTTCTCCTCTTTTCAATATTTAATAATCACTAACATCTATGGGGTACATACAAGGGCCCTAGACTATGCTTTACTTCATATCCACGGTCTCAGTTAATCCTCACAATAGCCCTATGATTAGGCACTACTATTAATCCAATTTTATGGATGATGAAACACAGACCAGAGAAACAAGGGATTTGCACACAACAAGGCAGATAGTAAGTGCTACAGCTGAGATTTAAGCCCAGGCCTCTGTCTCCAGGATCCAGGCCTGGAAGCCCCACACTTCAGGGTTCATCAAGCCTACCCCTAAGCCCCAGAAGCATCTCTCTCCTGCTGACATGGATTATATTCTTCTGAGTGTGAAAGCTCTTTGTGGTCTTGTCTTCATCCCCTGCCTTGACTATAAATGCTTGTATAACCAAGAGAGGTCATATCTTCCTTATCTCCCCAGTGCATAGGACATGCTGAGGACCCCTCTGATTTAAATTAACCACCCTCTTATGCCAGTCTATTCTCATGGGCTCCACATCCTGAACCCACCTCCTCACAGCCTAATCTGCTGATATGTTTCAGCTAGCCAGTTCTCCCTGCAGCCTCCCCCAACATCATGTTGTTTTTCCTGCATGCTCTTTATTTGTGCTGTGCCATTTACACTCTCCCTCCTGAATCACTCTGTCTTCTCAATTTTCTCCAAACTTCAAAGCTCTACTCTAAAGGTCCAACTCCTTAGAAGAACCCTTCCTAACTATTATAGGTCACATTGGCCTCTCCCTCCTTGAACTAGTAACACATATATAGGTCATTCCCCAGGTCCTTCACTAATTGGCAATTAGTAATACCTACCATGTGCTGACTTACGTAGTAGGCACTGTGGGGATATTTTTAAAGTATGGCACATATATAGCCCATGGATTGAGAGGTCAAATACTGGTGAAACACAGATTGCTCACATGAAAAGCTAATAAAATGCCCAGTCACTTAAACGTGTCAGGTGGGAAGTTCAGACAAAAATATGTGCTAGGCAAAGCAAAATGGCTCACATCTGTAATCCCAGCCCTTTGGGAGGCCAAGGCAGGAGGACTGCTTGAGCACAGGAGTTCAAGACAGCCTGTGCAACATTGCAAGATCCCATCTCTACAAAATAACAAAATAAATAAGTAAATTAGCCAGATGTGGTGGCACATGCCTGTAGCCCCAGCTACTCGAGAGGCTGAGGTGGGAGGATGCTTAAGCCAGGGAGGTGGGGGCTTCAGTGAGCCATGATCACACCACTCTTCTCCAGCCTGGGTGACAAAGTGAGGCCCTGTCTCCCCAAAATAAAAATAAAAACAAAAATATGTGCTAAAGGAGATCCAAGGAGGATGAGAGCACTGGGCATTCTAGTGGTTAGGCTGGAGGTGACCTGGAGGGAGCAAGGTTTGGAGGATAAGTTTAATCTGGGCCAAGAGAAAGGAAAGAGGAAATATCACAGGCAGGGCAATAATGCAATCAATTGAGGAGATTATAAAACAAGAACGACTTGTGAAATAGGTGATAAGAAGACAGATTTGATGGGTGGGAAAATTAGACTCGGAATGAGACAGGGAAAATCCAAGCTACAGAATACCCCTATGCAAGCCTAGCTTCTATGGAGGCCATCTCTTATTCCATCTTTGATTCTTCATATGAGATAATGGAGGCCAAGGATGGGAATGTGGCTTGGGAATGGCAAAGCTGGGATATAAACGAGATCCCCTAAGTTCCAGGTCTGTGCAAGCAAGTGGAAGAAGCCTTTAAGTTGGACAGTGCCACAACACCTTGGACTAGCTTGCTGATTCTCAGTCTTATGCCAGAAATAGTACATCTTAGTGTTGCAACCATAGGTCTTAAAGACTATGTATTTCTGACAACAGCCTGGTGGCTACCTTGTTCACTTCAGCTTATCAGAGCTTAAATTTCTTCATCTACTGGGAAAAACAAAACCAAAAAAAAAGGTTTAAGGGTAAGCCTAATTCCAGGGTTGTGGTAAAATTTAATGAGATGGGCTTTTCTAGTGCACAGCTCAGTGCCTACCACAGAGGAAATTCTCAACATAAATCATCTTTTATGTGAAATTGGGGTTACGGTGCCTCTCCCAAAAGGATATGCAGTCTATGCAATTAAATAACAAAGAAACCAAAACCAAGGGTTCAGGGCACCAGCAATCTATTCCAACTTGAATCTACAAGTGCCAGCACAGTGTTGACCTGCCAGCCACAAATGTGGATACCTGCACTCTCTAGCCCAGGGCACAATCCATCGTAGATATTTAATAAAGGTTTCTGAGCTGAATGGATTTAAATTGGATCAAATTTAATTGGATCCTTTGTTTAAGATTTAAAAGTCTGCCTCTGAGAAGAGACTGAATAGAACACTTCTTGAGTTTGGAGATTGTTAATTCCAGCGGTCAGACTTGGCCTGTCTTTCATCATATTGATAACTCCCAACAGAATGCCCTAAGTATGTCTTCCCTCCTCCACTGCTCAGAGAGTTGATTGAACATGAAATTCACAGCTGTGGTTGGGGTTTTCTGGGAGTTGTCAGCAGCGATTACTTCCATGGGATCCAGAGTGCCCAACCCAGACCTACAGGCAAGATAATGAGATTTAGGATTTCAGGAGGAGATCTATCTCCCAACCACATCATATGCACTCAGTGTGCCAGATAGTGTGTACTGATATTCAGACCCAATTCTACCCTGCTTGCTTCCCTCTATTCCTGAGGCTGAAAGCCTGGAAACTGCCACCCAGAATCCTTGGCCGGAGTAGACTGCTGTGGAGAGGCACTCACTGGAGATTGGAAGGCAGAAGGTAGGGGGATGTCACGCTTCTCCTGACTCTGTCAACAACCACAGGGAATTGCAGGCAATGGAAGGCTCTGGCAATATCACTGGGGGTTTCAGCATCAGGGCTTAAGTTTGTGGTTTTCTTCTGGCAGCAAAGGACGGTGATTTCAATGGCAGCAATATCTACCTGCTGTGGAGCTCAAGCCAGCAAGTGCTGCTTCCTGAGTGCTGGGCAAAACCACATTGTCATTGTTCTCCTTCAGCCATTCCCACACACGTGCAACCCAAGTGCCTGTATTAAATCCTCGTCTGCTTGAAATACCTAGAGTTTTCGGTGTTTTCATCACTGGACACTAACTGATATACCACTGAAAACCTTCTCTCAGTTAGTATAGTATTACAGAAATAAACTTTTTATGCTATTAATGATTAATAATAAAAAGTTTAGCACTTCTAAGAGTAAGGCCTTTTTAATCACAGGCTTAAAGGAAAACAGTTCTGAAGGTAGAATGGTTTCCTTCAAACTGACACGTGATGAGGGATGTTCAGGCCCACAGGTTCTTCCTCACATATTGATCAAATATGTGAAATAGCCATCTGCAAAATCGACGCGAATGGCCAGCCATAAAATGAATGGCCAACATCCAACAGGGCACCATGAGCAGCTGCCGCAGGGGCTGCAGGTTATGAGATGGAAAGGGGGAAGGCAAGGAAGGTTCTACAGTCCACTGAGAAAACTCTGTCCTCACTCACTGGGTTGGTCCAAGAATGGCTCATCCATTGTAGCACTAGCAGGCCTCTGAGGCAAGCAGTAGCCATTAGGGAGCAGAGGTGGGATTCTGTTTCTGAGCCAAGGCTCCAGGTTACCCCTGAGGCTGAGATCATAGAGAACACCAGTGCCCAACTCTGCAGTGTCCAGGCCAACTCCTATGCAATGCTTAGAAAGAACATTTCTTTCTTAAGTTAGTGTTATGCCCCGGTCTCTACCTCCTTAGCAAAACATAACCTCAGTATGCACTGGGGGTGTCTTTAAGGTGAAACTGCAGATCTTAGCAGCATTCACAGCTTTGAAACGATGTGTGCCTTAAAGTTATTGCTTTTTGCTTTGTTTTGTGTTTAGAGAGAAAAAAACAACAAAAATTCAAACCTTTAAGAAATCTAATTATATGTTTGAGTTATAGACTAGTTTTTAACAACAAAAAAATTAACAAAAAAGGGGGCTCATTAAGAGGCTTTTGTCTCCAAAACAAGTGTGTTTTTGTAAGCCATAGAGCAAGCAAATTCTAATTGCTGGCTTCATTATACAGAAAAGTCTAAGTGTAACAATCAGAAGCCTTATTACACATACATAATTGAGTTTCATTGCAACTTATGAAAACATAAACTCTCTTAAACACACTTGCAGAAAATGTCGCATCATCAAATCAACACTTTTATTATACAAAAGTAATTGTGTTTAAAGACACCAAACATATGTTACTTATACAAAAAAAAATGAGTTGTACTATGATTCAGAAGTCTAAATCTTGAATCTGAGAGCAATGTTTTGTTTGAAAATGCAGGGTAAAAAAAAGGCAAATTAAAAACTTTACTAATGAGATGTAAGGCAACTTCCTTTGGAAATATTCTACTTTGGAAAAAAATAATGAACTGAACTCTCAAGTTCCTTTTTCTGGTCAGATCTTCCATGATATTACATTCCTCTGTGCCTTGCTCCTTCTAAATCTATTTCTCATCCTGCGTCTTCACATTTTTCCTTTTGATTTGAATTATTTCTCCATCCAGTCTAAGCTGTGATCATTTGAATTTTTCTTTTGTTAACACCAGTAGTTTCTTTGCCCCTGCAAAGTTCCACCATTCTCACCTCGTCACGCCCATCCCTCAGTTAATTGCCCCCTACTTCCTACATTCCTTCTGGGCTGATGGGCCCACCAGGAATGTGTAAGCTCAAATCCAGCTGATCCTTATGGGTTGCCCTGCAGCCCCCTTGCTTCTCCAGGAGATGCTCCTTCATAGGGCAGGCTACAGAATTTGTGGGGTCTGGTAGAAAAATGAAAATGCAGGTCTTCTTGCTCAAACAGCAAAGGAAAGACCTTTTTCATTTTTCCAAATATTTGTATTTACTATTTAATATCTTGCTCCCTCCATTATAGGAATACTGCAGGGGAAGTGCAGACCCCCCAAGGCACCTCTCAGTATGTGGGGTATATGCCTAACCCCACACCCAAATGGCAGTCCCTAAGCTACACCCTTTGCCCTCTTGTCCTCTGACTTCTTACTAGGTAACTCTCAACTTTTGTATAGGTACCTCCTAGATGCCACAGACATGCATAATCTCACACTTGTGAGAAAGTTAGAACAATAAACAAATTAGGTATAAATCAGACACTTCATACATATCATCCTCTTGAATCTTCACCTGCTCTTCAAATAATAGACATGAGTCAGCCTGAGGTGGTGGCTCATGCCTATAATCCCAGCATTTTGGGAGGCTGAGGCAGATGGATTACTTGAGCCCAGGGGTTTGAAACCAGCCTGGACAACATGGTGAAACCCTCTCTACTCAAAACAAAAAAATTAGCCAGAGTGGTGTTGCACACTTATAGTCCCAGCTACTTTGGAGGCTGAGGTGGGAGGTTTGCTTGAACCCAGGAGACGGAGGTTGCAGTGAGCCACAATTACACCACTGTACCCCAGCCTGGGTGATAGAAGTTCTCAAAAAAGAAAAAAATAAATAAAAGAAATGAGAAGTTTGAAGCTCAGGACATCTGATTTCTCTCTGCACAATCATCCCGCTAAGCAGTCCAGAGCCAGGATTTCAGCCAGGTCTACTGACTCCAAGTCCATCTCCCACTGCTGCCCAGGTACCACTGCATCTCTGATGTGTCTGCCAAATTTCACTGGTATATTTCTCATTTTCTCAGATTATATCTCACATACCTCAAAGTTAAAATACCAAGATTTCACTAAAGTGCTATCCCCCTGGATTTCCTATCTTAATTAATAGAATAGATATGTAACCATGCTTTTCCATTCCCTCGTTCAAAATTCCTGAGGGGCTCCCTAGTTCCCTCATGATAAAGTTGGAAATTTTCCTCCAGGGCATATAAAGTCCTCTATGACCTGGCTCTTGTCTACCGGTACACTGGTCTTCAATGGTGCCTGTTGAAAGCATTCAGATGTTGCAGTCAGATTGCAAAACCCCAGTACATCACAGTCTATGGTTCATCCAGTCATTCATTTGACAAGTAATTATCTATTGAGTGCCTACTATGTGCCTGGCTCTGTTCTGGGTACCTGGGGCCATATCCATGGGAAAAAAAAAAAAAAAACAGCAAAAAATCTCATTACCTTTGACCTTTCAACCTACCAAAGATAGAATGGCAGACAACAAATGAAAACTAATAGTAAATCATAAAAGAAGAGGATGAAACAAACAGAAAAGGAAAGCAGGGTAAAGGGGAGTCATGAGAAATTTTGTGGTTTACAATTAAATGGCAGGCTCAGAGTGAGGCTCATTAAGAAGGGAAGACTTGAGCAAAGACATGAAGGAGTTAAGGAAGGGAGCCATGCTGCCATCTGGGAGAAGAGTGTCCTAGGTAAACGGAACAGATCGTGCAAATGATTACGCCCTACAGTAGAAATAGGCTCCAAAGGGCCTCAAAGAAGGCCAGCTGTGACTGGAGCAGAGTCAGCAAAGGGGGATGGTAATAACAGAGGATGCTAGAAAGGTTAAGGGGGACAGGTACTATAAGGCCTTGGATATTGTGAGGACTTTGGCTTACCCTGAGTGAAGTAGGGAGCCATTGTAGGGAGTGACCTGATGTAATTTACATTAAAAAAACAAACAAACACTCTGGCCACTGGAATGAAATAGGCTATAGGCAGGCAATGACAGGAACAGGGAGCCAGGAAAGTAATGCCGTGACCTGGGCAAGACATGATGGTAGGCAAAACAAGACTTATAGCAACAAAGGTGGTAAGAAGTGGTCTGAATGTTAGCACATAATGTCCCCCTGGCCTGGAATGTTCTTCCCAAACCATCCAGGTGGCAGCCTCACCCAACCTTCAAAAACATTCTACTCTCTTAGAAATCTTCTCAAACCTCTTATCCTTGGCTAAATTCAGAGGTTCTTCTATTTTCTCTCCCTCTGAATTTTCATAATACTACAGATATTTCATTATTAGAGCATATATCTGTCTATGTCAAAATTACTGATATTATTGTCTGTCTCCTAACCAGAATGTGGGTGTCTTGAGGCCATGCTATTTTATATTTCTTTGTATCTTCAGGATGCAGTCTTCATAAATGCTCAATAAAGGCTGGTGATTGAATGAATGACATAAATGTACAGGGTAAACTATCTCTCCATTTAGACACTTAACCCCAGTGTCAAGAAATTTAGACACTGGTCAGTTCTCAGAAGACTAACACTCAGAAGTAATCATCTACACAAGAGCCCTACCAGCTGGGGAAGGATAACAGGACAAAAGAGAAGTCCCACCATCTTTTCTTCAGCCACTGAATGAAGAAAAATCAGGAGGGTCAGCAATTGATGTGTAAAGTAACTGGATGGAAAAAAGCATATGTCCTGATCACCACCTATTCACTCTATTGGTGGGAGGGGAATCTCTTGTACTCAGTAATATGATATGGCAACACAACATCTACAGGGGACAGATGAGCCGGACAGCAGTTCATTAGTCACGTTTGCTCACAGCCTCGGGGAGCAGGACACAGCACACCATGAAGGACCACACAGGCATTGCACTCAGGTGTAGAGGGAACAAGCAGGGGCTCCTGGAGACAATTTTTGTAGTAACAAAAGGATGAAGTGACCCCCAGTTTCCACAAGTGGATGTAATTGGCTTGTTTGAATGATTTCATGGGTTGACCTGGTGGTGTACAGCTAGTCCTGCTAATTAGGGAACTGAGTAGAAAGGTTTTCCCACTAAGTGGGGGTTATATCTGATGAGAGCAGGGGAATTCGTGGTTAGGCCTTTGGAGCTCTACGAGACTCAAAGATGTGATGCCAGCATTTAATATTGCATGTTAATTTCAGACCTCACATTACAACATGGAAGCAAAAGAAATGTTCAGGTTAAGACTGGAGGAGGAAGGATTTAGAAGAAGACAAAATTAGGAATAGTTTGCAACTTGGGGACAGCGCTGGAATACAGGGTTATCATTAATGCAATAAATACAGAATGTTACTAATAACAAAAGATGTTCTGGTAACAACATATATCATAACACAATTCCAGGTCTAGATGGATAAGCTAATTCTAAAGCACACTAGAAAGACACCTCAGGGAAACTACAAATATATTGCCTGCCTTAGTCTGAAATTTCCTGGAAAACTGAGCTGAGCTGATCTAGTAGTGGGGAAAATGTGTGGACCCAACTGGTAGCTGACACAGAACCACTTAGAGGAAACCTATTATGTATTTTAATACTATATTCAGAGCAATATTTCTAGAACACAGAACTCCCACCACCAATGCATTCATTATCAACAATGCTTCCCCATTGCTGAACAATAAACTCTAAACTCCTGAACCTATTGGTGAATACCCTAAAGAAGCCAATTCCACTTACTTATCCGTAACTTTTATTTCTCTCCTACAAGCACTATCCTTTGTCAAGTCTTCCTTTGTGAAAGCCTTCCAATGTAATGAAGCTCACAGTTATGACTCTTTTGGTAATTAATCTCCAGCTGTAAGAAATGCTTACTGGGTACCAATTAGATGCCAATACTGTGCTAGGAGTTGAAAATACAAAGAGATATGAGATAAGCTCTTACATTCAAAGGTCTAGAAATCTGACTGAGGAGCAGAACAATGCAAGGTTGAAACAAGTAATGCAGGATGAATGGTAAGAAGTGGAAAGAAGGAGAGATCTCTGTACTAATGTATTTGTAATGTAAATTGGGGGCAAAGAGACTTATATTTTGTTTGTTGTATCTCATTATATGTGGTACAAAAACAAGGGTACCACCTTCTACTTTTCTACAGCCAGCACCTAACATTTTTTTAGGTTGTTGACTGATTGACTACACAATTTACTTATATATTGATGTTTGCTTGCCCCTTGGGAATCTTTTAAATATGTCTATTTCTATTCTCTAATCATATTAGTAACTTTCAAATTAACTCATCTTAAAGGGTCTTATTACCCTTGAGAAATTTAGTATCATTAACTTAATATCCTACCTTTTCATGACAGAGATAGGTATTATTACTGCCATAATTAAGACCATATTAATTATATTTTTCTCAGTCACCTAAATTCCATCAGACTCCAACACTGGCGGCTGGGTAGCTGTTTATGATATGGGATATGAAAGGCATATTTTTTGTAGCCCCAAAAGATTGTGCCCAGTTGGACTCCTGTAGTGGCTAACACTGGAAATCAATCTCATTAGATAACACCACTCTTGCCCATGAAGAAATTGTTTTTGGAAGGTGAATGCCTCTAGTACAGGTGAAATCAAGTCAGCAAGGTATTTGTGGACTTGGGGTTTTGTTTGCAATCTTTTTAAGATCTTCTCCTGTGTACTAGATGTTGTGCTGGGCATCATAGAGCTACAACATTGATCAAGTTTCATTTCCTCCTTTCAGTACATCACTATCTGGCTACTTGAAGGTCTTTAGCTACCTGGCCATGCAGTGGGTATTTACAGGGCAGCAGCACATAATTAAGTGAAAATTATGGAGTTATTGTGGAAAGAAGACTTTGTTTAAAAGGGCTGGAATCCAGCCTAGATTTTGTCATTAAGCCACTGTGTGACCTTGGGTATCACTTGCTTCCAAAGATTTGCCCTGGTTCTGATGCCCTTTGCTTCCATTAGGTGATCCCCAGATTCAGGAGAAGTTCAGAACACCCTCAGTGATATCAACGGAAGCAGAGATCAGAGCCTAGTACAGTGCTTGACACACAGTTGGTACCACCATCTTAGCTCCCAACTTTATTCTAACCTCAACCCCAGAGGAACTTGAAATTACTATCTCCAAAGCAGAGTGGGAAAAGAAACAAAAGTGAGCTGCAGTAGCTAGAAGAACTTCAAAGATGATGGGGCATAAGGTGGACTTCAAGGAGAAGGTAGGATTTGGAAGGAGTGGGATGGGGGGGCATGGCAGGTAGGGTAAGAGTCATAAGAAGGCTCCCCTTAACCTTACTGTGAATAATTTTTATCAGACACAGATCTGTGTATGTGATGGCTTTAGATACCTTTTGGAGCTCATCAGCAATCATGCCTTTAGCTATGACAACTTAGACGTGAAACTGTCAGCATCACAGACGCAGTCTGCTTCCTATGATTGTGCCCTCATTTGCCCATTATGGTAGAGAGGTAAGGATTTGCCCTGAAGCTATAGCAAGGCATTAAAACCGTGAGATTTGATCCTATGTTCAAGTTTGGCCCTTTGGCTCCTACTACATGTGACAGATCTGCTCCAATCTGAGAGATCTCTTGGGACTTATATTCAGTCTCCATGAGAAAACTAACTATAGCCCTTAGCCACTACATTAAGGTCTTTGTTGTCATCTAATTGTTTTCTTTTGTTGTTTATTTATTAGTTTCAGGGAGGAAGTGTATGCTAGAGGTAGAGAAATGTTCTCTAAGCATCTCCTCTACTTCATGTCCTATTTGTGATACCTCACCTCATCCCTGCTGGAACCCTGAGAGGTAAGCATTAGGCTGCCTGTTTTACAGGTGAGGAAAATAAGGGTCAGTGAGGTGAAATAGCTAACATAAGGCCCCAGCTAGGAAGTAGCTGAACACAGATTTGAATCTTGCAAAAACAGCCAGGACTAGGTGAGGCAAGTGAAGTGCCTAAGGTGCAAAGTTGCAGCAGGTCCCGACTCTCTGGGGCTGACTCTGCATCTAAACAAATGTGAAAGTGAATATCTTGCCTCACCCAAGTCCTGGCCCTGCTCACAAGGCTGTCTGGCTTCAAAACCCATATTCTTTCTCGTATACCACGCTCACATTCTGTAAGGCCAACATTTCAGCATTCACAATGTTCCCCTTAGGATCCCAGAGGGAGAAAGGATTCCCAGGCAAACCCAGGCCTAGGAATCTTTACTCCCAACTGCATTCTAACCACAAGCCCAGATGATGCTCAGATAAGGTAGAGCAGGAGAATAAAGATGACCAAATAACTGTCAGCCGGAACTACTCCTGGAGGTGCCACATAACACTCACATATCAAGAGAAACTTGGCCATGATGTAAACCCTGCTGGAGCTAGATGGGGGTACAGGAGCAGTAGGTCTCAATATATCAACTTTCAGAGAGTCAGAACGTCTACAAGAGAAGTTGTACACTCAAGACATCACAGTTCTTTTAGTACACTGCACAGAGCATTCCCTTGAGAAAACTACCCTATTGGGTCAGGAAGTTGTTAAAAATCTACAGGTGACATGGCCTTTAGGCCCTAACCAGACACTCCCCAGAAACAGACACAGTTGTCTTACACAGATGGTCCCAACGTCCTTCCCATTCCTTGTGCATTTAGGGCAAAGAGAGACCCATGTGCCAAACGACAAGCTGTGGATATTAACTTGGACAGCAAGGCCGTAAAGCCACTGCAGAAGAGTTACATTAAAGCAACAGCACAAATCCCTCAGTGGCAGCATTAAGTCTGTGTCAACACTGGCATTGAGTTGCACAAAACACATGGAGATCCAAGATGCTCACTGCAGTTATGTTCAGATTCTCTGCAGGAAAAAAAAAAAAAAAAGAAGACACAGAAGAGTAAAGAAACTAAGAAATGTCTCTGTTATTTGATTGTTGTACATGTCCACCTTGTTTCCATGCAATTATCTTCTATACCATTCTGCTCCCAAGTTCCCTTGATCCTGTTTTATTCTAATCATCCCACCCCATCTCACTCTCTCCCACTGAATCAGTCAGGGTTCTCTAGAGAGACAGAAATAATAGCATATATATATATATATATATATATATATATATATATATATATTTGAATATATGAAGGGGAGTTTATTAAGTATTAACTCACATGATCACAAGGTTCCACAATACACCATCTGCAAGGTGAAGAGCAAGGAAAATCAATAGAAGTCCCAAAACTGAAGAACTGGAGTCCAGTGTTTGAGGGCAGGAAGCATACAGCATGGGAGAAGAACGTAGTCTGAGAGGCTAGGCCAATCTAGCCTTTTCATGTTTTTCTGCCTGCTTCACATTCTAGCTCCATTGGCAGCTGATTAGATGGCACCCACCCTGATTAAGGATGAGTCTGCCTTTCCCAGCCCACTGACTCAAATGTTAATCTCCTCTGGCAAAACCCTCATAGACACACCCAGGATCAATACTTTGCATCCTTCAATCCAGTCAAGTTGACACTCAGTATTAACCATCACAAGTCCATCCCTTGTCAACTTGAACCCATACACATCTCCTGGGATTATACATAATCTTCAAATAGAGACAATAATAATGTCATAATTATACCTAACATAATACAACTATCTTTTGTACAACTGGAAATGCACCAATCCCCAACCCAAATACTATAACATAAATTTAACAATACTTAAATGCTGATATGAAGTCAATAAATCTTATGTCCCACGACCAATGAAAAAGGAAATAAAATGAAGATATTTTCTTAGTACAAGTGTATACATGCACAAACATGTTTCTAACAGAAGAAGGAAATACTCATGACAATTACAGTTCTCATTTCTGCAGCTGGTCACATGGCCGTAGGTGGTATGGATGACTAACTTCTTCTACTACCCATTCTGTATTCCCTCTGCCTTCAGCAAGCACCTCAGCAGGTCCTGTTTCTTGTTCCTGGTGGAATAACACAAATCTTCATTCCTGAAAGGTCTGGGCCATTTGTAGTCCTGCCTGGATTGGGCTGTTGTAGTTTCCCATTGACCTCAATCATAGGGCATGGTACTACTAAGAGACACCCTGATGGATCTCCTGTATTCCATGCATACTCTTCCTTACCTCCATTGTGTAGTAGTAGACTGATTTCATCTTGATAGTCCAGGTCAGTCACCCCAGCCAACATTGTTACTCCCTTCTAAGCCTTTTTACTTAAAGGTAGGAGGAGCAGGCTGGGCGCGGTGGCTCACGCCTGTAATCCCAGCACTTTGGGAGGCGGAGGCGGGCGGATCATGAGGTCAGGAGATCAAGACCATCCTAGCTAACACGGTGAAACCCCGTCTCTACTAAAATATCACAAAAAATTAGCCAGGCACGGTGGTGGGTGCCTGTAGTCCCAGCTACTCGGGAGGCTGAGGCAGGAGAATGGCGTGAACTGGGAGGCGGATCTTGTGGTGAGCCAAGATAGCACCACTGCAGTCTGACCTGGGCGAAAGAGAGAGACTCCGTCTCAAAAAAAAAAAAAAAAAAAAAAAGGAGGAGCCCAAAGTGTCCAGGTGGCAATCTTAACTTCCAATTAAGGTTGAAGGCAGTGTTTCTCCCTCTGACACTAAGACCTCCAGGCCAGCAGAAAATAATGTTGCAGAAACAGGAAGCAAACATTTTGCTAGTGGATCACTAGGGGTGATGGCAAGTGGTGCCACTTCTACTTCCACCCCTTGGTTCAGGGACCTGTGAATCCTGGTTATGGAAGAAAGAGTACCATATATTGGACTCTGATTCAGAGCATACACAGCCTTCTGGAGAACTTTGCCTCAGCCCTGAAAAGTATTGTCACCTAGTTGGCATTGTAATTGTGACTTCAAAGGGCCATTTGACCATTCTGTCAATCCAGCTGCTTCAGGATGATGGAGAACATAGTAAGACCAGTGAATTCCATGAGCATGAGTCCATTCCCACACTTCTTTAGCCATAAAGTGAGTGCCTTGGTCAGAGGCAATGCTGTTTGGAATACCATGACATGGATGGCAGTCTTGGCAGAAGCACTGCATGCAGATTAGGCAAAACCATATCCAGAGTAAACGTCTATTCCAGTGAGGACAAGTCAGCATACTGTCATCAATGTAATGGACCAGTATGATATTTTGAGGAAGCAAAAAGCACTCAAGTTCCCTCCAAATAAGATTATGACACAAAACTAGAGAGTTGATATACCCCTGAGGTAGGACATTAAAGGTATATTGCTGGCCTTGCCAGATGAAGGCAAATTGCCTCTGGTGGGCATTATGGACAGGAGTGGAGAAAAAGGCATTTGCCAAGTCAATGGCTTCATACTAGGTAACAGGAGATGTGCTAATTTGCTCAAGCAGTGCAACCACGTCTGGTACAGCAGCTGCAATTGGAGTCACCACTTGGTTAAGTTTACAGTAATGCACTGTCATTCTCCAAGATCCATCTGTCTTCTGCACAGGCCACAAAGAAGAGTTGAATGGGGATGTGGTGGGAATCACCACCCCTGCGTCCTTCAAGTCCTTGATGGGGGCACAAATCTCTGTAATCCCTCCAAGGATGCAATATTGTTTTTGATTTACTATTTTTCTAGGTAGAGGCAGCTCTAATGGCTTCCATTTGGCCTTTCCCACCATAATAGCCCTTACCCTACCAGTCAGGGAGCCAATGTGGGGGTTCTGCCAGCTGCTAAGTATGTCTATGCCAACTATGCATTCTGGCACTGGAGAAATGACCACAGGATGAGTCCAGGGACTCACTAGACCCACTGTAAGTCAGACCTGAGCTAAAACTCCATTAATTACCTGACCTCCATAAGCCTCTACTTTAACTGGAGGACCACAATAATGTTTTGGGTCCCCTGGAATCAACGTCAGCTCAGAGCCAGTGTCCAGTTTTCCCTGAAATGTCTGATCATTTCCGTTTCCCCAGTGCACAGTTACCCTGGTAAAAGGCCAGAGGTCTCCTTGAGGAAGGATAGGAGAAAGATTAACAGCATAAATTGTCGGTAGTGTAGCAGGGTCCTTCCTCAAGGGGACCCAGCCTCCCCTTCATTCAAGGGGTTCTGGGTCTGTGAACTGGCTCAAGTCTGGAAATTGATTGAGGGGCTGATTCTCTGTTTTTATAATTCAAATTAGTCTTTTGTCCATTTGATCTAGAAGTTTTCTGCTTATAAAAATTAAGTAGAAATTCAGTAGGCTTCCTATCAATTTTACATCTAGGAACACAATGATTAATTAGCCAATGCCAGAGCTCTACATGAGTCAGACTATTCTGATTGCTGCTTTGCCTCTGCTGTCCATTACGGTAGCTATGCCCACCTTGCCTTTGATGGTTGAGTGCTGCCACTTGGCCTCTGCCACCTAGGGATCCAATTATTCCCATTGTATTTAAATTTTGTAGTTGAGTGACTGCAGTTCCCACTATTAGATCTGACGTACACAGAAGAGCAATTATAGGGCCCTTCAAAGATACAGGTGCTGCCCTCCCAAATCTATTTCACATGGCATTGGTCAAGGGTATGTCTTCTGGACCCTCCCAGCTGGGATGAGTAGATTGAAAGTGACTAATCCATTCCACCATCCCAACCTCCCTAAGCCTTTGGATCTCTTCCTCTACATTAAAGCAAGGAAGATCATGCATTTCCAGCTCGCTCAAAGTGGCCATCTTTTAATCCATGTTTCAGCTAACCAAGCAAGTAAACTATTAGAATCTTTTTTAACTCCCAAAGCTGCAACATTAAATGCTGAGTCCTTACTTAGTGGGCCCAAATCAATAAATTCAGCCTGATCCAAATCTATGTTCCCTCCACCATTATCCCACACCCTTAATATCCATTACCATGCCTGTTCTCCAGATTTCTGCTTATAAAAATTAGAAAACTCAAGTTTTTTTCTAGTGTAGAGCACCTCCTCATGGGTCACACTCTCAACCTCACCCTCTAGGGGTCTGCTGGGACTTTAGTCTAGTTATAGGTTTAGAAGCAAACAGGGGTCTTGGGGATGGCTCCTGAGGAGAATCAACTTATCTTGCCTGGCAACTGCCTCAGGGGAGGCCATCACTGTTGCCTCAGGCAACACAGGATTTATCTCCTCAGACAAAGGTAGAAAAGCTGATGGCAGCATGGGTTGGGGAGGGGATGTTGCCACTACTGGGGATGGGGAAGCTGTTTCTTCTGGCAAAATAGGTTCATCAGAGTTTACAAACTCAGTGTCCCCAGCTTCATCAGGGTTTTCCCACATGACCCCATTCTAAGTTCCAGGGTCCCATTCTTTTTCAATCAATGCCTTCACTTTAACAGTAGACATCTGGCAAGGCTGTGCATGTACCTTTCATTGCAGGTCAGCCACTCACATGATAAGAGCTTGTGTATGTTTTCCCACAATTTCTTTCTCTACGGGAGATAAGACTCTCACTCAGGGCAATCTTAGCACATTTGAGGATCAATACTTTGCATCCTTCAATCCAATCAAAGTGACACTCAGTATTAAACATCACACCCACTCTATTCCATTCCAACTCATCTTACAGCTTACAATTTATATTCTATTCAGATTACAACATTTTGTTCTATGTTATCCCATATTTTGAAATCTAATTCAATCTGAAACCTATATATTCTTACCAAACAAGCCTGTCCCATACACAACAATCATCTCAGTGACCTTCCTGAGCTGGCGTGCTTATGAAAAAGACATGTAAACATGGAGAGATTGGTACTATACTTGAATGAACTTCAAGCCTGCCTGTAGTGTCCAAAGATCCTAAATTATTGAGTAACATCTCTATGAGAGAGATTTCTAGTGGTTTGATTCTCGGCCTTTTTCAATTAGATATTTTTATCAGCATAAGGGCTGGAGACATAGAAAAGGGAGCTAACATTTGCTGAATACCTGCTATTTACTATGAGCTAGATCTTGCCTTACATGCACTTGCCATTTTATCCTCACTACAACTTTAAGAAGTGTTATTTTTGTCCCTGTTTTACAAGCAACTGAGGCTCAACGTCAAGAAACCGTGGTCAAGTTACACAGCTAAGAAGTGCTTTTAGACCCAATTGAGCTGGCCACATGGATCCCATCATCTTTCCAGAACCTCTGTCTTGTGTGGTTGTTGACATCAGTGCATGGTGCTGGTGGCAGGAGCAGTGGCAGTCCTGGCATTGGTCATAGTTGCTATCATCATCAAACAAAATTGTTTCCCCGTGGTTGTGGATGACACAAAGTGTGGAGAAAATATGGAGGCTGAGATACACAGTATATGAAGTAGCAACATACTTTGTAAGAAAATCTGTCTCACCCAGCTCTATCATGTTTTATTTCATCCATGCATTGCTTGCTTACTCATCAAGTATCTCTCTCCTGTAACTTGAAGGTAAGCTTCAAGAGGGAAAGTTTGCATTCACTGCCACATACTCAGCCCTTATAAAAGTGCCTAATTGTTGCTCAAACAGTATTTGTTAAATGAATGAATGAATGAGTGGTGTAACACATTTCTAAAGGAAGTTCTTGATATTTGAACAATAAGAAAAAGATGAGATCTAAGAGAGACATTGCTCTACACCAGTAGAATATGAGAAATATATGACTTCATTTTGTTTAAACTGCTAGGACATAAATATGCTAAAATAAGAAGAGGCCCCATTTTACCCCCCACAAAACTGCTGATTAAAATTCACTACCATTCTGAGGAACAGGGAGAGACTGGAGGGTGTGCAGGCAGAACTCAGGCTGGCAAGAAGATCCAGGCCATTTTCCTGGAGAAATAAGAACTTTTATTAAAATACTTGAAGACATCACCTGTGGGAAGGGTCACAGGCATATTGGGTACAGTTCCAAAGGCAGAACAAGAGCCTCTGGATGGAAGTCATATGGAGTCACATCATGGCAACTGCCTCATGGGAGGCCATCACTGTTGCCTCAGGCAATGCAGGGTTTATCTCCTCAGACAAAGGTAGAAAGGCTGATGGCTGCATTGGTTGGGGAGGGGATGTTGCCACTACTGCGGATGGGAAAGCTGTTTCTTCTGGAAAAATACAGGGATGGTGATTCTACCATGCTAAATTGTTCAAAAATGGAATTGGTGAATTCTCCCTGAAAAGCCTTCCACATGCTGGGAAGTACTGGACCATCACTAGACATTGGTTGTTGTGGTGTGATTCAGGACTAAGTGAACTCTAAGATGTCTATCATCTCTGAAACTTCCTGATTCTGTTTTACCTCATCTTGCTTATCTGAGAATCCTCAGCAGAACCCAGCAGACCCCTTAATGAAGCTCAGTCTCTGACACCAGTGTGTTAGCCTTGGCCTTCTGTTGATCCTGCTGTGGACACTCAGAATCCCCTGCTAAACCTTCCCTCAAGCCTTTTGCAGACTCGTGACCTCATCTTGCTTCAGCACCTTTCCCTTCTCCCTCTCCCATCCCATCAACTATGCATGTCCCGAGTCTGCTCCCCCAGAGCCTGCTCTATGTTGCATGCTTGCTAATATTTATAAAGAAAATCAATCCCTGTTTATGTACCAGAAATAACAAACAGAAAGCTTCATCCAAGTGAAAATGCTCACATCTTTTGAAGGACATAGTCATAATCTTTTGAAGGAATAATCTTGCATATCATCAAAACCCATAAAGAAAAGTAATAAAGGGTAACAGAAACCACAGTAAGGGTTGGGGGTTGCAATCCAGTTAGAAGTAAAAACTAGAGGGTCCTATTTTGAAGTTCCAATTGCCTCACAGGAAAACCGTGTTCACTTAAAATTTATTTGAATTGGCAGTAACCTTATGTAGAGTTTACAGAGATAATGGAAAGCTCTAGGTCTCTAAGCCCAATCTTAGTGTTGTGACTGATTTGGAAGTGTGGGAAACAGATGTTTCTCAATTCTTATCATGTTCGGAATATGAAGGGTATCTGAGGAGAAAGATAAGTCAGGAAGAAAAGGCTAATCATGGTCTTGAGAAGATGTGAGCATAAAAGCATAATCAATTGTACCATATAGAGTTGCCAGAACATACCCCCTCCCCCAGTAAATGCTTCTTTCAGAAACATGGATCTCAGAAATACAAGTTTAGGAGTAAAGAGCTAGGGTATGTTTAAGAAAGTTTTCATAGATGGACGTACTCAGTAAGCAGGACTCCAGAAATATTCAGTGCCTCAACAGTGAAATAATAAAAAGGCGGCCAGGTGCGGGGCTCACTCCTGTAATCCCAGCAGTTTGGGAGGACAAGGCAGGTGGATCACTTGAGGTCAGGAGTTCGAGACCAGCTTAGCCAACATGGTGAAACACTGTCTCTACCAAAAAATACAAAAATTAGCTGGGCCTGGTACTAGCCTGGTGGTGCACGCCTATAGTCCCAGCTACTCAAGAGGCTGAGGTGAGAGAATCACTTGAACCTGGGAGGCAGAGGCTGCAGTGAGCCAAGATCGTGCCACTGCACTCCAGCCTGGGAGACAGAGTGAGACCCTGTCTCCAATAATAATAATAATAATAATAAGGCTATAGGAATAATTATTTTATAATTATTTTGAGCTAACTTGAACATTTGTAAGTTGGAGCTGTAACTGAAGTATTTGCTCTGGACCCAGTGGGAAACTGACTGTGGCTTGTGAATTGCATTGTTAATCCACATCAGGTATGGGCTGGAAGAGGCCAAGGAAGCTGCTTCAGGGCCCTGTGACACAGCCATCCAGTTATCCCATGGCTCAGAAAGTTCTATAAACCCCACAGCACTCAGGGCTGCAGGCATTCATGACATGTTAGAGAGGCCAGCTTCTTGTTGAAATTTAATACAAAAATACAGATGTCCCCATGGTCCAGAGGGAGAGGGAACCAGGGAAAAACCAGATGGTCTGTTCGCCCACTCCTGAATTCCAAGCTGCAGAAGCTGTGAGATACACTGAAGGAAGGAGGCTTATGAGGTCTCCAGGCCCTCTTTTCTGAGGCCACAGCTCTCTCCTTATGCCACCTGGCCTCAGATTCCTTACCTAAGTTTCTTTTGCAAGTGGCTCAGGTTCTCCCTCTCCTATTCTTTCTCAAAACACCCCACCTAGACTCCAAGTCCATAAATTTGCTTTTATCAATGATAAGCTATTGACAAAGAAATACCTGTGACATGTTAATTGATGATACTAGGTAAACCACACATCTTGGAAACATTTGTCAAGAACCCCCTATGTACCAAACAGAGTTTTTTGTAGTCACCAGGCCCTGCTATTTGGATAGCAGAATAGCAAATAAATCTCAACCCTTTTCTTAAATTCTATTTCTGGCAAACTTAGGAAGCTTACTGGTAAAGCCTGAGGCTAAAAAAAAACAACAAAAGAGGCAGTGTTTGGGGGTCAAGGAGACTTTGACACCATGCCACCCCACTATCATTATCACCACTCACTTGTGCATATTAATGTATGTACTTTCACACACACACATACACACAAAACATTCCCAGTTTCCGTATTATGCCAGCTATGTCAACAGGCTGGAGCTGTAACCAGCAAGCTGGTGCAGCCCTCAGCCCTAGGCTCTTGCCTAGCTCCCTGTCTTTCTGACTTTAAGCTTAACGAAGCAGTTTTTAAATTTTCCTAGCTGGACTGGTCTAGTCTTAAGGCTGAAGTGCCCCTCCTCCCTGTTCAGGGGCTTTTGCCTCTACCAATTGAATTGCATAATTTGATTTAATAAATCAGGAGAATTTGCAGTGGGTTTTGGATACTTTCATTAGGAAAGATATATGTGGTATGGCTGCTGTTTGGTCATGTGTTTAATTAAATTAATGAATGAATGTCTTTGGTGGTGAGGATTTCAGGAGCATATGCCCTTCTTGTTCTTTACCTCCTCAGGCTTCACTCAGGAAGGTTCCTATTTTTAGCACAAATAGATTGTGACAAAAGAGTTGGGACTTACTTGCTGTTCCCCCACTGCAAGAAAGAAAGAATGGGACCTGATGATCCCAAGTAAAGAGTTTTCATCAGTTTCTACTTTTGGAGTTAACCATGCATAGCCCACCCATTCCATGCCCTCATCCCTATCCCGTCCCCTGACCCCTTAGTTTCCTCGCTCCCTCTTCCTGCTCCTTACATGGGGACACCTGCTTTCACACCGTCACTCTCACAGAGGAGATGACACATGACGATAGCTTGACCCTGGAGCCCTCCTGGTGAGACAGGCATTTCAAAAAGGTCTGAACTCAAAACCTAAGAGATGAATGTATATACACTTCAGAATATTATGTTGTACACAGTAAATACATACAATTTTATCTGTCAATTTGAAAAAATAAATTAAAAAGATAAATAAAACCTAAGGGATGAAACACCAACCTTAGTGATTTAGACCCCAAGCAGCAGGAAAGAAAGAGGTTCTGTGTGGGGACAGAACATCCATGGAGCCACTGAGGGCTCCTTTCCCAGCCTGGAGCCAGTGATGCTCAAAGGAAGGAGGAGTGAGATCACACAGCCAGCCTGCTCCAGCCCCACTGGCCCCACCACCACTTGCTGGAGTCTATTACTCACATTTACTGTGGCTTTAACTGGCTGCTGGAGTCTTGCATAAAGCAAATGAAGCTGTAATCAAGGTCTTTGTCATTGTCCCACATTTGCATGGAGTAAGTGCTGCAGTTTGAGGATAGCTCATCAGTCCTCGGTCTGCACAGAAAGAGGATTTTTTTTTTTAAAGGAACAAAAGGAAAACAACTTGAAAAGGACCCTGAGCATTTTTGGACTCTATGATTTTGGAGACACAGTAGACAAATTATTCTAATTCCTCCTTGAAGACAGTAGATCAAAATATTCCAATTTCTCCTCGTTTACTTTGGATAATATATTGATTCAAACAAGCCAAGGATTGGACTTACAAGCAGAGAAGGGGCACTTCTGTTCTTGATGCAACTGGGTAGCTTCACAGCTGGATCAGAAAGCAGGCTGCCCACAAGCTGGTTCAAACAGCCCCACAGGCAAGGATAGCGTCCTAAATCCAGCTATCACAGCAGCTATCAAGAGCCATGGGGAGAGTCCTCACGTGGAAAGGGAGAGGCTGGATCACACCATCCACAGGCAGGTATCAATTCAGCCATAAAGCCCGGCTTTGGGTTTTGGAAACAGTGTTGTAGAGTCGTCAATGGCCTGTCTATATGGTTAGACACATTTAGCATTTGCAAAATCTTTCTGTAGCATAATATAAGTTTTCTAAAATAAATATTGCAAAGAAGCCCTACACATAAGTCAGAGAGAGAGGAAACAAAGCGGGGATCAAGGTCCTTGTCCACTCTGACCAAAGCCCTTCCTATAGCCCTCCCTGGAGTTATGCCTAGAGAACCTGTCCTAGGATAGTCTCAGGGTCACTGTACAAGTCCCTGGATCAGACAGAAAGTAAGGTCCCCTCCAAACACAACAAGCTGTAACTCTGCCTTACCAACATAGACTTCACAGATGATGTGAAACTTCTTGGATCCTTCTACTTTCTTTCTCAGTCTCTGATTTCAGGGAGAACTACTACCTTCCATAAAAAGCACTCTGGACTTTTGGTTAAAGCCATAGTACTTGGGGTCTAGTCAAGTAGGGGTCTACCTTTAGCCTTACCACTTACTGGTGGTATAATCTTGAGTAACCCAGTTAACACAGCTGAGTTTCAGTTTTCTCACATTTAGTAAAAAATAAGGCTGGGCATGGTGGCTCACGCCTGCAATCCCAGCACTTTGGGAGGCGGAGAAGAGCGGATCACTTCAGGTCAAGAGTTTGAGACCAGCCTGGCCAACATGGTGAAACCCTGTCTCTACTAAAAATACAAAAAATTAGCCGGGCATGGTGGTGGGTGCCTGCTAAGGCAGGAGAATCACTTGAACCTGGAAGGTGGAGGTTGCAGTGAGTGGAGATTGTGCCACTGCACTCCAGCCTAGGGGACAGAGCAAGACTCCATCTCAAAATAAATAATAATAAGATTTCTCTTACAGAATGTTTGTAATGATCAACTGAAATATAGTACCTACCATATTGGGAACAATAAAACTGTCAGCCATTATATGCATCTCCAAATTTAGTAAGCATTTCAACCACACACTCACATACATTCTGGAGAATAAGATAAACATTTTAAATTTAGAGATTCATCTCTATATTTTATTTGACTTCAATAAATTGGATTAGTTCCAATCCCTGGACCATGGACCAGTACTTATCTGTGGCCTATTAGGAACTGGGCCGCACAGCAGGAGGTGAGTGGCGGGTGAGTGAGCAAAGTTTTGTCTGTATGTACAGACATTCCCCATCACTCATATTAGCGCTTTTGCTCTGCTTCTTGTCAGATCAGTGCCAGCATTAGATTCTTGTAGTAGCGTGAACCCCACTATGAACTGCACATGGGAAGGATCTTGGTTGTGCCCTCCTTACAAAAATCTAATGCCTAATGATCTGCCACTGTCTCCCATCACCCCCAGGGGGGACTATCTAATTGCAAAAAAAACAAGCTCAGGGCTCCCATTGATTCTACATTACGGTGAGTTGTATAATTATTTCATTATATATTACAATGTCATAATAATAGAAATAAAGTGCACAAAAATGTAATTCACTTGAATAATCCTGAAACCATCCTCCCTGCCCCCAGTGCATGGAAAAATTATCTTCCGTGAAACTGCTCTCTGGTGCCCAAAAGGTTGGGGACTGTTACCTTGGATGATTCTGCATGGAAAAGGGATAGAAAGAGGTTGAAGCCAGTCTGCTGGTGGTAGAAAAGACAAATATTATGAAATGATTGTCAACTTATCCACTTCCTGAAAAACTGATCATCTCTTTCTCAACTGTGGTGGTCATCATTGATAGTCACCAAATATTTACAGCTCTCTGCCTTCTGGAAACATGGTAGGATTGCCCTTCCTCTTCCTCCCTAATGGTTAGACAGGACTGTGGAACTAGTTCTGGCCAATCAATTGTGGCCAGTGAACATTCAATTACTGATGTCAGGCTTACGGCGCTCTCTTTTCTCTCCAGCACAGCAACCAACAGATGGTGGCTTCCTAGGTGCCTGAATGACTACAAGGAATAACCCCTCCTCCCTCCAATGACCTAGGATGACTATGTAGCATGAGGAGAAATAACACTGTGTTCTGTTAAATTACTGAGATTTGGGAATTATTTGTTACTGATGTATATTCTGGCCAATCCTGAATAATACATCCCCTCATGACATCCCCACAATTTCATAAAACAAAGGTCAAATTGATTGGCTTCATATCAGTAAGGCAACCAGCCAGTTTATTAACTAGTATTTACTAAGCTGAAAAAGTGCCCTGTCTCGTGCTCATCAGGCATATAAAAGAAAAACAGATCTCTGTCCTCAGGGGCTTACTGTCTTAGCTGGAAATATATTTTTCATGCAGGGAGACATAGGGAGATATTTCAATATAAAAATGTGAGAGGGTGTTTGCTATAAGTGCCAAGGAATTTATACATTAGAGAGTGTCATAGACTGAATGTATGTACCCCGTCCCAGAAAATTTGTATATTGAAGCCCTAACCCTCAGTATGGCTGTATTTGGAGTAAGGAAGTAATTAAGATCAAATGAGGTCATAAACGTGTGACCCTGAACTGATAGGATTAGTGTCTTTATAAGAAGAGACTGTAGGGAGCTGGCATTTTCTTTCTGTGTGCAGGAACTCAGGAAAAGCCTTGTGAGGACACAGCAAGAAGGCAGCTGCCTGCAAGCTAGGAAGAGAGCCCTCACCAGGAACCAACCATGCTGGATTTTAATCTGGGACTTCTACCCTCCAAAAAAAATTTTTTAATGAATTTCTGTTACTTAACCCACCGAGTGTATGGTATTTTGTTATGGTAGTCCAAACAGACTAAGGCAGAAGGAGAATTAGAATTATGGGCTAAGCTTCCAGGAAGATCTTCTGAAGGAGGCAGTACTTGCTCTGGCCTTGAGTAAAAAGCTGAGAGCAGCTATGAATGCTAGTTGCTTTACATATATTATCTCCTTTAATTCTAATAACTCAACATGGTAAGAAGTATCATCTCCTATTGTAAATAAAGCTCAGGGAGGTAGACAGGAGAAAACACAGCAAATCTACAGGTTGCTCCTGCCCTGTCCTGCCTCCCAATGCTGGATGGATGTGGGTTTATTGGCAGAAGGGCAAGGGAGTGCTGGCTGATTGGGGGATGGCCTTTTCAGAGACAGAGTAGAAAAATGGACCTGAATAAAACTGAGGCTGCTTGCCCAACAGCAGTGGGAGATACAGTAGAGTGGGAAAGCTGGGATGAATAAGATGCAACCACATACTACTACAGAAAGAGGTAATTGGAAGTCCCTGTAGAAATACCTAATTTATTCATATTTAAAATCTGTTCCTGAAATTGTGTCTAGACTCAGTAGACTCTTTATAGTCAGATATCTTTTTTTCTTGGCCATCTTAAAAATTGATCCAAGTCAGATGTGAAGATGTCCTAAAAAGCTCTCTCCACTGTTTTTTTTTTTTTTTTTTTTTTTGACTTGATGTATTTCATCATCTTGACACAGCATTGGGACATAAGCCTCATACAGGAAAAACTGGACATTAAGGTAACTACTTTCAGACACCCAATCTAAAACGGAGGATAGGAGAAGGTGCATGAGTCATATAAAACCTCCACGACTCATTATTGCCAAAAATTTTATACTCTGAAATAACAAAACTTTAGTGCCCCTGATTGGTACTTCTTCAGAGCCTGGATTTGCTGGAGAGAACAGCAGATTGCCACTCTGCCCAGCAGCTGGCTCAGCCTTCTCTCCTGCTGTTTTAACAGCCTTTTATGTAATAACCTTTTTTATTAAGACAAACCCCCATACCCTTTAAGCCCCAGCAGAGATGAGCTTTAAAAATGAGACCCTCCAGGTGGCCATGGTGAGCTATTGAAACTTCTCTGCCCCTGTTTTCCTGAATTTTACCCTCCCCTAGGTCAGGAGTTTCCAAGCTGGAGACTACAGAGCAGCTTCTGCAGTCCCCTAGCCCTTGAAATTTCATGCAAAATATTGGGTAAATGTGCATTTTTCCAGGGAGAAGGTCTATGGCTGAAATATCACATCCTCGAAGAGCTCTGGGTCTGAGAAAAGAGTCACTGCTCTAGAGATCCTTACCTTGACTCCCACTGAGACCACTAGACTCCAGAATGCCAAAGTGGCTCAGTAGAAAAGGTGTTAAATATAGAGACAAGCAGAATTGGGTTCAAACCCTGTGGTCCCAGAAAAGGGATTGCATCACTCTAAATCCAATTTCTTTATGCAAGCCTCACTCGTACCTTTGTAGATTTGTAAAAATAGGAGGTAAAGTATATAGCAGGCACTCAGTAAAACTCTTCCCACTTTAGTACTCCTATCCCAGCTGGAATGAAATAATATTATTTACTCCAAAGAGAGTCTCCATGCAGCTCCACAAAATTGTTCAGTGTACAACTCAGTAAACTCTCTTGCACGCATCTGTGAGGGTAGGTGGCACCATTGAGTGAAGGATCTGATGGGCATCCAAAATCCAGGAAGGAAAACCAAAAGAAGGAGCAATGCAGTGACAGGATTATTAGGCCACTGGTAGACAAAGATCCGCCATTACCTTCTTGCACTATGATGAGAAGACGAATGTTACAGACCAGTGTTACACACCCAGGTTCTGGTCTGGGCTCCAAAGCTATTCTCCTTAAGAATTCTTTTAACCAATAACTTTATCTCTTTGGTTAAATGAGAAAAACACTACCTACCTTGCCTTTTACATAGAATGGTAATAAAGTCAAAAGAGAATCTTGTATTTTATGAGTGTGAAACAACTCTGGAAAGCATCAAGGGCTGCAAATGTAAGGAGTGGTCATCTGCGTCAGTATCGTGATTTTCATCATCAATCCACAAAGGCGTCTTTACAGGATAAATAAGCAAACTGGGTTAGAGATGAAAGGATAGTGTTGCCCAGAGAAGAAAAATGGTCTGGCCTCAGACAGTGGGAGGTGAGCCATCTGTTCCCTTTCTCCATTTTATTTTTCCCAAGACATATAAGGATGTGTCGCATGATTCTTTCTGTGGGCACTCGTCTCCTCTATGACCAGTGTGTCGATTTTCTTGCTTTATAGATTCATAAAATGACACTCATTAACAAACTCCTTATGCCATTCCAATAATGAGTCTCCTCCTCCTCCCTTTTCTCTTTCTCCTTCTCCTCCTCCTGATGTTACTGCTTCCCCCCTCCCCCACACATATATATTCCTACCTTTCATGCTCTGTCTATGCTTTTTCACTTATACCCACAGTGATACCTAGACACTGACATGTAACACAATTCCTGCACATCTCTCAAAGTCCAGCTCAGAGGTCACCCTACATAGTCTTCTCTACTCACCCGGCTGCAGCCCACATTGGCCTTTCATCTACATCCTTATAACCCATAGAATCTGGGAAAGCTGAACATGCAATTTGATATACAAACTGGAATACTTAATCATAACCATAAGGACAACAGCTGTAACAGAGCCTGTCCTTGGACAACTCTGATATATGGTCACTTTAAGTCTGAGCTATAAAGTTGGCCCTTTGTTGTGTGGTGCCTAGTCTTATCATTGTACTGTTCCTTGTAAGAGTCTGCTCTTCCTGGCTGGGGTCCCATGGGATAAGATTCATCTTGCTTCTCCATCAACACTCCACCTCCATCAAGCATATTGTCTTCCATCTGGTTCCATGGGCAAATATTCTGCAGTGAAGATTTGCATGCAGACTGGGACATGCTCTCAAGAGCATGATCCCTCCCCCGTGAAGGAGTTAGGGAAATAGGAAGAAACAGAGATAGAAGTTCAACTGTGATGTAGCAGAGGCTTTGGACCATCTTACAAGCAGCACAAATGCTGGGATGACCCTTCAGAGTTGTCACAACTTGGGGGAAGGGGATCAATACTTTGTATTCCTGTATCAGTCTGTCGTTAGATGTAGGCTGCCATCAAGTAAGGGCACATAACTTGGCCAAGGCAGCTTCCTTCAGTCCAGGATGATTTCTGGAGTGAGACATGGTTCTGAGCACTCCGGGCAGTTGAGGGAATGAGCAACTTGGACACTGTATTAGTTTTCTATTGATGCATAAGAAGTTAGTGGAGCACAAATTTAGATGCTTAAAGAGTGTATACTTGCGAGGTCACAGTTCATAATTCAGAATTCTGGTTGGGATTGGCTGGGTTCTCTGCTTAGAATCTTATAAGGCTGAAATTAAGGCATCTGTTGGACTACATTCTTATCTGAAAGCTCCAGGAAGGCTTTGCTTCCAAGCTCACTCAGATGGTTGGAAGAATTCAGATCATCATAGTTGTAGAATTGAGGCCCTTGTGTCCCACAAACCTGAAGGGGTAATATTAGTACACCACAGAATCCATTATAACTAGTTACTGTCAATCTATGAGCTTCAGAGTTAGAGAAACCCTAGGGCATAATTGCAAGTTCTTTTCACTCCACTTGATTCTCACCTGTGATATCTATTCTAACCATGTGCATCAATAGGAGTAATATAGAGCCCAAGTTCTCACCAGGATTCTAAGCCAAGAGGGCAGTCCCTACACTCATACCTGTCCACCCACACTTATACTTGTCCACCTTCAAGCCCTGCAGAGCCAGGCCCAGAAAAAGGCAAACTCAAACTCCTTCAAGACATGGCTGGCATGTTCAAAAGCAATGTTACAGAGAATTGAAGAGAAAATAAAACATTGTGCTATGGTTTAGATGTGGTTTCTCCCTGCCAAAACTCTTGTTGAAATTTGACCCCCAATGTGGCAGTGCAGGGAGGTGGTGAATCATGGGATGTGTTTGGGTAATGAGGGCAGATCCCTCAAGAATAGATTAATATCCTGCTAATGGAGCTGAGTTCTTACTCTCATGGGAATCAATTTACTCTCCCTGTGAGAGAGAGAGGCGTTGTTAAAAAGAGTCTGCTTCATCAGTTTCACTCTTGCTTCCTCTCTCACCATGTGATCTCTGCACATGCCCACTTCCCTTCCACTTTCCGCTACAAACTGAAGCAATGTGAAGCTTTCAGAAGATGCAACTGCCCAATCTCAAACTTCCCATCTACCAGAATCATAAGCCAAATAGACCTCTTTTCCTTACAAATTACCCAATCTCAGGTATTCTGATATAGCAACACATATTGTATCACTCCAAAAGGAATATTTTCAATGGATTGATTTCTTATCTTAGGGTAGTGGCTAAATGGTCAAATCCCAGAGGAGCTCTGCCTGTGTTCAAAGCCTGGTCCACCATTTACTGTGTATATTAGTGTAAGTTATTTAATTTCTCTATGCCATGGTTTCCTCATCTGTAAAGTGAGTATAATGCTCTCCTGATGAGGGTTCTGTGAAAAGCAGATGAGATAGTGCATGCATGTGAGCTATTTCTCATTTCCCCGGGGACCCTTGCCCTATGGCTTCTAATTGGGTCTAGCCAATGGGACAAGTGGGACAGAGATCTAAGGGGTATTACTGCCCTAGCCCTCTCCCTCCAGAGTGACTTCAGGCTAGCTACATACCAAAGGTCACAACAACTGTCAAAATGTACCTTCCACACAGCTATCTGCTTCCAAGTTTCAGTGATTGCCCCCAAGTTGTGCTTCTTCAGGTCAAAGAAGGTAACTCCCTAACTATTACTACACCCTGAAATATTGCACTACCTTGTTTTGTTTTCCTACATCCTGCCCACACTTCTGTAAGTAGACCCTATAATTAGTTTCATTTATTCCAGCTGGAACTTGTGTAAAACTGGCCCATGGAAACATTTGTTAACTGATGAGTATTAACAACAGTGGAATTACCGGCCACAGGATGGTTTGGTTTGTAGACCCTTCTTGGCCATAAGTCCCTATTCCTCTACTTCACTGAATACAGTTGTGAAGTAAAGGTAGAAGGAGGCAGGACCCAGTGCAGCATTTAGAGAGGCTCCTGTTCTATTCCACAGCCCCTACTAAGGCTCCACTTCTGGCCAAAGACCACCTCCAGGAACCCTGAGTTTTGTTGTATTTCCCTGTGGGGCACTCATAAATCCACATCTCCTATATCTATATGGGGGAAGTAATTCCTGATCTGGTCTCCAGAGAATCCAGCACTCACTTGGCAGCACTTTCCCTCCCTTCTCTCATAGGTGTGTGTGCCCAGTCCTGCCCTCCATCCACTTCTCCTTTTTCTCTGTGTCTTCCAGAAGCACATTCATTAAACTTAATGGTTGCTATTTTGGTTATTTCAGTCTGCTATAACAAAATATCATAGACTGAGTGGCTTATAAGTAAAAGAAATTTTTTCTCACAGTTCTGGAGGCTGGAAGTCTGAGATCAGGGTGTCAGCATGTTTGGGCTCTGGTGAGGGCCCTCTCCTCAGTTTTAGACTGCTGACATCCTGCTCTATTCTGCCTTGGCAAAAATGAGTGCCAGAGAGGATCCACCCTCATGATCTAATCACTTTTCTTTTCTTTTCCTTTTTTTTTTTTTTTTTTTTTTTTGAGATGGAGTCTCGCTCTGTCACCCAGGCTGGAGTGCAGTGGCTTGATCTCGGCTCACTGCAACCTCTGCCTCCCAGGTTCAAGCTATTGTCCTGCCTCAGCCTCCCGAGTAGCTGGGACTACAGGCACTTGCCACCACACCCAGCTAATTTTTTGTATTTTTAGTAGAGACGGGGTTTCACCATGTTAGCCAGGATCGTCTCGATCTTCTGACCTTGTGATCCACCAGCCTCAGCCTCCCAAAGTGCTGGGATTACAGGCGTGAGCCACTGCGCTCGGCCGATCTAATCATTTTTCAAAGGCCCCACCTCTTAATACCATCACACTGGGGGTTAAGATTAGGGTTAGGATTTCAATATATGCATTTTAGAGTCATGCAAACATTCATTCCACAACAGCTATGAAGGATATTTAAACTCTTATAAAAACCTACACAGTAAAGCCCCCAAGGCTTCCTTTGTGTCAAGACTGAGCCACCCACAGCTGAGAGACAGCAGAGAAGACAGTCATCCAACAGCTTAAGCCGAGCCCACAGCCACATGTGCTGACTGAGAAATGTCAAAGCCAGTTCTCAAGAACTGACTCAGAGATGGGAGGGGTAACCCCAGACCAGGAGCACCTGCATCCTTGCCCCACATCTGCCCTTATGGGAAGATGACCCCACTTTCCCCAAGCTCACAGGTTCATGACAAGACCAGCAGTCATTTTGCAGTGCACTGTATCAGCCAGTCCCCTTATTAAGCAGGAAATCACACATACGCATTGGGTCAGCAGTCTACCCTTTCAGGGAAAAATGGGTTTTCTGAGAAAATGAAAATCATTAATTTACCCTGAAATTTTATCGAGAGGGATTCTGTTGTATTTGAATACAGATGGGAGATAAAAAGACGCTGGAGCACTCCATTCTTCCTTTATTAATGAAGTAGGATACCTAAAAAGCCTATTAAAATTACAGAGAAGCCTCATAAGCATCTTTCACAACTTCTTACTCAGTCACTTTCACGTCTTGAGAGCAGCATTTCTGTGACAAGGTATTACCCACTCACACACACACACAGTTTGGTTGCATTAATCCATTTATTTATTCATTCATTACTTCAGAAGGTAGATTTTGAGCTCCGAGGATGAAACAGGCATTGCCCTAGTTACTAGGACTCTAACCATGGATAAATTAAGTTTCCTGCTCTGAAGGTACTGACAGTTTAATGGGAAAAATGAATGAAGCAAACAGGCAATTAGGTTCAGGGAAGTCCTTGAATCCTAGATGTTTGGGAAAGGAACATCTATTGCAGATGTGGGACAAGAAGATAAGTCAGGGAAGGATTTTAGATTAAAACTTGAAGGAAAAGTAGAACTTAACTGGTGAAAAGGGAAGAGAGAGAGACAGAGACATGGACCAAAGGAGAGGAAGTGAGCAGAGTATTCCAGTCCAAGAAAGGAGGACCCCAAAGAGCTCATAGAAGGCTTATAGTAGTTCAGTAGGACTCAAACAAGGTGTTTAAAGGGAACTGAAGGAGGATGATGAGGAGGGAAAGGCTCCAAGGAAGGAATGGTAAGAAATAACACTGGAAAGATAAGAGAGAGTCTGAGGTCGACCAGGAAAGCCTTATCAGAGGCAGTGGTCTAGGAGGTGAAACTCTTGGTTATACTGAATCTTTGCTACACTGTGGTGCATGTGGCTGCAGCTACAGCAAGGGTGCATTCATAGCAAATCGACTGTGCTGCTGAGACCTAAAGTTCACTCATTTACTCATCTATCCATTTATCAAATTTTAATTGACCCTCTAGTACGTCACAACACTATGCTAAGGCCAATAGGAATCTAAAAGAAATCAGACATGAATCCATGCCTTTGACTTATTGTTTAGCCGAAAGTCAAGCTTCACTCTTTTGAAAGCTGCACTGTGACTGCAGGATAGGAAGTGAGGGTGGGGAATGATGAAACTTGCAGGGAGCATTCAAAAAGTTGATGAGGCATAAACACCCCTTTCTGACATCAGGAACCATTACCTGGAAATGAAAGAAGTGACGCTTTCCCTTTGGAAAACTGTCTGACCTTTCCAATGATAACATGGGTTATCTTAAGACAAGGGCTGACTGAGCCACCACTCCCATTGACCCTGAAGTTCCTACTAGTGACACACTTGAACACACAGGCTGAGAAAATTCATTCTTACATGAGCAGGTCTGGGAGTTCAAATCCCTGTGGTAGCACCCATAGGCCATTTTACTTTGATACAGTTATTAAACCATTCTGAACCTCAGCTGTTTTGGTCTCTAAAATAAGAATGGTAATACCCACTTTGTAAGGTTGTTGAAATAAAATATGATAAATGATAAGTATTTATAATAGTTAACTTTTTAAAAGAAAAAACAAAGTTGTATAGTGAATGCCAAAAGTTCTACATAAATTCTAGTGAAGTAGGATGTAGGTGAACAAAGTCAATGAAGAGTTTTAAAAGATGGTTCATAATTGAACCTTGAAAATCATCAAAGGGCCTGTGTGGTTACTTTAGGGACTGCCTTATATGGGACAGAGCCTTTTCAGGCATTAATTCATTTATTCATTTAATAAATAAGAATCATCTCTGTATTGACCCATTGCCTGGAGTATCTGTCTTCCAACTTATCCTACAATGTTTTGTCTTCAGTCCAACCTGTCTTCCAGCAGCAGACATACTTTCCCTGACCCCTGTGGTAGGATCTCCTGCTGACACCATTCACCTATCTTGGTTGGTCATTCTGTAATGGCCATATGCTTGCTATTACATTGAGATTATTTTCTTTTTGAATATCAGACTCTTCCTGGAAAACAATCCCGTTAACAGTAGGGATCACATCTCCTTTTCATACCTCTGGTAATATTAGAGGTCTAATAAATGTATGTTGAACCAAGTGTGTGTTGCCTTGTAGTTTATAAGATGCCCTGTGTTCCAGAGCTCTGTGTAACTGCAGTGTATAAACTATCCTTACCCTAAATAGAAAGACTAAATGATGAAATGAACCAACAAAAAATAATAACTACAACAAATTTGCAAGACGTAAACAGTACAATAAGATAAAATAGAAACAATAAAAAGTTAAAAAAGCAATGGGAAAAAGTTAA
This sequence comes from Symphalangus syndactylus, assembly GCF_028878055.3. Taxonomy (NCBI): domain Eukaryota; kingdom Metazoa; phylum Chordata; class Mammalia; order Primates; family Hylobatidae; genus Symphalangus; species Symphalangus syndactylus. Next base: position 48,845,933 of record NC_072423.2, read on the forward strand.
GATGTAGAGCTTCTGTTAGTTTTTTTGCTTATTTGTTCATGCAAATAGTATTGTTATTAGCTCAAAATAATAGGTTATAAGATAATATTTGTAAGCCTCATGGTAACCTCAAACCAAAAAATACACAATGGACACATAAGAAATAAAAAGCAAGAAAGTAAATCATATCAACAGAGAAAATCACCTTGACTAAAGGAAGACAGGAAAAAAAGAAGAAATAGAAGACCACAAAACAACCAGAAAACAAATAAAAAAGGCAGGCATAAGTTTTTACTTATCAATAATAACATTGAATGTAAATGGACTAACCTCCTCCATCAAAAGATCTAGAGTGGCCGAATGGATGAAGAAACAATATCCACCGATCTGTTGCCTACAAAAAAACACACTTCACTTGTAAACACATGGACTAAAATAAAAGGGTGGAAAAAGATATTTCTTGCTAACAGAAACTAAGAAAAAGCAGAAGTAGCTATATTTATATCAGACAAAATAGATTTCCAGACAAAAACTATAAGAAGAGACAAAAATGTCACTATATAAGGATAAAGGAGTTAATTCAGCAAGGGGTTGTAACAATTTTAAATATATATTCACCCAACACTGGAGCACCCAGATATATAAAGTAAATATTTAAAGCTAAAGAGGGAGATAGGTTTCAATACTTCAACACCCCACTTGCAGCATTGGACAGATCTTCCAGACAGAAAATCAACAAAGAAACATTAGACTTAATCTGCACTATAGACCCAATAGATCTAATAGATATTTGTAGAACATTTCATTGAATGGCTGCAGGATCCACATTCTTTTCCTCAGCACATGGATTATTCTTAAGGATAAACCATATGTTAGGTCACAAAACAAGTCTTAAAACATTCAAAAAAAATTAAATAATATCAAGCATTTTCTCTGACCAGAATGGAATAAAACTAGAAATCAATAACAAGAGTAATTTTGGAAACTATACAAATATATAGAAATTGAACAATATGCTTCTGAATGACCAGTGGGTCAATGAAAAAATTAGGAAGGAAATTAAAACATTTTTTGAAACAAATACTAACGGAAACACAACATAACAAACCTATGGGATACACCCAAAAGCAGTACTAAGAGGAAAACCTATGGGATACACCCAAAAGCAGTACTAAGAGGAACGTGTGTAGCTATAACTGCCTACATCAAAACAGAAGGAAAACTTCAATTAATGATATATCTTTAAAAACTAGAAAAGCAAGAGCAAATCAACCCAAAATTAGTAGAAGAAAATAAATAAAAAGATCAGAGCATAAATAAATACAATTAAAATAAAGAAAACAATAGAAAAGATCAATAAAACAAAAAGTTGGCTTTGTGAAAAGTTAAATAAAATCGTCAAACCTTTAGCCAAGCTAAGAAAAAAAAGACACTATTTAAATAAATAAAATCAGAAATGAAAAGAAGACATTATAGCTGATACTACAGAAATTCAAAGCATCATTAGTGTCTATTAGGAACATCTACATGCCAATAAATTGAAAAATCCAGAAGAAATGGACAAATTCCTAGACAAATACAACCTAACAAGATTGAACCAGGAAGAAATCCAAAACCTGAATAGACCAATAACAAGTAACAAGATTGAAGCCATAATAAAAAGTCTCCCAGGAAAGAAAAGCCCAGGACCCAGTGGCTTCACTGCAGAATTCTACCAAATATTGAAAGAATTTTTAAGTATTTAATGCCAGTTTTAGAATTTAATACCAATCTTACTCAAACTTTTCCAAAAAAGCAAAAGAGGAGGGAATACTTCCAGACTCATTCTATGAGGCCAGCATTACCCTGATACCAAAACTGGACAAACACACAAAAGAGAGAAAGAGAAAGAGAGAGAGAAGGAAGGAAGGAAGGAAGGTAGGAAGGAAGGAAGGAAGGAAGGAAGGAAGGAAGGAAGGAAGGAAGGAAGGAAGGGAAAAAGAAAGAAAGAGAGAGAGAAAGAAAGAAAGAGAGGGAGAGAAAGAAAGAAAGAGAGGGAGAGAAAGAAAGAAAGAAAGAAAGAAAGAAAGAAAGAAAGAAAGAAAGAAAGCAAGCAAGCAAGCAAGCAAGCAAGCTACAGGCCAATGTCTCTGAAGAATTTTTGATACGAAAATCGTGTACAAAATAATAGCAAACTGAATTCAACAATATATTAGAAAGATTATTCATCGCAACCACGTAGGATTTATCCCTGAGATGCAAGGATCATTCAACACATGCAAATCAATCAGTGTGATACATCATATCAACAGAATGAAGGTTAAAAACCATATGATCATTTCAATCGATGTGGTAAAAGCATTTGATAAAATTCCACATCCCTTCATGATAAAAACCCTAGAGAACTGGATATAGAAGAAACATCTCAAAATAATAAAAGCTATATATAACAGACTTACAGCTGGTATCGTACTGAATGAGGAAAAACTGAAAGCCTTTCCTCTCACACAACAAGGGTGCTCACTTTCACCACTGTTGTTCAAGATAGTACTGGAAGTCCTAGATAGAGCAATCACACAAGAAAAAGAAATAGAGGACATCCAAACTGGAATGGAAGAAGTCAAGTTATCTTTATTTGCCAATGGTGTGATTTTATATTTGGAAAACCTAAAGAGGCTACCAAAAAACTATTAGAATTGATAAAAAAATTCAGTGAAGTTGCAGGATACAAAATTAACATTAAAAAATTGGTAGCATTTCTATATGTCAACAGTAAACAATCTGAAAAAGAAATTTAAAAAGAATCCCACTTACAATAGCCACAAATAAAATGAAATGCCTAGGAATTAACTTAACCAAAAAAGTGAAAGATCTCTATAATGAAAACTATAAAACACTGATGAAAGAAATTGAAGAGAACACCAATAAATTAAAAGACATTCCATGTTCAGGAATTGGAAGAAACAATATTGTTAAAATGTCCACACTACCCAAAGCAATCTATAGATTCAATGCTATCTCTGTCAAAATATCAATGGCCTTCTTGAGAGAAATAGAAAAGACAATTGTAAACTTTATATGTAACTAAAAAAGATCAAGAATAGCCAAAGCTATTTTTAGCAAAAAGAACAAAACTGGAGCAATCACATTACCTTACTTCAAATTATACTACAGAGCTATAGTAACCAAAACAGGATGGTACTGTCTTAAAAACAGAAACATAGACCAAAGTAACAGAATAGAAAATCCAGAAACAAACCCATACACCTACACTGAACTCATTTTTGACAAAGGTATCAAGAACATACACTGGGGAAAAGAGAGTCTTTTCAATAAAAGATGCCAGGAAAACTGGATATCCATATGCAGAAGAATGAAACTAGACCCCTATCTCTTGCCATATACAAAAATCAGTTCAAAATTGATTAAAGACTTAAATCTAAGACCTGAACCTATGAATCCACTACAAGAAAACACTGGGGAAAATCTTGAGAACTTTGGTTTGAGCAAAAATTTCTTGAGCAATACCCCATAATCACAGGCAACCAAAGCAAAACTAGACAAATGGAATCACATGAAGTTTAAATGCTTCTGCACAGCAAAGGAAACAATCAACAAATTGAAGAGACAACAACTTGGAAGAAAATATTTTCAAACTACGCATCTGACAAGGGATTAATAACCAGAATATGTAAGGAGCCCAAACAACTCTATAGAAAAAAATCTAATAATTTGATCAAACAATGGGCAAAAAATTTGAATAGACATTTCTCAAAATTAAGACATACAAATGGCAAACAGGCAAATGAAAAGGTACTCAACATCATTGATCATCATACAAGTGCAAATCAAACCTACAATGAGGTATTATCTCACCCCCAGTGAAAATGGCTTACATCCAAAAGGCAGGCAATAACAAACGCTGGTGAGGATATAGAGAAAAAAGGACCCTTGTACACTATTGGCGGAAATGTAAATTAGTACAACCACTATGGCAATCAGTTTGGAGATTCCTCAAAAAAACTAAAAGTAGAACTACCATATGATCCAGAAATCCCACTGCTGGATATATAGCCTGAAGAAAGGAAATCAATATATTGAAGACATGTCTGCACTCCTATGTTTGCTGCAGCACTATTCACAATAGCCAAGATTTGGAAGCAATCTAAGTGTCCATTAACAGATGAATGTATGAAGAAATATGGTACATATACACAATGGAGTACTATTCAGCTAGAAAAAAGAATGAGATCCAGTCATTTGCAACATCATGGATGGAACTGGAGATCATTATGTTAAGTGAATTAAGCCCAACAGAAAGACAAACATTGTATGTTTTCACTTATTTGCAGAGTTTAAAAATCAAAACAATTGAACTCATGGACATAGAGAGTAGACAGGTGGTTACCAGAGGCTGGGATAGGTAGGAGGGGGGTTGGGGAAAGGTAGGGATGTTTAATGAGTACAAAAAAGTAGATAGAAAAAGTAAGGCCTAGTATTTGATAGCACAACATGGTAACTATAATCAATAATAATTTAATTGTACATTTAAAAATAACTAAAGAGTAATTGGACTGTTTATAACACAAAGGATAAATGCTTGAGGGGATGGATACTTCATTCTCCATGATGTGATTATTATGCACTGCATGCCTGTATCAAAACATCTCAGGTACCCCATAAATACATATACCTACAATACTCACAAAAAACAAAAAATAAAAATAAAATGCTCTGTGTTCATCACCTCAGGAAATTTTAGGTATTCCTCGCAACAATCCTTAGTGTAGACCAGAAAGATCTATATTTTAACTCCATTTTGAAAATGTGGAACCAAAATGAAATGCTGTGTGAACTTGAGTTGCTTCTCAAGAGTGTGGATGCATGACTCTACACTGTGGGCAAGTCACTGATCTTACACACCAGGAGATTGAAGGGAGGTAAGACAAAGGAAAGGATGCATATTTCATAAGAAAAACGCATTGTTACAAATCTTTCAGAAGGGCTTTAGCAAGATGTCATGAAAAAGGGGAAAGAACAGTGGCTCGGGTTCAGAAAAGATAAGATTCTAAGTTTGTTTCTGCCATTTACAGGCTCAGTGATGTTTAAAAACAAAAAAATTGATCTATCTGCTTGGAGTCTTCTTGCTCATCTGCAAGAAGACAGTAGTACCTTCTTAGATTATTGTCAAAATAAATTTTTAAATGTATATAAAACATACAAAGCATGTTTTCAAGCAAATATCCAATAAATAGTAACCCATCCATCTCTGACCCTCCCTTAGAGTTTAGGAAATGGGGTTGCACCATTTTGGAAGAGAATCAGTGGGGGCTTCACGAAGTAGGAACATAAACTGAACTTCCACAGTCAGGGATCCAGAAAAAATGGGGATAAGAGGTGCTTTGGGAAGAAGGAATGAACTGAGAAAAGCTGAGAAGACAGTATGTTTAAAGTGCAGTTTAAAGACTAGTTAGAAGAGAGTGAATTTATGTCTGGATGCATGTGAGTATGTGTGTGAGTGTGACTGGTATATGATTATGTGCACACATGTGTGTTTGTGTAATGTGTATGTGTTTGTATGTATAAAGCAGAAAAATGGGAAATTGGACATTTCAACTTCACTTCCTGCTTTAGACTAAGGAAACCCCCACATGGACATGACTCACAAACATAAGGGTTCATTCTGCAGTATTTGGGGAGATTGGAGTAACTTATTAGGCAGGGAAGGGTACAAGCATGTCAGCCTTGCAGAAGAGGAGGATAGCATTAGCTTGTGTGGCATTTCAGAGGAAGGAGAGATCAGATCTGGGAAAAAGAGTGAGCCTGCAGTGGTGGGCTGAAGGGAGGGATACCACCCAGGTTGGGAAGGAAAGTACAGTTACCGAAGAAGTAAAACTGAAAGTACTTTTCAGATGACTGGTTAATGGGGAAAGCAGTTAACGCTGATTCCAAGATGGGAAGCAGAGTCACTGGGGGAATGTGGTACCACTCAAGGGGTTTGTAAATCAGAGGAATATGGAAAGGGTCAGGGCCAAGTAGCCAACTAGGCTTTTTGGTTTGGGGACAAGGGGAGGAAATCCTTTAAAAGCTATGTATTGAAGTTTTTACCCTTATTAAAAAAAAAAAAAAAAAAAACATTTCCTTCTCTTAATTCTATCATTAGAACTTTATTCTAAAAGGTCTACAAGGCTCCTTAGTTCCCCAGAGAATGTTCCTTCGAAGGCAAATACCAGGGAAGAGGTAACATGTTCTCCTTAGGTAACTAGTGGCCTGGGGAGGAGGCAATTCTCATTAGTCATGAGGCCAGAAAGCTCCAGGAGGAGGACTGGCCCCCACAGAGAGGAATTTGTGTGAACTCCATAAGAAAGATGCAAGCAAAATGCTCCGGTGCTCCGGGGGTGGCAGAGGACTAATGATGTGCCACCAGGGCAATCAGAGGCATCCCCATGAGGTTCTCACATTTAATCTGGGGCAGAGGAGGCCTGAAAGAGGAAGCAGGGAGGAGGTGAGTGTGATGGATTTTGCCAAGGGCTAACCTGAGCACATCAGGGACCAACAAAAGAGCAATTTCCTTAATCTTCAGCACATTTTGCAGAGATATTATAAATGTGCCTATGGCTTTAGGCTCAGGCTGAGACAGAGATTCATTATCTCACCTGCCAAGAGTGAACTAGACGTGAGGCCCCTTCACAAGGTAGCCTTGTGTCTTTTTGCCTCTTGTTCTCTCTCATTGTGCCTGACCACATGCCATCAATGTTGTCACAGCCACACTTTCCCTCATGGATGAAATGACTCTGGATCTTTCTGAGGCAGTTGTTCTGTCCACCTGCATAGGAGGGAAGTTGACAGTTACAAGGTCTCTGGGTACACCTCTCCTAGCTCTCAGCTGAAAGCCCTACAAAGGTCAGCACCCAAGGGCCCTGCATCAATGACATCACCATCTCCCCACTCTGTTTCTGACAATGTGTTTTTGAAAACTTTTTTACACAGCACATATAATTGTGGGGCATTTGGGCCCAGTGCATTATCTCAGCTGAAACACAAACCTCGCCATGTGTGGCAGCACAACATCATGATCAGGGTTCGGACAATTTCACAAACCAGCAAAATATCAACTCATACAAAATCACATAGAAGTGCTTCAGTACATACCAACCCTCTTGATAAACAGCACACACAGTAAAGGTATATTCTGGCACTTCCAATAAGAGTGGATAAATCAAAGCTCATTTATTCTGGGATCTGGCCTGAATTGCATGATTTTACTGAAAGATTACTTATTTTGCAATTTTCTTTTATTTTATACAAAGTAATAGCCATTCATTCAACTGAAATTGTATTGAGTACCTAGTATCAGTCAATAGTTTTAAACTATTATTATATGCTTATTTCAGTATTGGGCACAACCACAAAAGTGAAAGACACATTAACAATGCTGATAATGGTGAACTCAGGAGTTGAGGAAGAACTTAAAACTCTAGAATTCCAATCTCCCCTCTAGTACTCTAGTGCCCTTTCCAAAGCTCCGCAAGACATCATAAAACCTCAGCTTCTGCAATCCGTGTCAGGCAACATGATCTTTGAACAATAGCCCAAGCTGTTTTCAGACAGCTAGGATTCATACAAGTACTCCCACAGCCCTTTGGAACATCCCTCAAGTGTTCTGAATTTTTTTTAATCTGCAAGAAAAAAAATTAAATAATATTTAAAAATACCCAGTCTCTCTTCTTTTCCATGTGATGATGGCAATTACTTTTGCACCAACTAATATAACAGAGTATCAAGTCTTTGTGATAGAATCACGTTTTGTATGAAAACTTTTGAAGATTTTTCACAGCAACAGATACATTGATTTTAGCAGAATGTTTGTGACCAGGTTGAACAGAATTGGCCATTTATACTGAGGAAAATGAAAGATAAACTTCGATAAGAATAATAAATTCATATTCTGGAGAAACTAGGAAAATACTATCGAAAATGAGGAGTCCAAGAGTACAAATGTGAACACGTTGCATTAAGAGGATTTAACCTGGAGGCCACGGGCTGGACATGTCTGCTTGGAGTGGAGGCCTTAAGGTAGACAGCTTGAATGAGGGCTTTTGCAACACTCAGACATACCAAATGGGAAGAGGAGAGAGACTCGGCAAACTTAGAGACCAACCCTGTATGGAATGTGAGAGAAGGTAGTTTGCGTGACCTAGCAAGAGCAAGCCTGGAGAACTGGGAGCATGGTGAACTGATACAATTATACTTCCATTTACTGAGGTCCCAAAGAGTGCATGTACAGAGGGCATCCACACGTATGCTGAGAAACAGGGGCCATAGATCAATACTTGAATGCTCCATTCATTTGCTAAAAAAAAAAAAAACACAAGTAAACAAAACAAAATATGAAACATCCTAATCACATTGCAGGGGTGAGGGTAAAGTAGGATTTTTCACAAATGTCTACAAAACGAGGCAGTATATAACATATGCATACCTCAATGTAAAGTGCCTATGAACCCACAGTGAAGCAAATAGCTCTGGCCTGGAGACCTATTGGGCCTGTTAACCACTGCCCCCATCCCCCACCAAGTAATGCCAGTATAATATGATGTGAATCTTGTCACTCCCTGGATGGAATAGTAGTGGAAGTCACTTGAAGACAGAGTGGAAGAATGAAGTTTAGGTCTGCAGGGTGAGTGGAGACACAGCTAATCCTGGCGCCATTCACCATCGAGATAGGAAAGGCAAGCCAGGCAGTGGCCAGGGCCTGACTTGCCTAGCAAGTCCACCCAGCCTTGTATTGAGAAAAAGATCAACAACTGCACGAGGATCTATGCCTTTTAACTCTGAGACCCCGCCCACCAGTAAACCCAACCCAATCAATTATGCCAGACTCAATTAATGCAATTGGGCTAATCCTTCTTACTTGTTGGGGTAGAAAGGAAGCTAAGAAGAGATGAGTGGAGGCAGGCACGCATGACAGGAAGAAGAATGGAAAGATGGAGGTGTTCTCTCCTTAGATAGTAAGTATCCTTCAAGGTCTGAGCAAATTCTAGCTCTCTAAATTCCTTAAAAGCCTCACCACTTATCCTAAACTAAAAAAGAATGTCCAGTATACTCTTTATGTTACTAATTTCCTTCTTTGTTTTAAAAATTACTTGGGGTATAGGTGTTTCCTCCACCTAAATTATAAGCTTCTTGGAGGTAGACTCTAGATCTTATTAATCCTCAAGCCTTCTACCCCCATGGCTCTTGGTGTAAGACATACTCAGTAAAAAGTAAATGTGAGCCCAAAGAGAGCATCACTAACTCCCTGGACTTCCATGCAGTGCAATCTTGGAAGAATAGAGGGCATACAAAGAGGGAGAGGGTAGAAGGAGCCAACTCCAAAAGGGAAAAGATGCTCTATGTGGCTGTCAATCAACTAAGACTTAAAGATAGAAAACTCTGTATCTTCAGTTAGGGGGAGGAAAAGCTATGGCCTGCCCCTCTACTTAAGGGCATATTCCACACCCCTGAGAAAGGCATGCAACTTCAGGTAGAAATAAGGAAGTTAAAAACCAGGTGAGCTGGAGGAGCTGAAAAGTTGGGGCCGATCAGCAAGTCCCTTGGCAGGTGAAGGGGGAGAGTTGGTTGAAAAGAGAGAAATCCATGGATTTTCCCCAATTCTATAAGTTACAACCTTCTCACATTCATGTGATGCCCTTAGCACTTAGCACAGTGACTGCCACCAATAAAAGTGAAATGCCTGGATCCATGAGGCAATGACTAATCAATTAGTGAATTTCCAAAATGGATGAATGAATTCTGGATCTGTCTCAGGTGCAGCCTTTCCATAGAAAGGCCAAGTAAAAGGGATCCTAGTTCTCCTCTGTTTGTTCAGCTACTTTTCTAGCTTAGGAATAAAGGCAGGAACTCAGGACTCAAGATCTGCCCAGAATTAAAGGAAAGCACCAGGTTGTGTGGCAGCAAGCTGCCCTTCTGCTTTATTTCTTGGGGGCACTGAAACTATTGGGCAAAACAACATGAAGATTCTTACGGTCAGATCTCAGACTTCAATATACAGTTGAATTTAATAAGATCAAATGAAATGAACAGAACTGAATTGCAAGATGGACAAGTGAAAAGACATGAGCCAAATGCGCCTAAATAGATGGGAACTTCCACCCAGACTTTTAGATTTGCTTTGGCCCGATTGGAGCCATAGAATTGCATAGACACATCTGAGTTCTCCAACAATTTGTGCCATCATAGGAGGCGTGCAAAGGTGTGTGACTGCCACATAAACCATCTAGGATCCCAGGAGTCAGCCCCTCCTGCACTGGCCTGCGGCTCCCTCTGGGCATGTATCTCCCTGCCCCACATGCTATTCACGGTTTTATGTATGAACCCTACCGTGGAAGGTATCCAACTGCATGGAAGTAAAGGAACATATTTTTGATATTTTTCTTTTTTTTCTTGGCCTTTTGGGGTTCTTGAGGGGCATAATGCAATAAGAATTCATTAATAATGCCTGTAATCCCAGCATTTTGGGAGGCTGAGGGGGGCAGATCACAAGGTCAGGAAATCGAGACCATCCTGGCCAACATGGTGAAATCCTGTCTCTACTAAAAATACAAAAATTAGCCGGGTGTGGTGACACGTGCCTATAGTTCCAGCTACTCAGGAGGCCGAGTCAGGAGAATCTCTTGAACCCGGCAGGTGGAGGATGCAGTGAGCTGAGATGGCACCACTGCACTCCAGCCTGGCGACAGAGCGAGACTCCATCACAAAAAAAGAATTCATGAATAAAATGACGGTGATAACACAGAAAGAACATCCAGATTCCCTGAATCTGGATAAGCAGCCCTCAGATTCCCACCATGGCCACATGGCAGGGCTGGGGGCTTCCAGCCCTGGTGACAGGTCCTGGACAAAGCAGGAAAGGAAGCAAATGGTGGCCAGAAGTGAGAAGGAGGGGCTGCAGGGGAAAGGCAGGAGGCTAGGTAGTGCCTGTGATGAATGAGGAGTGCTGAGAAATCCCCTTCCAGGAACACTTTGTCCTTCCCATCTGCTGGGGCTGTAATTACAGGGGGATTGAGCTGATGAGGCACAGAGGACCTTTTCTGCTTACGTTTGCATCTTTCCTCCATAATCATCTTTGAGAAAAACGTTAACTTAGAGATGGGTAAATGGCTCCAAAACCTCAGATCATCTGCTTGGTGGGTGTGGAGTCTCTGCAACTGGGCTAAGTTTATTCAGAACCAGCCCACCATCAGAAAATCCAACAGCCCGTGTGTGCAGTTCTCAAGGTACTCGGGCAGTTCTCTGAGCAAAACAACAGCAATCTGCAGTATTTGTCCCCAAGGCCTCTTTGGAAAGTGCTCTCTTCAGAAGACACATAGGCAGTGTGGAAGCTCTTTATGAATAAGGCCTAGTTCCCACCCATAATGTGGACAGAAGAAACACATCTCACCCCAATGAAGAGTAAGTGATAGTAAAGGGGGAGGCCCAACTTCTGAGGGTCCAAAAACTTGGAAGTCAGTGGGGCTTGGATCAGTGGGAACAAACTCCCTGGAACAGCTAGTACTTCATCTGTGTCTTGAAGATATGCCTTTTAAAGAAAGACATGGATCAGGGCCTTCCAGGTAATGTGATGACAGAACAAAGTCTCAGAAACTGAAGTGACCATGGCAAGGGGAATGGGGCACTGGGAACAAATGCCTTTGGCAGCCTCCATCCTTTGAGACCCCCTATTGCACCCCCTTTATCCATGGAGCTTTCACTGCGAATGAGCTGTGTCTTCCATTTCCTCTGAACTCTGATAACCTGTTGCCTTCATGCCTTTCAAGGCATGCATTATATATTGCCTTGTGCTGGTGTTATTTACTTGCCTGACCTAAAATGCACCTTACCCATATTAGAAATTTAGTACAGGTTAGTTGGATTTATTAATTTATTCATGAGTGATGGGATATGTTTGGACTGCCTGGTAGGTGGAGGTCTGACTGCCTCTGGCAAATCTTACAGATAAGAAATGTGAAAACCTGGCAATATGAAGAAAGCCCAATTCCAATCACTCCAGTGCATGGCTGTGCAGCACATATGAGTGTTTCCCACTTTTACGTGTCTTTTGTAGGCTGAACACAGGCCACATTCCAACCTTCTTACTAGATTCAATGACAATCTCCACCTGCAAGTTTCTCCCTAACAAACACTCCCACGCAAACCCAAAGAGAGAAGAATTTCAAAGGAAGTTGTAAAAGCTGAAGTCATGGCCTAGCAGTAGCTTAAACAGGAGTCTCTCCTTCAATATATGGAGATTTTAAATAATATAGGACATAAATGTTATCATCCCAATGCCAAAGGATTCATCCAGATGAAATTCATGATGTATTTTGTATTTGTTTTCCTTTAGTAGAATATTTTTCTTGGGCTAGAATCAGTTGGTCTCAGCTGGACTTTTTCCATTTATCCCTCCAGCTCCACTCTCCACCTTCTTTCTTGCTACTTTGCTCCAGGCTGACTTTCATGGACTGAATTATCCAGACTCTATAGATCACTGGCTTCCCGAGGCCCTGGCAGAGGTTAGGGGGTGAGAGGAGAGAGTGGTCAAGGCATTGGCCCCTCAGCTCCTTTCCTATAGAACTGTGGGTTTGCAGGACCTTTGTTTCTCCACCAAAGCCTCCTCTTCTGCAACTTCAGCTATGTGTCTCTCCAGATCCAGCAACTGCCTTGCTCCATCAGGCACTAGGCTGGTAATGCCCCTTGCTCCTGCCTGCTTTGGGGCATTTTGACACCTTTTGTTGGTTTTTCTTAATGCTGCCAAGCGCTTACCCTTTTGGGTGTTTCCGATTCCCATTTCCTGCAAGGACCCTGAATGACACAAGGTCCCACTGACCAAAGAAATGCCCGGGAGAAACAGGATGATCACTTTTCTATTTATATTCCCAGAGCCAAGATGAGCCTTATCTTTGAGATGGCTCCAAGTTATGCTGGGATACTTGGGTATTTGGGTCAGTTGAAGACCTGCTCCTGTGGACTTGCTCAGAATCCTAAGTTTCCATCTTGACTAATCAAATCAACTTGAAAAGCTGCATCCATACCTTTAGGATAAGCACAGCAAAAAATCTCAGAGAAAGCAAACTCAGACGCTGCCCTTCAGCACATTGTGGGAGGAGACCTCTTCTCTGCACTCTGCCCTGGTCCATGTTCTTACTTTGGAGCTAATAGGAACTTCAGAAAGGGAGGTTTATGCTGAGCCCATGAGAGTTTTTTTCACTTATTCTTGTTCTCATTTTTTGAAATAAAGAAAAAGAGTACACATGTAATTCCCGGTTATATATCACCCAGTCTCATTTTTGCAGCAGGAATTTCAGGTTATAGAAGCAGCTTTGTGCTTATTTGCTGCCATCAGGGAGGTGGTTTTGCTACAAGGTGTTTAGGTAGGTCCTTTTGTGGGGTTGTCAAAGTCAAGAAAGTTGCTGACCTAATGCTTCCTAAAGGAGAAGCTGGCAATGGTGTATGCAACTCACCACATAGTTGAGCCCTTCTGTTCCTGGATTTGAGGGACAATCTCTAGGGTCCTATTACTCTCATTACCCTGAGCACTCCTCTCCCAAAAAGACTCTCTCCCCCCAGGGCCCTCAGATTCTATACTGTGCAAGAAGCTCACTCTTCAATGATTGCTATGATTTGAAAGTCCCCTCTGAAACTTATGTTGAAATTTAATTATGATTGTAACAGTGTTGAGAGGCAGTACCTTTAAGAGGTGATTATGTCATGAGGGTCCTGCCCTTATAAATGGATTAATGTCATTATTGTCGGAGTGGGTTACTTAGCAAGGGAGTGGATTTCTGATAAAAGGATGAGGCCCATTTTCCGCTCTGTCTCAAAAGCACCCTTTCTCACCATGGGATGCCCTCCACCATGTTATGATGCTAAAAGAAGGCTCTAACCAGATGCAACGTCTTGATCTTGGACTTTCCAGGCTTCAGAAGCATAAGCCAAATAAATCTCTTTGCTTTTATAAATTACCCAGTCTGTGGTATTCTGTTATAGCATCAAACTAAGACAATGATTGATTTAACGTGCACACTGTTCAATGTTTGTTCAGTTGTCAGAATGGCTTTTACGTTTGTTCTTGTCAGGGCTGGATAACACAGTCTGTAGACCCCCCAGGGGCAGGCATCTTGCCTTTTCTATCACTTTATACAAGGCCCTAGTGGAGAGGGAAGTGGGGTTAAGAAATAGTGGGATTTTTTTTAAAGCAATAGGCAAATTCAGATTATTAATATCATCATTTTTAACAGACAACAATGATGTGGTAATGACAGTGACGGTAATTATAAAAATCTCTCAAAAATCATCCTTCCCCTCCTCCCTTTAGAATACACAAGCTGGCCCTCACAGTGGTTCACTACAAACTGTACACTTGTGGAATCCTGGGTAAAAACTTATTCAATTTTTCTGAGCTTCTGGTAAAGTGCACAAAAGGGGCGTGTATGTGAGTATGTGTGTGTGCATGCATGCAGGCAGGCACATAGACTGATTGTCTTATGTCTCCAACAGGAAATGACTCCAGGGTAAGGCACAGGGGGAGTCTTTGCTGTCTGCAAGCTCCTGGGGTATGACCATAACCATAAGGTCCGAGGGTTTGGGGAAAAGTAGTTTGCAGTGTGGGAGATGTTCCTGCATTTGAGGGGAGCATTTCTTCAGGCCATTGTGGACCAATAAACGGTTCAATTTTTTCATTGTTCTAATTAATTTAATTAAGTTAACTTCCAAGGTGTGTTAAGAAGCAATGCCTTGGGTGATTAACTGTTCCCATATCAAGGTGTTTTCACAAACACATTTACCCTGATTAGTGTACACATTATTATGTAATTAAATACCTGGCACAGAGGAATTTATTAGTGCCTTCTTGTCTCCTAACAAATAAAGCAGCCCTCCAAATCTCTTGGAAAAGACAATTTCAGTTGCTAGGAGAGAGGGACGGACAGATGTGGAGACACACCACCATCTAGATTGGGAGGGAAGCTCCATGAATTCTATGGCTGTGCACTGTCAGGATCCCACACCCCTCTGGGCAGTGCTTCCTCCCAGAGATTGCAGCCTGACTCACTCCTGAGCCCATTGTCCTTCCTTTCCTCTTTTTCCTGCTTGGTCTCAGCAAGTCCATATCACTTATCAGAAAGGCTCCTTTTACAAAATGGAATAAAGAGAAAGTCTTTGCATGGAAGGTATGAGGACTCTCCATCTGTGCACATCCCTCTGAGCTGGCCTTCAGAAAACTGATCGAGTTCACAAAGTTGCATCTTAACCTCCTCCATCTCCTCCTTCTCTTCCATCCCCCACATACCACTCTCTGCTGAGCCAGTTTCTCTGGGGCCCACTTCCTATTGTATGGGAAGGAAAGGCTTATGTTTTCAGACATGGAAGTGATTAAGTGCTGGTCAGATCTACTGGATTCTGAGACAAGTTAGAAGAAGTTCTGCCGAGGTGGGTGGATCATGAGGTCAGGAGTTCAAGACCAGCCTGGCCAAGATGGTGAAGCCCCATCTCTACCAAAAATACAAAAAATTAGCGGTGCGTGGTGGCGGGCACCTGTAATTCCAGCTACTCAGGGGCTGAGGCAGAGAATTGCTTGAACCCGAGAGGCAGAACTTACAGTGAGCCAAGATTGCGCCACTGCACTCCAGCCTGGGCGACAAAGTGAGACTCTGTCTCAAAAAAAAAAAAAAAAGAATAGTTCTTTCTGGATAGGCCAATTTCTGAAAACCTTTTCTCTCATGGCCGCCAACTGTATTACATGTATAGTCAACCCTACAAATCCTAAGTGTGTTCTAACAATAGCAATATTAATAACACATTTATTGAACATGTCTGCCCCCTGTACAACTCTGTGAAGCATTTATGTCTCTTGTTGATAAAAAAAAAAAAAATTCTGTAAAATATTTCAAGAGGTTTATTCTGAGCCAATATGAGTGGCCATGGCCTGAGGTATAGTCTCAAGAGGTCCTGAGGCTGAGCACAGTGGCTCACACCTGTAATCCCAGCACTTTGGGAGACCAAGGCGAGTGGATCATTTGAAACCAGGAGTTCGAGGCCAGCATGGCCAACATGGTGAAACCCCATCTCTACTAAAAATACAAAAATTAGCTGGGCGGTAGTGGTGTGCCTGTAATCCCAGCTACTCAGGAGGCTGAGGCAGGAGAATGGCTTGAGCCTGGGAGGCAGAGGTTGCAGTGAGCCAAGATAGCACCACTGCACGCCAGCCTGGGTAACAAAAGGAGACCCTGTCTCAAAAAAAAAAATTTAATATCTTCTGGATCTGAAAAATCTAGAAAGGGAAGGGGTTTCTCAACAGATATAAATTTCCTGCATAAGTGAGCTTGGAAAGACCATTTCAAAATACGTCAAAGAAATATATTTGAGGGTAAAATATTTTTATGGCCTTCAGGGCTTGTATCTGTCATGCGATGCTATCCCAGAGTCCCGTTGGAATTTGTTGTCTATTGTCACAGAGTCTGTTGTGAGTGTTACGATCTTTATGTTATTGTTAATGCTGGTCAACTGTGCCTAAACTCCAAAACTAAGGGGATATAACGAGGCATGTCTGACCTCCCTTCTTGACATGACTGGAAATTTAGTTTTTCAGGTTTTCTTGGCCCAGAAGGGGTCCAGTCAGTTGGCTGGGGGGCTTGGGATTTTATTTTTGGTTCATATCTTCATTTAATATAATCCTACAACTCCAAGAGGTAAGTGCTACTATTATCACTACTTACCTGATGAGGAAGCTGAGGCACTAAGTGACAGTGACTAGGTACCATATTCAAGATCACACAGCCAGGAAGTAGCCAAGTCATGGAAATGAAGCAGGGCCTTCTGACTGACAGTCCTTGCCCTGGACTTCTGTGCTAAACACCTGCCCCATCCTCAGTGTTGAGCAGAGGAAACTAAGACTCTGATTTTCAGGCCTAGGGGCCCTCAGTCCTGTGCCTTTGGTGTGGGAAGCCAAGCACGTTTTTTTGCTTGCCTGCTCCATTTGATGCAGTGAGGCCGAGGCAACTTAGCCACCTCTGAGAGGATAAATTAAGTGACATTTCTAGGGAATGTAGAAAATACTACTGAAGGCCAAGTGAATCAATGCTGAACGCAGAACAAAACAGTTCCCACCACTGGGATCAGACTGTTCAGGTTGGTGGCAGGGAGAGAATTATGTGAGCCGGGGGCTAGCTCCTGAGGGAGCCGAGATTGATTCTGTATGATTGATGACTCGGGGACAGAATGCCAAGTCATCAATTGCCTCGGCTCATGCCACGGACGGCATCAAGATCACTTTTCCCTGGTGCCCAGCCTGAAAGATTTCTCTTCTGTTTGTTTGTTTGGCCTGGGGCAGGTGCCTGCTGGGCTCAGCTGTGTAACTTTACCAAGGGCTTCTGAGAAAAGACAGGTGACAACATCTGGCAAGAGGACACAGAACTTGAAGGAGAAGCAGCAGAATTGGGTGTGGGGTAGAGACTGTGTGTGAATGCGTGTGTGCTTCAGAGACAGAGAGAGGGGAGAGGCAGCAATAGTCTATACTGAAAATCTTGAATTCTAGTTCCACATGTGCCAGTGTATAATTACTGACCAACTAAGATATTTTCTCTGAGTATCAGTTTCTTCATATAATGAATCAGAATAATCAAAGCTATGCCTTCTTTCACATCAGGATGTTAGGAAAAGATTCATAACCCTCTCCAAAATTTGCTCATGTTAGCCTTGGGATTTAATATTTCCTTCTGTGCCCTTTATCACGGTTTTTGGATAAAATTTATAGCTTCCTTTATAAAAATCTCACACTGTTGGATGGCCTATGCTAGCTCCCTATATGAAAGTCCTATCACTCAATTAAAATGGATGCTTCCTGAGGTCAGAGACCACAGCTTTTCTTTTCCTAAATCATCTATAAGCCTGAAGCTTAGCAGATCATATGCTCCATAACTATTTACCCTGATCAGTTGTGTTTTTATATGTGTGTATCTATGTGCATATATATACATATGTATGTGTATATATACATATATGTGTGTATATAAATATACATATATACACACATACATACATATTCCACCTATATATGTATACTCACACATATATTTTATATATATATATATATATATATACACATATAACACATACATACCTCATACATCCCATGAACTTATATAAATGGTATCAGGGAGGCTACAGCTTGGAAGAGATTGAAGCCGTTAAACATTTTTACAAAAAGTACAAGTGTGATTGTGACATTAGGGGAAGGATAAGCCTATTGGTCTTTGAAGATAACATCAGGTTAAGAGATAATAGTGTGAAATCTCAGTTCCTCCCTTCCTATTTTGCTCTGTTTCCTCTGACAATGTTAATGAACTTTAACTGGAACAGCAGAATAACATGGCTAAGATGAAATTAAAGCCCAATATAATTGAAAGGATGGTGGCAAAATACATATCCACTTTTTAAAAATCTCTATGTCTGATTATAAAATGGGTAATTCATACACATGGTAAACCAATTGGAAAAAAAGTGAAAGTCAGAGAGAAGAAAAAAATAAACCTCTACAAACATCCACAAACCATAATGTTCAGTGCTGAACATTATTAAATACTATTCATATTTTCTCTAACACTCCATTAGTCTGTGTGTGCCTGTGTATGTGTGTGTATTTAATTAGAATTTTAATATGTAGTCCCTTTAAATTAGTTCAAGTCTTTGGGCTCCAACTAAAACTCTACCCCAGGGAGGAGAAAGTGATTGGAATCTCTTACATCAGAAAGCAGTCACAGAAATCACGTGTGAGTTAACCACAACAAGGAAAAATAGTCTCATTTTCTTCTTAGATAAAACATATCTTAATTTTTGTTAAGTGATTTGACAAAATAACTCATGGTATGAAGATGAGATAGAGAACTATGGGATGACATACAGTCCAAGGATGCAGAAAGCAGATTTATGCCTAAATGTGTTGACCACCCACACAGAATGTTGGGGTGGGCCACAAAGGCTCTACTTCACCTTAGTCATTCGTTCACTCATTCACTCATTCATTCATTCAATTACTTGCTTAGGGCTTGCCCTGCCCAAGCATTACTCCTGGGGCCTCAGGACCCAGGGTCCAGCAAGAAGAGTGAATTCCAGCAAGTGATCTCCTCAGGTGTCTTCCTGAAATGAACCCAGAGAGGTGGCGAACAGGATAAGCAACAAATCCTAAACTGAAGACATTGACCAACGATTAACAATACTGAGATTACCAAGGAAGAATGTACAGCCTTCCATCTAAGTTTTAAAAATCAACTCCTTGGAGGCCGGGCATGGTGGCTCATGCCTGTAATCCCAGCACTTTGGGAAGCTGAGGTGGGTGGATCCCGAGGTCAGGAGTTCAAGACCATCCTGGCCAACATGATGAAACCCTATCTCTACTAAAAATACAAAAATTAGCTAGGCGTGGTGGCAGGTGCCTGTAATCCCAGCTACTTGGGAGGCTGAGGCAGAGAATTGCTTGAACCTGGGAGGCAGAGGTTACAGTGAGCCAAGATCACGCCACTGCACTCCAGCCTGGGTGACAGAGTGAGGCTCTGTCTCAAAAAAAAAAAAAAAAAAAAATCAACTCCTTGGGAACAGGATTGGAGAAAAGGGATTCAAGAGCCATTCACATGAAGAAGGACTGAGAAATGTTTCTTAAGTACCAACCTATCAACAGCTGGATGCAGACACTAGAAAAGCTGAGATAGTCTTAACATAGCAAGTATAACCCTCTGTCCATGCCAGTGGAGGAGCAGTCCCATGTTCCTGTGCTCACTGTGATTGTGTTACGTTCTGGGATTGGAACTTTAAAAGGGACCTGGACAGGTCACCATGATGCATCCAGATGTGAGGCCAGAGAGGTGAGAGGCTTAGAAGCCCGGTCATGAGAGAAGAAAGAAGAAAAGTGAAATGTTTAACCAGTGGAGAAAAGCCACATGGTGATAGGTGAGTAATCAGCAGGGGACAGGAGAGATATTACCATTTAAACCCCCGGAGAGACTGTTTTTGGAGAAGTAACAGATTAAACCTGCAGAGCTCCCAGGATAAAGGCTGGAAATTACTAAAATGCTCAGAGTTTTAAGTCATTATAAGGAAAAACTTTCCTCTTAGCCGGGATGCACCATACCTAGACTAGTCTTGATTGTGAAACAATGAGTTCTCTTTGTTAAACAAAAATGTATGGGAAGCTATTGTTTTCACCTGAGCTCCAGTACTAGGCCCCAACATACTAGACCAAACCAGAATATGGTCACTCATGCTATGTGCCACCAATCAAATTGAACTTGAAATGGCCCAGTTAAAAAAAAAAAAAAGAGAGAGACTCACTGCAGCCAATCAGAAGAAGCCCAGCCTTTACAGGAATCCTCTTGATAAGGAATTCTCCTCTGTTATAACCCTATATTGAAAGTAACTGAAACAATCAGTCCTCCTTTTGTTACCAATTTCTGCTTTCTTCAGCCCTTTTCTGTCATAAAGTCCACTTCCTTTGTTTAGCTTGTGGGAGCACCTATTCTATTTTATAGAATAAGATGCTGCTCCCATTCATAAAATGCTAATAAAGGCCAAGGAGATCTTTAAATCAAATTTGTCGAAACTGTGTCTTTCAACAACTTCCATCAAGACGGTATGCAAAATCAGGGTCACTATGTGTCTGGATAGTGTAGAAAAAACTTCTGTGCTGGTCAGAGATTGGAGTCCATGCCTCAAGAAGTCTTTCTGTTAGACATTCCATGATTTCCTGACAGCTGCAGTTTGGCTATATTGCGGGAACCAGAAAACTGGGGAAAGATCCATTTTTGGCATTTTTTTCTTTCAGGTCTCCCCCAAATCCCATGATATCTTACTAGCTCAAGCACCCCTGAAAAACTATGTTCTCAGTTATTGAATAGGTAAAAAAAAGAGCACATGTCTGCTTCACTGTCTAGGGACTCACTCCCAACGCTGTTAACTCGACCAATGGGGTTAAAGCCTAAACCTAAAAGCTCAACTCCCATTGACATTGAAGGTGGATGTTGCTGGTAGAATATCATTCACTGGGCAGGTGGGCAGGGTGACAGCTTCCTGAGGCAGTGTGGACTTCCTGAAATCCATCACATAGCACCACCCAGGCTACACTTGTGATTAAGCTTGCCATGGCAGGAATATAACTTGTGTTAACAAATTACCTCCTACGGTTACATCTCTACCTCTCCCATAAGGCTAGGACTGCACCGAATATTGAGGCTCCATCCCTTTTCTGAAGCCCAGATAGGTAGCCCCAACCTAGCCTTTGATGATGAATTCAGTTGAAGAAAAAACAGCATCTGTTTCAGAGCAGCAGCAAGTCCCAATGTGTTAGAGACACTCAGTTTGAAGACCTAAAGCCATGGCTGTTAGAATGAAACCAATCAGCAAAAGCCTTTCTTCATTGAAATTTTACCAGAAGGTATAAATTTTTCAAATGAATAAAAGTGCATCTAGTCTGAAGCAGTGATTAGAAGTGAAGGAGTCTAGAGGCTCATGTACTTAACCCCGTACATCTTGCCTGTGTCTCTCAGGGTGACTCCTAAGAAGGCTCTGCAGAGCCGAGTTTGAAAACCAGAGAGCCACTTTGCATATTGGGACACAGTGAAGCAAAGGGCCCAGAAAATAAAAGTGACTCACGCAAATTGACAGCTAATTAGCAATGTACATGGAATCTATTCTCGTAACCCCCACAGTGGTCATGTGCCATGCATGATTACATGGGTACATTAAGAGAATCAGAGAAACATATCACCAACTCAAAATGATGAGTCACTTTCCATCTTTTACTTATTGGATCTGGGATTAGTTATATCATTTCACCTCCAAAGAATATGTTATGTTGTGGTGAAAATGGGGGAAAAAAAAAGGTGGAAGGTGAGATGAAAAAAACATTCTGTTTTGGCAACACAAACACAGATTTTCTGCAAATTTGCTTGCAAGCATGAATTTGGCTTTTTTTTTCCCATGGAAAGTCAGCATTTTTAGTCTCAAAAACCGCTTTCTCAGCAAAATAATAGTTTTTGGTCCATGGAAGTTGCCCTTCGTTTTTGCAAAACAGAAGTTTGAAGCTCAGTGAAAAATGGAATGTCTGTACCATCTCCTCTGTCTTTCCTAGGATTCATAATACTAGATAGGCTTACAGCCTGAGGGCTGCATCCAGAGAGATATTCAAGAGAAGCAGAGGAGAGGTTTCCTCTGCAAAACCAAATGGTTCAATAGAGTGGATATCCACCTGCATGTTTTGTGCGAGAAAATAAAAATAGCTCACGGCACTCTGAGCTCTATAAGGTATGCAAAATTTATTAGGCCCAGGGAGACTTGAGTATGGGACTTCAGTCACACTTCCCCACTCATGCCTGGGGACAATTGTTTAAAGGCATTTTGTTCCTGACTAGCTTATCTTCATGTTCCTGGAATTTATGATAGAAAGAACAATGTATAGCCAATCAATAGCTTATGTTATTTTTATGTAAATTGTTGGCAAGCAATTTAGAAACCGCTTCTTCTTTTCCTTTAGAAATCCACTTGCAACTACGGCTATATTCAGGACAACTCGAATTTATGCTCCTGAGTTACAGTTCTCAAACTTGGTCCCAATAAACTGTTTGTATAGAGATTGCCTCCTTTTTTTTTTTTTTTCCCCCACTTAGGTCAACATGTGTGACCGAGTCTAGCCTTCTCCCTCCAGGCCTCACCTGGCTGTTGTCCAGCTCATGAGACCAATGCCTGGTGTTCTAACATCCTGTCTATAGTAGTCCCATTTTATCTATTACTTTAAACTTACCCTCATCTCTTTTGATTTTGTTTTCTGTTATGTTATGTTTTGTTTTGAAATGGAGTCTCGCTCTGTCACCCGGCTGGAGTGCAGTGGCCCAATCTCGGCTCACTGCAACCTCCGACTCCCTGGTTCAAGGGATTCTCCTGCCTCAGCCTCTGGAATAGCTGGGATTACAGGCGCGTGCCATCGTGCCCAGCTAATTTTTGTATTTTTAGTAAAGACAGGGTTTCACCACATTTGTCAGGATGGTCTCGATCTCCTGACCTCGTGATCCACCCACCTCAGCCTCCCAAAGTGTTGGGATTACAGGCGTGAGCCACGGCGCCTGGCCTTTCTTTTGATTTTGCAAACTGTCTTCACAATAGACTTTCAGTTTTCTGAACCAGAAAAATGTTTGCTTATTCCATATGACCTGGCACGGGGCTGAGCATATAGTTAGCACACAGAGAATAGCACATAAATAATTGAAAGGTAAGTGAAAATAATTGAAAAAGCAATTGAAGTCAAGTATACCATGCTGCCACAACCACACTTCCTCATCCTCATTCTTTTTCTTTCCTTTCTTCTGCAAAGTGTGTGCAACCTTGAGCAAGTATCTTCTCTGAGCCTTAATTTCCCCATCAACAAATGAGAATATACATACTGTCATTGTAGGCTCTTTGTTAAATAAGTTAAATAAGATGATGTGGGAGTGCAGTAAAAACAATTACTAAACAATTACTAAAGGTTTCTTTGTTCCTGCTTCAGATTTTTCCTTTGTCAACTGGAGAATTAGGCTCATAAATTTGGAAATGAGAGCTTTATTTCTCATAAAGGGTTGCAGGCTGCAGGCTGGCCATTCTGACAGGCTGGGAAGCATAGCCTCTGGCCAGAAGCCGAAAGCAGACACTTCAAGGAAGAGGCAAAGGGAACAGGAATTTATGCTGAGAGCAGTGGCCAAAAATACATATTCAATAAGCTATAGGAGGAGTCATTAATATTTACGAAAGGAGAAATGTGTGCATATGCAATTGAGCTTCATGCCCCTCCATGGGACCCATGTTCGAAAAATGGCAGCATTTTCATGATCTGAGGGTAGAGTTTTTGGCCCTCTGACATCAATAGGTGAGGCATGGGTCACAAAAAGCCTTACTTTGCATTCTCCTTAGACTGGCCTAAACCACTCTCTGGCCAGTGGTCTCTTATCAGGCAAAAAAGGAGGGGCAGAATCAGGCAGTTGATTGACACCAGTAGTGGAGTCTTTTGAAAGGGCTGGTTTCTGTTTAACCCTTAGGGAAGAAAGCCTCATGATGGTTAGCAAGGGAGGGGGTATATTGAGGCATGTCTGATCCCCCATCCCCCATGGCAAAGAATTCAGTTTTCAAGGTTACTCTGCCATCCCTTTGGCCAAGAGATGGTCTGTTCAGTAATTGAGAGGCTTAAAATTTTACTTTTAATTGACACCTTTAACTTTCTGCAATCTTTTCCAGCACAGATACGTATAAATGCCTTTGTTTCTCTGGTTAAGTGAGTAAACACTTGTCTGCCCTTCCACCCCTTGTTTTATCTTACCAGAGGTATCCAGTTGACAGAACATTCATTCAGCAGTCAAGCCTTAGGAGCTGAGGTTAAGGGTTAGGTAGGTGGAGAGATGTATGGGCCAGGGATGCCTGAATCCAGGGACCATTTGTAGCTATCACTCACTTCAAGGAGCAGATAAGGAGCTATAACCCACCAAGCCATGCATTCAAAGCAGTAGAGTTCAGGACAATAGTGCATCAGACACCCTGAAGGCCTGCCAAAAAACAAACAAACAAAACAAAACTAATGCTAAGCACACAGATATCAGAGGAAAGAGAGGCATTGGAGCCCTGAACATTCTTCAAGAACCAAGGGGGCATCTGCAGCAGAAGAGGTGGAAAACCCGGAGTAAGTACCAGAATGCCCATCCTTTGGCTCTGCCTAGCATCCTTGTCAAACAGGTCATAGCCCCTGGCACTAGGTGAGGCATCTTCAGCCAGGCTCAGGCATTCATAGCTCTTCACCAGCCTGATGACGTCAGCCTAAGGCTTGTTTGGTACTGTGTTTATCGTTTACTCTGAGCCCAGCACAGTACTAAATTCTTTGCATGGATCATCCCTACAACCTTACGAGGGATATTCTATTCTTAGAATTATTCTATTATTATTCCTTTGTAAAGGAAATTAAAACAAAGAGAAATTAGGTAAATTAAGTCAAGGTCCCACAGCTAGAGTGCAGATGCACCCTAAGCCAGGCTGATCAAAATAATTTCTTGGGATTTTTCCAGACTTAATCAGGGAAAGTAAATTTGTGAAGGCTGCACTGCCCAATGCAGTGCCATTTGGGACCACTTGCACTGTCCTCCTTTTTCTCTGGTAGTGAGCTTGGAAGGCTGTAAGCCAGGATTTGCCTGCAGCCATAGTTCTTGCCTTAAGAAAAGGTTGGTTGGGCTGTCACCCCAAAATTAGAGAAGAGATGGAGAGCCCCAGTGAGGTCTGACCCTGGGCAGGCTCTATTCCAGGCCTGCTTTTCCTTGGGATTTCATGATGTAAGCCAAAAGAGACAGAACTCTCCCCTGCCATACACGTATGTTATTGTTGACTTAAGCTGGTTTAAGTTGGTTTTCTGTCATTTACAACCAAAGAGTCCCGATGAATTCAGTAACTCAGAGCTTCCACTCTCTAACTTAGCTGCCTTAAGTCCCCTCACACAATGATACACAGTCCTGAAGGAGGATAATCTGAAGGTCTATACACCAGGCACCTGAAAATAGCAGACTGGACAATGCAGAGTGCCCAGGGAGGATGGCAGTCAGCAGAACTTACTGTGGCAGGAACCACACCAGGCAGTGGCTCTGACCACCAAGGAGAAAGGAGAGGACCAGAGCAAAGCCTTTTTTTCTAAGTTGCCCCATTCATTCTGACAGCACTCCACATATGCCTGCTCCAGGCCAACTGCTACCCTCAAAACACCCTAGAGCTGGGTCCCCAAATCCCAGGTCACAGAGTGGTACTGGTCTGTGGCCTGCTAGGAACCAGGCGGCACAGCAGGAAGTGAGCAGTGGGCAAGAGAGCATTACTGCCTGAGCTCTGCCTCCTGTCAGATCAGTGGTGACATTAGATTTCCATAGGAGCTCAAAACCCTGTTGGAAAAATTGTCTTCCATGAAAGTGGCCCCTGCTGCCAAAAAGGTTGGGGTCTGCTGACCTAGACAATCATTCCAAAGGCCACTATCATATTCATACCTGGAATGCTGACAAATATTTTTGGTCAAAGATTCACTAGCACATTAAATCTGTAAAAAAATTAAAGTTCTAAGTTGTCTAAAAGAAGCTCACCCAAAGCAAGAATCCCTGCTTTGGCATCTGTGATAAAGGGTTTTTAGTTGCCCGGCAGCCCACAGGGACAGCAAATTCATTCATTTGTGAGAAAGAACGAATAAGGACTGGGGTGTCTGGCTGTTAAATGCCCCTTACTACTCTTCACTATTTTTTTCTTTTTAAAATTCCTATAACTTATTCACTCACCACATCTTTATCCAAATTGTGATATATTCCTGAGGGGAAAAAAAGCCATTTGTATTCCCCACCATCTAGATCTAATAGACATTAAAATTTTGACATGTTTTCTTCAAATCACACTTTTTCTGAGAAAATAGATGGTTGCAGATGGAAACAGCTAAAGTTCCCTTTATAAAACGCTCAAATCCCATTCACCTGCATCTATCCCCAGGTGTAACCACCTCACTCCCTGTGACTTTACTTTTACCACATGTGCATAGCCATAAAAACATAGACATTGTTTGCAAGCTTTTCAGCTGTATGCACTGCACACTTTACATGAGATTAAGGTTTTCAAATGCTCCACGTGTGCAGGACTCCTAGTTCATTCATTGTAATAGCTGTGCAGGTGTATTAGGTGAACATACAATTTATAATATACAATATATTTATCCACTTTCATATTGATAGACATGTATATTGCTTTCAATTTGCTACAACAAACCATGCTGAAAAAGACTTCCTTGCAGGGATCTCACTTCAGCACCTTTGTCTGAGTATCTTTAGTATATATACACCCAATAGTAGAATTCTAAGGTCATGAAGCATTAGCATCTTTGACTTTAGTGCACATTGCTAAATTGCTCCCCAAAATCATTGTTACCTACTTATTCGTGTATCAACAGTGTACAAAAATCCCTGTCCCTCTGAAGCCTCACTAAGACTTGGAATTATTAAACTTTTTACCTGATGTGTAAAAAGGAATTTATTTTCAAATGCTTCTTATTAATCACTGATGCCTTTGCACTCCTATTCAAATGTTTACTGGCTGAGTTTTCTTTTCAATGAATTGACAGGTTACTTTCCTTAGCTCAGGTTCCCATTAGATTCTTTAGCTTTTCTTATTGGTTTGTAAGGCTTATTTACATACATATTCTGGTTACCATTCCTTTGCTGACTAGAGGTACTGGAAACATCTCCGTACGTGTGGCTGTGTGGCTTGTCTTTGAATTTTGTGTATGGTGTCGTCAGTCATACAAAAGATTTAAGATTCAGAGGGTGGAGCCAAGATGGCCGAATAGGAACAGCTCCAGTCTACAGCTCCCAGCATCAGCAATGCAGAAGATGGATGATTTCCGCATTTCCAACTGAGGTACCAGGTTCATCTCACTGGGGGGTGTCGGAAAGTGGGTGCAGGACAGTGGGTACAGCGCATCGAGAGTGAGCCGAAGCAGGGCAAGGCATCACCTAACCCGGGAAGTGCAAGGGGTCAGGGAATTCCCTTTCCTAGTCAAAGAAAGGGGTGACAGACAGCACCTGGAACATCACGTCGCTCACACCCTAATAGTGCGCTTTTCCAATGGTCTTAGCAAATGGCACACCAGGAGATTATATCCCGTGCCTGGCTCGGAGGGTCCCACGCCCACGGAGCCTCGCTCATTGCTAGCACAGCAGTCTGAGATCAAACTGCAAGGTAGCAGTGAGGCTGGGGGAGGGGCGCCCGCCATTGCCAAGGCTTGAGTAGGTAAACAAAGTGGCCAGGAAGTTCAAACTAGGTAGAGGCCACCGCAGCTCAAGGAGGCCTGCCTGCCTCTGTAGACTCCACCTCTGGGGGCAGGGCATAGCCAAACAAAAGGCAGCAGAATCCTCTGCAGAATTAAATGTCCCTGTCTGACAGCTTTGAAGAGAGTAGTGGTTCTCCCAGCAAGCAGCTGGAGATCTGAGAACAGACAGACTGCCTCCACAAGTAGCCTAACTGGGAGGCACCCCCCAGTAGGGGCAGACTGACACCTAACACAGCCAGATACTCTCTGAGACAAAACTTCCAGAGGAACGATCAAGCAGCAACACTTGCTGTTCACCAATATCCGCTGTTCTGCAGCCTCTGCTGCTGATACCCAGGCAAACAGGGTCTGGAGTGGACCTCCAGCAAACTCCAACAGACCTGCAGCTGAGGGTCCTGACTGTTAGAAGGAAAACTAACAAACAGAAAGGACATCCACACCAAAACCCCATCTGTACGTCACCATAATCAAAGACCAAAGGTAGATAAAACCACAAAGATGGGGAAAAAACAGAGCAGAAAAACTGGAAACTCTAAAAATCAGAGGGCCTCTCCTCCTCCAAAGGAACACAGCTCCTCACTAGCAACAGAACAAAGCTGGATGGAGAATGACTTTGACAAGTTGAGAGAAGAAGGCTTTAGACGATCAAACTACTCTGAGCTAAAGGAGGAAGTTTGAACCCATGGCAAAGAAGTTAAAAACCTTGAAAAAAAATTAGATGAATGGCGAACTAGAAAAACCAATGCAGAGAAGTCCTTAAAGGACCTGATGGAGCTGAAAACCAAGGCACGAGAACTACATGATGAATGCACAAGCCTCAGTAGCCCATTCGATCCACTGGAAGAAACGGTATCAGTGATGGAAGACGAAATGAATGAAATGAAGTGAGAAGAGAGGTTTAGAGAAAAAAAGAATAAAAAGAAATAAACAAAGCCTCCAAGAAATATGGGACTATGTGAAAAGACCAAATCTACCTCTGGTTGGTGTACCTGAAAGTGACGGGGAGAATGGAAACAAGTTGGAAAACACTCTGCAGGATATTATCCAGGAGTACTTCCCCAATATAGCAAGGCAGGCCAACATTCAAATTCAGGAAATACAGAGAATGCCACAAAGATACTCCTCGAGAAGAGCAACTCCAAGACACATAATTGTCAGATTCACCAAAGTTGAAATAAGGAAAAAATGTTAAGGGCAGCCAGAGAGAAAGGTCAGGCTACCCACAAAGGGAAGCCCATCAGACTAACAGCGGATCTCTTGGCAGAAACTCTACAAGCCAGAAGAGAGTGGGGGCCAATATTCAACATTCTTAAAAGAATTTTCAACCCAGAATTTCATATCCAGCCAAACTAAGCTTCATAAGTGAAAGAGAAATAAAATCCTTTACAGACAAGCAAATGCTGAGAGATTTTGTCACCACCAGGCCTCCCCTAAAAGAGCTCCAGAATGAAGCACTAAACATGGAAAGGAACAACCAATACCAGCCACTGCAAAAACATGCCAAATTGTAAAGACCATCAAGGCTAGGAAGAAACTGCATCAACTAACCGGAAAACTAACCAGCTAACATCATAATGATAGGATCGAATTCACACATAACAATATTAACCTTAAATGTAAATGGGCTAAATGCTCCAATTAAAAGACACAGACTGGCAAATTGGATAAAGAGTCAAG
Source organism: Symphalangus syndactylus (assembly GCF_028878055.3). Lineage (NCBI taxonomy): Eukaryota > Metazoa > Chordata > Mammalia > Primates > Hylobatidae > Symphalangus > Symphalangus syndactylus. Next base: position 48,875,451 of record NC_072423.2, read on the forward strand.
ACCCATCAGTGTGCTATATTCAGGAAACCCATCTCACGTGCAGAGACACACATAGGCTCAAAATAAAGGGATGGAGGAAGATCTACCAAGCAAATGGAAAACAAAAAAGGCAAGGGTTGCAATCCTAGTCTCTGATAAAACAGACTTTAAACCAACAAAGATCAAAAGAGACAAAGAAGGCCATTACATAATGGTAAAGGGATCAATTCAACAAGAAGAGCTAACTATCCTAAATATGTATGGACCCAATACAGCAGCACACAGATTCATAAAGCAAGTCCTTAGAGACTTACAAAGAGACTTAGACTCCCACACAATAATAATGGGAGACTTTAACACCCCACTGTCAACATTAGACAGATCAACGAGACAGAAAGTTAACAAGGATATCCAGGAATTGAACTCAGCTCTGCACCAAGCGGACCTAATAGACATCTACAGACCCCTACACCCCAAATCAACAGAATATACATTCTTTTCAGCACCACACCACACCTATTCCAAAATTGACCACATAGTTGGAAGTAAAGCACTCCTCAGCAAATGTAAAAGAACAGAAATTATAACAAACTGTCTCTCAGACCACAGTGCAATCAAACTAAAACTCAGCATTAAGAAACTCACTCAAAACCGCTCAACTACATGGAAACTGAACAACCTGCTCCTGAATGACTACTGGGTACATAAAGAAATGAAGGCAAAAATAAAGATGTTCTTTGAAACCAATGAGAACAAAGACACAACATACCAGAATCTCTGGGACACATTCAAAGCAGTGTGTAAAGGGAAATTTATAGCACTAAATGCCGACAAGAGAAAGCAGGAAATATCTAAAATTGACACCTTAACATCACAATTAAAAGAACTAGAGAAACAAGAGCAAACACATTCAAAAGCTAGCAGAAGGCAAGAAATAACTAAGATCAGAGCAGAACTGAAGGAAATAGAGACACAAAAAACCCTTCAAAAAAAATCAATGAATCCAGGATCTGGTTTTTTGAAAAGACCAACAAAATTGATAGACCACTAGCAAGACTAATAAAGAAGAAAAGAAAGAAGAATCAAATAGATGCAATAAAAAATGATAAAGGGGATATCACCACCGATCCCACAGAAATAGAAACTACCATCAGAGAATACTATAAACACCTCTACGCAAATAAACTAGAAAGTCTAGAAAAAATGGATAAATTACTCAACACATACACCCTCTCAAGACTAAACCAGGAAGAAATTGAATCTCTGAATAGACCAATAACAGGCTCTGAAATTGAGGCAATAATTAATAGCTTACCAACCAAAAAAAGTCCAGGACCAGATGGATTCACGGCTGAATTCTACCAGAGGTACAAGGAGGAGCCGGTACCATTCCTTCTGAAACTATTCCAATCAATAGAAAAAGAGGGAATCCTCCCTAACTCATTTTATGAGTCCAGCATCATCCTGATACCAAAGCCTGGCAGAGACACAACAAAAAAAGAGAATTTTAGACCAATATCCTTGATGAACATCGATACAAAAATCCTCAATAAAATACTGGCAAACCGAATCCAGCAGCACATCAAAAAGCTTATCCACCATGATCAAGTGGGCTTCATCCCTGGGATGCAAGGCTGGTTCAACATACGCAAATCATTAAAAGTAATCCAGCATATAAACAGAACCAATGACGAAAACCACATGATTATCTCAATAGATGCAAAAAAGGCCTTTGACAAAATTCAACAACTCTTCATGCTAAAAACTCTCAATAAATTAGGTGTTGATGGGACGTATCTCAAAATAATAAGAGCTATCTATGACAAACCCACAGCCAGTATCATACTGAATGGACAAAAACTAGAAGCATTCCCTTTGAAAACTGGCACAAGACAGGGATGCCCTCTCTCACCACTCCTATTCAACATAGTGTTGGAAGTTCTGGCCAGGGCAATTAGGCAGGAGAAGGAAATAAAGAGTATTCAATTAGGAAAACAGGAAGTCAAATTGTCCCTGTTTGCAGATGACATGATTGTATATCTAGAAAACCCCATTGTCTCAGCCCAAAATCTCCTTAAGCTGAAAAGCAACTTCAGCAAAGTCTCAGGATACAAAATCAAAGTGCCAAAATCACAAGCATTCTTATACACCAATAACAGACAAACAGGCAAATCATGAGTGAACTCCCATTCACAATTGCTTCAAAGAGAATAAAATACCTAGGAATCCAACTTACAAGGGATGTAAAGGACCTCTTCAAGGAGAACTACAAACCACTGCTCAATGAAATAAAAGAGGATACAAACAAATGGAAGAACATTCCATGCTCATGGATAGGAAGAATCAATATCGTGAAAATGGCCATACTGCCCAAGGTAATTTATAGATTCAATGCCATCCCCATCAAGCTACCAATGACTTTCTTCACAGAATTGGAAAAAACTACTTTAAAGTTCATATGGAACCAAAAAAGAGCCCGCTTTGCCAAGTCAATCCTAAGCCAAAAGAACAAAGCTGGAGGCATCATGCTACCTGACTTCAAACTATACAACAAGGCTACAGTAACCAAAACAGCATGGTACTGGTACCAAAACAGAGATATAGATCAATGGAACAGAACAGAGCCGTCAGAAATAATGCCGCATATCTACCACTATCTGATCTTTGACAAACCTGACAAAAACAAGAAATGGGGAAACAATTCCCTATTTAATAAATGGTGCTGGGAAAACTGGCTAGCCATATGTAGAAAGCTGAAACTGGATCCCTTCCTTACACCTTATACAAAAATTAATTCAAGATGGATTAAAGACTTCAATGTTAGACCTAAAACCATAAAAACCCTAGAAGAAAACCTAGGTAATACCATTCAGGACATACGCATGGGCAAGGACTTCATGTCTAAAACACCAAAAGCAATGGCAAACAAAAGCCAAAATTGACAAATGGGATCTAATTAAACTAAAGAGCTTCTGCACAGCAAAAGAAACTACCATCAGAATGAACAGGCAACCTATAGAATGGGAGAAAATTTTTGCAATCTACTCATCTGACAAAGGGCTGATATCCAGAATCTACAATGAACTCAAACAAATTTACAAGAAAAAAAAACAAACAACTCCATCAAAAAGTGGGCAAAGGATATGAACAGACACTTCTCAAAAGAAGATATTTATGCAGCCAAAAGACACATGAAAAAATGCTCATCATCACTGGCCATCAGAGAAATGCACATCAAAACCACAATGAGATACCACCTCACACCAGTTAGAATGGCAATCATTAAAAAGTCAGGAAACAACAGATGCTGGAGAGGATGTGGAGAAATAGGAACACTTTTACACTGTTGGTGGGACTGTAAACTAGTTAACCATTGTGGAAGTCAGTGTGACGATTCCTCAGGGATCTAAAACTAGAAATACCATTTGACCCAGCCATCCCACTACTGGGTATACACCCAAAGGATTATAAATCATGCTGCTATAAAGACGCATGCACACGTATGTTTATTGCGGCACTATTCACAATAGCAAAGACTTGGAACCAACCCAAATGTCCAACAATGATAGACTGGATTAAGAAAATGTGGCACATACACACCATGGAATACTGTGCAGTGGATTAAGAAAATGTGGCACATACACACCATGGAATACTGTGCAGTCATAAAAAATGATGAGTTCATGTCCTTTGTAGGGACATGGATGAAGCTGGAAACCATCATTCTCAGCAAACTATTGCAAGGACAATAAACCAAACACCGCATGTTCTCACTCATAGGTGGGAACTGAACAATGAGAACACATGGACACAGGAAGGGGAACATCACACACAGGGGCCTGTTGTGGGGTGGGGGGAGGGGGGAGGGATAGCATTAGGAGATATACCTAATGTTAAATAATGAGTTAATGGGTACAGCACACCAACATGGCACATGTATACATATGTAACTAACCTGCACGTTGTGCACATGTACCCTAAAACTTAAAGTATAAAAAGATTCAATGTGAGAAAAATATAGAATATTTTCTTTTTGATTTCTACTTTGTATGTCTTGTTTAAAGAATCTTTGCCAACATCTATATTATAAAGATATACTTCTATATTCTCTTCTATAAGCAGTAAAGTTTGCTTTTCCTATTATGTCTGTAATCCACATAAATTTTTGCTTCTTTGTGGTATGAAATTTGGATCCAATTTATTTCCACATGGAAAATCATTCCTGGCAGTGCAATTTATTAAATAGTCCACCCTTTCCCAGTTGCTTTATAATATCATATACAGAGTTTCGATAGACACTTGGGTCTGTTTCTAGGCTGTGGTTATCATTTGATGTATTTTTTAGCTCTATGCCAAAACCACATTATTTTAATTACTGTAACTTCCTACTAATTCCTAATAGCTGAAGGGCAAGATTCACTTATTATTCTTAAAATATCCTTGATTATTTCCATGTGAATTTTAAGAGCACCTTGTCAAGTTCCATGAAAAACACTGTCAAGATTGCAATTGAAATGGATTTAATTACAGAGTATTGAAGAGTATATTGACACCTTTATGAAACAGGTTCTTCCCCCTAAGAACATAGTACACCTCTGCATTCATTTGGGCCTTCTATTTTCTTTAGATAAAATCTCTGTCTCTATAAAGGTCTAAAATTAGTATATGTTTAATTTGCTCAAGAATTAGAATTGCTTAGTATTTGCTTAAGAATTAGAATTGCTTAGCATTTGCTTAAAATGTCCTTTTGCATTGCTTAATTTTAAAATCCTTTGTTTTATTTATATTTAAACAAAATCTACTTTTTTGTTACTTAGAGGCAGGTATTCTCAGAATTTTGTTTCTTTCTATTAAATCCAGTTGTTGCTATTATTTTTTAATGATTAACAGCTATATAAATGTAAACTTTATTTTTCCCTTTCCCTCCAACATTTTACCATGACAATGTTCCAACAGCAAATCTGAAAGCATTTTGCATTGAAAGCCCTTATAATCACCATCTATACTCTACTTTTAATATTTAAACAGACCTGTTTTATCATATATCTATTTGATTCATTCCTCTATATAACTATCTATGCATCTTACTATTTGGTGTATTTCAGGTCACATTACACAGATCAGTGCACTCCCTGCTTGTTTCCACCTTATAATTGATTATTTAAGCCCATGTTTATGTAATTACTGGTAAGTTTGAGTTCAGTTGTATCATTCATATTTTTCTTTTTTTTGTGGCAGCCTATTGGTGGGAAGTTTCTTTTCACTTTCTTGCTACCTTCTGCTATATTCTACAGAGAGTTTTTTTTAATAATAAATTGGTATTAATTTGCATCGAATGCTTTATCTGCAATTATTTAAAAGATCATGTGATTTCTCTCCTTGAAATGCTAATATATGTAGTTATTTTGGTCGATGCTTTTATGTTAAACAATCTTCATTCCTGGGATAAACTCACTTGGTCATAAAATATTATTCTTTATATATTTTGTTGTATTCTATTTGCTAATATTTGGTCAACAATTTTTGTGTCTATATTCATTAAGAATATTGGTTTGTAATTTTCATTTTTCATAATGTCCTTGACTGGTTTGGTTAGCAGAGTTACACTGACCTCATGAAATGAATTAGGACGTGTCCCCTTCTCTATCTTCTGAAAGAGTTTGTAAAATACTTTCAAAGTATGATACAGTTCATTTAAACAAGACATCTAAACCCTGAATTTTATTTGAAGGAAGGTTTTTTTGTTTACTTTGTTTGTTCCTTTTTACATAGGCTTTAAGGACAATGTTATGCTTTATATTTTATGGGAGGAAGGTACGATAATTTCTCATATTTCCTGTGCCAACACATGCATAGCCTCTCCCATTACCAGTAGCCCCAACAATTGGTACCTCTGTTACAATTGATGAACCTGCATTAAAATATCATCATCACCAAAATTTCATAGTTTACATTAGTGTTCATTCTTGGTGTTTTTACATTTTATGGGTTTGAATGAGTGTATAATGGCATGTATCTGTCATTATAGTATTATTATACAGAGTAGTTTCACTGCCCTAAAAACCCTCTGTGCTGCCTATTCATCCTTCCCTTCTGCCTATCCCCTAGCAATCCCTCATCACTTTACTCTCTCCATGGTTATTTCATTTAAAGAATGTCATATAGTTAGAATCATATAGTATGTAGCCTTTTCTGATTGGATTCTTTCACTCAGTAATATACACTTTGGCTTCCTCCATGTCTTTTTATGGCTTGAAAGCTGATTTCCTTTTAGTGTTAAATTTTAATATTCTATTGTCTCAATGTGCCACATTTTATCCATTAACTTACTGAAGGACATCTTGATTGCTTCTAAGTTTTGTCAATTATGAATTAAGTTGCTATAAACATCTGTGCGCAGGTTTCTGTGTGGACATAAGTTTTCAACTCTTTAGGGTAAATACCAAGGAGCATAATTGTTGGATCACATGGTAAGAATATGTTTAGTTTTGTAAGATACTCCCAATCTATTGTCCAAAGTGGTTGTACCATTTTGCATTCCCATCAACAATGAATGAGAGTTGCTGTTGCTTCACATCCTCACCAACATTTGGTGAAGTCAGTGTTCTGAATTTTGGACATTCTAATAGATGTGTAGTAGTACTTTGTATTGTTTTAGTTTCCATTTCTCTAGCTACATATGATGTTGGAGCACTTTTTATACGTTTATTTGTCATTTGTATAACTTCTTTGGTGAGTATCTGTCAAGACTATTGGCCCATCTTTTAATCAGACTGTTTGTTTTCTTAATGTTGAGTTTTAAGACGTATTTATATATGTCGGATAATAGCCTTTTATCAGAAATGCCTTTTGCAAATATTTTCTCCCAGTCTTTGATTGCCTTCTCATTCTCTTGATGTGAGAAGGTTTTTATTTATAAATTAAATATCTCTAATGAAAATAGATTTTCAAGTTTTTGTTGTATCAGTTTTGAAAGTTATGGTTTTTCACTGACTATATCTAAACTGTCAACTATTTTGACATAATATAGTTTAAACTGTGCCTTTTTAAAATATCCTTTTAATATCTGTGAGACTTTTAGTAATTCTCATTTATTCCTAATATTGATAATTTCTATTTTCCATTGTCCTTGAATAATCTTGCTAGAGGATTATAAAGTTTATTAATCCTTTTATGAAACCAAGTTTGTTCATTTTCTCTATTTTTTGTTCATTTTGTACTATGTTAATATTCAGTCATCTTTATTTCCTTTCTTCTAATGACTGGTTGTGATTTGCTCTTCTTTAGTTTCTTAATATGGAAGGAGAAATCACTGCTTTTTATAACTTTCTTTGTCTATAATATAAGCGTTTGAAGCTGTAAGTTTTCCTTAGTACTGTTTTAGCCATAGTGCACACATTTTGATATATTGGCTCTCCATTAAGTTCAAAATATTTGTAAAATTTTTGAGGTTTATTTTTTAGCCCATGAATTATTTAGAAGTGTGTTGTTTAATTACCAAAGATTTGTGTACCTAGCTATCTTTGTGTTATTGATTTATAATTTAATGTGTCTTTAGGAAATATATTCTACATGATTTCACTTCTTTGAAATTTATTGAGACTTATTTAATTACGAAGCATATGGTCTGTTTTGGTATATGATTAATGTGTGATTGAGAAGAATGTTTAATCTATTCTTGTTGGGTTTAGGGTTCTATACAATGTAAATTTGGCCAAGTGTTTGACAATTTTACTCAAATTATATCCTTAGTGATTTCTTTTTATTTGTTGTATCAATTATCCTGATTGTGGATTTGTCTATTTACCAGCTTTGTTCTGTCCATTTTTGCTTCATGTGTTATATAGTTTTGTTGTTAAATGTATACACATGTGAGATGGTTATGTTTCCCTGATGAATTGATCTATTTATAATTATGAAATGTCCTTCTTTATTTCTGGTATAATACTCTTCATCTGAAAGTCTATTTGTGAATAAAATCTGGATTAAGAGTGTGTCTACAATTTATCTGATACTAAGATGGCCAAGCCAGCTTTTTTTATGGTATATATTCTTTCATGCTTTTACTTTTAACCTATTTGTGGCTGGCTGTTTGACGTGTGCTTATTATAAACAGCATGTAGCTAGATCATTTTTAGTAATCTAGTGTGGCAATCTCTGCACTTTCACCAAGAGTGATTAGTCCATTTACATTTAGTAAATGTAATTTATTAATGTAATTATTATAATTGTTATATGTGGGCTTAGTGTAATATTATATTTAGGTTCAATTCCACCTTCCCAGCACTTGTTTTCTTTTTTTTTTTTTTTTTTTTTTTGAGACAGAGTCTCGCCCTGTCATCCAGGCTGGAGTCCAGTGATGCGATCTGGGCTCACTGTGATCTCTGCCTCCCAGATTCAGGTGATTCTCCTGCCTCGGCCTCCCGAGTAGCTGGGATTACAGGTGTGCACCACCACGCCTGGCTAATTTTTTTATATCTTTAGTAGAGACAGGGTTTCACCATGTTGCCCAGGCTGGTCTCGAACCCCTGACCTTGTGATCCACCCGCCTTGGCCTCCCAAAGAGCACTTATTTTCTATTTGTGCCACTTGATCTTTGTTCATCAGTTCCTTTATTATTTTCTTTTGGGTTAATTTAATCTATTTTAGAATTCCATTTTATTTCCTGTATTGATATTTTAGTTAGGCCTCTTTGTGTATATTTGTGTATTTTAGCGGTTGTTCTGGAGATTTATTATTCAGCTCTTACTGATCACAGTTTATCTTTATAAAACATCATCCTACTTTATGAAAAAACATAAGAAATTATATTTCCAATTATCATCCTTCTGCCCTCTGTGCATTTGTTGTCATATATTTCACTTCTATATGTGCTTGTCCACTGGACCCATCTCTTCGCTTCTCCTCTATAATTCTTCTCCATTAACTCTCCCCTCTCTCCCCTGACTCATTTGCTTTATTTTTATTGGATCATGTTTATTTGGATACAAACACGCTATTATTTCTCTCATCTTTAAAAAATGCCATTAACACCACATCCATCTACATGATAGCCTGATTTCTCTGCTCTCCCTTACAGCAATATATCTTGAAAATTTTCTGTTCTTAAATCTTCTTTCGCATTTTTTAAGCATACACCAATCAAGATTTTCTTCACACTGTCTCTGTAAAAATGCTCTTAACAAGAATACCAGTGATATCTACTTTGCTAAATACAGTGAATATAATGATTAATTCTCAGTCCTCATCTTACTTGACCCATCAGCAGCACTGGACACAGTTGATCCCTCCTACCTCCTGAAGTATTTCCTTTGAATGGATTTCTTATAGATTTCCTCCTACAATACTTGATTTTCTTTCTCAGTCCTTTTTCCTGATTTCGCCTCAGCTTTCATAGGTCCCAGGGTTCAGTCTTTGGATTACTTCCCTTGCCTGTTTATAATAATACCCTTGGTGACTTCACCTTTCCTCATGGCTTAATTCCTAATTTATATCTCCAGTCCAGAGCTCTTCACTGGATTCCAATTTCATACACTCAACTACCTGCTTGACATCTTCACTTTGATACTAAAATGGCATTTTAAATTTAAGATAAAAACTGAACTCCTAATTCTCCAATCATCCAATATGTGCGTACTTCTCCTACAATTTTCCCCATCTCAGTAAATGGCAACTTCATCCTTCTTATTGTTCAAGTCAGAAATCTTAGGATCATTTTTCCCCTCTACTTCACTCACACACCACATAATCAGAGAATCCTATTTACTCTGCCTTCAAAGAACATCTAGCCGCTGGGCACGGTGGCTCATGTCTGTAATCCCAGCACTTTGGGAGGCCAAGGCAGGTGGATCACCTGAGGTCGGGAGTTCAAGACTAGCCTGACCAACATGGAGAAACCCCGTTTCTACTAAAAATACAAAATTAGCTGGGGTGGCAGTACATCCCTGTAATCCCAGCTACTTGGGAGGCTGAGGCAGGATAATCAGTTGAACCCAGGAGGCAGAGTTTGCGGTGAACCGAGATCGCGCATTGCACTCCAGCCTAGGCAACAAGAGTGAAACTCCATCTCAAAAAAAAAAGAATATCCGGCCTGTCACCACTTCTCACCATCTTCACTGCTACCACCTTAGAATTATTATCTCTCACTGCAGTTGTAATTTCCAAACCTATGTACCCCCCAGTCTGTTCTCAATTCTTATGTCCAAGTGATCCCGTTAAACTGGAAGTCAAGTATATCATTCATCTCCTCAGAATCCAGTTGTTTCCCCATCTTACTCAAGGTAAAACCCAAAGTCCCTATAATGACCTATGAGGCCCCATGTGACTTGGTTTCCTGTTATCTCTGTGACCCCCATCTCTTACGACTCTTCCCCTTACTCCTTCCATTTCATGTTCATTGGCTGTCTCACTGTTTCCTCAATGTGCCTGGCATGTTTCTATCCCTGGGTCTTTCCACTTGCTCTTCATGCTATTAGAAGTGCTCTTTTCCCAGATATCCTCATGGCTCACTTTCTTACTTCCTTCAGGTATTTGTTCAAAAGTCCCCTTCTCAGTGAGGTCTTTCCTGGATACCCTGTCTATAATTGTAATCCCTACTCCCACACATTCTCATCCCTCTTTATTTTTTTCCCCTCCTGTGTTAGGATTCTCCAGAGAAACAGAACCAGTAGGATGCATGGATGGATGGATAGATAGACAGATAGATAGATAGATAGATAGATAGATAGATAGATAGATAGATAGGGATTTATTATGGGAATTTCTTTATGCAATTATGGAGGCTGAAAAGTCTCACAGTATGCCATTGTCAAGCTGGAGAATCAGGGAGCCCAGTGCCATAGCTCAGTCCAAGTCTGAAGACCTGAGGCCCAAGAAAGCTGATAACGTAACTCTCAGTTCAAGGCTGAAAGCCTGAGAACCTGAGGAGGCAGGAAGTGCTGGTGCAAGTCCCAAGTCCCAGAGTCCAAAGGTCAGAAAACCTGGAGTTCTGATGTCTAAGGCCAGGAGAAGAAGGGAGTCCCAGAAGAGAGGGTGAATTTGTTTTTTATCTGTCTTTTTCTTCTATCTGGGCCTTCAACTGATTGGATGGTGCCTGCTCACGTTGAATGAGTGTGGATCTTCCTTACTCAGTTGGCTGATTCAAATCCTAATCTCTTCCAGAAACATTCTCACAAATATACTCAGGAATAATGCTTTACAAGCTATCTGGGTATCCCTTACCATAGGTCAAGTTGACGCCTAAAATTAACCATCACACCTCATTATTTCTTATCAACATATTTACCACATATTGTCATCTCAGGGATTTTTGCTTTTCATTTTTGCTTATTCACTGCTATGTCCCCAAGGCAGAGAGCACACCTGGTACATGGTGGACACTGGCAGCACCTAATCCCTTTGCATGCTCCATCTCGTCAGTTTGGCTTCAAGTTAGATGTTTAAATATGCACATTCTTTCTCCCATTAGCTACAAACCCCAGGACCTTTACATACTTGTCAGCCCAGGAAAAAAAAAGGTATGTTTATTTAACAAATATTCATTGAATGTCTACTGTGTGTCAGATATTGCATTGAGATGCTTAAGACATAATGTCCAGCAAGTCATACAAGATTCCTATTCCACTGCCCAGTGAGTAGACAGACACCTCCTTCCCCCAAAAAATTAACAAGTAAAACAAATATGGTTCAGAAATAAATTGCTGTTGAGAAAAAAAGAAAATAAAATATTTATAAATGGCACATAATGGGTCATATTATGAAGTGATCAAGATGGCTCCTAGGACTTCATCAGCAAATTCAAGTACAGTATATTAGTCTGTTCTCTTGATGCTAATAGACATACCTGAGACTGGGTAATTTATAAAGGAAAGAGATTTAATCAACTCACAGTTCCACATGCCTGGGGAGGACTCACAATTATGGTGGAAGGCGTAGGAAGAGCAAAGTCATGTCTTACATGGCGGCAGACAAGAGAGCATGTGCAGGGGCACTCCCCTTTATAAAACCATCAGCTCTTATAAGACTTACTCACTATCATGAGAACATCATGGGAAGGACCTCCCCCCATGATTCAATTACCTCCCACCAGATCCCACCCATGACAAGTGAGAAGTATGGGAGCTGCAATTCAAGATGAGATTTGGGTGGGGAAACAGCCAAACCATATCAAACAGTATATTTAATAAATGGCTCATATGTGTGTAGGGTCCTCTTCTACTGTTTTAAAATGTTAAGGTGCCACCCCTTTGATTGCTGGCCTTGCAACCAACTACACAGCACCAAGTCACATGCATTATAAAATAACAAATCAGGGAACATGCTACTAACATCTATCCTGTGTTTACTGAGCACTGCCTTGGGGCTGGGAGGGAGAATTTAGATACTGTACACCAAGTATACATTGATTCATTTACCCCTCACTGCTGACATAAGAAGAAGGCATTCCTAGCCTCATTTCACAATGAGGTAACAAAGTATCAGAAGATAATCCCTTCACTTTCAGCAATCAAGTGAAGATTCAAATACATGATAATCACATTCCAAATCTTATATCTTCTATTAGTCTCCTGAAAAACCCCTGCCACAAATTTTCTAGTCCTCACATGTCCTTTCTGCTCAGAGCTAGTCTGCCAAGCTCTATCAGAACAGTCACGAGTCCTAAGTCTGGAAATTTTTCTCTGCCCACCACACCCAATCTCCCACCACCCTCATTCCTTTCCCCTATCAACCAATATCTATTCCCTGACGTCTTTCATTCTGCCTGAAGTAGAAGGGATCAACAACAGCTGAAAATTCAAAGCTTTCTATGAGAAGGTGTATTGAACATCTTTCAGAATTTTAAGCTAGGGCCAGAAATTTTAATGATGGAATTTTATCTGTTTTTCCTCTAGCCACATGAGAAATGTTCATGAATTTGAGCTTTCCCAGTGGTTCCTAAAATCACCCCTCAGGTAAATTTGGCACTGGAATGGACTCCTAAAAAGCTTTGTGAGGGCTTTCTGGCTGCAGCTCTGAGGCACTGACACCTATTAGGTGCAGAGCACCTAACTCTTGTCCCTGTGGTTCCCAAGCATACCTGCTGCCAGGGACTGGAAAGATGCAAGTGTCACTGGCCCTCTGGCCATGAGTACTCTAGTCAGTATTTTCCACGTCTGAGGTCCTTAAACAAGTCATCGTGAGGATACAGAGATGGTTTCTGTAAAGTACTAGCACATAGTAGGCACTCAATAAATCGCGGTAGTGCTTAATGGTTTTCACTCTCTATCCTAATCAAGGGCTTTGGGTCCACCCATCCCTCCTCAAAACTGTTTAATAAAGTCAAGACACCATTTAAATAAAAATGGTGATGGAGTATATTGCCTAATTAACTGTGCCAGTAATTAAATTGCAACAGAAATGGCCTATATGCACTTCACTGGGCATTTATTATAGCTTAATAAGGTAACAATTGTATGATAAATACACACCACTTTATTACAAGGAATAGATACTCTGAACTTTAACAAATGCTGGTGAAAGGCTAAAACTATTCCAAAGTTTGTGGAGTCTCTGTCACTTAAGGAGGTTCATTAACTCCTTCATATTCTTCTTCACTTTTTTAATATCGATTGGTTGGACAAACATGATAAAACAATTTCGTTGGTCCTCATTGCCACATTTCATCCCTGCTCCTAGTTTTGTGATTAAGTACGGTTGGCATCAGATGCCACATGGAGTGGTAACGTATCAGGGCTGGGAGGGCTCGGGGAGGCCGGCTGGCTTACCCTGTCATACAAAATCCAAGGACCAGAGAAGAGGTATGTATGCCTTGCCCAAGGTCACACAGGTGAGAGGCTCAGGACAAAAACCCAGCCCTCATGCCTTCTCCCATGTTCTTCTCATGACGCGAATATGTGCTTTTGGAAGTCAGTCTTCTCTTCTTCCCTGGAGTATCTTCTCTCCCTGCTCATTGACATGAAAAGGCCTGTTTTCTTTTCCAAAATGGAAAGACACATTGTCTGAGGCAGGAAGCTCAGGGGCTGGAATTCACAAAGGTGTAAGAGACTGATATACAATCCTGTTCAGATGGTGAGTTTTGACACATATGGCAGGAGAAGCTGACAGCATTGGGGATGTGCAGGAGCCAGCTTCTACTGGATCAGATTGCAGGAGTTCAATTTGCATATTCCTTCCCTGCTTCAATGAGACTTCAAGTTGGTAGCTTGCAATCAGCCATTGTGCAAGTATTTAACCATGGAAAAAGGTAAATACTATAAACTGGAGCTTTAAAAAGCAATGTTCTACAAGAAAACCACTGATTAGGGCTTTATGGGCCTGCAAGGAGTGGGTAACAAGGAATGAGGGAGTGTGCGGGAGGTTGAGTTCAGTTGTATTTGATGAAGGCCAACAGAGCCCATTTTCCAATTTTGCCAAGGGTTGTTCCTGGGCACAGCTTCTATCCCCAGGATCTGTCTGATCCAAGTCCATGTGCACAGACTTTTTTTTTTAATCAAAAGAAACTGAACACAGAAAGGAGAAAAATAGGGCTACAGAAGAAGATAGTTCAAAACATGCTTCTGCTTGATTAATGCTGATTAGCATTCCAAAAAATATATTTGAAAGAGTTTCTCTATTGGTTGAATATAAATTATAGTGCTTGCCAAAAAGCATTGTAGATTTTTTAAGCTTTATGAAACTGAAGTTAAAAAAAAAAAAACCTTCAAAAATCATGGCTCTCATGATCATCCATCACTTAATTAAAACCCAATAATTGCCTTATTATATCAAAGGAACTTCTTCTTGGATGCATGCAACAGAGAAAAGAACCTTAACTTAATATTTTTTATTAAAATCATGCATTTGGTTCTTTGTTATACTAAAAGATGAAAGAACACAATGATGGTATTATCCCAATCATATGAGCCAGCATTGCAGGGTAGGAATTAGAAATTAAAGGAACATTGTATCAAGTGAGAAATCATATGTTTAAATCAATGACTTACCTGCTTTATTACTAACACACATTAAAGCACATAAGATTTAGAGGGCAACCAGCACTGTTTTTCCTTCCTATTATTTTCAGGCTATGATTAGAGTTGAGGTCTGTGAAGGTTGAAGCAGCCTTTGCCTCCTGTGACTCTATAATGACCTACCTCCTATGACAGCAGAGAATATGAATTCTCCCTCATCAGGCCTGGGAGGTGAAGACCAGCTGATCCCAGAGCCCTGTACCATGAACCTTCTGTGGGAAGCAGGTAGATGGGCAACTCCCCAGGTGAGTTTAAAATCTCAGATGACTTTAATGAGTAGCCAGAGCTGACAGCCACTGCTCCTGGTCCTTTTCATCATGCCTTGCCCTCTGTTCCAGAGTTAGCATGTCTCTCATGTTTATTATCAAATCACAGAGAACAGCCCAGATGCCTCTTCCCTTTTCTTTCATGATAGGCACCTGCTAAGGGTAACGTTCTTCATTATGTCACATTATTTCATTCAAACCTCAAAATCATGCTGCCAGGTAGATATTATTATTCCAATTTTATGATAAAAAATATATGAACTGTTTTTATCCACAACACTTCTGGCCAAATGTGTGGATTTTTTTTCCCCACACCAAACAATTTTCCAAATCTCTAGACACCAACTAGTTGTCCTACAATTCAACTCAATTCTGACGCTAACTACTCTGAGTTTGTGTAGACCCCACAGGTTAAGGGCTAAGTCACACATGACTGACTCACTTAGCACCAGGTACAAGTCCCAGGTTTTCACCTGTAATTGTGACAAATTGGCTACAAATTGGAGGTTCCTACAACCCCTTTCTTATGGTTGATAATTTACAAGAACAGCTCACAGAACAAAAAATAGTGTTTTTACTTTTTATTATTAGTTTATGATAAAGGATACAACTCAGAAACAGCCAAATGGAAGAGATGTATAGGGCAAGGTATGGGGGAAATAATGTGGAGCTTCTATGCCCTTTCTGGACATGCCACTCTCCCAGAACCTCACTGTGTTCACCAACTCAGATGCTCATGATTTAAGGATTTTATAAAAGTTCTATTACATTAGCATGATTCATTAAAATACTGACCATTGGTGACTGAACTCAACCTACAGCCTCTCTTTCCTTCTCACTTCCCAGGTTAAGGAATGGGGCTAAAAGTTTCAACCCTCTAATCACATAGTTGATTCCTCTGGCAACCAGATCCATCCTAACTGTTATCTAGGGGCCCTTCAATAGTTACCTCATTGGCATAAACTCACATATGGTTTAATGGGGCCTTGTATTAGTTCATTCTCACACTGCTATAAAGAACTACCTGAAATGGGGTAATTTATGAATAAAAGAGGTTTAATTGACTCACAGTTCTGCAGGCTATAAAGGAAGTACGGCTGGGAGGCCTCAGAAAACTTACAATCATGGCGGAAGGTAAAGAGGAAGCAAGCACATCTTACCATGGCAGAGCAGGAGAGAGAGGGAGTGAAGTGGGAAGTGCTACACACTTTCAGACAACCAGGGCTTATGAGAACTCACTCATTATCATGAGAATGTCAGGGGGGAAATTCATCCCCATGATCCAATCACCTCTCACTAGGTCCCTCCTCCAACATTGGAGATTATGATTCAACATGAGATTTGGGTGGGGACAAAGCCAAACCATATCAGGCCTCTTATGCATAACAAAAATGTTCCCAACACCTCTACCACTCAGGAAATTCTAAGGGCTTTATAAGCTCTGTGTCAGACACAAAACCCAAATACATATTTCTTATTATCACAGAGGGTAAAAAGTATGTTCATCCAAACCAGGACAATGCCAAGTAATACATCAGGACTCCATCTAAGTCCTGAGATTTTAAGAACCAGAGTACCCCAATTCCACTTGTGGAAAAATGCCTGGACCTCAATTTCCAAGATTCCAAATTAGTTACTGGGTCCCAGGCATCATCATTTTTTAAAAGTTCCAAGAGAGATTCTAACATGCAAACAATTTTGAGAACCGTTGAGCTAGAGTGTGTGGTCAAAACTCCCTGCCATCCCAATAAGCATATGAAAAGACGTTAAACATCACTAATCATTAGAAAAATGCAAATCAAAACTGTAATGAGACACAACTTTACACTGTTATGATAGCTATTATCAAAATAGCAGAAAATACACATGTTCATGAGGATATGAAGAAATTAGAACACTGTGCATTGCTGGTGGTATTATTAAATGGTGCAGCTACTGTAGAAAACAGTATGGTGGTTCTTCAAAACATTAAACAGAATTATCATATAATCCAGCAATCCCACTTCTGGTATATACCCAAAAGAACTAAAGGCAGGGACTCAAATGGATATTTGTACACCTATGTTCATGGTGGCATTATTCATAAGAGCCAAAAGGTGGGATCAACCCAAGTGTCTATGGATGGATGAATGGATAATTGAAATGTAGTATATACCTACCATGAAATATTTCTCAGCCTTAAAAAAATATGTCTGACACATGCTACAGCATGGATGAGTCTTGGAGACATTAAGTGAAATCAGCTAGTCAAAAAAGGATAAATATTGTATGATTCTACTTATGTGAGGTTCCTACAGTGATCAAATTTATAGAGACAGGAGATTGGTGGGTTCCAGGGACTGAGAGGAGGAAGAAAATAGAGTCAGTATTAATGTGTACAGAGTTTCAGTTTAGGAAAATGAAAAAGTTCTGGAAATAAATGACAATGGTGAAAGTGGTAGAACAATATGAATATACTTTATGCCACTGAAGTGTACACTTAAAAATAGTTAAAATAGTTAATTTTATAATATGTGTATTTTGCCACAATAAAAAATACAATTAAAAAAACAATCAGGGGCAGGTCTAAGATGACCAGCTAGAAGCAGCAGCAATCAGAGGCTCCCACGGAAAAGAACCATAACAGTGTATGAATCCTGAACCAGCAACTGAGGTATCCAGGTCCTGTCATCAGGACTGACTAGGCGGCTGGTGTGACCCACGGAGAGGAAGGAAGAGCAGTGTGGTGCAGCGGCCCACCTGAGATCCACAAGGGGCAGGGGAGTCCCCACTCCCCAGCCGAGGGAAGCAGTGAGTGAGCGTGCTACCCAGCCTGGGAAACTGTGCTTTTTCCATGAAACTATGCATTCCATGGATTGGAAGATCCCACTCATGAGCCCACGCCACCAGGGCCTAGGGTCCGAACCACCAAACCATGCCAATTCTGAACAGCCACTCAGCTAGAATCTTCTTAAGACTGCCAAGTTTCCAGTGGGAGGGGCAGCCAGCACCACAGCTGCATCTGCCTGCTGTCTAAGCCATTTGAGCTCCTTGGGAGAGAGGTGGCAGCCAACACTGTGACTGCTAGCTGCCTAACACACCAAACTCCCAGGGGCAGGGAAAAGTAGCAGCCATCTCTATAGCTCCAGGCCCCACTTTTCTCCTGCTGGAGCCATGGACGACAGACAGCTTGGTCCCAAGAGGTATTCCCCACAGCCTAACATACCAGCTGTGGCATACTGCAGCCAGAGCGCCTCTTCAGGCCTGACCCTGACCCATACCTCCTCACTGGGTGGGGCCTCACTGCAGGAACTCCAACAACTCCAGCCAGGGGCTCATAGACAGAACTCTGATCTCCCTGGGCCTGAGCCCTAGGGGGAGGGGTGGCCATAGTCTCCATGGACAAGCAGACTTAGTCTTTCCTTCTGCTGGTTCTGAGGGATCCTGGCAACCCACAAGGATCCTGGCAACCCAGATGAGTGGGTGTCCCCCCAGCACAGCAAACCCCTGCCACCAAGGGACAGCCAAAGTGCTTTGTTAAATGAGTCCTGCTCCCCATGCCACCCAACTGGGTGAGATCCTCCAACAGGGGTTGTCAGACGCCCTATATAGGAACATTTCTACTGGCATCAGGTCAGTGCCCCTTGAGGTCAGAGATCCCAGAGGAAGGAGCAGGCACCGATCTTTGCTGTTCTCCAGCCTCCTCAAGTGACATCTCCAGGCATGGGAGTGAACCAGATGAATAGCGCCTGAAGTTAACCCCAAAAAAACTGCAGCAGTCCTACAGTTATAACTATAAACATATAACTATATGTTTATATAGAACCCTATAATGTTCACAACAAAATTGTCTAACAATATGTATTCCAACATTAAGTGACGCATGACTGTAGCTTAAGTGTAGTTTATATTTATTTAGTTATAACCAAAAAATAGCCTGTATAGCCAAGACAATTCTAAGCAAAAAGAATAAAGCTGGATGCATCATGCTACCTGACTTCAAGCTATACTACAAGGCTACAGTAATCAAAACAGCATGGTACTGGTACAAAAACAGACATATAGACCAACAGAACAGAACAGAGACCTCAGAAATAACACCATACATTTACAACCATCTGATCTTCAACAAACCTGACAAAAACAAGTAATGGGGAAAGGATTCCCTATTTAATAAATGGTGATGGGAGAACTGGCTAGCAATGTGCAGAAAACTGAAACTGGACCCCTTCCATACAACTTATACAAAAATTAACTCATGATGGATTAAAGACTTGAATGTAAAGCCCAAAATCATAAAAACCCTAGAAGAAAACCTAGGCAATCCCATTCAGGATATAGGCATGGACAAAGATTTCATGACAAAAAAGCCAAAAGCAATTGCAACAAAAGCTAAAATTGACAAATGGGATCTAATTAAACTAAAGAACTTCTGCACAGCAAAAGAAATTATCATCAGAGTGAATGTGCAATCTACAGAATGGGAGAAAATTTTTGCAATCTACCCATCTGACAAAGGTCTAATATTTAGAATCTACAAGAACTTAAACAAATTTATAAGAAAAAAACCACCCCATCAAAAAGTGGGCAAAGGATATGAACAGACACTTCTCAAAAGAAGACATTTACGTGGCCAGCAAACATATGAAAAAAAGCTCAATATCACTGATCATTAGAGAAATGCAAATCAGAACCACAATAAGATACCATCTCATGCCAGTCAGAATGGCGATTATTAAAAAGTCAAGAGATAAACTGGGGGGTGGAGCCAAGATGGCCGAATAGGAACAGATCCGGTCTACAGCTCCCAGCCTGAGCAACACAGAAGACGGGTGATTTCTGCATTTCTGTTTGAGGTACCGGCTTCATCTCACTAGGGAGTGCCAAACAGTGGGTGCAGGACAGTCGGTGAAGCACACTATGCACGAGCCGAAGCAGGGCGAGGCATTGCCTCACTCGGGAAGCACAAGGGGTTAGGGAGTTCCCTTTCCAAGTCAAAGAAAGGGGTAACAGATGGCACCTGGAAAATCAGATCAGTCCCACCCTAATACTGCGCTTTTCCAACAGGCCTAGAAAACGGCACACTAGGAGATTGTGTCCCAAACCTGGCTCAGAGGGTCCTATGCCCACGGAGTCTCGCTGATTGCTAGGACAGCAGTCTGAGATCAAACTGCAAGGTGGCAGCGAGGCTGGGGGAGGGGCGCCCGCCATTGCCCAGGCTTGCTTAGTTAACAAAGCAGCCAGGAAGCTCGAACTGGGTGGAGCCCACCACAGCTCAAGGAGGCCTGCCTGCCTCTGTAGGCTCCACCTCTGGGGACAGGGCACAGACAAACAAAAACTCAGCAGGAACCTCTGCAGACTTAAATGTCCCTGTCTCACTGACAGCATTGAAGAGAGTAGTGGTTCTCCCAGCACTCAGCTGGAGATCTGAGAATGGACAGACTGCCTCCTAAAGTGGGTCCCTCACTCCCGAGCAGCCTAACTGGGAGGCACCCCCCAGTAGGGACAGACTGACACCTCACTCGGCCGGGTACTCCTCTGAGACAAAACTTCCAGAGGAACTATCAGACAGCTGAATTTGTGGTCTCACGAAAATCCGCTGTTCTGCAGCCACCACTGCTGACACCCAGCCAAACAGGGTCTGGAGTGGACCTCTAGAAAACTCCAACAGTCCTGCAACTGAGGGTCCTGTCTGGTAGAAGGAAAACTAACAAACAGAAAGGACATCCACACCAAAAACCCATCTGTACATCACCATCATCAAAGACCAAAAGTAGATAAAACCACAAAGACAGGGAAAAGACAGAGCAGAAAAACTGGAAACTCTAAAAAGCAGAGCACCTCTCCTCCTCCAAAGGAATGCAGTTCCTCACCAGCAACGGAACAAAGCTGGACAGAGGATGACTTTGACGAGTTGAGAGAAGAAGGCTTCAGATGATCAAACTACTCCGAGCTATGGGAGGAAATTCAAAACAATAGCAAAGAAGTTAAAAACTTTGAAAAAAAATTAGAAGAATGGATAACTAGAATAACCAACGGAGAGAAGGGCTTAAAGGAGCTGATGGAGCTGAAAGCCAAGTATCAAGAACTACGCGAAGATTGCAGAAGTCTCAGTAGCAGATGCAATCAACTGGAAGAAAGGGTATCGCTGATGGAAGATGAAATGAATGAAATGAAGCGAGAAGGGAAGTTTAGAGAAAAAAAAATAAAAAGAAATGAACAAAGCCTCCAAGAAATTTGGGACTATGTGAAAAGACCAAACCTACGTCTGATTGGTGTACCTGAAAATGACGGGGAGAATGGAACCAAGTTGGAAAACACTCTGCAAGATATTATGCAGGAGAACTTCCCCAATCTAGCAAGGCAGGCCAACATTCAGATTCAGGAAATACAGAGAACACCACAAAGATACTCCTCGAGAAGAGCAACTCCAAGACACATAATTGTCAGATTCACCAAAGTTGAAATGAAGGAAAAAATGCTAAGGGCAGCCAGAGAGAAAGGCCGGGTTACCCACAAAGGGAAGCCCATCAGACTAACAGCAGATCTCTCGGCAGAAACTCTACAAGCCAGAAGAGAGTGGGGGCCGATATTCAACATTCTTAAAGAAAAGAATTTTCAACCCAGAATTTCATATCCAGCCAAACTAAGCTTCATAAGTGAAGGGGAAATAAAATACTTTACAGACAAACAAACGCTGAGTGATTTTGTCACCACCAGGCCTGCCCTAAAAGAGCTCCTGAAGGAAGCACTAAACATGGAAAGGAACAACCGGTACCAGCCCCTGCAAAAACATGCCAAATTGTAAAGACCATCAAGGCTAGGAAGAAACTGCATCAATTAATGAGCAAAATAACCAACTAACATAATGACAGGATCAGATTCACACATAACAATATTAACTTTAAATGTAAATGGGCTAAATACTCCAATTAAAAGACACAGACTGGCAAACTGGATAAGGAGTCAGGACCCATCAGTGTGCTGTATTCAGGAAACACATCTCACGTGCAGAGACACACATAGACTCAAAATAAAGGGATGGAGGAAGATCTGTCAAGCAAATGGAAAACAAAAAAAGGCAGGGGTTGCAATCCTAGTCTCTGATAAAATAGACTTTAAACCAACAAAGATCAAAAGAGACAAAGAAGGCCATTACACAATGGTAAAGGGATCAATTCAACAAGAAGAGCTAACTATCCTAAATATATATGCACCCAACACAGGAGCACCCAGATTCATAAAGCAAGTCCTGAGTGACCTACAAAGGGACTTAAACTCCCACACAATAATAATGGGAGATTTTAACACCCCACTGTCAACATTAGACAGATCAACGAGACAGAAAGTTAACAAGGATATCCAGGAATTGAACTCAGCTCTGCATAAAGTGGACCTAATAGACATCTACAGAACTCTCCACCCCAAATCAACAGAATATACATTTTTTTCAGCACCACACCACACCTATTCCAAAATTGAACACATAGTTGGAAGCAAAGCTCTCCTCAGCAAATGTAAAAGAACAGAAATTATAACAAACTGTCTCTCAGACCACAGTGCAATCAAACTAGAACTCAGGATTAAGAAACTCACTCAAAACCGCTCAACTACATGGAAACTGAACAACCTGCTCCTGAATGACTATTGGGTACATAATGAAATGAAGGCAGAAATAAAGATGTTCTTTGAAACCAACGTGAACAAAGACATAACATACCAGAATCTCTGGGACACATTCAAAGCAGTGTGTAGAGGGAAATTTATAGCACTAAATGCCCACAAGAGAAAGCAGGAAAGATCCAAAATTGACACCCTAACATCACAATTAAAAGAACTAGAAAAGCAAGAGCAAACACATTCAAAAGCTAGCAGAAGGCAAGAAATAACTAAGATCAGAGCAGAACTGAAGGAAATAGAGACACAAAAAACCCTTCAAAAAATTAATAAATCCGGGAGCTGGTTTTTTGAAAAGATCAACAAAATTGATAGACTGTTAGCAAGACTAGTAAAGAAGAAAAGAGAGAAGAATCAAATAGATGCAATAAAAAATGAAAAAGGAGATATCATCACTGATCCCACAGAAATACAATCTACCATCAGAGAATACTACAAACACCTCTATGCAAATAAACTAGAAAATCTAGAAGAAATGGATAAATTCCTCGACAAATACTCCCTCCCAAGACTAAACCAGGAAGAAGTTGAATCTCTGAATAGACAAATAACAGGCTCTGAAATTGTGGCAATAATCAATAGCTTACCAACCAAAAAGAGTCCAGGACCTGATGGATTCACAGCCGAATTCTACCAGAGGTACAAGGAGGAACGGGTACCATTCCTTCTGAAACTATTCCAATCGATAGAAAAAGAGGGAATCCTCCCTAACACATTTTATGAAGCCAGCATTGTCCTGATACTAAAGCCTGGCAGAAACATAACCAAAAAAGAGAATTTCAGACCAATATCCTTGATGAACACTGATGCAAAAATCCTCAATAAAATACTGGCAAACCGAATCCAGCAGCACATCAAAAAGCTTATACACCATGATCAAGTGGGCTTCATCCCTGGGATGCAAGGCTGGTTCAACATACGCAAATCAATAAATGTAATCCAGCATATAAACAGAACCAAAGACAAAAACCACATGATTATCTCAATAGATGCAGAAAAGGCCTTTGACAAAATTCAACAACTCTTCATGCTAAAAACTCTCAATAAATTAGGTATTGATGGGATGTATCTCAAAATAA
This sequence comes from Symphalangus syndactylus, assembly GCF_028878055.3. Taxonomy (NCBI): domain Eukaryota; kingdom Metazoa; phylum Chordata; class Mammalia; order Primates; family Hylobatidae; genus Symphalangus; species Symphalangus syndactylus. The sequence continues at coordinate 48,899,439 of NC_072423.2, forward strand.
TAAGAGCTATCTATGACAAACCCACAGCCAATATCATACCGAATGGGCAAAAACTGGAAGCATTCCCTTTGAAAACTGGCACAAGACAGGGATGCCCTCTCTCACCACTCCTATTCAACATAGTGCTGGAAGTTCTGGCCAGAGCAATCAGGCAGGAGAAGGAAATAAAGGGTATTCAATTAGGAAAAGAGGAAGTCAAATTGTCCCTGTTTGCAGATGACATGATTGTATATCTAGAAAACCCCATCTTCTCAGCCCAAAATCTCCTTAAGCTGATTAGCAACTTCAGCAAAGTCTCAGGATACAAAATCAATGTACAAAAATCACAAGCATTCTTGTACACCAATTACAGACAAACAGAGAGCCAAACCATGAGTGAACTCCCATTCACGATTGCTTCAAAGAGAATAAAATACCTAGGAATCCAACTTACAAGGGATGTGAAGGACCTCTTCAAAGAGAACTACAAACCACCGCTCAATGAAATAAAAGAGGATATAAACAAATGGAAGAACATCCCATGCTCATGGGTTGGAAGAATCAATATCATGAAAATGGCCATACTGCCCAAGGTAATTTATAGATTCAATGCCATCCCCATCAAGCTACCAATGACTTTCTTCACAGAATTGGAAAAAACTACTTTAAAGTTCATATGGAACCAAAAAAGAGCCCACATCGCCAAGTCAATCCTAAGCCAAAAGAACAAAGCTGGAGGCATCATGCTACCTGACTTCAAACTATACTACAAGGCTACAGTAACCAAAACAGCATGGTACTGGTACCACAACAGAGACATAGATCAATGGAACAGAACAGAGCCCTCAGAAATGATGCCGCATATCTACAACTATCTGATCTTTGACAAACCTGACAAAAACAAGAAATGGGGAAAGGATTCCCTATTTAATAAATGGTGCTGGGAAAACTGGCTAGCCATATGTAGAAAGCTGAAACTGGATCCCTTCCTTACACCTTATACAAAAATTAATTCAAGATGGATTAAAGACTTAAATGTTAGACCTAAAACCATTAAAATCCTACAAGAAAACCTAGGCAATACCATTCAGGACATAGGCATGGGCAAGGACTTCATGTCTAAAACACCAAAAGCAATGGCAACAAAAGCCAAAATTGATAAATGGGATCTCATTAAACTAAAGAGCTTCTGCACAGCAAAAGAAACTACCATCAGAGTGAACAGGCAACCTACAGAATGGGAGAAAATTTTTGCAACCTACTCATCTGACAAAGGGCTAATATATCCAGAATCTACAATGAACTCAAACAAATTGACAAGAAAAAAAAACAAACAACTCCATCAAAAAGTGGGCAAAGGATATGAACAGACACTTCTAAAAAGAAGACATTTATGCAGCCAAAAAACACATGAAAAAATGCTCATCATCACTTGCCGTCAGAGAAATGCAAATCAAAACGACAGTGAGATACCATCTCACACCAGTTAGAATGGCCATCATTAAAAAGTCAGGAAACAACTGCTGCCGGAGAGGATGTGGAGAAATAGGAACACTTTTACACTGTTGGTGGGACTGTAAACTAGTTCAACCACTGTGGAAGTCAGTGTGGCAATTCCTCAGGGATCTAGAACTAGAAATACCATTTGACCCAGCCATCCCATTACTGGGTATATACCCAAAGGACTATAAATCATGCTGCCATAAAGACACATGCACACGTATGGTTATTGCGGCACTATTCACAATAGCAAAGAGTTGGAACCAACCCAAATGTCCAACAACGATAGACTGGATTAAGAAAATGTGGCACATGTACACCATGGAATACTATGCAGCCATAAAAAATGATGAGTTCATGTCCTTTGTAGGGACATGGATGAAACTGGAAAACATCATTCTCAGTAAACTATCGCAAGGAAAAAAAACCAAACACTGCATGTTCTCACTCATAGGTGGGAATTGAACAATGAGAACTCATGGACACAGGAAGCGGAACATCACACTCTGGAGACTGTTGTGGGTTGGGGGGAGCGGGGAGGGACAGCATTAGGAGATATACCTAATGCTAAATGACGAGTTAATGGGTGCAGCAAAACAACACGGCACATGGATACATATGTAACAAACCTGCACCTTGTGCACATGTACCCTAAAACCTAAAGTATAATAATTAAAAAAAAAAAAAGTCAAGAAACAATAGATGTTGGTGAGGCTGTGGAGAAATAGGAACGCTTTTACACTGTTGTGGGAATGTAAATTAGTTCAACCATTGTGGAAGACACTGTGGCAATTCCCCAAGGATCTAGAAAAAAAATACCATTTGACCCGGCAATCCTGTTACTGGGTATATACCCAAAGGAATATAATCATTCTACTATAAAGACACATGCACACATATGTTTATTGCAGCACTGTTTACAATAGCAAAGACATGGCACCAACTCAAATGCCCATCAATGATAGACTGGATAAAGAAAATGTGAGGGCAGGCGCAGTGGCTCATGCCTGTAGTCCCAGCACTTTGGGAGGTCGAGGAGGGTGGATTACTTGAGGTCAGGAGTTTGAGACCAGCCTGGCCAATGTGGTGAAACCCTATCTCTACCAAAAATACAAAAATTCGCCAGGTATGGTGGTGGGCACTTGTAATCCCAGCTACTCAGGAGGCTGAGGCAGGAGAATCACTTGAACCCAGGAGGTGGAGGTTGCAGTGAGCTGAGATCGCACCACTGCACTCCAGCCCGGGTGACAGAGCAAGACTCCATCTCAGAAAAACAAAACAACAACAACAACAACAAAAAACCGAAAATGTGGTACAGACACACCATGGAATACTATGCAGCCATAAAAAGGAATGAGATCATGTCCTTTGCAGGGACATATATGAAGCTGGAAGCCATCATCCTCAGCAAACTAACACAGGAACAGAAAACCAAAACCAAACACTGTATGTTCTCACTCATAAGTGGGAGCTGAACAGTGAGAACACATGGACATAGGGAGGGGAAAAACACACCCCAGGGCCTGTCAGGAGGTGGGGAGTGAGGGGAGGGAGAGTGTCAGGACAAATAGCTAATGCATGCAGGCCTTAAAATCTAAATGACGGGTTGATAAAGGACAGCAAACCACCATGGCGCATGTATACCTATGTAACAAAACTGTATGCTCTGCACATGTATCCCAGAACTTAGAGTTAAAAAGAAAAGAAAATCAAAAAAGTCCTGGCCATTATTCCCAAACCTGGGTGTGCAATGTTCCTTGGAGATGTGGGCAGACTAAATGCAGATCCTGGAGTTTCACCTCCAGGGATTCTAGCTCTGCCACTCTATCCTGAGTCTCAGGAAGCTCAAGTTGATTAAAACGCCCATCTTAGTCTGTTTTGCACACCTATAACAGAATACCTGAGACTGGGTAATTTATGAAAAACAGAAACTTATTTTCTCATAGTTCTGGAGGCTGGGAATGAAGTTTAAGATCAAGGCACCAGTAGGTTTTGTCCCATGGTGAAGGTCCAGTCTCTGCTTCCAATTTGACATATTGAAGTCTGTGTCCTATGGACAGGAGGAATTCTGTGTCCTCATATGATGCAAGGCAAAAGGGCGAAAAGGGATAAACTCCCACCATCAAATCCTTTTGTGAGGGCACCAATCCCATTCACAAGAAAGGAACGCTCATGGCCTACCCACGTCTTAATGGTCCCACCGCTTAATACTACCACATTGGCAACACCTGAATTTTGAAGGGGACACATTCAAACCATAACAATGCCTATGGTCCTAGGAACTCATTCAGAGAAACTCTATTCTTACTAATATAGATCAGAGAGGAGAGGCAAGTGTAAACTGTAGGCAGGGTTCACAGAAGTAGCAGATTTGACCTACCCCTTGAACTAGGCCTTAGAATATGGATAAGAAAATCCTCCCAACTTACCTGTTTCACTAGACCAGGCCTTCATGTTTTACCAGCTGTCTAATCTCTAGTTAGAAAGTGTTCACTGAAGATTTACATGGATCCTGGGCTCCATTCACTAGACCTCACCCATCCCACTCAAGCACCATTGAGTCTGTTTCTAACCTAAAACGAGACCCACCCTATTGCTCAACTTCAAGGAGCAACACCTGCTTCCTTTGTAATCCAATCCACGAAAGGGCGGAGCCATGGATAGGAGCTTTCGCTGGTACATAGCTCACACAGGGGTGACTCCGAAATCACAAAACATAAGACTGAGATTTGGGAGCAGAGAATATGACTACTTCCATGATATGGTCCCAGAAGAGGCTTTTTACCCTCATCTAGGGAGATAGGTGAAATTGCCAGGCCATAAGCCAGCTGCAGGGCCAGCCCCCATTGCCCCTTATTAGCACATATCTAGCACACGTGGGTTATTTAAGAGAGTTAATTAAAAGTCAGGGTATGTGCTCTATGTACTTGAATCTCCAATAATCCAGGCCAGAGGACCTTTACCGATGACAATGTTGGAAGTTATTTTTTCTCTAGTGAATTTCCAGGATCTTGGAAATACGGAAGCAGTCTAAATGCAGTCACTTGGGGATTTCGATGGATTGATTAGATTTTTTACGGATCAACATGTAGTCTCTTTGAATAACTGTCCCAGGACTCTAAGGCAGCAGAATTGTCAAACTGACAGTCTTTGCTCCTCCTGAAAGGGAATTTTGTCTGACCCCCTTTTGACTATCTTCCATGCTGAGCGATATATCCAGAAATTCAGAGAAGCATAATCTATGTCCTTTAACCAGAAAAGAGGCTAAACACACAAACCCATGGAAATCCTATCCTTGCAGCCTTTCTTCCAAATGCAAAGAGTGCATAAGAGTGAAAAACCTCCTGCTCCTAAGATGCTTCTCTAGAGGCCTGGCTTCTTCATAAGTCCCAGAACTTTTAGCCTAGGAAAAACTTCAGGCTGACAAGGGGAGAAACTGAATTCCTCTAGAATTTTCCCATGAGATACCTTAAAAATTGCACTGTAATCCCAGATGGAGCAGAGTGGATCCAACAAGCCCCGCAGGTGGCTTTCCCCTCACCTGGCTAGGGAGGCCAGAACATGTCCCATAACTTCTCTGGGCCTCAGTTGCCCTTCAGACAAAAGAGGGTTAGACAGTCCTCATGTCTACCCCAGAAGACAGTAAGACAGGACATGATTAAACAAATGTCTCTTATGAAGGTACTTGGAAAAAAGTCTAATAAGCTCTATAAACAAAGAGTGTCTCCACATTTTCAATGTTCATATTGCCTTTAATGCAGACACCCAATCTATCCTGGGGGTGGGGAGTGAGGAGCGACATTTGGCAACAATTTACACTACAGATAAATACACCCACCTTGACATTTTCAAAGCCTGGCTCAGAAGAAAAAGTCCCTTTTTTCCCTGAAGCATTAAGAGAAAATGTGCATGATTATCATCTGTCTAAAAAAAAAATGAGGAAAGAAAGAGGGAGGGAAAAGGAATACAGCTGAACTGACACCGAGAAACTCACCATTTTATTCTGCACAATTGAACTTCATTAATCATAGAAAATCAGAGATGGAAAAGACCTATTAGGTCACCCCATCTATCCCTCTGAAAGCATTAAAAGCTTTCAAATGAGACAGAAATCGGAGGTCCTGACTGCTGATGGCCATTAAAGATAGTTTTTGTGAAGAAAAATGTTAACCTTCGTGTCTCTGACAAATTACGCTCTGGGTAGTTACGGGCTGCCCTTGCCAGAGCGCCCCAGTTCTGGGGTTGGAGATCACCATCCCTTAGCATGGGTGCTGCTAAGTGGCTTCGGCAGGGACCCCTATTAGATAACCACCACTCGTTGACAGCGAGGACCCTGCAGAAGCAAGCATGGCCCAGTTTCCTGCTCTTCCTCTGTTTTCCATGCACAGAGGAAGGATGCAGTTTCCTCTCCAAAACACCATTCATTCAGGTCCTGCTTTTCCCAGGGAGCCATCCTTCTCTGGCTAGCACACAGTACAGCTCCTTTGCTGAGCTTTTACATCTTTTCATTGTGGGCCTCACCAAGCAGCCCTGGCCTACAGATGGAACACCTGCTGTTTCAAGATGTCCCAGATCTCTTTGACTCTTCCTCTGGCCAGAGTCCAGTTGCAGGGAATTGTCTTCGTCCCACTCCATGTGGCTGTAGTGAGGCAGAACCCCCCTTTCTAGTTCATAAGAGTGGTCACATACCCCAGCCTGCTCATCATAGTAACTCAGCCCTCTGACTACAGTTATTGGCCAGGGATGAGCACATGACCCAAGCTGCTCCAATCTAGGTCATTCTCTGGAAAGAGAAGCTTTCTCTTTCCTCTGATGACATGAAGGTGGCATAATACAAATCTGAAACTGCAGTAGTGGCCACTCCCACTGCACAGAAGCAGCTCATGTAATCAGAATAGAATGAAGACAACACATGAGGAGGCAGAGAGCTGTATGTACCTCAGGAGTCCCCAAGGGCAAGCACTCCTGTTTTTCTCAGTTATGTAGCCAATAAATTAAGCTTCTACACTTAAGCTACAGTCATGCATCACTTAATGTTGGAATACATACTGTTAGACAATTTTGTTGTGAACATTATAGAGTATACTGAACAAACCTAGATGGTATAGCCTACTCCTAGGCTGTATGGTATAGCCTACTCCTAGGCTGTATGGTATAGCCTACTCCTAGGCTGTATGGTATAGCCTATTGCTCCTAGGCTACAAACCTGTACAGTCAGTATGTTACTGTACTGACTACTGTAGGCAAATGTAACACAATGGTAATGGTACATCTAAATATACCTAAGTATAGAAAAGGTACCATAAAAATATGATATTATAATCTTATGGGACCACCATCATACATGTGGTCTATCATTGATGGAAACATCATTATGCAGTATATGACTATGCCTTGAACTTAATTTCTCTCCCTAATCACCAAATGCCCACTAGGTTCTGTCATTTTACACTTGCTTACATGTGGAAATCTTGAATCCCCAACAGAATGACGGCTCCAAGGGGGCAGAAAACTTGCTTTCCTCCTTCTCTTCAGTGCCAAAGCCCAAGCTCCACCCAGATGGTCATTATTAAATACCAGTTCATTGAACTGTAGCCAAATATCTTTGCCTGCAGAAAGTTGCCTTTACTTTTCTTTCCTGCAGAGACTGCTGGTAGCTGAGAAGCATCATGAGTCACACCCCACAACTCACTAGCTGAGTGACACACAAATACATGCATCCTCCTCTAAAGATGCAATAAACATGGCCCAGCAGGTTGCTCACAGCACTGGCCTCCTCTTCCCCAGGACATCTTGTGCTGTGGTTTTTCACTGAGGGCTCCATTTGCATTTTAATATATCATACATGACTCTGCTCATGCCAACCAAAGGCTGATTCCTTTATTTCCTTCCTATAACATCTTGCTGTTGTAGTCATGAATCAGGCCCAGCTTGGGGACCTGCCCTACAGGACCAAGGACAGAATTTGGTGAGAAGAAATTTCAATAAAAGCAGAGGAGGCATCAGAACTATTTATCCCAAAGGCAGAAGGTGACAAGAACAAATTAGTCTTGATGACACATAAGAAATAACTGAAGTTAAGACTCTAAACAAAATCACAAAACTTTCATGCCCCCTCCCTCTCCTGTGGCATCACCCCCTTCCTGCATCCCTTCTCTAGGGCTCTACCCTCCAAATTCACCTCCTCCCTTGTGTCTCTGAAGGACTCCCAAAACCTTCATGTGGCCAACCTCAGATAGGCATCAAAAGGTTACCTAATGCAACCCATTTTTCATTCATCATCCCAGCAGGAAGCTGTATGTTTTGCCTTTGCTTTCTAATACTGATAATAGCAGCACACACTTATCTACCACTTCCTAGGTCCCAGGCACCATTCTAACTGCTTTACAAAGATCAACCCATTTCATCCTCACAAGAACTTTAGATAAAGAGCTAATATAATCACCAGTGAGGTTAGGTAATTCAATCACATCCACATGGCTGATAGACAACAGTACTGGCATTTTTTTTTTTTTTTACAAGAAAACATCTGTAGTCAACAGAATTAGGAAGATGATGCATTATTTTAAGTAAGAGATCAGTCGGGATATTGAAAGTTTGGGAACAAGCTGGGAAGGAAAATTAGGAAAGTGGGAAAGATAAACCACAATGGGCAGGCAGTTGGGGCTTACCGTGTAGAAGGGAGCAACCACACAGAATTTGGACAAGAAGTCTTTCAGAAGGCTGGAGGTGGACAATAGCAGACTCATTGCATCCAGCAAGTCAACTAGTGGGTGGCAGGCAGTCCCTGAGGAGGGCAGCACAGGCAGCAGAGGCACCTCACAGATGCTGTGGCTCCAGACTGGCCCTGGGCAGCCTCTGGGATGGCCAACCCCGGTGAGAACGGCATAGACCAGGGAACAGAGATATCAATCAGAGTTCTAATAGTTAGGATTCTTCTGGACTGAGACTTTTTATGTAGAAATATAATTTGAATTTCAAATGTTGGTACATACAATGGTGAGAATGTGGGGATTCATATACTATAATAATAAATTATTTTGATAATTTTAATTATATTCAGTAAAACACACGATTTATATTTAATTGCCTTGCTTAAATGAAATAAAGTGGTTGAACTATAATTGTTACATACAATATAGAATTCATATTATAAACTAAAATAATTCTATTATCATAAACAAGTACATGATTTTGTTAACAATTGCACATTGCAAATGTTTGACCTGAAGGTTTTTTCACATCCAGGTTGATGCTAAGGTTTCTCAGGTGGAGGTCTATTTTGTAAAATTCTGTACCTCATTGCCAAATCAGGATGTGCATGGCCCCCACCTTGGTGATAGGTGGGCTGATTGTCAAAAGGAAACAATCTCCTGGTCCTTGATAGGTCAGCTTCAACTGAAGAAAGGATTACCTCCACTCCTTAAAGCAACTTTTTATTAAGGTATAATTTACCTATAATATACTACAAACATTTTTGGTGTACAAGTCAGTGAGTTTTGACAAATTTGTGCATCCACTTAACCATCACCACAGTGCATGACCACTGAATTGAAAATAAAGAAATGCAAATAGGTATAGTACAGACAATGAATGTTTCTAATGATAAGGAATAGGATAAATCCACATAGATTTAAAAATTTATAAATAAGATTTTAAACCCACACAGATTTGTTGATAATGGGTTCAGAAGCACTTAGGGCAATGACTGACGCTTTAGGCTTACTATAGGGAAAAACAGTGTTAAGTCATCAAATATCCAGGAAGAGATAGAGGATTGTGTCAGAAAGTAATCTAACAGCAGCAAAACAAAAACTTTAAAGATATTCACTGATTCTAAGTCTTGCTCCAGTTAACCCTGTGGGAACAGACCAAGTATAGGACAGCACTATCTATAGCTGTATTTTATGAATCAAATTAAAAGACTGGGCTCAGTGATCCTGCATGTGACCACTCTCCCTCACTTGCCAAGATGTCTCACAAAGTTGCAGGTCTCTACGTGACCCCTCATCACCCTAGATCCTAAGAGGTTAAGCTTTTGTAGCCGTCACTAATGTGACTGCAAGAGAAAGCCAAATTGTCGAGCACAATGGGATTAAATGTCTATCAACTCTCTTGCATTTGATTCTCTCAGTACTCTTCAATTGTGGGAAATCTTAACCCTGTGCTTAAGGTTATTTTGGGAGCCAAGGACATTCCCTGCCAAAGATCAAGTGTGATATTTACCATTGGGATCCAACAGTTGAACGCAGCTGTTTTCTGAGACTGTGTTTCCCACAAGATGAAAAAGCAAACTGCGTTTCTCAGAATTATGGGTGCAAAGAGGACAAGAGAGTGATGGGCAGTTTGGGCACAAGCTGAGACTATGGATTCTCAGGTCCACTTAAGACATTTCAGATGCTCTCAGAGGCTGAAGGACCTGGAAAGCACCTCACCTTTAGCCAAGAGAACTCTAAACATTTCCCTTCTTCTTGAGTCTTCAACTCCAAGTTTGACTCTGTCAGTCTCTGAAGACTGACACTATTCTAAACTAATAAATTAAAATACATGTATTGCTCATCCAGTGTGTGCCGACACTCTGCTCCTAAGAAACTGACATATCCATTGAAGAGACAAGACACATGGTAACGAAAACATAGATAATGAGTAATGGGCACAACCAGGACTGAAGGATTTCAAAGGTATCTAATATTACAACAGATATTGGAGATAATTTACAGTAAGACTTCCCCTTCTCCATATATTAAACAGAAATTTAAATTTTTTATACCCAACTCAGATTTCTCATGCCTTAATTTTCCTTCACAGGGCCCTGTACAGGCATAGAACTAACTAACTCATCACTAACTAACTCATAAAGTTCACTAATTCCTAAGATAGAGATTTCCTTTAGAAAAAGACAGATATCTGTTGTATTTATTAGTTTAAAATATTTCTTCCCTGGCTCTTTCCCCAGTTCTTTTTTTTTTTTTTTAGCCCTTTTCTTTCTTAGTCCCTAAATGTAGATTTCTTTAATATTCTGACCTTACTTGTCCTCTCTATTATTTTCATACTCTTTCCTGAAACTCTCAAACACTCTTAGATCATTAGGATGGTAAAAGATCTTATGATTCCATGGACATTATGTGAGAACATACTGTGTTGCAGACACCAAACTGAGGCCCAAACAGAAAACTGACAGTTTCTGAGACCATACCAAAACTTGATTTGGGAACCAATGATAAAACCTCTATCTATAACAGCAAAAATCAAACAAGAAAACTGACTTACACGGCTTTTCATGGTTTTCACTGAACTGGCTGATGGGATGTTTTAGGATTATATAGACACAAAGTCAGTGCTCTAGCCCTGTGCTATTGTTAACACGTTTAGACTACTGATTGGAGATTCAAAGATGAGCATCCACCTTATGGCAGAACATATTTCTTCTTGAGTCATCTAAGATCAATGCCTCTAAGAATATACATTTTTGAGCCATTTTATTAACAAGGAAGACCATTGTCAAACATAAATCCTCGGTTCCTTTTCTTTTAGTAGTGAACTAACAGGTACAGTACATTTTTCAAATAAAAAAAGCATATATAGCTCCCTACTTTCCTCTCACTTCTGCTTCCTTCATCTCCCAGGTGATACCAAGATCCTTTGAGAGTGGATAAGAGATTTATGACCGGTGCTAAAAATTGACTCTAGTAAGCAGAATAAAAAGGCCACTGGACCAGTCATTTTATTCAAGTTCCACTATTAACTCACTAACCATATTACCCTCAGCAATACACTTAATCCTTAGGATTAATTGTCAAACAAGAGTAATACACATCCTGTCCACCTAGAGTGACCTTTCTTTCTAAACCAAATACCTACGTACATATGTGAAGTCCAAGCACCCCTATATATGCTATGGTTCCTTATTTCTCCACCATCCATAATGGTAGATGTTACCTTTATTTACTCAGGTATCAAAGACAGAAAAACTGGAATTCAGCCTATAGAAGCCCCAGAATCTATTTTTTCAACACAACCACTTGATCCTTCTTTCATAATACGTTGTGAAGTCTTGCTTCTTTATCTTCTTTCTCTATTTTAGACTTTATCATGCATCATCTGGATTGCTCCCATGATTCCTAGCTGGTCTTTGGAGCTCCCTGCCTCCCATCCTTGAATTCCAAGTCATTTTCCACTATTACCAAAGTGACATGTCTAAAACTTATATCTGATTATATCATCCTCTACTTAGTAGCCCTCAATTGCATTGCCTTAATAAAAGCATTAATGTTCTTGGGTGATATTAAAACATTCTTCACCATCTCTATCTCCACAATCCCATCCTTGCTCATGCTATCTCCTCTACCTGTGTCTTCATTTTTTTCCTCGTTTACTTCTGTCTTTTCTCACCCCACATCCTCAGACCCAATTTTCCTAGATTCTTCATACCTCGCAATACTATTGCTATTGTATTTGCTTACATAAGCATGCCTTCTTCATATTCCCAAGTTTCAAGAACTTTGAAGAGTCTGAGACTAGCCTGCCATAGTTTCATGGATGCTTGTGGAAGACATAAGACTCCTGAATCAGAGAAGACAGACAATTTATTCCTCATAGCATTGCAGGAGCCAGAGCATCAGCATTTGTTCCAGTTCCCAATTCCTATAGGATAACTTGAAGGGGCCTAAAAGACATCTACAAACACTGTGAACCACGTTGTAGGAGAGGAATTCTGAGCTTACGGAAGCCAAATCTTTTGTAATGGGTAGTAAACACACCTGCCTTTTGCTCCTGAAAAATAGATTGTCTTTCAAGATTGTCTGTTACATAATATCTTTGAAAAGACAGTCTAAAACAAGGGATAATTAGTGCGTCACTTAGATGTGCAGAAACTTGAGAGACCCATAGAGAAGTATCTGCCAACACACTGAACATTCTGTGATCGTAGTTTTTATAACACTGAGTTCCTGTTAACCTTATAACTGTCTATCTCTGTCATTAGATGTTGAACTTCATGACAATAGAAATTGAACCTTGTTATTCTGGGCTTTACATAGCGTATAACACATAGTTGGGGTCTCAAATGTATGTGTTGAATAATATGATAATTTAATCTAGATAAAATCTTAGATGCACACCAATTTGGGCATCTTTAAACAGAGAATTCATGTAATTTCAATTAGATAAAAAATGTGAAGTTTTCTAGAAAGTTATAATGAGCTATAGTGAGGTAAGATCTTTTTAAAGTCTTGAAAATTTTTCTCCAAATTATTTCTTTCTTATTTTCAAAATGGAGTCATTGAGATGGAATCTTGCTCTGTCACCCATGTTGGAGTGTAGTGGCACCATCTTGGCTGCAACCTCCACCTCCTGGGTTCAAGCAGTTCTCCTGCCTCAGCCTCTTGAGTAGCTGGGATTACAGATGCACTCAGCTAATTTTTGTACTTTTAGTAGAGACGGGGTTTCACTGTGTTGGCCAGGCTGGTCTCGAACTTTTGACCTCAAGTGATTCACCTACCTTGCCCTCCCAAAGTGCTGGGATTACAGATGTGAGCTACCACACCCAGCCAGGAGTAGTTAAATTTTAAGATCCATTTATTAGCCAAAGCCTCACCCACAGGTCTCCATTTTCTCAGATTCATTTGAATTCCTGTAAGACAACATATCCCAAATCCACATTGTCTTCAAGGAAAAATTCCTGATGGAAATAGTTGTTATTTCTACTTCCATAGACTCCTTTCAGCTACGTGAACACAAAGAAAACCCACAAAAGAATATGAGGAAATTTTCGGAGGTGATGGATATGTTTACTGTCTTAAATATGGTGCATACATATATCCAAATCCATCAAAATGCATATATTAAATATGTGCAATTCTTAAAATACCAGATATTAAAATATCAAATATTTATGTCTCAAAGCTTTCAAAATAAAATATTTTTAAAGCTCTTCTATTTAATTCCCATACAAAGCCTCCATTCTCCTTCAGCCAAATCCCCCAGGCCTGATTTCTCCATCTCTTCTCTTACATAGTGACCACACTATGAAGTGCTTCCTTTCTGGGGTCTAGGACATGGTGTCATTGTCCTCCGATACCCAGCCTCATGCATGAAGCTACAATTCTTTGAAGTCATGCAGGTAATGTTCTGGGTGTATGAAGAACTGAGCTGAGGTTAAGGTTTGGAGATTAATACTAAATTAATATAAACAATTTTCCTTAGTTATCTGAGAATAGTCTAGCTCAAAACCACTTTAATCTGCAGGAAATATATTTTTCCTTTGTATGTCTCAAATTATTACCCTCCCTGACCTGTCTTTTGCTACCTGTCTTCGAAATATTCTTGCCCCAAATACCATTGGATAGATTAGGTACATTGTTTCAAGGATATAATTGTGATAGCACAAATATAATTCAAGAAGAAAAAAAGGAAATTACTGGGGAAAGGGTTCACCTATAGTCCTTTCGCATTTGTACATCATTAAAAACATATATGAGTTTTACTGTATTTTATTATCTTTTAATGGGGAAAAATGTTAAGCATTTATATTTATTGCCATAATTGATGTCCTTAGGCTTTAGCACTTTATTTTCTCAGCTTTCTTGACATTCCCTTAATTTTCTCTTTTGCTGGATTATGTTTTAGCTGCATTTAGTTAGCTATTTGAAAAGTTATGAATCCATGCTTTTATTAATAGATATTTTTAAAATATTTTTGGTGAATCATAATATACATACAGAAAAGTGGAAATTATACATGTATTTCTGTTTTCAGAAATACAAAGTTATAGAAATAACAAACATATCAAGAAACAGAACATGGCTGGGATCTCAGAAGCCCCTCTTGTTCTCCATTCCAGGCTCTGGCTTTCCAATGATCATCGCTTCCTTAATTTTCAAAAGCATAGATTAGTTTTGCATTTTATGTAAATGGAATTATCTAGCACGTACTCATTCGTGACTGGCTTCCTTAGCTCAGCACTATATTTATGAGTTATATCCACATTGTTTTATGTAGTTAAAGTGCCCTCATTCTCATGGCTATATAGTAGTCCTTTGGATAAATACACCACAATATATTTAACCATTCGACTGTTAATAGACATTATGGCAGTTTCCAGTTTGGGGTATTAAGAATAGTGCTACTTCTGGCTATTGCTTAAGATGTAGAAAACTAGAAAAAGCATCACTTCAACTCTTGCAACAAAAATGTCAAACAATCCACAAATTTATAATTTTACTCGAACCCATCAGAGATCTGAGTTTACAGAAAAAAAAAATCTAATCTGAAATCTAAGTATATGCAAGTGTCTGCAAGGAGTGATAGAACATGAGCACACAATTACCCACGACAGATGCTGCCAGATGCTGGTAAGAATTTAGCTAAAATTGTTATTGAACTGTTAAGGCCAGGCAATGGATCTCAGGAGAACAAAGTACTCCTGAGGGTACAGATAATAAGAAAAATTTGCACCCATTCACAGGCTTTTCCACATGCAACTCACCAGTGATCACAAAACAGATTGATGAGAGTCCTGAAGAAGTATCCCCTTGCAATGCAAGCCTGAAGGAAGAGAGCAGTGGCTGTGTCAGGAAAGGCATAAAACCCCACTCAGATTCTCCTTGCCTTTTTCCATCTTCATAATAAGGCCAAAACTGCTGGAGGAAAGCCAACAAGCTCTGTCACATTCAAGGCAATAGTGAAAGCCTACTGCCTCTAGGGTAAGAGAACAGAAAAAAAAAATTTGCTCTAGGGAAAGTGCAGGAATATATAATTGGGCTCAGAATTATGCCCAGCAGAAGCACAAGAACACTGAGAAGACCACAGTCCTGAAGCCCAGGCACAGTGCCTATATAAGGCTGATGCTTAATTAGAAGAATAGAGAATACACCTGCTCCTCACCACAAGGCTAAGAAACATTGAGTAACAAGTAATAGTGGAATTCTGCTAAGACAGGGAAAAGTGAATAAAAAAAAAAAAACAAAAAAAACCTCTGTCTACTTCCGCATAGCCAAAGAAACTATCATCGGAGTGAACAGACAACCTACAGAATGGGAGAAAAAATTTGCAATCTATCCATCTGACAAAGGTCTAATATCCAGCATCTACAAGAAACTTAAACAAATTTATAAGAAAAGAACAAACAACCCCATTTTTAAAAAGTGGGCAAAGGACATAGAAGAAGACATATATGCGGCCAACAAACATGAACAAAAGCTCAACATCACTGATCATTAGAGAAATGCAAATTAAAACCACAATAAGATACATCTCACACCAGTCAGAATGGCCATTACTAAAAAGTCAAAAATAACAACAATAACAACAGATACTGGTGAGGATGTGGAGAAAAAGGAATGCTTTTACACTGTGGGAGTGTAACGTAGTTCAACCATAGTGGAAGGCAGTGTGGGGAATCCTCAAAGATCTAGAGGCAGAAATACCATTTAACCCAGCAATCCCATTGTTGGGTATGTAACAAAGGAATATACCTTATTCCATTATAACGATACATGTACATATATGTTCATTGCAGTACTGTCCACAATTGCAAATACATGGAATCAACGTAAGTGACTATCAGTGATAGACTGGATAAAGAAAATGTGGTACATATACACCATGGAATACTATGCAGCCATAAAAAGTAATGAGATCATGTCCTTTGCAGGGACAAGGATAGAACTGAAATCCATTATCCTTAGCAAACTAGCACAGGAACGGAAAACCAAATACTGCATGTTCTCACTTATAAGTGGGAGCTGAATGATGAGAACACATGGTCACATGGAGGGAAACAACACACATTGGGGCCTGTTGGAGGGTGGCAGGTGAGAGGAGGGAGAGCATCAGGAATAATATCTAATGGATGCTAAGCTTAATGCCCAGGTGATGGGATGATCTGTGCAGCAAACCACCATGGCACACGTTTACCTGTGTAACAAACCTACACATCCGGAACGTGTACCCCTGAACTTAAACGTCGTAAATCAAAAAAAAGGAAAAGGATAAGGACACTTTTATGTGTTTGCTCCTCCAAACTGTCCATTACAGTTGAGGGGAAACATTTCTCCCTTTCTGTCTTTACAGTGGAGTAATAACTTATTAAAGAGATGATATTCTAAATCAAAACACGCTCAAAAATCTCTTACATTGAAATTGAAGTAAAATAAACACTTAAAAATAGAAATTTAAAATATAAAAAATAATAAAAATAAAGACAAAATCTCTCTAAATCATAGTATAAATGGAACACCTAAAGCTAAGAGTGAACTAGACATGGAGAAAAACTACATGGCAAAAGAAACTCCAGCCTAAAGACAAGGTAGTGTTTGAGCAATTTGAAGCAGGTGATGCATTGCTAGTAACCATGGCAACAATTAATCTTAAATTCAGCTTAATTCCTAAGTAAATTCATGCAAATTCCCAAAGTTTCATCAGACGGAAAGCCATGCCTATCTTCAAGCATATTAACTATTTACCTCAGCTTCAGAGGTCCTACACAAGCTGTGTGTCTTTCCACAAAAACCTGCAAAAAAAAAAAACAAAACACAGTCAAGAGACAATGCCATCAACAGAACCAGATACATTTATGACACAGATGTTGGAACTATCAGACAAGAAATTTAAAATAACTATAATTAACATGTTAAAGGCACTAATGAAAGGATGGATACCATGCAATATCAGATGGGTAATTTCCGCAGAGAAATGGAAACTATAAAAGAATCAAATGGAAATGCTATAAATGAAAACAGTAACAGACATGGAGAAAGCCTTTTATGGACTCAACAGTAGACACGACACAGCTGTGGAAAGAAGTAATGAACTTGAAAATAGATTAAGACAAATGATCCAAACCGAAACAGAAAGAAAATAGTAGTAGTAGTAATAGTAGTAGTAGTAAAAGAACTGAACATACAAGAACTATGGGACAATGTCAAAAAGTATAGCATATGTATAGGACTCTCAAAAGGTGAAAAGAGAGACTATAGGTCTGAAGAAATACTTGGAAAAATAAGGGCTGAGAATTTTTCAAAATTAATGATTGTTATGACACAAAACAGGGAAAAAAAATGAAACAAACTAAGCATGTCATATTCAAACAACTTGAAACCAAAGACAAAGAAAAATCTTGAGAAGCCCGAGAAAAATGATACCTTACTTATGGAGAAATAAAGATAAGAATTATAGTAAGTTTCTCATCAGAAACCATACAAACAAAGAAAATGAAATGGCGGAAAAAAATGTATATTCAGAACTCTATACTCAGAAAAAAGAAAGGAATGCTTTTAAGAAACAAAAGAGAAATAAATACTTTCCAAGCAAAAAAAGAAAAAAAACTGTGAAAACTCATTGTCAGAAGACCTACATTACATGAAATATTAAAGTTTCAAAGGCAGAAAGAATATGATAACAAGATAAATCAGACAGAGACTAAGATCTGCACAAAATAAAGAGGGATGAAAACAGAATTAATGAAGGAAAAATAAAATTTCTTTCATTCTTATTTTTAACAGCACTAAAAGATAACTAACGCAAAAGTAGCAGCAATGTATTGTGTTTACAACATATGTAAAAGTAAAATGTGTGATAAAAATAATACAGAAGATATAAAAGAGAAATTGGGAACAATATTCATGCAAATAAGCAGTGTCTGTTGTATTTGGTAAACATAATTAACTCCATCCTTTCTGGTCTCCCCATCTGTATGGAACTACCAGGGTGGCCGGAAGAGCACTGGACCAGAAGAGAAGTCAGACAGACTTCTGGCCCACAGGTTGGTCCTTGCGCACAGGCTAGGCAAGGGGAAACCCCAATAAGGCTCCAGGAGTAAACAGACACAGAGGCACCTATAAACCAGGCGCAAGGAGAAAATAAAGCCAACTACTTTTATGTATTCCTGCTGCCTGCTTTTCTTTAGGCTCTGACAAATTTCTCAGACTTGGAGAAAGAGCCCATCCACCTTTCTCTCCTGGCTATAACTCAGCTTCTATTCTATTCTATTCAGCCTCAGCTCTTGGGACAAAAACTTCTCTGTGGAAACAAAGTCTTCAGGCCACATTGGCTCTGGAAGGAGCAGTTCCCCTGTGGTGGTTTTTGTTTGTTTGTTTATTTGTTTTTTCTTTCTTGTTCTCCTTAACACCATAAGAAAGGAGCCCACTTAGAAGCAAATTTACAACAGAAGCTGGAAATCCAATCTCTCAGGCAAGAAAAAGCTGGATTTTAAAATAACTCAGGAAGGTGGAATTTGAGAAAGGAATAGCTGCAGTTTTGATCATGTGTCAAATCTGCAACAGCTGAGTGAACTCCAGGAGCTGCCTGCTACTGCCCGGCTCTACCGGCTCTGAGCTGAGCAAGAGGTTGGCAGGTGGTGATGGAGACAGGGCAGGACTGCTGTACGCAGCTCTGATGAGGAGGCAAGGAGCAGGCTGGGGATATGGCACAGACCCAGTTTTACCTCCAGAGATGCCTGCATCATTCTATCATGATCCAATAAAACATGGACCTGGAAAAGCCATGGTTTGTAAGGCAGCAAGCAGCTACCTGTGTGAGATCTAGGCCTAAAACACACAGCAAGACTGAATCCTCTCGCAGTGACCAGCTCAGGCTGGAGGGTAAAAGCAGTTGGCACCACAGAGCTGCTCTGATAATGCCTGCTTTGCATGGGAAGCCTGAGAAGCCACCAAGGGTAAATAATCCACACACAGAGTCCCAAATCTGCCACCATTGTGTTTCTAAGGTGGCCCGTTTCCAAAAGCTAGTCCTAGTACAGTGTCACAGTTGAAAGTGGACTCTTCAGCACCATGCACACTCTCTCCTCCACCTCCTAAAACTAAACTGTGTCTATGTCTACAGGAGGCAAATCTTCCAAACGCTGAGCCTCAGGACCGAGGGTCATTGTGACAAACAAGTTTTGAGAGACTTCCCCATGTAATTCAGTAGGTTTGAAGCCCCAAGACCACTAAGAATCCCAGGACATTGGCTAATGCCACTGTTCCTGTCTTCAAGAAAGATACCCTCTGCTACTGGAAAGCTAATTATCCTTCAAAGTTGATGTTTTCTTCCACCACAAAGCCTTCTCTAACCATGCCAGTCAAAACTTGATTTCCTAAAGGGCGTTGTCTAATACTTAGATATGACTTTTTTACCTAACAAATAGCAAAGATAAAAATACCCAGTCCTGGCAAAAATGAAGGAAAATAAGAAATGCACTCATTGGTCCATTTCTCGAAAGGCCAGGACAGCAATGAGTATAAAGTGGAGAATGTATATGCACCTGAACTTGGAATTCCTCTTCAAGGAGTTTTTCTCACAGCAACATATATCTATAGGGATGTTCATTGAAAGCCAACCCATATTGTGGGTAAGTCTGGAGACAGATTTCCTAGCTCTGCTTCCTGGCTCTGGCACTTAGAAGCTCTAAAATTCTTTGAACTTCGGTTTCTGCTTGCAGAGTTGATGTAAAGATTAAGTTATGTAATACATGTAGCCTGGTACATCGTGAAAAACCAACAGCTTTCCTCTTTTGTTATTTTAATTCAAATATTTTAAATAAACTCATATTACCACCAGCAGGATTTGATTAGTTACAATGTGATTGATCTACACAATCGAATACTACTCAAGCTTTCTATTTTTTTTTTTTTAAGACAGGGTCTTGCTCTGTCACCAGGCTGGAGTGCAGTGGTGCAATCATGGCTCACTGCAGCCTCAAACTTCTGGGCTCAAGCGATCCTCCCACCTCTGCCTCCTGAGTAACTGAGAGTACAGGCATGCACCACCATGCCTGGCTAATTCTATTTTTTCATTTTTTTGTAGAGACAGAGTCTTTCTGTTTCCCAGGCTTGTCTCAGACTCCTGCATTCAAGCAGTTCTCTCTCCTCAGCCTCCCAAAGCACTAGGAGTACAAGTGTGAACCACTGCACAGGCCTATGCAAGCTTTTAAAAAATAAAACTTCTATGTACCTATTGAATCAAAAGAAAAAAATCAGATTCAAGAGAGCCCATGCATGTATGTGTGGGTCTATTTTTCTGCTGTGCTTTGAATGTGTCTCCTTAATTTCACACGTTGGGAACTTAATCCCAAAATTAACATGTTGATTGGAGGTGGGGCCTTTGGGAAGTAATTAAGATTAGATAAATCATCAGAGTGGAGACGCCATGATAGAACTGGGGGTTTTATAAGAAGAGAAAGAGGCCTCAGTGGACATGCATGCATGCATGCTCCCTCATTCTTGCTATGTCATACCTTTCACTGTGTTATAATACAGCACAGGGGCCCTCCACAGACGCCAATGCCATGCTGTGAGATTTCTCATTCTCCAGAACCATGAGTTTAATAAACTTCTCCTCTTCATAAATTTCTGTGTAGCAACAGAAAATGAACTAAGACAGCCTTTATGTGTGTATGTGTCTGTATGGTTGTGGGTGTGTGCTGTCTAGTGTGTACATATGTAATGTGAGTCCTGTGTGTAAATCTATGAGGTTTGTGTGTCCATGTGGGTTCTCTGTGTTTGTCTGCAGTGTGTGCATATGTGTGAGCTTTGTGTGTATACCTTCAATGTGTGTGCAAGAGATCTGTGTCAGTGGTAATGCATGTGAAGTACATGTGTGTAGTGTATGTGTGTGCATTCTGTGAGTGTCTGTGGGTTGTCTGTCTGCAATGTATGCATATGAGTTCTGTGTATGTGTGGTATATTTGCATGTGCGTTATAGGTGCACATGTGGTATATTTATAAGTTCTGCATGTGCGGTATATTTATATGGGAGTTCTGTGTATGTGTGTGTGTGTGTGTATATGTGTGTGTCTCTACAGGGTGCACTGCAAGTTCTGTCTGGGGGAATGTATTTGTATGTGAGTTCTATGTGCATGTGTGGTATATTTGTGTGTGAGTTCTGTGTAGTGGTGTATTTATTTGGGAGTTCTGTATGTATGTGTATGTGTGTCTATAGGGTGCATTGTGAGTTCTGTGGAGGGATGTATTTGCATGTGAGTTCTGTGTGTGTGTCTGTGGGGTGCATATATGAGCTCTGCAGAGTGGTGTATGTGTGTCTGAGCTCTGTGTGTCTGTGGAGTGCACGTGTGAGCTCTGTGGGGTGGTGTATGTGTGTGTGAGTTCTCTGTGTGTCTGTGGGGTGCATGTGTGAGTTCTGTGGGTAGTGTATGTGCGAGTTCTGTGTGTGTCTGTGGGGTATGTATGTGAGCTCTGTGGGTGGTGTATGTGTGTGTGTGTGTGTCTGTGGGGTGCATGTGTGAGCTCTGTGGGGCGGTGTATGTGTGTGTGTGTCTGTGGGGTGCATGTGTGAGCTCTGTGGGGTGGTGTATGTGTGTGTGTGTCTTTGGGGTGCATGTGTGACCTCTGTGGGGTGGTGTATGTGTGTGTGTGTGTGTCTGTGGGGTGCATGTGTGAGTTCTGTGGGTAGTGTATGTGCGAGTTCTGTGTGTGTGGGGTATGTATGTGAGCTCTGTGGGTGGTGTATGTGTGTGGGGGGGGTGCGTGTGTGAGCCCTGTGGGGTGGTGTATGTGTGTGTGTTTCTGTGGGGTACATGTGTGAGTTCTGTGTGGTGGTGTATGTGAGCCCTGTGGGGTGGTGTATGTATGTGTGAGCTGTGTGTGTGTGTCTTTGGGGTGCATGTGTGAGCTCTGTGGGGCGGTGTATGTGTGTGTGTGTCTGTGGGGTGCATGTGTGAGCTCTGTGGGGTGGTGTATGTGTGTGTGTGTCTTTGGGGTGTATGTGTGACCTCTGTGGGGTGGTGTATGTGTGTGTGTGTGTGTGTGTCTGTGGGGTGCATGTGTGAGTTCTGTGCGCTGGTGTATATGTGTGAGTTCCGTGAGTTCCGTGTGTGTCTTTGGGGGGCATATGTGAACTCTGTGGGGTGGTGTATGTGTGTGAGTTCTGTGTGTGTGTCTGTGGGGTGCATGTGTGAACTCTGCAGTGTGGTGTATGTGTGTGAGTTCCATGTGTCTGTGGGGTGCAGGTGTGAACTCTGCGGAGTGGTGTGTATGAGTTCTGTGTCTGTGGGGTGCATGTGTGAACTCTGCGGGGTAGTGTATGTATGTGAGTTCTGTGTGTCTGGGGGTGCATGAGAGAGCTTTGTGGGGTGGTGTAGGTGCATACATTCTGTGTGTATGTCTTCAAGTTGTGTTTGTGTCTACATAGATAGCCAGTATCAGAAGCTGAGTAAGAACTTCAGTTCTGAGTGAGAGGAACCTGAACTGGATTCCTGCTCTATCACATAGTATTTCACTCTAGACAAGCTATTCAGCTTCTCTAGCTCTAGTTTCCTTATTTATAAAATCTCCATCTCCTCCTTCCTATGGGACATGTGAGAATTAGAGGGCAGAGTTTATGAGAAGCGCACAGCACTGTGTCTGACACATAGTAGGTGCTCAATGAAGTTTAGCAATTGTTCATCATACTTATAGAGTGGTGTCAGAACAGATGTTATCTGACATCTTAACTCAGCTAGGTGGTAGGAATCACTGTGCTTTTCATTTCCCTTTACAATTTTCTATATTGCTTGGATATTTTGCATGCATATCTATTGTCTCTATAATGGAAAAACAAATACATGTTCCTTTCAATAAAACAAAAACCCGAGGCTGGCATTTGTCACCTTCACAGTATAGATAAAACACCCCTCAATCCCTGACCCCAAAGTCAAGGATCTCCATCTTTCCAAATGCTTCTCCCCCTTCTTCCCGAAATTCCCACCCTCGTTGTAGCATTTCTGGATTAAAAGCTCAGACTGTGATTTTATGTCCAGAAAGTCCGGCTTTAAATTCCCATGATACCTGGGATTGGCTGGTTGTTGGGGCAACTTTCTATCTTAATCCCACCAGAATTGATTTTTTTAATCAGATTAACTTGTTGTCACTTTGGAAGGTATGGCGGTAAAGGGCAGCTCAGTGTCAGTGTCTGTCAGAGGGCGAGGAGGGCAAGCCAGGAGGGATGCAGACAAGTCCTTGGCGGGAGGGAGATTTCAGAGGTGCATGGTTGACATCGTGGGCTGGGGCTGGGGCTGGGGCTGGGGCTGGGGACTGGGCGTGGGGGACTGGAAGCTCAGCATGAGTGGGGAGTGGATGGGAAGAAGACTAAGGGAAAAATACGCTTCCTTTACAATAGGGTTCAGGTCAGGTGTTGCTACAAGTGCAGGATTCCCATTACATATGTGTGCCAGAATCACCTGGGTAGCTTGTTAAAACCTGAGATTCAGGCAAGACCCTTCCCTCCTCCAAGAGATTCTGATAATGGTGTGAAGGGGGCTGGGCATCTTCTTCCCAGGTAAGAACTGGACTAACCGTTGTGAAGCAATGAGGAAGATCCTTGGCGTTAAAAAATCCCACTGTGAAAATCCAGTGCTCGACCACTTTCATGGCTGTGTGGCTTCAGTGCAGTTACTCAACCTCTCTGGGCTCTTCATGCCAGTAAAATAAGGGTGATGATCCAGAACAAAATGATGATGGGGTTGTCAGGGTTGGGCAGCTTCTGAGTGACGATAAAAGCTGGCTAGTTTGAAGCCAATGCACAGTCCTGCCATTCTCTGAGAGGAGACCCGGTGCTCTGAAGATGATTTCTGACCCTAGGGTCGCCTGTTTCCCCTGCCACATCAGCTCCCGCCGCCTTTTCCTAGTCCTGAGGCGGCCGGCAGCCTGCAGCCTGCGAGTGTGCTCCACTGCCCCCTGGTGGTCCCATCTGGGAAGGCGAACAGCATCTCCCCTTTTCGGCTTTATTCAGGCCCCTGAGCAGAGACAGCGCCAGCCGCAAGACTTCAGGTGCAGAAGGGAGGTGGCCACGCGAGCTGACTTTTGAGGCTACGGGGCGGGGAATGCACTTCCCCACCACCGTGACTTGGTTGCTGGTGCCCGAACTGTCACTGTGGAGCATCACCACTGAAACACCTTTGGTGCTTCCTGACCCCTGGGCCAGGCTCTCCTTGGAGCAGGGCAATAGGGGAAAGGGAAGGGCTGGGGGAGGGGGTGGGAGACACACCTGTTGCTTCTGGAGCTTGAAGAGAGGAGTTTGACCCATGAGATAATGTAGGAGGCTGTGCAGAATTAAGCACTAAAAGTGGTTAAAATGCCAGCCCTGAGGGAGCACGCTGCAGGCTCTCAGCAGTCCTTCAGCTTGAAGGAGCTGAAGGCTCAACCAGAACTCTGTGCTCATGGGAAACACTGTCCTGAGGCTGGCTCTGGAAAACGTCTAAACTTAGGGCATGAACAGGGGCTCTGCCATGGGCAAGACTGGCACAGGCTAAAGTGGACGTTAGTAAAAACCACACTCAGCCCCCACCCTCCTCCCACCCCAGGAACCCTGTTGCTACAAGCCTGACCTTGGGACCATTCAGGAGGTAGGCTGCCCCAACTCCAGAGGCCATGCCCCCCCACCACACCCTCTTCCCCTCTTCCCACAATGAAATGCCCCTGCCCTGTCCCCTGACCTGGCAAGCACCCATCCCTGGGCAGGACCTTTAGGCAGGTGATACTTCTACTTGCACCTTCTCAAGGAAGAGCCCCCTCTTGGTCATCTGATTCCTTCGTGACCCTGCTGATGTCAAGTGGAGACTATGAAGATTGGAGGGTGGGCTCATTGCAGAAGACCAGGCAGCATCCTTTAATCAAAAACAAGTCACCTCAGCTGGGCGCGGTGGTTCATGCCTGTAATCCCAGCACTTTGGGAGGCTGAGGCGGGCAGATCACCTGAAGTCAGGAGTTCGAGACCAGCCTGGCCAACATGGTGAAACCCTGTCTCTACTAAAAATACAAAAATTAGCCAGCGTGGTGGCATGTGCCTGTAATCTAGCTACCCGGGAGGCTGAGGCAGGAGAATCACTTGAACCCAGGAGGTGGAGGTTGCAGTGAGCCGAGATCGTGCCATTGCACTCCAGCCGGGTGACAAAAGTGAAACTCTCTCAAAAACAAACAAACAAACAAAAAAAGTCATCTGGACGTGGTCCAACCATGGGGAGTAGGCATTTTGGAGTGTCCATTATGGCACCATGTCCCTGTATCTGGGCATGTGTTCCATGGATTAAGGACTGGCTTACTTCATAGGCTGTGGTCACCCACCCTGGGTGTCTGCAAGGACAGAGGACAGGGCTGGAGCTCCCAGAGCTTCCCACCTGCCACAGTCAGCCACAGACAGCATCAGGAAAAAAAGGCAGAGATGGTGGCTTCTAAGCCACTCTCCTGAGCCTAGGGAAATGAACTAGATTTCTGCTCAGGAAGCTGTTTCAGCTCCAGACTTCACTGTTCCTTCAGCAGCCTATCTGGCAGGGCAGACCATGAGCTGGGCTTCTTTAGGAGCTCACAAAGCTATGTCCAAGTATGAAGTCTCCTCTCTGCCATCACTGTCATCCTTATGCTGGAAGCGATCTTATTAGGGTTCCAATCACCTTCCTTGTTTTGCCCTGAAATTTCCTGAATACTCACTAACCAAAGACTACTTTCCCTGTTGCTTGTTTTTTTCATTGTTGTTCCTCTAGAAAACAAGCCTCTACATCTGTTTCAATTTAAACAGAAAGGAGTAGCAAAAATTATAAAGATGAAGAAGATGAATGCATTGTACTCTTATAATGAACTGGGTCTCCATAAATTGTTTTTGGTATAGCATGTCCCATTTAGCCCTTACATAAGCTCAGATAAGGCAAGGAAATACTCAATTTTAAAGGCAAAGGGACAAAGACTCAGAGAGGCCAAACAAGGAAGCTAGATTTGATCCCCGAATCCTGACCCAAGTTCTCCTTACTTTAGAGAAAAGTCCTGATTGCGTGTCTGTAGTTTCCCAGTGGTGTTTCTTTGCCTCTCACCCTGAGGACAGGGTGTATCAACAGGTGCAGGTGGGGTCTTATTGTTAGATACTAGTGACCCACAGAGCAAGGAGTGTTCACCTCAGATTGCCCAGGTACTCATGGCTCCAACTCCCTTGGGAGAGGTCAGCTTGGGGCATTTTCTCAGCTTCTTACTACCTTTCCCCCGGCACCTCACACTCACACACACACTGCTCATGACATAGCAACCCCTGTCTCCACAGGACCAGCCCTGGACTCAGGGCTCAGAGCTGACGTCTCACAGCTTCCCTCCTCTCCCATCAAATGCTGCTCCAAGTCGCTGTCCCAAAACATCCTGTACAGGTTATGGTAGATCCTGGAAATATTTTTCTCACTTGGCTTAGGACGTCATGCCCCTTGCCTCCTTCCCACTTCTCTGCCTGTTTCTTCCCAGCCTTATTTTCTGGGGCTGGTCTTTCTAATCTGTAAACTTTGTAGGGCCCAGGGCTCAGTCCTTGCTCTCTTCTCTGTCCTCACTCTCTCAGAGATCTCACCCTGCTCTAAGGGCTTCCAATACTGGATAGGTAGATTGATCGATAGATAGTCAAATAGATAGATAGATGGATATCTCCTGAAGACTCCTGCTTCTAACTAAATATGACACCTTCACTCAAATGTCAAATAAGAACATCAAAGGTAACACGCATCAAAGGTGACATGCATCATAGGTAATGAACAACCAAACTCTTCCATTTCTCCTCAAATATTATTTTCCAGCAGTCTCCTGGCACTTCCATAGAGGCAACTCCGTCTTCCGGTTGCTCAGACTGTGGAGTCATGTTTAACACTCCTTTTCTCTCGCAGCCCCCATCCAATCTGCCAGTAAACCTGATAGCTTCCCAGTCAATATGGACCTAATATCCAACCACTCCTGCCCTCTGCTGACAGCCTCCAAGGCTCCTCACCCCCCTGGAGTAAGAGCCAACACCTCATACTGGCCTTCATGGCAGGTGACTACACACCCTGGCCTGCCTCAGACTCTGGCACTCATGTCTATCCTAGTGCAATTACTAGCAGCACCTCCTTTCACTATCTAGGGCCCCGACTGGATAATAAACTGCATGCTGTCCCCCACAACAGGCATATGTCCAATCTGCTCCTCATTCCTCCCCACCCTCTCTACTGCTGTCTCCTCCCTTGTGCCACATTGTAAACACCTTCCTCCCCAACAGGCTGTGTTCCGTGCCTCTATATGGAACACGCTCTCCCCAGGCAGTCTATGTCTCATTACTTATTTCCTTCAGCTGCTCAAATGTCACCTTATCTGCTCAATAA
Organism: Symphalangus syndactylus; assembly: GCF_028878055.3. Lineage (NCBI taxonomy): Eukaryota > Metazoa > Chordata > Mammalia > Primates > Hylobatidae > Symphalangus > Symphalangus syndactylus. Next base: position 48,927,010 of record NC_072423.2, read on the forward strand.
ATAAGACTACCCCACACCCACTCTCAGCCTGGTCACTCTCCATCCCCTGACCCTGCCACACCCTTTCTCAGAGCAGGTATCCCTACCTGGCAGCTGTATCTTCATTGTCACTCTTCTCACCAGAATATAAGCTCCTGAGCCCAGAACCTTTGTCTTTCTACTCACGGCTTCAACCCTAAGGCCTCGCACAGCTCCTCAAACAGAGGGGTGCTCCATAAGTATCTGTTAAAAGAATGAATGAATGGCCAGGTTCAAGAAAAGTCACAAAATGTGGAGTTCTGAAAGCTTAAAAACCTGTTACATCTAGTTACAATGCACGCAGAGGGCAGCTTGGATCAATGGAGACTAAATAAATGTTAGGAATCATTGTCAGGAGTTCACCTGCTGGTCTGAGGTTCAGAAAACATGGCATTTGGTTTGGACTGCATCACTTCCGCCTGTCTCAGGACTCCCCTGAACCTCAGTTTCTTAGTCTTTGGAATAGAATAATGTCTACAATTGTTTTCAGCACCAGAATTCTGGAATTCCACATGTTGGGCACCAGAAAGATGACAGCACAAAAGAGCAGAGTAAATAAACTGGGTTGCCCGGAGAATGAATACTTTACTGCCTTCCCGCAGTCCCGCAGACCCCGAGCATCACCCACCATCCCAAAAGGTACTTCCTCAACACAGGCCTGCTCTGGATGCTCTGGGACCTGGACAGACACATGCACAAGGAAGTAACCATGTTCTTTAGAGTGTTGTCCTCCCAGAGGACACTGACCTTCAAATATAAAGGCACAGGTACCTTATCTGTAAGCAATCTGCATCATCCCATCCAAGCACATTAGCCCCTCACTGATCAACTACAGTCACCTCAAGCTGTGTCACTGGAAACAGGAAACTCCCTTGTTGGGGAGCAAAGAACACAAAGTGCCCTTCCTATAGTCATCTGTGGGCTCCATGAGGGCAGGAGCAGCCAGGCAGTTCTTCCCTGCCCCCCACTCCTTGCCCCTGGCTCTCCACATTGAGAGGAACCTTCCATGGGAGCCACACTCCTAGCCATGAAAGGACTAGGTCAGGGAATCAGGCGGGAATTTGAAAAATCAGCCCCAGATTTGGCAAGCCAGGATTCCCTTCCTCCAGCTCCTTGAGGAGATGAACCCTGTTCTCAGGGTGGCCCTTATTCTCACCAGTCACCAGCACCACCCCAGTGCCTGCAATATCATGGGCTCAAGATAAACATAAAAATATATTTCTTTACTATATATGTATTACTATAATATACATGTATTATTATAGCTATACATATAAACAATATACATAATATACATTTATTATTATATGTAAATAATAAACATGTGCTGTGCAAATGAAGAAATGAACAAATAAACGAATTAAACACACACACACACATTTGTTCTGACCTATCTATCTTGTTCCCCAGGAACATAGGCTCTATCTTGGGTTACTGTCTGTCAGTTCATCTGCTTCTCAGAGACTTTGAGACAAGGCTGGTTATGGAAACAACTCTGAGATTTTTCTGCTCAAAAATTACCTCCTGCTGGGGCTCCTTACCCTTCGTCAGTGGCACGCTATTGCCATGGCTCTGGTTCACAGCGTTATACATACACTGAGTTTGTAATCGGAATCTAGCAGAATCTATTTTAAATACATGGTGACTACAGTACATATGAATATGCTAATCAGCTAAGCTTAATAGTTCTCGTTTGTATTAATGCAGATTAGGCAGCTGCATTTCCCACCAAATATTTTCTTTGGTATTTACTGACGAAATCAAGGTCCTGCTAATAAGTTCTAATATTTAATCTAAAAGCTCTAAAGAAGGTGCTTTAGTTGAGTATAATCTAATTTCACTGAACAAAATTGCATCTAAAAGCAATATAAAGTTACAATTTGTTCCTTGTCAAATAGTAAAAATGGCCTTTAAATTTTACATGGTTTTGACCTTTGGTTTTTGCATTTCAATTAAACTTCCCTCAGAGCCCAGTGGATCAAATGTTCCCTGAGTGCGAATTAGGTCCTAGCAAGAGGTGCCTACCGGCCCTCTGTTTCTTTCCTTTGCAAACTGACATCTGTCTCCCTTTTGATGCAGAGCAGATATTTTTTTCCTCAATGGCTGGAGCAGAGGTAAACTGAAATATTAGGTCTTGCCAATATTTTGTCTCTAGACACCTGAAATTTCTACGAGTCAATCATCTAAATCCATTCCTGAATCAGCACACCAATGTGCAAGCCACCCTATAACTGGTCTGAGAATGATCCAGCCTCTCCACTAAGCCATTTTTTAGCAAGGATTTTACCTTTGCAATACCTGTTGACATCTTGTATTATACTCATGCTTCATAAGAACCCAGGGATCCACAGGAGAGGTCATCATTTAACTTCTGACAGAATCGGATGCTCAGGTGTGAGAGACTGTGATGCCACCCAATATCCATTCTCCTCTCCTTTCTTGGTAATAGAGTCCTATTTTTATTTAGGGCAATGATGTCTCCAGCTGTATACTACATTTCCCAGTCTTCCTTGCAACTAGTGAAACAAAAAAACAGAAAAAGTCTTGGCATTGTATGTAATGAAAGTATGGCATTGTAGAACCGCCATACTAGCCCTGGCTACTACCTCTAGGCATCCTTTAGAAGACTGAAAGAAACCAAACGTGTTTTTCTGTTAAATGCAGCTGAAACAAATTTTAACTCTAGTAAAATTTATGTAGCACAGTTCCTGGCACATAAGTACAAAATAAATTATAACAATTTCTCAGGCACCCTCTGGATGATCAGTTCAAATGATACTTCATGGAAACCAACCAAGCACTCAGAGACAGAAAGAGAGAGAACAGATAACACCTGCATATCTACAAAGATAAAGCAGAAACTGAGAACTGCATATATCACTTAATAAGAAGAATAGTAAATATTTACTGGGTTTATAGGCACCAAGCACTATTCTAAACATTTTACATGTATTAACTCCTCTGTATTCTCAGCAATTAATACAGCACTAGAAAAACTGTGGGTCCACAATAAATGTGTTGAATAAACAAACGACAGAAAGCCAGACAACATCTTGCTTATCTGGATCTGAGCCTGACCTGCTGACTACCCTGAGCGTGATCTAGATTAAGTGACACACAAACTCTTCAGGCACACAGACAGCATATCCCTACGACCATGGTTCCTCCAAGGTCAGGATCATTTTATCTCCAGCGGACTGGGGAATCCATGTGTGCAAGGAATGTATCTCTCTCCTCAAAGAGAGAATTTCACCAGTGTATCTTTTTCCTGAATTTGAAAAATATATAGCACTCTTAAAGATTTTGCCATCTCTGTGACCTAGGTGGTTCCAGAATGAAGACATTGTCAGGGCACAGTATTGAAGGTAGAGGGGCCTCCAGGGACCATCTGCGACACCACAGGGCCAGCCTCAAGCAGGAAGTTCTGGAGTTTCTGTAATAACCTACCAAGAACTGGGCACTTGCACATGTGCCATCACAGTTCATGGTTACAATGGCCTCGTGAGTTACAAGGCCATTTCATGCAAAACACACTAAGGATTAGAGACATTGTGACTTACTTCATTCATCCAAACTTATTAAGCACCTACTATCTGCTAGGCATTAACTTCAGGGGATGTAAGAGAAAATACAGGCTATTACTTGAAGGAGCATAGACTTCAGTGGGGAAGATAGACACATAAACAAAAATCATATCTTGTGATTGTTGCTGTAATGAAGGTATCAGGTATTATGGAGACATATTGGGACTAGCTCACAGAAGACTGGCTATTAGTGCTGGGGCACAGATTGGGGCAGAGATAGGAGGCAGAAGAGAAGTAGTCCAGGAAAAGAGTACAGTTATACAAAGCATGATAAGGAAAGTGCAGTTATACAAAGTATGATAAGGAAAGTGCAGTTGGTGTAACTAGAGCATATGTTTGACGGCTTCGTAATGTTTTGATTTGGTAGGATGAACTACATTTTTCATAATGTTCTTTATTGTATGTTTCTTTATTGTATGTTTCTAATTGTGGGGCCACAAATGAACTTCTTCGGAGAATTTGGAGAATAGGGAGGCAGAAATGAAGCAGTAGCCATTTTGTAGCTCACACATATTATAGCTGAACTATTTATTTATTTCAATGGCATGGAGCAAGTTCTCTCCCTTCCCTTGGTACTCCTTAGTTCCACTGGCTCCTCTAGCTGTGTTTGTTTAGCTCCATGATGGAGGGCTCAAGATGCTTGTTGTTACAAAGGTCAAAGGCAAGAAGTATGAACACAACAGCCTGTGCTCACAAAGTCTCAACTTGTGCTTATGGGTTGCAGCTTGCTCATGACTTTCCTTTCCCAACTACCTGCTTTTGGACCTCAGTCTCTGGCATTAGATGAGTTGACAGCCTTACAGAGACTGCTTAACCAGTTCCCACAATTGTGTAGCCCGGTAACAAATCCTTACATATATATATATACACACACACATATATACACATATATATACACACACACACTATATATATATATATATATACACTTACACACACACACACGAATATATCTCTTACTGGTTTTTCTTCTGTAGCTGAACTCTGACTAATAAAGAATTTGGTATCAGAAGTGGGATGCTACTTCAACAAACACCTAAAAATGTGGCAGTGGCCTTGAGACCAGCACTCTACCCAGGCAGTGGGTAGAGATTTGAGGAGAATTTTGAGGAGCATAATACAGAAAGCTTAAATTGCCCTGAATAGGCTGTTAGCAGAAATATAGAAACAAGAAGCCTATCAGTAAGAGCTCATAAGTAAGGAAGGAACATATTACTGGAACCTGGAACAAAGAGGGGTCTTTATTACATAGTGGCAGAAATATCAGCAAAATTGTCATCTGCTATAAGAGGAAAGCAAAGCTTGTAAGGGGTAAACCTGGTTATCCAGCTAAAGTGATTTCCAAACAAAGTGTTGGAGGCACTGCCAGCAGCATCTTGCTGCTAATAGTGAAATGTGAGAGAAAAGAGGTAAATTGAGGGAAGAACTGTTAAATAAAAAGAAAGCAGGACTTCATGGTTTTAAAACTTCTCAGCCTCTCCAGGTGGCAAAAAATGCTGAAACTAAGAAATGACTTCTGAGCAGTCAGGAAAACATGGAATATAAATGAGACCACTCCCTTCCTGGAGCTTCCTGAATCACCTCATAATAAACTATTTGTTTCTGGTTCTAATTTATGAGTACAAACCTAAAACACATCCTTACTTGTTTTTCTAAATTTTGGGGACTTGAAGCTCAACCACATACTTCCTCAAATTCCAGGCCTCTGACCCTGATAATAAGACTATTCTGCAGAAGCTGGCTGCACCACTGTGCAGCTGAAAACACACACCTAGCCCAAGAGCCAGAGGACCAGAAGTAGGGCCCAAGGAAGGTAGAGAAATTTTTCACTGACCTAACCTTCACCCTATTCTTGTGATATTCTCACTCAGTGCCTTCTATAGTCTTTTCCTTAAGTGTATCACAAAAACACTGGTATTGGCCAGGGCTCTTCACTCACCTCTTCTAGGAAATTTTGTATAATCCTATGTCTTGACATGGACACATTACTCACTGTATTTCAATCCCAGCCCTTCCTCCTAAACTACAGCTTATCTATCCAACCTCCCCCTGGAAATCTACACTATGGTGTTGCAAAGGCAGCAACTCACATCAGAACTCATTCATTCTCTCTCTCTCTTTCTCTCTCTCTCTCTCTCACACACACACACACACACACACACACACATACACACATATCCCAGAGAAAATACCTTTTCCAACACACCTGGTCTATGAGACCAGATCACCTGGATTTGAGCCCTGATTCTAATATTTCCTGACTGTGAAACCTTGAACAAGTATCTGTTTTCACCTCCCTGTGTTGCAACTTCTTCACGTGTGATTGAGGTTAATAGTTCTTACCTCATTAGGTTATTGTAAAGATAAAATGAGCTCTATACGTAAAACAGAAGTGCCTGGCACATATTATACTCTCCACAAATTTTAGCTGTCAATATTGTTACTATATGATGAATTACACCACTCAATAATCCAAGGAATAACCCTTGAAGTCCCCTACTGCCCTGCAATCCACACGTATCCAGTTGATCATCAAACTCATTCGTTCTACCTCCTAAACATCTTCCTAATCCATTCATATTTCTCCATCCCAGCTGTTACCTCTTTAGTTCAAGCCTTCATGGTTCCCCCATCAATAAGGATCAGTGTACAATTGTCATGGACCCCTACCTGGGTTTTATGTGAACCATAACCAAAACAACCCCACCCCTCTGTACCTATGTCCAAATCCCTTCTCCACACTGTAGCCAGAATGTCCTTCTAAACTAAAACTCTCATCATGTTTCTCCCCTGATTAAGAAGCCTTAAGAATAAAATCTTGGCTCTTCATGCCCTTCCCTCAGTGCTCCCTGCTGTCAACCCCACCCTCACTGTCTTGCATCCTACCATCCCGCCACATTGGACTCTTGGAAAATTTTGAAACGTTTAAACTCTTAACATGTCCTTCCTCCTAGACTCTTTGGTGCTATTAAACAAAACTAGAGCCAGACAGTAGTTAAAGCAGTGAAAACAGATTTCATTCAGGAACTACAGTGATAAGGGAAAAGAGACCTCAATATAGAACTGGGCTCAATTCTGAATATAGCAAGGACAAGTGGGGATTTATAGCCAAGGAGCAGGGTGGGTGTGAAAGGTAGGTGGATGGAAAATTACTAAGAAGAGACATCAAGGGTAGGGGAATTCTTTCTAAACTAATCTAACAAGATCTTTGCTGAAGGCAAGTCTGAGTGATCAGATATCAAGGATGGAGGATGAAGAATTTAATCAGATATCAAAGGTGATCAGATGTGGAGCTGGAGAAGCCCTTCCCAAACTTACTTAGTAGGATTCTTTTTTTTTTTTTTTTTTTTTTTCCTGAGATGGAGTCTTGCTCTGTTACCCAGGCTGGAGTGCAGTGGCCCAATCTCGGCTCACTGCAACCTCCACCTCCCAGGTTCAAGCGATACTCCTGCCTCAGCCTCCCAAGTAGCTGGTATTACAGGCATGCACCACCACGCCCAGGTAATTTTTGTATTCTTAGTAGAGATGGGGTTTCACCATGTTGGCCAGGCTGGTCTCAAACTCTTGACCTCGTGATCCGCCCGCTTCGGGCTCCCAAAGTGCTGGGATTACAGGCGTGAGCCACCGCGCCTGGCCACTTAGTAGGATTCTTGATAAAACTGATCTATGAAAGTTCAGCAAAAATTGGAGCCAAAGTCTAGGCCAGTTGAGAAAAGGTCTCAGGGGAGCCTTATCAAAGTCTGATCAAGGAGAGAGTCTTTGTCAGTGCTAAAATAAAACAAAAGAGGGGATTATTATAGCAAAGACTAAATATGTATGTGGAAATCTAATCCCAAATGTGAGAGTATTTGAAGGTAGGGGCTTTGGGCAGTGATTAGGTCATGAAGGCAGAGGACCTCATGAATAGGACTAGTACCCTTATATAAAAGGCCCCAGAGAGATCCCTTGCTCCTTCCACCATGTGAGGACATGACAGAAGAGGTGGCCATCTATGAACCAGGAAGCAGGCCCTCACGAGACACAAAATCTGTTGACACCTCAATCATTGTCTTTCAGCCTCCAGAACTGTGAGAAATACATTTCTGATGCTTATAAACCATCCAATCTATGGTGCTTTGCTATAGCAGCCTGAATGATCTAAGGCAGAAAATTGATACTCAGAAGTGAGGTACTGCTATACCAAATACCTAAAAATATGGAAGCAGCTTTGGAACTGGGCAATGGGCAGAGGCTGGGGAGTTCTGGGACACATGCTAGAAAAAGCCAACATTGTTGTAACAGATCTTTAAGGGCAATTCTAGTGAGAGCTCAGAAAGAAAAGAGATCTATAGAGAAAGCCTCAATCTTCTTAGAGAATATCTGAACAGAATTCTAAACAGAATGTTCACGCTCCAGGGACTGTTGTGGGGTGGGGGGAGGGGGGAGGGACAGCATTAGGAGATACACCTAATGCTAAATGACGAGTTAATGGGTGCAGGAAATCAACATGGCACATGGATACATATGTAACAAACCTGCACATTGTGCACATGTACCCTAAAACCCTAAAGTATAATAAAAAAAAAAAAAAAAAGAAATATGGGTGGTAAAGGCCATTCTGATAAGGTCTCAGACCTCATCAGAAATAAGGAACCTGTTGGACAATAAAGGAAAGGCTATCCTTATTATAAAGTGGCACAGAACTTGGCTGGATTGTGTTCATGTCTTAGTGTTTGGTGGAAGATAGAACATGCAAGCAACAGAACTGGAAATTTGGTGGAGGAAATATCTTTAAAAGTATTGAAGGAGTGGCCTAGTTCCTTTTGACTGCTTAGAGTAAAATGTGAAAATAGAGAAATGACTTACAAACAGAGTTATTAATCAATACAGAAGCTGCACTTAAAGAATTGGAACACTTTCAGCCTATCTGCATTGAAAATAATGAGAAAGACTACTCAAGAAAGAATACTAAGGGTGTGGCCAAATAACTATCCAATAGAGATTAGTCAGTCATCTCAAAAGAAGCTACAAAAAAAAAAATGCAGAGGAGTAACCACCTACATTGCCCAACACTGCCTCACATCACTGGCTTCACTCCCCACACTACAGCTCCAAGCAATTCAGCCACCCCTAAGTGAGGCTTCAGTGGGCCCTAGTGGGGGTTACCCTGTATCCAGCAAAGCTTTGGGTATGTGGCTACCTCCACCTAGATTCCAAAGGATGAGCTGCCTGGAGCTGCTGGCATGGAACCCAGGCGGAGGGCCACTGGGAAGTTTGGGACCACCACAAATATACCCCATTAGGGCAATGCCCAGCAGAACTGTGGGGTTGAGTCCCCCTAGAGACCCTACACCTCTAGAGCCTCCAGCATACAATCGCAGCCTGGAAGAGCATCAGGCACACAACTCCATCCCATGAGAGCTGTGGCAGGGGCTGTGCCCAAAGCCAAGATGACAGGGCTACCCAGAGCCTTGGGGGCTCAACCCATGTCCAGCAAATCTGCAGAGGCGGGACTGCTGTCTCAGTCGGTCTAGGAGACAGAACCCCCACCACCGTGTGCCTAGAGAGCAAAGCATCAAGCCAAGGAGCCTTAAGGGATAATGTAATTTGCCCATTGGATTTTAGACTTGCTCAGGACCTCTTCCTACTTTCTTCTTTCCTATTTATGCCTTTTGGAAGAGAATTGTCTATACTATGTCTGTCCCTCCATTATATCTTGGAAGCACAGGACATGTTTGATTTCACAAATTCACAGCTAGAGAGGAATTTGCCTCAGGATGACTCATATCTTGAGTCTCACCCATATCTGAATTAGATGATATTTAGAAGATAGTTTAGACTTTGGGCTTTTGAATTGACAACATGTGAGAAGTACATGAATTTTGAGGGGCCAGGGTGAAATGCTATAACTAAATATTTGCATCTCTCCCAATGTATGTGTTGAAACTCTATTCCCAATGTGATGGCATTTGGAGGTGAGGCCTTTGGGAGGTGATTAGGTGACTTGGGAATGGGATTAGTACCCTTATAAAAGAAGGCCCAGAGGGATCTCTCACCCCTTCAGCCATGTGAGGTTACAGTAAGAGGACAGCTGTCTATGAACCAGGAAGCAGGCCCTCGCCGAACACTGAGTCTGCAGGCACCTTGATCTTGGACTTCCCGGCCTCCGGAACTTTGAGAAATAAATTCCTGCTGTTTATAAGCTACTCAGTCTATAGTACACTGAAGCCTAAATGGACTAAGATAACCCCTATACTCCTAAGTGTCCCAAACAGCAACAGGTGAGTGAGGAGGTGTTTGGTTGGAGTCCTAGGTGGGAGAGGCAGGCTGGGTAGCAGGTGATCCAGGAGCAGTGGTACACTTGGACCCTGGACCGCCCTGGCCTGCTTCAGAGGGCCACTCCTGGCTGAGTGTAGCCCTAAACTCTGTTTTGCTTGCTTGCAAGGCAAGGGATAACTCTGACGAAAAGGTTAACTAGTCTAATCACAGCAAAGGTCAGGACCCCAGTGATGGAAGCAGACCCTTCCTGCAAGAGTGGAGGACATCTCCATAGGAGAAGCAAACCGAGGCACTCTGATAGAAAGGCTTTTATGTTATAGGGTTTGAGTTTCCTTTTTTCAACCTTCCGGAAAAAAAAAAAAAAAAAAAAAGTAGTCAAGAGGCTGTCAGGCAGCTCAGCGTCTCCATTAGAATTCAGAGTATTCCACGGTAATTACAAAACAGCTGTAATGGAAAATTGGTAGTCAAACCCATTTTCCAGCGACTAGAACGGTGAATGGGCTCCATTATGTTCCTAATTCTCATTAACTTAATTTGCATAGGAAACAATGAAGGAATACATAATGAGGTACAGTGGGCAAGCAGCCCAGCCCTGGCCCCCACGGTGCTGGGCTCAACCCACAATGACCCACCCCAAGGGAAGGAAGGCCAAGTGCTTCTGTTGGGCTGGACTCCACTGGGCAACCTGAGGCTGCTGCCCTGAGCTAGTCCAAAAACTAGCGAGGTGGAGGATGACTGCTTGCCTGTCACTTGTCCAGGATCACCTTGCCTCAGCACACCCAATGCAAATCCTGTTTCTTCTCTCCACTTCCCTCCCCTACTCTTGGTAAGGCTGAAGAACTGGAGCAGAAGGAGGAGGGAACTTGTTTTCGGGTAAGCAATTCCAGGCTTTGGCTGTGTGTGCACGCATGTTTCTCCCTACAAATCTGGTTTTAATTATAAATGGCCCTGGCAAAAGAATGAGATCAGCAGCTGGGGAGTGGGGTGGGGTTGGGGTACAGAGATAGGCCTGAGCTGAGCCCTGGGTGCTTTTGAGGAAGTGAGGACAGCAGAGCCTAGCTCCGGTTTTGCTACCTTAAGCCATAGTGACCACATCAGACCAGATCTTTGCTGGTGGATTAAATGGAACTCGAAGTAAGGCAGAAACAGGTCACAGCCAAAACTCAAAGCTCAAACAGCCAAGCTATCTCCGATTCCACCTACCAAGCTGTGACGGCAGTGGAAAGCCAGAAGTTCTTTGTGTTCTCTATTTTAACAAATAAAATTACAAACAAAAAAAAAAAATAGTGGTATCTTCAACTCACAGTGAGTTTAGGCATCTGTGATATTTTAGACACTATACTGGACTGTCTCAATGAATCTTTACAGCAAAACTGACAGATAAGAATTATATCAATTTCACTGATAAGGAAACTGAAGCTCAAATAATTTTATATGCTGATTGTTTAGCTCTTCACAGGCAAAGCCTGGTCTTATGGACCAGCTAGTCCAGCTAAGCTGATGCTTCCCAAACTTTCTAGCTTCACGACACTCATAGAAAGTGATCATATTTGTATAGGGTACTCAGGGTGAAGGAGAGAGAATATGGAACCTGAAGAAGGCTGTCCCAAACTTCACTTGGTTGAGGGGATCAGTATTTCAACCCGTATGTGTTGGAAACCTCAAGTCTAATTCATAGGAAAATGCTGGCCCCTTCCAAGAGCTACCAGGAAGGTGTATATGCCAGCAATATCCCAACAGTGTCTCACTTGATAAAACAGAAATATCTGAAATACCACTACTAGTTTGGGTTAATTATTGCCCTCCCCATATTTCTCTTTTTAAATGCATATCTCTGTAGGTGATGTATAATATTCATCCCATAAAGAAATACAATGTAAGGAGCATTTAACTCAAAGTAAGAGACCCGGGTTTGTTTCCTAATTCTGCCACTACATAGCTGAAAGAGTTATGCAATTCATTTCAAGAGTGCTGGACCAGATAACTTTCCTTCTCTTAAAACTCTGCAAAGGTACCTATGTAAGCTTTTGTCTTGAGGTGAGAATGGGAATGGGTCAGTGCTATGCCAAATGCTGAAAGGAAGAATAGCATAGGCAAAGTGAATGAAAACAACTTTTTTTTCCAAAAATTAATAATTCCAAGCTGCTCCACACCAACCCTATTATCCTCATCATCTCCAACAGTAATTTCCTGAGAATGTACTACGTTCTGGGCATCCCACATATATGGTTCATAATCCCTGTAACAACACTATGAGATGGGTTTCATCATCACTGTTAGATATGGCACTGTCACGATAAGAGGTTGAAGCCATACAGCTGGGTGTTGCACCTGCTCTTCGTGTGCTTCTCTGTCTCACCTAGAACCTACACTTTCTTCACTTTTTGCAACAACTTGCTGCCTCTCCTTTACCTCCTTCTGAGCCTGGAATGGATGACATGCTCTTCAGCATTTCAGTGAACTCTTGATGCTCATGGTGAATTTGGGAGCACAAGTGTGTCCCATCTCATTGGCTCCCAATCTTATCCTCAGAGACACTACCTATATCCAAAATAATTGGAGATGATTTAAGCAGAACTTTTGGTTGACTTGACCAATTGGATTGGTTCTTCAGGTGCCATAGCCATGCATCCCAGACAGAGACACCCTTAACAACCAACACGGCAATCCTTTGTGTCCAAGGCCAAGGAAAACAACTAGTCTGCATTCATGTGCACAAACTATTGTCTTTCTGTTTGTGCCCACCAGAAGTCAGTTCATACAGTGCTCAGTGTTTGTTGATTAATGAGTTGACTTACTGCCTTTATTAATAACCAAGACTATTTACTCTGAGCCTGATATGTGGAATCATTTTACCAAGAGTTATAGAGAATTTTACATTTCTCTAGTTTGTAAAGCACATTCAGATTTTCCATCTAAGTCTTCATATTGTTCCTCAAAACTGCTTGCTTCAGACTAGGCACTGGGAGGTGGTCTCCTTTCTTGATGCCAACCTCATGGCTTAGGGAATTGCTGTAGGATATGGCAGGAAAAGCCCAAGAGACCAAGTTCAATGTTCTAATGTTGTCCAACTTCATCCCTGATTTTAAAGAGAAATACCAGCTGGCCTATTTAACCAAGCACCAGTTCCAAGCAACTCCCACTCTCAAATGGACTGGCTTTTAGATTAGTTTTCCTGCAGGTTCTCCAAGCACTGTCTCTCATTTCCTATATATAAGAGAGCAAAGCTGAAGATGTGCTAGAAAGATTCAGGGCTGGTTTGTTTGTTCCCTTCTTGGGTTCACTCAATGGCACTTACACACAGACAAAAACCCACTTGTGGCTGAAGTCTCCCACGCAGAGTTGCAGGCACGCAGCGTTCCCTCAGTAAAGTGCCTCTTGCTGTGTTCCTGGGAACCAGCACCGCACCACACAGCTCTGCCAACTGCGTCACTTTTAGATTCTGGGCTTTGAAACCAAATAAAAATTGATATGTGTGTAATCACATTTGTTTAATTAAAGTAACACATCTGTGCAGTAAATATTCCAGCAAGAGCTGGTCAATAGCAAATCCTCAGCATGTACAGTAATAATTGACAAATGTAATTAAATGCATGTCAGAGTTTTAAAAGAAAATATAATGAGATTTCATCATTTTATATGTACAGGTAATTAGTTCTTAGGAATGTGAGTAAAAGCAAATTATCTACAGATTTGAACTATCAGCAGATAATTCAAATGACCTAGTTTGGGAGAGAAAATGGTATCTAAAAAGTAGAGAAATTTAAACCAAAACAAATATTTTTTTACTATTAAATTAGAAAGCTACGTTAAGAAATGAGAATGAATAATTTTGCTCAACGTGTTTTCATGGAGCTTTTCTCTTTGGATGAGTTGTGCCATAGCGAGGGCACCAGATTGGAGGGAAGTCTCTCCTGGCCTCCTGGTTCATGCTCCTCTTCTAGCTGTCTAGGTATCCAGGAACTTCCTAGCCTCAAGCTCCGGGTCATTTTAAACAAACCTTTCTTTTGGTTTCTTCTGTGTTTAAGGTGACCCACCTCCTGCTGCTTCTCAACAGTTCCTGTTTGGTCCAAGAGTTATCATCCCAGATCCTGGATAGCACGTGCACAGAGAGGGTTTGGGAAGGGCATTCCAAGAGTAGGGAACAATATGAGCAGATGATGCAAAGATAGAGAAAAGTGCATGTCCTGTTTGGGAAGCAGAGAGGAGCTCAGTCTGGCTGGGGAAGAGTCCAGTAGAAGAGAAGGAGATGTGGCTGTCAAAATAAGCAAGGATATGATGGGCAGAAACTTGAATATCAGCCAAGAACTTTGAGCATCATTCTCTGAAGGCCATATAAAGTTGCTGAAGATGCTGTTTTTTGCTACTTCACTCAATGCTAATCATGCCAAATGCTTCAAAAATCTCAGCACTCAAATATAAACTACCTCCTTGTAGAAACAGTCAAGTCCTCATCACAAAAACCTGGTCATTTTGACATTAGGGTTATTTTTCTCCATGATGAAAGCTATATGTACACTTCTCTCTCTCACTGGGTGATGCCTCAATTTCTTTTCCTTCTCTAAACCCCTGCAAATGTTGACACTGCCACCTTAATGGTCCACCTTAGTGGCTTATCTTAGCAACTGTAGCTCTGGACTGTAAATCAGAGTTTTATTGCCATAGGCAGACTAAGCATGGGCAAGGACAGCATGAGCCTGTCCTGTGCATGTGAATTTAAATTTTTCATATGTATACACAGGCTGTTTAGCTTCATCTTTGCTGCCACGATTCTGTGTCAGGAAATAGCAGTGAGAGAACAGAATGACCATGATAAATGCAAGATTTGGCCATCGTTTCATACGACAGCCAGAAGTTCCTCACTAGTTGGAGGGCAGAAGCTTTATGGAGTTTCATGGTTAGTGGCTGTACCGAGGGATATGCCACTCACTCCCTGGCTTGCACCCCTTGTGATCAGGGCCTTCCTTCTCTGGGACAGTTTGTGCTGGTGCATCAGTGACCAGAGCTAAGCGTCACTGTGGCCCCATATTTAGAGCTTAATAGTTGGCAGTTCATAGTTCCTACAACAGCAACAAAAAATGCAATAACAATAGTAATAAAGAGGAAACCTATAAATTAAAAAACACAGGCATATCAACCAAAAACAATGTGCTTATTTGACAAATAACAAATAACTTATTTGGATCAAACTGAAAATTTCTACATATAAAACAATTTGAGAAATAAAATCACTTGCTAGATACTTGTGCATAAGGAAGTTTTAAGCTTTAGGTGTAACAATTATGTCATGGTTTTAACCTGTCAATCTTTTTCAACAAAGCCCTTATATTTTAGAGATATAAACCAAAACACATACAGATGATAAGATATAATGATGTCTGCATTTCCTTCAGAATAATCAAGGAGAGGGAGGAAAAAGGAGTCAGTAAGGTTATGAATGAAAAAAGAATGTACTGGTAATTGTTGGAGCTGTGAAATACATACATAGGGCTCAATATACTAGTTTCTTGACATTTATCTATATTTAAATTTTTCATTTAAAAATTGATGATAATTCTGATTTTTAGCTAGCCAAAGAGAGAAGTCCTTCTGGGTTGTTAATTTATGGCTAGAGTTTGAGGTTGAACTGAGGCTGGAGCTCTGGGTTCCATTTGTGGCTAGGGTTATAAATTTATAATTTATCAAGTATGGAGCAATCTATGACCAAAGAAAGAATCCAGGAGTGGTCAGACAAAATATAAAGTGGATGATCATGATTATGGGGTAACTTGGGTCTGGTCTTGAGATCAGTCTGTGGCCAGCTTTAGAGACTGGTCCAAAGCTAGAATTAAGAAGAAATTGTAGCCAAAGTAGGAGGTCATTCTTTCTGGAATTAAAGATGGTCTATGCCATCAATTACAGAATTATGTATTTCCAGAGCTAAAATTCAAACGTGTGACCAAATGGAGAGGAAGTTTTAGATTTTCTCTGTGGTGATGTGGGGTGGATGGCATGTTGGGTCTGGTATGACATCATATCAGTGATTGAAAAGATTTAGAAGCCAGTGTGTTGAAGTCAGGATCAACTATGAATGATTTCAGGGAGCTTATTTGTGACTGGGGTTAAGGGAGTCTACAGTTCAGTTTCTCACTGGGGTTTTGAGGTGGTTTTACACTCTAGGATGCACAATTAGCATTACCTGAGGAAGGACGGTATCTAAAAATGTCAACAACTAGGCCCTACCTAAGGCCACTGATCCTGGAACTCTGAGGTCAGGGCCAAGACTTTGATGAGAAGCCCTAAGTTAGAGTGTCACAGAGTGACCAGACTAAGATATCCTTTATATCTGAAGTTAAAAGGTGTTCTGTGACTAGAGTTTCAAGTGTAAGGAGTTAGTCAGTGGCTACATAATAGAGAAATATGTGGGCCTCCAGAATGATGCAGCAAGTCTACTTTTTTAGCACTGTGCTAATCCTGGGGTCCCTGATTCAGACCACCCAAGAAGCACACATAAATAATGTGGTTCCTTGATTTAAAACAATGCTTCTGACCTACCTATGTAGCACATATTGGAGTCTTTTTACCTGAAGCAAGAATAGGTTTCTCCACTGAGAAGACCAAGGTCTAGAGCCTAGCACCATTCAAGATCATGGATAAATGGTCCATTAGGAAACCAAACCTCAGATCATGGCCTCAGTTGATTCCTGCGCCAGCCCACTTAGCTAACTCACCTAGCAAGACCTTACCAACAACCCTATATAGAGTAAAATATATGATAAGCAATGGGGCTGAATGGAAAGAAGGTCATGAGTACTATAAATTTAAATGATAGAAGGAGGGTCTCTTAGTCCGTTTAGTGTTGCCCTAACAGAATGCATGAGGCCGGATAATTTATAAAGAAAATAAGTTTATTTTGCTCATGATTCTGATGGCTGAAAATTACAAGATTAAGTAACTGCATCTGGTGAAAGTCTCCTGCTGCTTGAATTCACGGTGGAAAGTGGAAGAGGAGCCAGCATGTGCAAAGAGATCGCATGGGAAGAGAAAAAGCAAGAGAGAAAAATCAAGGAAGTGAGACTCCTTTTAATAACCTGCTCTTATGGGAACTGATGTAGTTTGGATGTTTGTGCCCTCAAAATCTCATTTGGAAATATGATTTCCAAAGTTGGAGGTGGGGCCTGGTGGAGGTGATTGCATCACGGGGCCAGATCCCTCATGAGTAGTTTAGCACCATCCCCTTAGTGATAAGTGAGATCTTGCTCAGTTAGCTCACAGGAGATCCGGTTGTTTAAAAAAGTCTGGGACCTCCCTCTTCTCTCTGTCTTGCTCTTGCACCCACCATATGATGCCCCTACTCCCCCTTTGCCTTCAGCCATGATCGTAAGCTTCCTAAGGCCTCACCAGAAGCAGATGCTTCCTGTACAGCCTGCAGAACCATGAACCAATTAAGTCTCTTGTCTTTATAAATTACCCGGCCTCAGGTATTTCTTTACAGCAATGCAAAAAATGGACTAACACAGGAATTAATTCATTCCCATGAGAACTAAAACTCACTCACCCACAAGAGAGTACATTTCTATTCATGAGGAATCTACCCCCATAACCCAAATGCCTCCCACGGAGCCCTGCCTCGCTACACTGCCACACTGGGGATCAAATTTTAACATGAGTTTTGGTGGGGCAAACAGCATCCAAACCATAGCAAAGGAAGAGAGGAAAGATGTGTCTCCTAACTTTTCTTTAATTAGTAAATGCTTTCTTGAAAAGGTAAAATTCTGCAACACAACACATTGCTATGGATTCCATTTAATTAGTTTATGACATGCTTAATGTACGCCTATTGTTTGTACCCGTGAGGGTGTCTAAGTCATAGCTCTGTTCATAAGAAGCTTGTAACCTAGGACAGCAGGGGCTCACAGTCAGCTGAACAGAAAAGACATGAGAAATGATGTGAGTGGACTAGGTTGCAACACCGCTAGGTTGATGGTCCCTGTTGGCTCACGGTTCTGTAGGCTGTACAGGAAGTCTGGTGCCAGCATCTGCTTCTGGTGAGGCCTTTGGAAGCTTATAGTCATGGATGAAGGCAAAGGGGGAGTAAGTGCATCACATGGCAGGAGCAGGAACAAGAGAGAGAGAAGGGGCAGGTCCCAGACTCTTTCAAACAACCGGATCTCCCACGAACTAACTGAGCAAAACTCACTTATCACCAAGGGGATGGTGCTAAACTATTCATCACTATTCCAAGGCTCCAAATGGTCTTCCAGCATCTCATTGAGAAGAAGAGTTAATCATTGTTTCCCTCTTAGATGGCTTCTGGGACCAAGAACTGGTCAGAATGCTTTTTATACCAAGCCTGAGACCACCAGGAGGCACATTATAGCTCCTTTAAGGTGGCCTGCACTCTATCGAGATCCTGACCTGGGTTCTGGCAACACTGAGAAAAAGCACAGACAAAAGGTAACTGTGGGATGAAATGTTCCAAGAGAAGGAGCTCAGAGAAATGCGAGGTAAGGTAGGTTGACTGGTGTCATTGGAGATGACAAACACTGTAATTGCCTACCAAATGCTATCACTTTTCCTTCCTACAAATAGAATTCCAATTTAATTCAGGGAGGCAATGCATTCAGTTTCAAAGACCATTTCCTGGCCTTCCTTGCTATTAGACGTGATCATGTAACAATGTAACTAATGATATATTAGCGAAATTCTGCTGGAGAAATACATAAAGCACTCCTTCCTCCTTTACACACATACTTCCCAAGTTCCAACACATTTTTTTCTTGCAGCAAGGACAAGAGCATTGAAATCACCAGTTGATACAGAATAACATCCTTGAGTCTGTTCCAGAATTGGGTGCACTCTTCTGAATCATTCTTGTCCAGCTAGTGACAAGGAAAGAGGCATTTTCTAGGTAGGAGTGTCTTAGTCTATTCACACTGCTAATAACAAAATACCATAAACTGAGTTACTTATAAAAGTTATTGACATAGTTCTGGACACTGAGAAGTCCAATATCAAAAAGCTGCAGATTTAGTGTTTGGTGATAGCCTGTTTTCTCCTGGCTTGAACATTCTCACTCTGTCCTTACACAGTGGAAGTGACGAACAAGCTTTCTTGGGCCTCTTTTATAAGGGCACTCATCCCATTTATAAGGGCTCTGCCTTCATAATCCAATCACCTCCCACCTCTTAATACCATCACATTGAGGTTTAGGATTTCAACCTATGAATTTTGGATATTCAGACCCTAACAGAGCCACTACTAGGTCTATGCTAGAGCCTTGGAGGGTGCTATGACCCCACCATGCTAGCCCGAGCTATTGCAAATTGCCATCGCACATTGCCATCCAAGCAGTCTTGACAGAGGCCCTGAGCATCAGAAGAAGCACCTCTTTCCCTAGTGCTTCCCCAACCACAGCAACAGCAGGAAAAGGACATAAGCGACCCATACCTCACCTTACCTGTGAACTTGTGACATCTACAGTAGAAAAGAGGAAGGGTGTACAGATGACCTGCAGAAGCTTATTTAGGAATGTCAATGGATGTGGCGAGGGCTATGGCAAGAGCTAGAACATGCTGGATTCTAGGTTCTGGATGAAACTCTTCCATCTTCCTGTTGAATTAGCTGAGGTCATAGTAAGTCAAGGATCTAGAAGTCATGGCTAGCTTCAGAGTGTGTCCAGTGATATGTGAGAGTCACTAGACCATGAGGCTACAGTGGTAGACCAGACACCAATACCAGAATTCCTTGTGTAGTCAACAAAGAGGAGGTCTTGACTGAGTAAAAACTGGCCAAGGGGATAGGACTAGATCTTCATTGTCTCTGCTTACCAAGGTTGGACCTCAGAGAATAACTTTCCAATTCTCCCTCCAAAACAAGCAAGAGCCAAAGGCTCTCACACAGGCTGTGTTAGGTTGGTCACAAGAACTGGGAATGGAGGAAAGCTGGGTGGCCTCTGATAGCAAAAAGTAGAGCAAATGGGAAATAAAGTCTGCCATTTTAAAGGCCAACTCTAAATAGCTAAGCAAGGGCCATGAAGTCCAAATGGGGAGGGGAGAATCAGAAAGATTCTCTTGTCTCCAAAGAGAAACGACCTCAGCAGAGGGCAAGCAAGATGGAAGAATTAGGTCCCAGAGGGAGGAGTCTGTCCTAGCCCATAGTGGGAAGATATTGTGACAGGTGAGTTCAAATGACAACAATCCTGTGTAACCATTATTATTACTGCTTGATAAATATTATTATTACTACCTATGAATGCAGATGAAGAAGCTAAAGGTCTGCAAGATGCACAGTCAGGCAAACAGCAAACAGCATAAGAAAGGGCAAAGCTCCAGCTTGCATGTTCTGCACATGTATCCCATTTTTTTTAGAAGAAATAAAGAAAAACTTAAAAAATGTTTTAAATAAATAAAAAATTTAAAAAAGAAGATCAAAGCTACAGCTACAACACCAAAGCCCAAATTTTTTTCTTTTGTGTGTGTGTGTGTGTGTGTGGCCTTAATTCCATGCAGAAACACGTTCAGAGAAAGAGAAAAAGAGAGGGCACCTATATGTTGGGGAAAGTGAATGAGGAGAAGGAAGAGGGTCACCCAGAAGAAAATGATGATAATAATAGATAGTCTTGAATGTCCAGCTGAGAGGTTTTCTGTTGATTTGACAATAAAGAAGATCCATTGTAACTCCTTGAACCAGGGCAGAGACCACAAAAATGGTGTTTGGGGATGTTCAATCTTGCAGGGAGAACTGGAAGATAAAAGCCTGGGGAGCAGGGCACTCAGGCTTCAAGAATCAGGGTTACCTGTATTCCCTCCTTGGCCACTGAGTCAAGAATAACCAAATTGTTTCTTCATCAATTTCCTTTTTCAGGCTTGCTCTTTCCCATTTCTAAGAGAGAACGAAGATTACCAGTTATGATCATTTGTATTGGGATTCGCACCTCTGAGAGAAGTTTCTCCTTTAAAACATAGCAATATGTTCAATCCTCATTGGTCCTCATTTCATGTGAAAGAGAAATGTCACAAGCAACATTCTCACAAGCTACATTAGGGGGCTGAAGTTAACCTCCTATCTAAAGAGGAAAATCCTACAAACAGCCAAATGTGGCAGGCAGCCCTATATGTTACAAGATGGGACCTTCTTGAATAAGAACTTGGAATTGATGTTGCCAGGGTCTCCTCCAACTCTGTGATATTATGAGGAGGAGATTCTAACTTTTTTAATATCAGGTCCAGCCTTCTGCCTTTAAGCAGACCTGCACTCTTGGAGGAAGCTCAAATTCCTGTTTGCCAAGGCTTTCTGCATTCCAGGGACTTGGCACTTGCTGATTCCTCTTCCTGGATGGCTCTTCTTGCTCTTTGCAAAGCTGGCTCATTTTCTTCTTCCAGGTACTTGCCTGAAATGTCTTTTGCTCACAGAGGGCTTTCTTGACCACGTGCTTAAGTGGATCACCCTGTTTTTTTCTCATGATAGAACCCTGGTTATTTCCTACATGAATCTTACTACACTCTGACAATTGTAATATTCGTTTGCTTTCTTAGTGCTTATCTTCCCAATAGAATACTAAACTCCATGCTGGATCCCCAGGATGTAGTAGTGTCTGGCACATAGTGGGTAACCAAGAAGTGCTGGAAGGATGAGGATAAATGTTCAGATGGATGGATGGATGGATAAGTAGATGGATAGACGGATGGATGGATGATGGGTGGAGGGATGATGGATGGATGATGGATGGATGGATGGATGGATGGAAGAATGAACAAATATTTCATTAAGTATGTCATGCAAAAAGAAGGTTAGGAGGTCAAATGAGTTTGGAAAATGTGTGCTCTTCCCTTCTTGGAGATTCACAGTGCACATTAGCATTTTAAAGGGTATGAAAATTCCCCAGGAAGAAAAAACTTACTTAATTTTATTTTACCCAGCATTTCCTAAAGTTATTTTAACTCAAAATACTTCTTTTTCATGGTACACTTACTTAACATCCTGCCAAAGAATGTTCCTTGAAACACCAGTTTGGAAAATCTGCTCCTTTATAACCATTGCCATGTTGAATAGTAATTATTTTTTAACTCTCCTTCCAGGCTGTGAGGTCTCTAAAGATATAGACTGAGACTTACTCATCTTCATATCCTCAACGTATAGCACAGTGCCAGGCACAGAGCAAATACTCAGAAAAAAATTGAGTACCTGAGAAGGGAGGAAACAAGAGGGAGGAAGGCAAGAAGGAAGGAAAGGAGGGAGGAAGGAAGAGAGAATGTAGCTGGGTTAGTCCATAAGTAATTACTTCCTGATATGTACTTCAGTTGACTTTGAGGCAAATAGTAAAATGCTAATGATGACCTTACTGTGTCAGAAGTCAGCATTACATTAACTATCTCAGATAAATTTTAGATTAATAATTGACCTAGGGTTAGGATTTAGGGGTTAATTCACAATAAAACTTCCCTGTGTCTCCTATCCCCCTCCCCCAACACACACACATAGCATTCTTAAGCTGAACTCTCTCCTGTGTCTGAGAGTCAGATAATTATTATATCTAGAGAGCACTAGCAACAGTGTTACATACTGGTTAAGAATATAGGTTCTGAAGGCAAATCCAGACTCCACCATTTACTAGCTGTGTGAACTTAGACAAAGTACTTAACTTTTCTAAGGCTCAGTTTCCTCCTCTGTAAAATGCAGATAGTAATAGTATATAATTATAGTGCTGTTGTGAATATTAACTAAGACTAAAATGATATGAGCTTAAGACAGCACCTATCATGAAGCAACTAATCAATAAACTACTACTGCCTCCTGGAGGAAGACTCCCTTTCTGACACTGACATCAGGAGCTAAAGTACTTTATCTCCCGGGTGAATTGCCTTTAGCAGAATAGCTAGGGAAATGCTTAACTCAGAAGAACAGTGATAAAATTGTAAGATTTCAGGTCCATAGAAGGACAATTTCAGGGAATGGGGCTCTTCAAATCTTATACCAAGGTTCTATATCCCCTTTGAACACCTTATGAAATTGCACATGATCCTATTTCATCTAGCACTTTGTAGATGCCCTCTGCACCACAAGGTTGGTGGGAAACCAATAATAAGCGCACTTTCTCTAGAGAAAATTCAACCCACACTGTGTAGAAATGCACCTGGAGCCAGCCTTGTCCCCTCCTTCCTTGTAATCATGTAGGATTCATTCCTTTTTTCTTCACTGCTCTTTGGGGTTTGTGAATTACAAACACAGGTAACTTCTGTCTGCACAATGCCTGTATGTACCTCAGGGAAAGGAGGAATTGGAGGGGCCATGAAAGGCAGGACTATTCATGGTCTTGTCCTAGGGTGGTATTAAAGAGGGATGGCTAGAGAGGGGGTATGGTTACAAATTTATCACCTATGCAGGGCTGAACACAAAATAAACACACAGGAAAGACTGAAATGAATTAAATACAAAAATACCATCCAAGAATTATTATTTTTAAGGAGTATTCAGATTCAGAACAAAAACAATATTCTCCCTTTCTGATTTAAAATATGCCTCAGTTATGGCCCCAATAGAAGAGTTACCTGCTCAAAAGGCTGAAAGGAACTCAGACTCTAATATAATCCCCCAGCCCCTAGACAAGATTCATGTTAAATCAGCTCAAATGGTCTTTACCTTTCTTTTAAATAAACTTTAAACTCGTCTAGAAAATCTCAGACTCTTAGAGGTGGAAGGTTCTCTTTCCTGAAATTCAACATCTTTGACAGATGGCTGTTCAGGCTTGGAGGGAGGAGGGGGATGAGTTCAAGAGCTTCATCCCACATCTCTATTCTTTAGAAAGTTGGTTCTTGTGTCAAGCTGAAATCTGCTTCACTGTAACTTCCATCTGCTATTCCAGTTCTGCCATTTGGAGCCACACACGACATGTCTGCTCTCTTCCATTTGACACCCTTTCATTCTTGACCTCCACCTCCCGTTGTCTCTCCTCTGCACAAAACATCCCCCTTCTCTTTGAATATTCCCCACATGCTGTGGTTTCCATATTCTTTAACATGCTAATAGCCTCCCTATAAAGCCACTGTTTGGTTATTGTCTGTCTTAAAATGTATCTTCTACAACTGAGTCCAAATGTCCTAGATATGCTCAGGCCCACATAGAGCACCAAGAAAATCAGTGGTGAAGAACAACAGCTTTTTCAGTCAGATATACTTGGTTTCATCATGTCCTAGCTCTGTGTCCTGGCCAAGTTAAACTCTTTGAACCTAAGTTTCTCCATTAATAAAATGAACATAATAATGTGGTTTTCAGGAGTTGTAGTCATGTATAAAAAAGCATTAAGCACAGCACTTGGTACATGGTTAGTGCAGCATAAATGGTGGCCACATAGAATGTTGATTTTTTTGTATTATTAGACATGATATTCCATTACTAGTATAAAATTTGAACAGCTATTCATGCTATTAATTCATAATGAGTCAGCCAAAACGTAACTTTTTTCTACAAATTATTGTCAATAAACATCTCTCCTACCTTGTTTTTGTGCAACTTGTTATTTGAATCCAAATTCAGAATTTGTCTGTATTCATGTTTATCTTCTGGATCATTACTCCAACATACCAATGCCATCTTTCATGGGTAAAAAAGAAAAGATCCTCCCTTGGCCACAAGCCACAGGACTTGGCTGCACACAAAGTCAGGAAGCTTTTCTAACATAAACAGAACCCCTGTGTAGTTGGGGTCCTATTGCATCATGGTTTCTTTCCCCACCTGGAACTCCAGTGTCCAAACTTCCACTATCAGGAATTTGATGGGTTCATTCAACAAGTTAAAGGCATGTTTATTGAGTGCCTTTTCTATGGCAATGACTTCTCTTGACTGGAGCTATGCAGTGGATAAGACAGGCAAGACCCCTACTCTCATCAAGTATACATTCTCGAGGCGGGGGACAAGCAAGAAGTGCCTATATCAGATAAGTATAGACCGTACATATTATGTGTGAATAAAGCAGATGGCAAAATGGAGAGGGATGTGGGTGGGGAGAGGACCACTAGACTGGTGGTTCCAGAAGGCACCCCCTACCTAGAGCAAGACCAGGAGGTGCCAGACCCAACAGATGTACAAGTCAGCACTCCCCTGGTCTATTTGGTTGTTCCTTTTTTATAAATATGAAAGACACCAAAACGAATGTCATTAAAGGCAGTAAATTGCTCTATCTTCAAAGCTTCTAAAAGCCTGGCTCGAGTTGTCTACCCACAGCAAGCTCCTCTGGCTCGTGAAACAGAGCCTTCTTTGCTGTTGCCAGGAATGACAGCAGTTTAGTGTGATAATCTGGAATATCACACGCTCTTTGGAAGTTAAGGGAGCAGTTAAAATGGGAAAACATATTTTTACTAAACTGGTTCTCTTGGGAAACAAAATCTTATGAGATCCATCAGAAGCTGGACACGGCAGGCCTACTTGGTGGGAGAGAGTCCGGGTATCGTTTCTGTAGAGCTCAGAGCAGGTAGGGCCCAAGCTCATTCCCTGAATTGCTCTCCATCAGTGTGAGAGCACCATCCTCATGGGACTATCCTATTTCTCATGAAAAGAGGCCTCCCTCTTTTCTAATCAAAAGATTAGAGGTGCACTGGGGTAGGGCTTGTTGTTTAAGCCATTCTCTCCTGGGACTCCAGGTGTACTGCCACTAAGAGCAATTTGCCCTAGTTTTTCCTCAAGATGGCCTCTTCCTACCTAAGTATAGGACTTCACTTTTTTAAAGCCCCATAGGAAAAGAACATGAGAAAAGAGGAGACTAACAGTGCTAACTAATAAATACACCTTTGTCAGAATCAGGGGAGAAGCTCTACTGGTTCCATGAGCTCTGGAGCTGAGGGGGTTATTGACTGGGTACGTGAGCCTCACAAGCAGAACAAAGCCACAGCTTGAAAAGATGGTCTCATCTTTTCCTATGGAGTAAATTAAGTCTTGAATCAGAAGTCCAGGTCTACCTCATCTGACACTGGCCCATTCACCTGCTATTGCAATGGGGCCTTCTTTCTAGGTAATCAGGAGTTGTTCTGGGCCCCTACCCATCCCCCAGCCCCCAAAATTCCTCACTGATGCATTTGACATATATTCTCAGGTTACACTTTCCCTGGAATAATACTGTGTCCACATTTACAGATATATCAGTATACACTTTTCCACATTTACAGATATGTAGGTGTAAATACATAGAAAACTTAATGGAAAGATTGATATAAAATGTTCACAGTAGTTACCTCTGGGGAAAGGGTTTGAGTTCAGAAAAGGGAGATCAAATAGAGTTTTTTATATATCTGTACAGTTTTAATATTTGGAAGAACAATGCTTGCAGAACTTATTTGTGCAATGGAAATTAATTGTGTAAAAAAACAAAAAACACTACCAGCATCTGGGTAGAAATGAATCAGATAGACTACAAGACAAAAAAAAAGAAAAAAAGAAAAAAGAACAGGCTCAAACTTCTCCTGTACAGCACTAAATATGAGAAGACTTAAGAGAAATACATAGAATTTGGGGGGAAATTCTATAACCAACCCAGTGGTTATTCTGTGATAACTATGACAACAACATATCTTCTGAATAAAATTACTCAAAAACATATCAGTTAATCCAAAAAGGAACTGTGTTAAATAACTTAGAATAAAAGACTACAGTTCAAGAGGAATGGTGCGAGTATCAAAAGCACTTAAATGTAGAATTGAGTCTGAATGATTATAGAAAATGTGGACTCAAAAAAAAAAGAAAACATTTTAATTTAAAGAATATACATAATGTAAAAATAATTAATTATTAAAATTCCAGTTCTGAAATTCCCCAATAACAACAAAAGTAGGAAATGAATGGAGAGTTAAAAGCATGGCATAAAGTAAAACTGTATTCATGTCTTCATCCACAGAGTAGGCAACTGACAGTTTCTGCTTTACTTGGGCAAGTCACTTAACTTTCTGTGTCTCCAAATCCTGCTGTGAAGACCAATCTAATGAATATACATACATCGCTTAGCACAATAGCACAACATCTATTAAGAGCTCAAACAACATTAACTGATAATTATAATTATCATTATTATATTGACTTTTATACTTCTAAAAATACAGGCTCGAGTATATATTAGGCTACTTGATTTTTAGTAGAATTAAAAAAGATAAATCCTTAGCAATTCACAGGAGAAAACAAATGCAAATAAAATATCATCTACATACATATAACAGAAAACCAGAAACTAAAGAGAAATAATACATAAAAAGCAAGAAATAAAGGTAAAAAGATTTAAAATGAACATATTGTGTGGTTTCAGTGATCTTTCTATAAGCAGCTGAAACCCTGATTTAAATTGGCTTATGACCAGGTGCAGTGGCTCTCGCCTGTAATCCCAGCACTTTGGGAGGCTGAGGCAGGTGGATTACGTAAGCCCAGGAGTTTGAGACCAGCCTGGGTGACATTGTGAAACCTCGTCTCTACCAAAACTAAAAAAAGTTAGCCAAGCGTGGTGGTGCACCCCTGTGGTCCCAGTTACCCGGGAGGCTGAGGTGGGAGGATCACTTGAGCCTGGGAGGTGGAGGTTGCAGTGAGCCATGATCGTGCCAGTATATTCCAGCCTGGGCACAAAGTGAGACCTCATCTCAAAGAAATAAAATAAAATAAGTTGGCTTAAACAACAAATAAAATATTGCCTAATTTTATGTAACAGGAGCACAAAATGTAGGACAATCACCAGACCATTGATTTAGAAGCTCAGGGATACTTTCAAGAGTCCCAATTCTTCCCTCTGTCATCCTTGTGAGGACTTCCCCCAAGGCAGGCAGCAAGACTGCTATCTATCACATTTCCAGGAGTACCATTTCAATGTGATCCAGCTCAGCAGAAAGACCACCTTTTCCTGTGGCTTTCTTAAGAATTGGATAAGAATTTCTTATCCAGAATTGAGTTACCTGCCCATTCCTAAGCCAATCACTGACACAAGTTGGGGTTACACTTGGACCAACTTGCTCACCCTGGGAGCTAGAGTGGAGTCAGGTTCTCCTGGGATGCAAGGGCTGAATTCCTATAAATATCTGGGCTCACTTGAGACAAGGCAGGAATGAAAAGATTCTGGGCAGGGAATAGCAATGTTCACTACCCATATCAGTTTTGAAAATCACTGTCAGTGTAATTAACTCCCTCATTAATAGACAAAGGCTTTTTTCGTTTGGTCAAAATACAAAATACTTAAGCTACAACTCAAACAAGGTCAGAAATAAAGGCTAAGGACTTAGCCAAGATGTATGCACACAAAAAGGAAACAGGGATAGAAACTGCAAACAAAGCATTAAACAGGCCAAGAGGGGCATTTTAGATTGATTATGGGTGTAATCCACAATTAAGATACAAAAAAATGCACAACCTCATTTCACATTGTTATAGCATAATAGAACAAAAGCAAAATCTCTGACAATGAGAGAAAACCAAGTGTCATACAGTCACCTCAGAAAAGTTGGACACATTTCTCTCAGGTTATGGCTGATTACACTGTCAGAAAAGGGTGGAGAATTATAAATAATATGACTAATAATGCTTATCTAAAACATTTCTAATCTAAATGTCTTCTAACCTGGCTAGCCTGGTCTAAAATAAAATTCAATTGATGGCTCCAGTCATGATCATTTTAATCACCCACCTACCCTAGAAGGCAATAATGATCTCAAGGTGCATTCTGATGTTTCTTACAGCCCCTCAGGGCTCCTCATCCCAGGTCTGCTTCATCAATCCCCAGGACTGGGCCCTCCTGTTCATCCATGTACCCCCACCACCTCCAGCTGATTGGCCACCATCTTTGGTACCCTGCCACCCAGCCAAGGCTGCCCTCACCTTGGCAGAGGTCTCATTTCCCCTTCCCTCTCTGCACAGGTCTAGAAGATACCAGAGCAGATAACAGCCTTTAGCAAGGATTTACTGAGAGTTCATAAAGAAGGAAAGAGAGGACCAACTATCCCTGCCAGCAGATGTACCCACTTCTGGAGGCCTCAACCAGGGCCTGCCCTCAGGGTTCCTCCAGCAACTTGAGGAAGTTCCTCCCTGCCCTGCCTCACTCTGTTCCTGAGAGCTGGACCTTTCTGTCCAGCTGTGCTCTACTGTACTTTCCAGGCTAAGATTGGCCTCCCCAGCCTTGACTGATTGACTGTCAGTATTAGTATTAGAGTCTATTCTAATTAGTATTAGAGTCTATTTCTGAAGCTGCTTCCCTGTACCACTGGTCCATTTAATAATTTTTGCTCTGACTGTGGGAAGGTCTGTCAGCTTCAGATGGACTCACTCATGTCTCTGATGGCTGTGTGTGTGCTCTAGCCCACTGGTCTCATCAGTGCTATCCAACAACTTTTACTTTCTATTATGTTTTTGAAATTCTTAGAATTAAATTTCATCTTGAGTATCCCATTACAGAAATATATCTAACTATAGATACTACCAACAGAGAACACTGTTATCTTTTCAAATACACATGAAGCACTAAAAAAAAAAAAAAAAATGCATTCTATATTAAGCCATAATAAAAATTTGAATAAATTGCAAAGAGAAGAAATTTTGCAAATGAATAGCAAAGAGAAGTAACAACAAAATACAACCACTTGGAAAATTTAAAGGTATTCCTAAATCACACCGGAATTAAATGTTTTTTATGACTGTTGAGAAAATTATAACAAATGGAAAATTATATATAAAACTTTTGTGTGACAACCAATGTTTTCAGTGTGAAATCTGAGGCCTTAAAAGCCTACAAAATTTAAAATGAAATATGAAAATAAATGAATAAACATCCAACTTAGTTATCAGAAGAAAAATAAGATAAACTCAAAGAAAGCAGAAATGTATAAATCCATTTAAAAATGAGTTAAAAATGAGAAAATTGATAAATCCTAGGAATAGACCTTTGGAAGGAGAAGCCAAATAGCTAAATATCTAGCAAGTATATGCAAGTAAATGATACAGAAGATACAAAAACAAAAAATTAAAAACGAGGAAGCAAATATATTCATACACGTTTTAAAAAATTGTATAACAATGAAATTGGCAATTTTCTAGGAAAACATAAGTGAATCAAAACTTAATCATAAAGAGAAAAACTATCTGAACTGATCAAAAATACAGAGAAAAATCTCAAAAGGCAAATACGTATTACCTCCTAAATGGCACAGAAAAATATGTGGGTTCTTTGAAACTCCATGTGATATAAAATATTCCAGAATATATTCTTAACAGAAGATTTCTAGGTTATTTTCCATAACCCTAATACCCAAACTTGATGGAGAAAGCACACTCCTAAATACACATACTCATACACACACACCACCACCACCATATACACACATTTCTAAACCCCACTTACTGACAATACAAGTGCAAAAATCCAAAATAAAATATCAACACAAACCAAAATCATAAGGTTACTGAAGATAGAGGTCAATACACATGATCAAGTAAATGTAACTTCAGAAATGTAAAGATTAAAGAAAAAATTATATTTAGATAAAAAATATTTCTGGTTAAAATCATTTCTATGTAAATTTACATATCTTGTATATATATAAATGTAAATGTGTATATATAAGATATATAGATACACTAAGAATAAAGCTTTCTTCCTAAAAAGAAGAAATATCTTAAAACTGGACACTTGGTTAAATGATGAAACCAAAGGTCCAGCTTTACGATTCCTCCATCTACCTTAGAATGAGCAGCAATACAAATAATACAGGCAGTGTCCCTGTTTTTATGTAATACTTTGAAAGTTCTAATCAATGCAACAAAACAAAAAAAAATACATGAGTAATATATATTTTAATAAGCAAAAGGAAAACTTCAGAGAAGAAACCAAAATATTAGGGCCAAATACAAAATGCATATAACACACAGCACACTCCACAATCCACAACAGCTTTCCACCAACAATATCAGCAAACGTATAAAATATCTAGCGATAAATTTAGGAAGTAGGTAGCACTTGACGAAGAAAATTGTTACACTTTACTGAGGAGCATAAAGGAGTTTTAAATAAATGGAGAAACTAATAGAATTCCTGAGTAGGAAAAAATAATTTTTCAAAAGGACTTAATACTGTAAGTATATCATTTTCTCCAAAAAGAATTCATGTTTCCATAAATTTTAATCAAAATGGCAAAATTTTCTTCAAAATGAACATAAAAATTCATCCAGAAGTATAAACACAGAAGCCCCTCAAAGAGAGAGTAATGAAAGGGGACTAGTACTACCGGAAACGATGCTTACCACATTGTCAAGCTCAGTAATTAAAGCCATGTGGTGCTCAAGCAAAAATTATTAAATGAACCAGTGGTACACGGAAGCAGCTTCAGAAATAGACTCTAATACTAATTAAAGTTCAGCATTTGACCAAGATCACATTTAAAATCAAGGGAGACAGAAGAGAATGTAATGGCTTTAGACAACTGATTACATTTTTGGAAAAGAAAATGTTAGATTTCTGCTCTATAGCATATCCCAGAAGTACTGACCAATTAGTTGTAAAATGAAAAAAAGGAAAGAAGGGAGGGAGAGAAAGAGGAAGGGAAGGAGAAAGAATAAAACAGAAGAAAATGTATGTTATTTTAAAAGCAGATTGAAATCTAAAAACAAAGGAAAAAATTATTGAGGAATACCTACATTTTAATATCAGACATGTCTGTTTATGTGGAGAAATTACTATTTAATTTTTAAACAAAAGCAATATCTGGGAAAAATATTCATAGCATTTATCAGAGCTCTCCAAAGAAATTTTAAAAAGCATTTACAGATCCTTAGGAAATGGACAAGAATATAAGCAGGCAATTCACAAAAGGGAAACAAAAAATAAACAATAAGAAGAATGTATTTAGTATTTTATGTAAATTAAACAACTGTGTGATTTCCTTTTTGTCTGTTTATCAAAATAGTACTTTCTTAACAAGGTTGCAATGGAAATATGTACAAATGTTGTTAATGGGAGCTTAAATTAGTTCAGACTCTCTGGAGGATATTATTGTAATGTTTATCAAACACTTTAATATTTTTTTAAATCTACTTTTAGCAATATTTCCTAAGGAAACAATTTAAGATGTGCCCCAAAATATGTGTATAAATATACCCACATATGATATATCTCAAATTTAAAAATTAATAAATAACAACTTTCATGTCTTCAAAACAGGGCTTTGGTAAAATGTTTCTAAAAGTTTGACAAAGATGTTCATGATATAAGTGAAAAAGCTAAGTGTGTAACCTTAATCGTGTATAGCATGGATATGGAGTTAAATTTGTAAAATCAAAACAAAGGTAGACAAGACAGAGAGAGAGGTGAGGGCAGGAGTGAATGAGAATGAAAGAGAGAGAGAGAGACAGAGACAGACAGAGACAGAGAGAATAAGCACACCAAATGTTAGCTAAGTGGTGGGAATAGAGATGTGTTCTATTTTCTTCTTAAATCACACGGGGTAATTATTTTTTAATTTAACGACAAAGCATTGCTTGTACTGTCTGAAAAAAAGGCGTCATTTTAAAGCTAGTCATTATTTGCATCAGGATTCTTATTTAGGTGGAAGTGTTTCGATTAGAATCAAATCTTCTTGAACTGTATTTATACTTTAAATGTTGTATCTACAAATAATCATCCCTGTCTTTGTCATGATGAAGACACTTTTATTAAGCTTCTCTTCATTTCATGCAAACAGTGTGTCCGGTGATAGAGATATATAATAAATCCACTTACTTCAAGGACTTTATAGTCTAGGTTAGCCTTGTACATGGAACTTGATGACCCACTGAAGATTTAACTTGTATTTATTTTATGTGTTTCTCTCTCTGGGCTAGACACAGTGTTGGTCTTTCTTAGGATAAACCAAAATGGAGGAGCAAAGATGACTCTTTCCCTTGCAGTGGTAAAAAGGGCACATCGTCACATAAAAGGCTATAAGCAGACCATTTGCTTCTGTTATTCTGACAAAGAGAAAGTACCTCCTCCCACAGTGGTCCTGGGGAGGAAAAAGAAACAGTATGAGAGACACTAGACCCCCTGCTGATACCACAGCTGGGGCCTTAGGGGACAGCTATGAATGGGACTGAGCCAGTTAAGTAAAAGCATTGCAGCCCAGGGAATCACAGCAAAGGGGAAGCTTTTCCTGATGGCCCCAGGGACAGAACCATTCTCCACACAGATGTTGCTGGAAGATTCCTCC
Source organism: Symphalangus syndactylus (assembly GCF_028878055.3). NCBI lineage: Eukaryota > Metazoa > Chordata > Mammalia > Primates > Hylobatidae > Symphalangus > Symphalangus syndactylus. Next base: position 48,960,041 of record NC_072423.2, read on the forward strand.
CTCCCAGGGCAAGTTTGATGAAGATGCTCATGACATAATATACTAAGTGAAAAAGCTTGATGCAAAATTTTGTCATATGTGCATGAATATGAAATTAAATTTGTGAAAACCAGATTTTTTTATTTATATATATATATTTTTATTATACTGTAAGTTCTAGGGTACATGTGCACAACATGCAGGTTTGTTACATATGTATACATGTGCCATGTTGGTGTGCTGCACCCATTAACTCATCGTTTACATTAGGTATATCTCCTAATGCTATTCCTCCCCACTCCCCCCATCGCACGACAGGCCCCGGTGTGTGATGTTCCCCTTCCTGTGTCCAAGTGTTCTCATTGTTCAATTCCCACCTATGAGTGAGAACATGTGGAAAACCAGATTTCTTTCCATTCAGTAGTGGACCACCAACTTACAAGTCTGGAGAAAGGACCCTGAGATTTCATGTTTTCTCAAAATGTGATTATACATTCAAAGAATGGGAGAGGAATTCAAGTAAGGAGAGCTACATAAGCAACAGCAAAAAAAAAAACTGGAAATGCTATTTTATCTGTAAGAACCAATAAATGGTTGCATTTTCTTCCAGGGTGTTTATTATTACAGTTTGTCCCTGGTTCAAGTTTAAAGACAGTTTATCCCTCCTCACATCAGGATGAATTTTTTCAAAAGACATAAATTGCATTTACCCAGCTGGATTTGTCAACAACAACAACAAGTTTTTCTGCTTTCCTTTCCTTTGTTTTACTCGAAATATTTGGTCCTCCTTGTATCCCAAAAAGAAGAAAATAATAATCAACAATTGATTTATTTGTGTGGACAGAATGATTTGATGCTGTTTCTTGTCGTTGACAGAATGATCTGGGTGGAATTGCATTCCATTGATAAAACTGTGATGAAATGTTATTCGTTGAATGAATAAAGTTAGAAGTCAAGTGAAATTGCTTTGGCTCACATGATATTTTTTCTGCTGTCAGTCATTTCTTGGCATTTGATCACATCATTGTCTCTGCTCCCATCATATTGACTCCGTTGTCTGTTATTAATTGAAGCATGACTCTTCTTTCAAAACTGCAACGAAGAGCACAAACTCCAGAAAATAGAAGAAGTTTCACTTTTACTTTTTCTGGCTTAGCTATCTGGTTCTCTCCAGAGTGCCTCAACTTCCTTATTGGTAAGCTTTAAACATCATAGCCAGGGCTCAGTGGCTCATGCCTGTAATCCCAACACTTTTGGAGGCCGAGGAGGGAGGATTGTTTGAAGCCAAGAGTTCAAAACCAGCCTGGGCAATATAGCGAGGCATCATTGCTACAAAAACCTTTAAACAAAATTAGAAAATTAGCTAGGCCTTGTGGCACATGCCTGTAGTCCTAACTAATTGGGAGGCTAAGGCAGAAGGATTGCTTGAGCCCAGGAATCGCAGTGAGCTATAATTGCATCACTGCACTCCAGCCTGGGCTACAGAGTGAGACTCTGTCTCAAAAAACATTATAATAATAAACATTGTAAAATAAAAATTAAAAAATTAAATATCACAAAATGGTGTGCCTTTCTTTTAAAGATGTACTCTATGAAATGAAACTTCTCATGATTTGACTCTATCCAGCACGTCTTCAAAGAGCCTCATGAAGATACACACTTTATAATAATACTCTCTTGCTATGCAACAAGAATACCACACAGCACTGAGAAATAAACAACTGATCATGCGTAACAGCATGGATGCATCTCACAAGCATAATGTTGAGTGAAAGAAGCCAGGCAAAAAGATGCGTACTGGGAGTCCATTTATAGAAAGTTTGAAGTAAAACAAGACTTATCACTGATGTTTGAAGTCAGGAGAATAATCACCTTTGTGGGGCAGTGATTGAGAGGTGATGGAGGTTACTTCTGCTAGGAAAGTTCTGATTTTTTTATCTGAATTGTGGTTATAGAGATATATATTCTACTTGGGAAAAAATCTCATCATATTGTACACTTATGGAAGCTTTTTGCATGGATATTATACTTTAACAAAAGTTTACTAACTAAAAAATAGTTTAATCTCTATTTAATTAATTACTTTAATTTTAATTAAAGGGGGATTTTTTTGTCATTAACTGATTAGACGTAGAAATGAGAGGAAACAAGACTGTAGGATAACCCCTATGTTTCCTTTAGGCATCAGTGGGTTAGGTGTACAGAGGACAAAAAGGACACAGTAGAGGGTCTTCTGTTGTGGGGAGTTGGTTTGGAAAAGTTGAGTTTGAGATGCCTGCAAGTCAGGACACCCAGTATACACTCAGATTGGACACCTGAGATGGAGTATATGTTCAGGAGTAGTCAGTACAGCAATAATAACTAGAGCCTACCAGAGGATGCAATTGCCAGAGAAATGGCAAAATAAAAAGAGGAGGACTGAAGAAGAAGCAGGAGTAGGCCCCTGGGGTGGGCTACAAATTTCCATCCCAGGGCACATGGGAAGTATGGACTTCCTGGAAACTCAACTTCCATGGACCCAAACTGCCCCTGGGGCCCATCCCACTCAGAAGGAGGTGGGACTAATGCCAGGGCCAGTCTCCTTCCTCAATGACCCTTCTGACATTGACCTCCACTTTTTACATTCAGACCTAAGCTCCTTGAACATATTTGATGAATGAATGAATGAATGAATGAATGCTTCCCAGATAAGTCCTTAGTCATATCAGCATTTATGCGCTTTTGCAATGCCAAACAAAAATGAAATAGAGGCCAAAGGTGAATGCAACTGATGTGCATGTGTGCTGGCAAAATGAGGAAAGCAATTCAAAGCACATATTGGAGGGGAATCAGGGACCATGGATATGGGAGTTTTACATCAACTTTGGGCAGAGCAGTGGGGAGTGGGGTGGAGACAGTTATTAACAATTCTCTCTCTTATAATCCCCTATCCCCCTTCTCCCAGTTCAGTTCAATAAATACACCCAAAAATAAGTTCTTTCATTCTATAGACAGTCAAAAAATATCTGACAAGAAGCAGGTCAGCAAAAATGGTAGTTGTATCTGCAGTATGGAAATCACCAAAGGAAATCACTGTTTTAAAATGAATGCCTGTTAGAATCAGTAATACATTGGAAAATTGATATTGACTACAATGTGTTTGTGGGTGGCTTTCAGCAGGGTTGGAAGGTCCATCAGCTTCCTTTTTACCGCAGAGGTTAAATAAGCAAGCCACAGTGCATAACAGTTATAAGGTCACTGTCCGCCCCATTCCTAGAAAAGAGCACCTGACACCTAATAAGAGATCAGGGAATATTAGCAACTATTTGTCAATTTGTGTTTTGGGTGTTAGTGTTTTGTCATTTGTTGGTTTTAAAAATCACCGTGAATTAACAACACTTGATATAATGAAGGATTTAGTGCATATGCCAATGTCACCTTATGCCTGGCTCTGTGCCACAGACTCTCAGGAAACTCAGAAGTAAGACAAAGCCCCTCTCAGGGTCAGAACCAAACCCACCTTTAACTAAAAAGGGTTTATATCAGCATCTTTGCCAACCACTTTGTTTTCCAGATGAGGGAATCTGAAGCAATAAAGGCCTAAGTCTCAGTTTTCCTGAGTCCCAGTTTAGGGAACAACTTTCAACTATAGTATCAGATCTCTTCTGTACTTAAAATTTTTATAATTGTATTAGAGGAAACACAAGAAATTTTTACAACAATGAAAACTAATGTGTTTGCAGTTTATGGTTCAGGGTCTACTGGCAACAGTGTTCTGAGAAGGGAGGAAACTCAGAGGCAGTGTGGTATAAAGGGATTTTAGTCAGAGAGTCATGGGTTCAAATCCCAGCTAGCAGGATGACTGGAGATAAGCTACCTAACCCTCATGAGCTTCTTTAAAATGCAAATAAAACAGTAATACCTACCTTAGAAGTAGCTCTCAGGAAGAAACAAAACACAGCATGAAAAATGACTAACAAGGCACCTGGCACATTAGACAATATGTGTTAGCTTCTTCCCTTTTTTTCTCTCCTTGTAGTACCAGTCAGGGGTTCATAGATAATATAGACTGGTAACGAACCCTAAGCAATATAGCTGGTTTTTTTGTTTGTGGTTTTGTTTTTTTGTTTGTTTGTTTGTCCCTGAGTTGGTGTGTTGAGGTTTGCCATCCAATATCCACAGTCCCCAAGGCCTGAGCTGTGAATTCCGACTCTCAGGGTCATTGCTTACTTGAACTTGCTTGCCAGGGAGTAGGGTGTCTCATCTCCTCCCCAGGTTCACCCTCTAGAGCACGGTCCAGGAAAACAGAAAACAATTGTGCAGCAGCCTTCCTTCCCACCTACTGCATGCAGCCCTGCTGGCTGCCCAATATGCAGACCAACAATGCAAAACCAAGATCTCCACAAAGGCTTTCATCTTTATCTCTTCCTTCTCCTAAGAACCTTTGAGAACATCTGGATTTCTTTCATTTATCCAGAGGACAGTTCCCTCAAAAATAATTGAACCAAGTAGAAGTTCACTGACCGCACTGAGGTGTTTGCTGGAGCTCCCTGGGCCCATGTGTGATTGTGCACTGACCTTGACTAACTCATCCACTTGGGGCATGCACTCAGTCTTCATCACCAGGTCTCCCTTGGAACACTCCATGTCTCCTGAGAATGACTGAAATCCACTCAGTCGCCCTCCTCCTTAGGCTGTACACACTGTGAAAGCAGACATATCACAAGAGTAACTCTCCTTGTTCCAGAACTGCTCATGCAGAGTCAAGAAGAGGTGGCACAAACACAAAGACACAGGGTGTCATGCCCATACACTCCCTACACCAAGAAGACACCCCCACAACACACAGATATGCAGGAGCACAGAAAGACACCCAAGCACACAAATTATGATACACACACACTCACCCGCACAGCTTCACACGAGAGCAATCACACATGTTCTGCATATAGACACACACCTCTGCAGAGACTACCATGACTGTGCATGTCTCTGTGTCTACGCAGGTACTATGTGTACCCCTCTCCAAAGCTTCCCCACTTGCAGCTCCCCCTGGCAGGGTAGTTCAGCTCTGGAGTCAGAACAGAATTTGAATTCCTGTTCTAACTTTTCTGCTCTATAGCCATGGGCCTAGAGCTTGGACAGGTTGTTCAACCTTGCTGGCTTCCTTTTCTTTATCTATAAAATAGGGGAAATAGCAGTTTCTACCTATAATAATGTTTGTTTGGTGTTTTCCTCACGGGGCTGCTGTGAGTTTTAAATGGGATCATGTATTTGAAGTGTTTGGAACACTGCTTACCAAATAGTTAATGTTCCACAAATGATGCAGGCAGGTATAACAAGCCCACAATCACAGAATCCAAAAAGATGAAAAAACCAAAAGGTTTTTCAAAACCTGACCTGGAGAGACACGAGGCTTTTTATAATGCTTATTTACCCCAGTTAGGATCAATGTTCATAACTTTTGCTGCAGAATTGTGTATGTTTGGTTAGAATACTGCCCCAATTGCTACTGGGGTTTTGCTTTATACGCATTATTTATCGCTTTACCTTTGGGAAGTCTGAAAAATTCGATTTTGAAACAAGTATGGTCCCATGGATTTGGACAAGAAACTGTACACCAGAATTATCATTAATATCATTATACTTTTTAACAAAAATAAGAATATATTATATGTAATAATAACATCACGATAAGATTCAATAGTACTGGAATAACAGCTCTCGTTACTGTCATTACACTCATACTCTCTGCATTTCTAGCGCATACATTTAAGTGTCAGCTGTGATTGGTGAGCTCACACATTAGCCTGCCTGCCTTTCCCCCCTCACATACCAAGTCACTTTCTCCGGGCATCATTTCCCCATTTCAGGAAGGATTGAAGCTTCTCACAACTCGCTAGTGCAATGAGCATCTAGGCCATAGAGGCCGCCCTGGTCTTGCTCTTGCCCAGCCTTCCGTGGCCTGCAGCACATCCTGACCTCTCTTTCCAGCCCCTACTCTGTCACACACACACTGGACCCTGATGTCCCCAGTCCATGGCTCTATGTAAGGTAGTGTTTCAGCACTGATGGGGTGTGGAGAAGAGGAAGCATCTCTCCCCATGTGTGCTGTGAGACTCTGGACAGCAGAGGTCTCAGAGCTCATTTCCTTGAATCCCTCACACATGTCTGAGGACCAGAACCATAAAAATGATTCGTAGATACCAGTGCATCCAAGACATTTACTTGGCTTTCTTCTCTCTTGTAACCCTGAATACACTCAGGCTCTCTCTAAGTCCCTGTCAATGAGACTTCAGGCCAGACCTGCACTTTTCTGCATTGGTGGCTTTAAGGTTGGTCCTCAGTGTTAGGTGCTCACTAGAATAACCTGCGGAGATTTTTTTAAATCACAGTAGGTGGCCCACATCCCAGACCAATTAATTCAGAATCTCTGGGGATGAGACCCGGGCCTCAGCATTTTTTTTAAAGCTCCCCTGTATTTCCACTGTGCAACCAATACAGACAGTCCTGTGCTCTGGACCACTGGAAGGAAGACCACACCTGCATGTGTTATTAAACCTCACTACATGATTGTTTCTGGGTAATCCCAGGAGGCAGGGACTGTGGGATAAGTACTGTGAGGAGGAGAATCTCCCACAGAAACCCCGGATGTGTTGCCCTGGAATGAGAATCTGGAAAGAAGGCAGAAGCCGAGCAGATCCTTGGAGGACTGGGCAGGGGACAACCCCAGAACCAGAGCTGCTGAGTGGGTTCAGTGGTAACTTGAGGCCTATGGAAGGTAGAGTTGCCAGATAAAATACAGGGCACCCAGCTAAATCTGAATTCCAGATAAAGAGCAAATTTTTTTTTGGTTTCAGTATCAAATATTGCATGGGATATACTTATACTAAAAATTATTCTTTATCTGAAATTCAAATTTAACTACACATTCTGTAGTTTTATTTGCTAAATTTGGCAATGTTAGGGGGGACAAATTCACTCTGATTGCCTCCCACCTGTGTTGTGAAAGTATGTTTATACAAAAAAGAAGGAAAGCAGTCATGTTATTCCAGACGGCATTCGTTCCATTTGCCAAATAAATAGAACTTGCATTTTCCTTTTTAAAAAATTAAAAATAAAGCTTTGTCACATTTCTTTCTTTTTTCTTTTTCCAGAGACTTGGTCCTTCATTTTATGCTGACACCTTAACTCTTTGTCAAAGGCCATTCCAATCTGTAATGGAAGGCATTCACAGATGCCTTCCCTTTCTGTGTGCATTGTATAAAGATAGAATTGGAGATTCACTGGCAGAAATACCCTCAGCTGCCTCTCTGGTCTTTTCCAGCAACTCCCAGAAGGGCCCTGATCTCAGGGCTCTTGTCTGCCCCAAGCCTGGGAAGCTTTGCTCAGGGAAAGAAGAACAGAGGGAACTGGGCTGCAACAGAGATGGTGTTAATTGGAGCAAAAGATTTCGCCTACTGGAAATAGTAGCTGTAAGCGAGATGAGATCCGAAGAACCCAGTGAAACTCTTCGGGCCTGCCTGCAGCCTGGCTCCTCCAGGGAAGACAAGACTGAACCCCCATTGAGGCAAGGCAAAAAAGGCTCAAAATGAATCAATTAACAGCACATATAAGATAATAAATGCCTGTATTTTTTTCTTCTGTCTCTGTGTGAATGTTAAAGTCTTATTCTAAAAGGAGAAATATTTGCTTCACGTCCTCAGGATCTGCCAGTCAGGTCAATTCAAGCTTCAACACTGAAGGGTCATGGAGGATGACCTTGGCTGGGAGATGTTACTTTGCTGTCCGCAGCCTGCTGGAGTTGTGCTGGACTCTGGGCTGGGTACTCTGCAGACCTCTGAGGCATTGGTTTTGGTTAGGTCTGGCTTCCTCAAGGCAACATCTTCCCCTATCTCAAGAGCCTCCCAGCTGAGACCATCCCACTTCTGAACCCCACAGCACAGTGCTGCACCTCTCTTACGTAACCTTGCACCTCTCAGCCATCATCATTGATGTGCATCAAGCCTACCAGACACTTGAGGGGGGGAAGGGTATACAGTGCCCATCCCATCATCCTTTCATCCATGCATTAGCTAGCCCAGTGCATTGCTCTGAAATATTTGATGGATGAATGAGTGAAGAAATAAAGAGTGACAACCACCTTCCCTTTAAATATACATGCCTACTATCTCCTTCATCTTTCCAATTGCCTCATCAGAGCAGAAGGGCTACAATTATTAAGCTCATCTTGCAACCTAGAAAACCAGATTGGGATACATGACTTTCTCAAATGGGTTTTAACTCACTTGTGGCAAAGCCAGATTAGCGGGCCCCACCCTGGAGTCCTGCCTGGGTGCTATTTCCTGGCACAGCACTGCCTCTTCGCCAGGCTGCTGAGAGAGGGCACATTGGACATAAATCTCCCATTGCTTGAGAGTTTATCAACAAAAACATGGAGACCTGATATGGTCCATCTCTTCCATAACAAATAAATAATACCTAGTAATAGTTGTATCAAAATATTAGGGAAAGGACAGCAACTGCAATGCATGTTATTTGGGTAAAATATACAGACTGTATCCTTTTGAGTAAAAATTGTAGTCAGCTAGAACTTGTTTCCCAAAAAGGAAATCAAAGCTTTCCAAATCAAACAGCATCTCTTTGGGGCCGATTTATTTATTTAGTCATTAAGTAAAGACTTGCTGTGTGCCTGCTCTGGGCCAGGCATCACTTTAAAGGCTGGGATAGAGTTGGGGAGTGAGTCAGGGAGGCTTTCTGCCCTCATAGAGTTTCCATGCTGGTGTGGGGAGATGGACAATAAAAAATAAACCCAACAAACAGGCAACACAGCGCCAGGGTGTCATCAGTGCTATGAAGAAAATAAAGCCGGATAGTGTAGGAGAGAGGGTGAGTGAGGGGCTGCTTTAACCTGGTCAGAAAAGGCCTCTTAGTGGAAGCGACATTTGATCTGAGACCTGCCTGATGGGAAGCAGCCAGCAAGAGCAAGATGTAGAGCAAGAGCATCCCAGGCAAAGGAAACAGCCAGTGCCAAGGAACCGAGGTGAGGACAACCTCAGAGCCTCTGAGAAACAGTAGGTGGAGTGGGATGAGCAAACAGAGAAGCAGAACAAGAGATGACATCAGAGAATCCGGCAAGGGCCAGACCCCAGGAAATCCAACTATGTGGGCTAGGATAAGAAATTTGCATCTTATCCTCAGCATGATAGAAAGATTCTGGAGGGTTTTGAGCAGAGGAGTGCATGGTTTCATTTATGTCCTAAAAATACCATTTGACTTTGTGAAGAGTAGATTTAGGTAACAGGTGAAGGCAAGGGGATGAGTGAAAAGAAGATTTTGCAATATTCCTGATTGTGAAGACTGTGGCCTGCCCTGGGTTGAGAGAGAACAATTTAGAAGAACGAAGAATATGTTTTTAAGCAAAGTCAGTAGGATTTGTCAATGAAAGATATCCAGGGAATAGAAGGATGAGATAGATTAGAATTAGGCTTCTGCTTGGCTTGAGCAACTAGGTATATGGTGGTGGTGGTGCCATTTACTGAGACTTGGAAAAGAGAAGTTACAGAAGGAAGCAGAGCCTCCTTTGGGGATGTTTGAGGGTTGGGATTCCTATTAGATGAACAAGTAGAGGTGAAGAGAAGACAATTGGGTACCTGAGTCTCAAGATCATGGAAAAGGCCAGGTGTACACACTTGAAGAATTTTGGAGTTATTGATATAAGTTTAGTAATTAAAACCACAAGGTAAAGAAATTTCCCTGAAAAGAGGAAGTGTTTGTAAAGGAAAAAAAAGAGCCGAGCACGATGCTCTAGGTATTCCAACATTCAGGTGGGCGGGAGGAAGGTGAGTGAGACAAGGGCAGTAAAGCAGGAGGAAAATTAGAAGAGTCCAGAATCCAAGAGAACTGGGGAACTAGAGAAATCATGAAAGGCTTCCTGGAGTAAATGGTATTCAAACCAAGCCTTGGAGACTGGGTGGTGTTTAGATCAGTGTACAGCAGTGAAGGGCATTCTGGGTGGATGTAAAGGTGTGAGCAAGGCCTTGGAGTGGGGTCCAGGCAGTGAGGATCCACGGACAGGAAAAGGAAGAGGCAGGTGATAGTTACTAGGATCACTGCCCTTGCGTTGGGGGCCCCAAGTGAGAGGCAAAGCCAGGGCTGTGTGAAGGCAGGAGGAAACCAAAGCTGACTGCATCTTCTACACCCCTTGTCCTGCCTGTGCTTCAGATACCTTAAATGCCCTGGGAGTGGGGCCTGGGCACCTACGGCTCTTGCTTCCTCCCTCCTCCAGGCCCATCAGCAAAGGGCCATGCAGCAAGCTGTCCAGGCCCCAGGGCCCTTTGCCCACTATGCAGCCAGACCATCAGCTTCCCTGGCTCAAACCTGCTCCTTTTACTGCTGTCTGCTTTTGGAAGGGATGCCATGGGGAATCTTTAACCCAAGAATTCAGGAAATTAGCTCTACTTCAAGCTCTACTCCCTCCAACCAACTTTCTATAAACCCATCTCTGCCCCAAATTAAGGTGCTTTCTTAATTAAGGTGATCTCCTAGTTTCTCTCTAAGCAAAGGTACTTTGTTTTCCAACTTTCCTTCTCATCTACTTCTAAAAATTTGCTTAATGGTCTCAGTTTCTCTAGATTCCTCTTATATTGAAGAAAACTTAACCTTTACCCAGACGAAGAAGCTGAGTCCAGCCTGGGCAAAATACACATCATTGGCAGTGTCCTCTAACACTTGTGGACTGGAAAAATGCTTCTCATCTTGAAGTCGGGAAGCAAGGAGAAGTCTAGAGCTGGAATGGAGCTCCAGCTCTTCAGGAGGAACCTGTATCTCACAGGGAAAGCCAGCCAGACCAACGCAGGGACGAAGTCTCATGGGTTCACAGGGAACACTTCCTGGAATAAGAAAGAGAGCAGATTAGATGATTAGTGCATGGGCATATTCAGCCTCCCCCACCAGAAAGGAAGCCTCCACAAGTGTAAGCACACACACACAAACATGCACACATTCTACACACAATTATGCTCACAAATCATAAACTCTTGCATACAAAACACCTGAGTAATGCTGTTAGAGGTCCCTCAAATATGTCCCCTTGGTAATTTTCATACTTTCACATATATATGCATACAGTTGCACAGTATTCACTTTCAGTATTGTACAGCATTCACTGCCTGCAATTAGGGAGGACACTGGGTTTTCTAATAACTAATGCTTTATCTACAATGTACCTCCTCCTGCCTGGAGCTCCCCCCGCACCCCCGCCCTCATCATCACCTGATTTGCTGAGGGGCGATGGGCTGACTCCATGTGTTTAGGACATCCTGCTCTCAGCTCTGTCTCCCCTGTCTACTGACACTAGCTATCCAGCTGTAACCACCTGCACACGTTAATGTCTTATTTGTGTCTCTTCATGGGTCTTTTAAACATGTATGTCTGTCCTAAATACTGGCCTGTGGCAGAAACCACATTTCTCAAATTAGGCCAGGAGACCTGAGGCTCCCCAGGGTGCAGATTGTTTGTCTTCCACCAGACTTGAGACACCTGGTGATGATGTGCCTGTCAACCCACTTGAGTTGGAGGCTGCTTGAAGGCTGAGGCCTTCACTTCTATTTCACTGGCACCCTCTGTCTTGCCCACACCAGGGCTTGGCCCACAGGAGATGCTCTGCAGACGTCATGAGACTCTTTGAGGTTAGTGGAGTTATGGGCCTCCTTCCTCCTAAGTACTGGTGTACTGGCCATCCTCTTTTCAGCCAGTGCACACAGAGGGGCAGTTGTCACAAAGACCCAGCCCTACTTGTTCTCCATCACCAGGTCTGGAGGTGCAGGACTGCATAACCTCATCTGCGCACGTCGGTCCACATATGTCCAGTGTCAGAAGCATCAGGAGGACCCACTGGATGCTCCTAAATCTCACCCACCTGCTGGTTGATGACTGTTTTCTCTTCTACCACTTAAGACACGGAGGGAAAGTCTCCCTTGGAGGGTGTCACATTGACTTTGATATTATCTCCCTAACAGGTCAGCTCTCAACCTGGAGCTTCTTCATGGGAGGGGCTGAATATGAGATCTCTGGGTGCCCGGTCTTGGTGATGGCGATGGTGAAAAGCCTCCAGGGAAGGAAGGGTGAGTCACACATGAGAGGCCCAAACTGAACTCTCGAACTGTATCTGTATTACTCAAGGTTTGCCACAGAAACATAACCAATGGAATGGATTAATGGATGAGTGGGTAGATGGATAGATAGATAGATGATATAGACAGATAGGTAGATAGATGATAGATAGATAGATAGATAGATAGATAGATAGATAGATAGATAGATAAATAGATGATAGATATAGATAGATAGATAGACAGACAGACAGACAGACAGACAGATGATAGGTAGATAGACAGACAGACAGACAGGAGTGTATTTATTATGAGAATTGGCTCACATGATTATTGAGTCAGAGAAGTCCCATGATATGCTGTTGGCAAGCTGGAAAACCAGGAAACCCGGTGGTATAATTCATGTGAAGCCAAAGGCCTGAGAAACTGGGGGGCCACCGGTATAAGTCCCAAATCCCAAAGGCCCAAGAACATGGAGTTCTAACATCCAAGGGCAGAAGAAGATGGATGTCCCAGCTCAAACAGTAACAGCAAATCCACCTTTCCTCTGCCTTTTTGTTCTCTCCGGCCCTCAGTGAAATAGATAATGCCTGCCCACATTGATGAGGGCAAATTTTCTTTACTCAATCCACTGATTAAAATGCAAGCGTGTTCCAGAAACAACCTCACAAGCATCCTGATAATGTTTTGCCATCTATCTGAGTATGCCTTACCCCAGTCAAGTTGACATCTAAAATTAACCATCATGATGTCCTATATACCTTGGTTCTTGCACTTTTTTCTTTTCTTTATTGTCTCTCCTCTACTCACCACTTTCTCTCCTACAGCCCACCTAAAGTGAAATAAAGACTATCTGGAACATACAAGTTTGTAGGGGCAAGCAAAGCAACTGTTGTTTAAAGAAGGGGTTCAGCCCTCTAACAGACAGCTAAGAACAGTTAGAATGTATAGACCAGAGTGGCCTTGGCTAACCTCTTTGGCCAGGACATCAGCATCTCCCTCTTCAGTGCTCCCATACCACTTTTACATTGCTATTACAGCAGCTCAGACAGGGCATTGGAGGTGGCTGTCGACCAGCACCTCTGGTAGTTGGCAAACCGCTTAAGTAGACACTGGGTTTTATTTCTCTTTATTTTCCAAGCACCCGGCACAGAACCCAACATGGCAAGCACTCTTAAGTACTCACAAAAGAATTATGAACCAGGAAGAACTTTTATGGATCAGGTTCCCCAGAAAGCAGACTCTGAGATTAAAACTGGCAGCAGGGATTTGTTGGAAGGTGTTTTTGGAATCTACAAGTTCCCCTGACAGGAGTGGGAGAAGGAGGATTGGGCAAATGGAGCAGTTGAATTGCAATGCATTGACTACAGGAAGCTCTGGAGGTGAAAGAGCCCTTCAGAATTATCCTGTCTTCATACTTCTTCATCCAGCAGTCTCTACGTGGTGGACTAGTGTACCAACGCCCCCAGCAGTGGGGGGAAGGAGTGCTTCAGTGCTGGACAGGGGGTCTGGGGCACCATGACATCCATCACAGGAAACTTGATGGAATATCAGTATTTCAGAAATGGAAAGAAATGTACTAGCAGAAGAGCCACAGAACTCAAGTCAGGAGCCCTGTGCACTACTCTACACATGTTTTCTGATCTTGGACAAGTCATTGAGCCTCTCTAGTCTCTTTTATGCTGGTGGCACATTAAAATCTCCTGAGAAGGTTTTAAAAATTACTAACTCTGGTCCCCACCTCACACCAATTGAATCAGGGTCTCAAAGGGTGAGTGTCTAGGCATCAGTGTTTTTAAAAACTTCCTGGTGATTTTAATAAGCAGCCAAGTTGGAAAACCAATGGAAAAATTCATGGGCCTTAGAGCCTCTCCTAGATGATTTTTAATGTCTATGGTACTGGATTTCTAGTGTCTATGCTCTGTAGCCAAGAGCTGGCTCCTCTATGAATAGAAGGACGTACATGACTTCTGGTTGCAGAAGCTTCCTCAAATTCACTCCTTGTTACGTCTCAGTTGTATCCTCAGATTTTGTATGTTGAAGTCCTTACCCCACTCAAGTACCTTGAAATGTGTTTGTATTTGGAGATAGAACTTTTAATTAAGTAAAAATGGGGTCATTAGGGTGGGCCCTAATCCAAGGTGATGGGTGTCCTTATAAGAAGAGGACATAGTTATGTACAGAAGGATGACCATGTGAAGACACAGAGAGAAGATGGCCATCTACAAGCCAAGGAGAGAGGCCTCAGAAGAAATCAACCTGCCAACTCCTTGATCTCTGACTTCCAGACTCCAGAATGGTGACAAAATACATTTATTTTGTTTAAATCACCCATTCTGTGGTATTTGTTATGGCAGCCCTAGCAAACTAACAGAGTCCTCAACTCCAAATCCCTCTTCTTTCTCTCAATTTCTCTCCCCAGTTTATTCTTTCACTTCTCCCAGAAACCAAAGTTCGTAACACTCTCAAAGTCTTCCAGCTCAAATGCTGGTAACACAGGATAGAGCTCAGGAAACTTTCACCCTTGTGAAAAATCAGTGAAAGCAACTGCAGAACTGTTCCCCTGGCATTCTCTCACCTTTCCCTCCAGTCCCTTGTGAAGAAAGCTGATTAAAGTCCTTCCAGAACAGCCAGCCCACTGGGCCCATTCTCAGAAAACTCATTGAGGGATTTATGAGGAAAAGAGGGCAGTCATAAGAGAAGTTCTTTTCTGTGTGGAGTGGTGGTGTTATTAAGAGTTGAGGAAAGCCAGCCTGCCCGTAATAATCCTCCTACCAGCCTCTGGCCAGTTCCTGAAATTCAACCATCCAGGACCTACTTGTATTAGTCAAGGACTCTGCTAAAATGCCAATGCCAAAGAGATGGGAAAAGAAAGCCATTATATGCTGTTTATACTTTAGGCTCAATTTGCTATTGAAGTTGTGTCCTATGGGTTGGTTTGATTAATGGTTGTTAAGAGAGAATTAAGGCATTAGTCACTTCAAAGAAAATGCTAGACTTGTAGAAGGTCTGTTGCCTGCAAAAGCTGCCTGCTTGACAGTATTGGCCACTATTCCCTTTCTTATTTCACCATAAGTCCCCCAGCAAATAATCAGGGAGTATTCCCCAGCCTGCATTTGCACTGAGCAATCTTAGACAAGCATTCCTAGGTTTCTCAGTTACACTCAAAAGGAGGCCAATCAATTTGTCCAAATAAATATATAAACACAAAGTGTTTTAAAAACAAAGGGGAATGGAAGGAACTTCTAGTCAATCATCTTCCACTGTAAATAAATAGTGGTTTCCAACCCATTCCTTCGATGACCTAAAAAGTCCTGTGGACACAGCGATGTATTTCCTGGGGAGAGTTTCCCCCTAAGAATGCAATCTCCTAACCCATTCCTTTGCATAAACAGGAATGCAGTGTGAAAAATAAAAATGCTCTAAACAAGAGATGCAATTATTTTAGGTT
Source organism: Symphalangus syndactylus (assembly GCF_028878055.3). NCBI lineage: Eukaryota > Metazoa > Chordata > Mammalia > Primates > Hylobatidae > Symphalangus > Symphalangus syndactylus. The sequence goes on from NC_072423.2 coordinate 48,975,563, forward strand.
CTTTCCTACAGGAAAAGAAAACATCATCCTGGTATAATTTTCTCTTTACTTCCCTCCCTCATTCTTTCCTCCTCTTCTACCCACTGTTTAATGAGCCCCAGGATTTTCCTCCAGAGAACTTTTCCCCATCATATAACACAACCTTGGAAATAAACACTAGCTCCACTTGGATGGCATGAAAAAACAGGGTGGGCCTAAAGAGAATGCATTCACTGTAAGGGAACAGAGCAAGTCTGTGCATTGGGACAAGGCTGGATGGTTTCTGCTTTTTTCCATTCCCTTATTTAAGAAAACATTCTGAGACTGATGTTCAGCCTTGCCCTAGAATTTAGCCAACACAGAGCTTAGAGAAGGAATATTTCAGAAGTGTATTATAAGACCCTGGGACTCAGCACTGTGAGCTTTAGTATGAACCAGACATTGAGCCCTGGGAGCTCTCTTGCTTGATTCTGGCCATTGCCTTCTTGCCTTGCTCTCATGCATGAATCCCCGTCTCGATCATCAATCTAGTATCCAGACCCTCCCTGCTCCAGACCCCAGTGGCCAGCCATGGAGATTGTCCTTGTGTTGACTAACCCCATGCTTACCTGCTGAGTTTGCCTAAATCAGCTTCCTGCTGTGTTCCTCAGTTTCATGCTGCCCACTGTTAGGGCCATGCTCTGCAGAGAAGCAGTAGAAGGAAGTTGTTAAGGGCATGAACCCTCCAATCAGCTAGCCTGGGGTAAGGTCCTGGTACCATTTACCAGCTGTGTTACCTGGGAATGTCATTGCTTTACTCTGCCTTGGCTTTCTCATCTGTGAAAGAAAGATGAGTACCACCTGCCTCCTCGGCAGAGGCGCTGGCACATGCAGAATGCTAAGAACAGTGCAAGACACACAAACACATGGGGATTGTGAGCTTCCTCACAGTGGTTCCCCCTTGGGCTGCTTGCTTGAACAGCCACACCCTCTGAACACCACATTTTTCATCTACTGGAGTGTGCTCCCCACAGTATCTGCTGCACACGTATGGGCTCATCTAATTCCAGAGCCCATTAAGATACTATAAATTAAACAGCAAAGAACACACAACATCTCAGCCGAAAATCATTTATTGAGCACTTACTATGTGCCAAGCACTATACTGGATGTGGGGTATGCAATTAATAACTTATATTATCTTACCTTCTTAAGGAGCTGGGGGTCTAATACATTTATAGAATGTCTCTAAAATCACAAAGGAAATTAATAGGAAAAAGAATCTTTGCATCCCCCTGACATGTGACCAGTGTGTATAGTTAGATTCCCCAGAAAGCTTGATCCTTTTGTTTTTCAGGACTGAGTTCTCTGGGTTGGATGGGGGCAGGGCAGGGGCGGGAATTGAGTCAGCTATCTCAGCATCCCATGTAGACTGACATTCTCTGGATTGTGGGGTGAATGGATCTCCAGGGAAGAGATTCTGGGGAACAGTCCCTTTGGTAGTTTTCCATTTCTTAGATATAAAGCCCTTGCCACCACCAGGGGATTGTGTTTACTGTGGCTACCCTGGGAGGCACAATAGGGTTATAAAATTAGAAAGCCAATCAGGTTGATGATCCCCGCCCCTTCTCTAATTCATTCCCTCACTGTCTCTATCACTCCAACTCTTAGGAATCCAATATGTTTATATGCATTCACGCTTGTTTTCATCCTCCGTATTAGGAATGAAAGGTGTTGCAGTGAGCATAGTTACTCTGTGGAGACAAATCGGAACATGTTTCCTGTGCTGGGGCCTTCAGCCAGCACCAACTGAGGATGGCTCAGGGTCCTGGTGAGGAGCAGGGCCCATGCCAGCCTTCAGAGCCCACAGGCAGGTGGGCATGTGCACTGGTTGTCTTGGCAGAAAAACTATGATATACGTGGAGGGATGAGAGGCTCGGGCTACAGCATTTCAGTCAGCACACCCCTATAGGACTGCCTATTTAGTGCAGTAATCATGTTTCCCATAGAGCCCTGGGAGCCCCAAGGCAGAAGGTAGGGTAGTTCTAGAAGCCTTCCCAGAACAAAACAATGCATAAATTAGACTTAAGGAGGGTGCCAAAGAGGGTGATGTTTAACCCAAATGATATAATGTTTAAGCCAAGCAAGAAAAGTACCTCGGGCAGCCTTTCACAGAGCCAAGACAGAATGATGGGCAGAGGCACAGAGCAGGAAGACCTTGCTGGCAGCCCTAAGCTTTGCCACCAGATGCACTGCAAAGATATTTAAGATGGCTCTGCAAACAGGCTATGTAAATTGAATGAAAAATCAGAACCTGAGGTACAGGGTGCCCTTTAGGAAGCTGGTTTCCCAGGCCTCAGCCTCTAGGGATTTCCCTGGAGGATTGGCCAAGAGTTCCCTGTGTGATGCCAGAGACCTAAGTGGTCTGCGTGTCCTTCCTGCCTTCCCCTCCTCCAGCCTGCCCCTCAGCCCCCAGGAGTTGCCGCCAGGTGGGTTCCTTTCCTGGGTCTACTTCCATGACATGGGTTTTCAGGAGGCAACACAGAGGCCTGAAAGACTGAGCACTTCAACTCGTCCTTCTTTGTCTTTTAACATCACGTTAAAATACGCCTGTACCTGGGAAGCCTGTTTATGCAGCAGCAGCATCAAAAAGCCATTTCCCTACTTCCCTAATGCTTTTTTTGAGACACATAGTAGCTCACAGGAACTAGAGCCGGAGCTCTTCCTCCTTCTGTCTGTGATCTTTGTGTGTTCATGGCTTCGGCGTCAACATTACAGAGACTAAGAGAAGCACAGCATCCCTCCAGGTCCCCTGAGGCTGCCCCTCCCTATAACACACACACACACACACACACACACACACGCACAACACCAATGGTCTCTTAATGAGTCCTTCCTTCCTTTTCCTCTCCCTCCTTCCCTCCTCCCTTCTTCCCAGCACTATTTTAAGTGTGACTGTCACTCTCATCATGGTGTATGACAAGTATCCCTTCACTTGCTGGGGTCCCCTACAGATAGCCACAAGCCCCCAGGGAGCCACACACAAAGCTACCCAGTGTAGATGCTCGATCCGTATCAATTGCTTGTTGCCTTCACTCACCCATTTTCTTCTCAAGGAGGTTTTCTTCCTGGAAAAACACAATCCAGTTTCATCACTCCAGCCTCCTAAGACCTCGCAGGCATTATTTAGAGAGTTTATCCCTTTCAAACCAATACAGATTATCCCTTTCACTATATTAGTTTGCTATGCCTCCCTCCCTTTTAGGGTCATGTCCCCACATCTAGTGCAGAGCCAGCTCATGGTGAGAGTTCAGTATTTGTGGGATGAACGAATGAGTGAACGTGTCTTCCGTGGCAAGTGGGCCCCAAGAAAGCAGGGGCACCATTTCACTTTGGTCTTGACCTGCCTTCCATACTCCTTACATAATTCTACACATAAAGACACTCAACCACATTAGCTAATGCTACTTGCAAAACCATTTGGATGTGTTTCTTTTGAGGGATGCCTGCAATTTGTGCTCTCTACCTCTTCAAATCTCACCTATCCCTGTCCTAGCCCATTCCCCACCTAGACAGCACTGCCTGGGAGTCTAAGCAACACTGCCATCCTATTAAAGTCCTTGGTATTTGGGCTGTTTCCCCTGCACAGAGGACGGGTCCCCCAGTGCAGGTGTGCAGTCTACTGCCTCAGCTGACCCCCAGGAAAGAGGGTGTCCTGGGCTCACCATGAACTCTGAAACTTCTGGTTGACCTGACTTGAATCACAGCTGCAATTCACTTCCCACAGGCTTCTTCAAGGGGCCATTTCCAAAACCTGAGAGCTATGGCCCTTGGCCCTCAGTGACCACAGACCCTCCCTCAACAAGGAACCAAAAGCGACTGAAGAAGTCATTCCTGTGCAGCTGAACTCCTCTTTATGCCAGAATTCTGTTTGGATTTCTGTCTATAAAAGGGAGCGCCCTTCTGAAGGCAGTATAAGTTGGTTTGATTTAGAAAACTCTTCACTTGCTGGGCTCCTCTATAGACAGCCACAAGCCCCAAGAGAGCCGCACACAAAGCTACCTGGTGTAGATGTTCAATCCATGTCAATTGCTTGTTGCCTTCACTCACCCATCTTCTTCTCAAGGAGGTCTTCTTCCTGGAAAAATGCAATCCAGCTTCATCACTCCAGCCTCCTAAGTGGGTTTTCTAAATCAAACCAACCTATACTGCCTTCAGAAGGGTGCTCCCTATTATAGACAGAAATCCAAATTCCTGGTCACACTCAAGGTTTTGTGTGTCACTAAAGCCTGATGGCCCTTCACTCCCCCCACCCCCACCTCCCATCTGTTCCCAGATGTCCCCACCCTTTTACTGGCTCAGCTCTCTTCTGGGGACAAAACATGCCCTCAAAGGTCATGTGCTCTTTCTGTTCTGTCCTCGGCAAGTTCTGACTCACTCTCAAACCTCCCAAACCCCTGAAATCTCCCTCCATTCCCCCAGCAGAGTTTGTCTCTATCTGCCCTGTTGTAAAACTACACGCTATGCCACATTTTCCCATACGATCATTCATGCAGGTGCGGAAAATAAATGGACTCTAACTGCAGCAATGAAGACCTCTGCCTAAAGCAATCCTGCAGGGAATTGACAAGGAAACCACCTCTCCCTCTGACATAAACCCACATCGCTCAGGGTAGGCAATGCTGAAGACTCTGCCCACAAGGGACATGGAGAAGCTGGCCCTTGGCCACCTGCACCTGCCACTGAACCAGGCTGTCCTGGGGAGACTCTCGCTCACTACCACATTCACAGCCAGGCTGGGCACACACACGTCTTACCTGCATTCTGCCCAAACTGGAACATAACCAGACTCAGGTAAAATAAGCAAAATAAGCTAAGAGGTTGGGCACCATTGGGATAGCCTGACAAAATAGGATGTTGGTGTGAGGCAACAGAGCCCACCACATGGGGCCTAATTCAAGTTCACTGGGACCCTCACAAGCTCCACAGCCAAGGGAGCAAGGCAAGAGAGGCCCAGCCCACTCGAGGTTCCCCTTTCCCGCAGACAATCCACTTCTCTGCAGTCAACACTGGAAATTACGGCACCCTACAAAGGGCATCCACGTGTGTTCTTGCCTAATGACCTCAAGAAACCAACATGTATAATCCAATAATCAATAAGCCCGACATTTATCTAAGGGGAAGACACCTTCACTGAAGGCAGGTGGAGGGAGGGAAATTATGTTTTAATCTTTTTAAATGCAGTAGTTTTTAGTAAAGGAAATGTTGCTTTTCTCCCACTAATCCACCAATAGAGATGTCTGCTAATCCAAATTGCATGGGGACAAGCTCTATCATGTGAATTTGGGTTCGAGAAAGGAAAACTGGGGGCTCTGGGTAGGAAACTGCCCACCACGAGGTGACAGAGCCAACACAATACACGAGTTAGTCTGATTAACTGATGTGGGCTGATATGCTGACAGCCTGGGCCCAATGAGCCTCCTCATCCCTTCCAAGCAGCATCTGTGCTTGAGTGGGGGCATCTGGAGGGCATCACCCACCTGATGATGATGAGATTGGGTATGAAGAGCAGAGGGCAGGACTGGCTGGTCTGGAGCACAAGCCTGCTGAGCTGCCATACACAGCCTCTTCATGGCTGGGACACACAAGGTCAGCTCTAGGGTCAAGGGGGAGACTCGGGAAGCCCCACAGAAAGGGCCACTTCTTCTTTTTCCTCCCATTATGTAGAATACGACATGCAGTTAAAATGAATATATCAACGGCAGCTTGAGCAACACAACTGAGAGTCTAAACATCAGCTCAGACAGAGAAGAAAGGGGAGAATGGCCTGAATAAAGGCTTAAATAGGGGAATGACTGCATTCTGTTCTGAGCAGAGAGAAGAAAGCAGCTGATTTGGAGAAAAAGTCTATTAGGAAAAAGAAGATTGAATTTTTTCCTTGTACCTTTTTAAAAAGAAATTAAATAGAATTTACTGATCTCTCACAAAGAAGGCCAGTCCTTCCCTTAAGGAGCTTAATGTCTATTAGTGGGAAGAAGATAATAAACACATATAATCAGAGCAGAACATAAAAAAACCACAGGACATGAGGGCAGGCATGGAGTGCACGGCTTCAGGGGAAAGTAGTTCTAAGGGAGGTCAGAAAATGCCAGCATTTAAGAGGGTCTTGATGTCAGGATCATACCAAAAACACTTTTCCAGGAGTCGAGAATGCTGCCCCAGGGAATAGCTTCTCTGTGTTTGGCCCCCAAACCCCAATGGGCTGTGGAGGAAGCAGGAAAACCATTTTCAGGTAACATATGCCCAGAGTAGCTGCTTCAGTGATTCTGCAGGTGGGGACTCATATCTCTCCTGTCTCCGCGATTTATAGTAAATGCTGAGGGTGCCTGGAGCCACTGCCCTGCATTGCTAAGTGTGTGTTTCATGGCCCTTTGGGGAAAGATGGAACAATTGGGCCAGGCTTCTAGCCCATACAGGTGAGTGGGTGGGGGGCTGTGCGATGGGCAGGGTAATAGCAGAAAGAGATTTTCCCCTCAGCTGGCTGTCGTTTCCCTTCATCCTCCTCCTTTTGTTGACGCTTGGAACACCCCCACCCCATACTTAGCCTCCCCAGTCAGGGGCCCAGCAGAAATGGATAATGAAGGAGAGCTTGTTCTCACAGCCTCCTGGCCCCCTGCTGCTGTAAAGACAGAAGAGCCAAGCCTGGACCGGTGTTCTACTCAGTGAGGTGCAGGACCTGTCTGGGTTGGATGCCCCCAAAGAAGCTTTCATAGCCTAGAGTTGCGGTGCCCAAAGCTGATACATGTGAGTCGTGGTGCTGAGACTGTGGGATTCTTTGTCCTTTTCAGAGGTCAGCTGCCTGCTTTAGAGCTTGTCTCCCTGGTCTTCAGAGATGCTCAGTAATTTCCACTCCTACATAAGAGAGGATCTTCCCTACTTAGTCCAAATTCCTCCTCTTGTTGTGATCAGTCCATGTTCAACCTGCAGGGAACTCCAGAAGAGGCATTCGGGCACACACAGACCTGGGTCATCTCAGCGGTGGATGTCATTTCAGATGACCGCTCTATGTTGACCTTTGGGACCTTGAGGCAAATGACTGCATCTCTCTCAGTTTGTTTCCTCATCCGGAAGATGGATGTGAGTGTGCCAAACTGTTCGGATAGTGTAAGTGACTGAGATCACGCACATAAAGCTCTTAGCTCAATGACTAGTGCATAAAATTAGATCTTACTTTACATCATTTACTAAAATAAGGCCCAGATGGATGAAAGACTTAATACTTTTTAAAAATAGAAAAGAATATTGAAAAATGTGTTTATGATGTTGAAGATAAGGAGAGTTTTCTTATAAATAGGATATAAAAGCAAAAGTCATCAAGGAACAGGGTAATATAAATGGGCTAAATCAAAATTAAGCACATGTATAGGACAAAAAACAAACAATGGATGGAAGAAATTAATGTCACCAAATATAACACAGATTACTGTCCAAATTATATATTTTTAAAACTCCAAAAAATAAGTGAGAAAAAGAAAGTTAACTCAATAAAACAACAGGCAGCAAACCAAACAGGTCATTCACAAAGGAAAAAATACCAGTAGGCAATAAATATATACAGGCTTAACTTTATTAGGATTAAGGAATAAGGAAAATTCAAATTAAAACATCAATAAAATTGCATATTCTTTGACACTGCTTAGATTGGCAAAATTAAATTTGGTAGTATAAATGGATGGGGAAGCTGTGTTGTCCTTGAGAAACCTTTAAGATATAGTCATATATTAAGACATCTACAAGGATATTTATGGCAGCATTGGTGAAATTTTAAACAATGGCTAAATTAAATATGGTATCCTTATAATATGGAATAGCATAAAGCTGTTAAAATGAATATAGCATATCTCTATGTTCTAAAATAAAATAATCTCTAAGACACAATGTGGAGTAAAAATGCATACATGTGTGATATCATTTATAATAGACATTTATATATTGTATGATTTTTTTTTTTTTTTTTTTTGAGATGGAGTCTCGCTCTGTCGCCCTGGCTGGAGTGCAGTGGTGCCATCTCCACTCACTGCAAGCTCCGCCTCCCGGGTTCACGCCATTCTCCTGCATCAGCCTCCCATGTAGCTGGGACTACAGGTGCCCGCAACCACGTCCGGCTAATTTTTTTGTCTTTTTAGTAAAGACGGGGTTTCACCGTGTTAGCCAGAATGGTCTCAATCTCCTGACCTCGTGATCCACCTGCCTCGGCCTCCCAAAGTGCTGGGATTATAGGCGTGAGCCACCGCGCCCAGCCATATTGTATGATTTTTACAAGTACATAGCTCAGACAGAGAAGAATGTATGTATATATATGTATATCATATATGTATATCATATATATGTCTTTTTAAAAATTGTAGAAAGCTGCATACCAAACTGAAAATGGATAACTGCTAGGGAGCTTGGCAATGGGGGTAGTCAAATGATATTTAGTTTCCACTGTAATGTTTTAATTTTTTACAAGGAGAATGTATTCATGAATTCCTTATGTAATTAAAATTAATTTTTAATTGAACAAATAAAATACAATAAAACCTATACCTCATTATAAACTTCAAATTCTGATCTAAGGGATGCATAATAATAACCATTAATGTTAATTGAGAGATTATCAAATGTCAGACAGACCCTGTTCTAAGTGGTTTCTATTTATGTTTTCAGTGTTGCTATGTTTCTGTATTTCCTGTGTTTCACCTTTATCCTCAGGACAGCACTATGAGAAGAGCTTGTTCTCAATCCTCCTATATGGATCAGGATGCTGAAGCAATAGAGAAATGAAGTTATTGGCTAAGGTCACCACCTGCAAGGAGTTGTAGAGCCAGAATTTGAGCACAGGTAGGCAGACTGGCCAGAGGAGCCTGCTCTGCATTGTCCCTTAGCTCCTTCTGGGCCCACAGCAGAACATATGTGGCAGCAGTCTCCTCACCCAGGGCAGCCCTCCCAGCTCCAGACCCTGCACTTCCCAAAGAAGATCCAGTCTCCCTTCCCATGGCCTAGGCTCCCTATCTCTGCAGGTGTGGGAGGATGGCTTGCTAAGGGTTCTGTAGAAGGCGGCAGGAGTGGGTCTTGAAGAGTAAGAAAAATTGGAGAGCCAGTACAGGCAAGTGAGACAACAGGGAAAAATAGGCCAGCAGGCCTTGAGTCGAACAGTTCTCAGCAATGAAGAGAGGCTGAATCCGGGAGGGTTCCCAGCAGCCTGGCCTCTGCAGTCTGAGAAACCAGATTTTCACCTCCAGCTCTTGATGGAGTGGGAGAACACACCATATTTAATCCTTCTAAATTGGACATGAATTATTCAAAGACATTTAAAAAGAAGAAGGAGAAAACCTCTCTCCTGGTAAATGTGACTCTTATGGATGCTAATATCTGATGATTAACAAGGGGCAAAATGAGGCATTTGGCACAGGGCAAGAGCAATAAGTGAAACGTTTCCACTGAGACAGATCCTGCCTGACTCAGCCTCAGGGCACCAAGAACCAGGCACCTCTCTGGATTGCTGCCCATCTGACAGCCAGAGATGGCTCCCAAATGAAGTTTGCTCATGGAGGTCTTCTACCAGGGACAAACCTTTGCATGGGTGAGCAGAAGCCTGCAGCATACATATGATTTAAAAGTCACCGTGATGTACTGCTGGTCTCAACTATGCCTCCACAATCAAAGCTTCCATGATTGGAATTCCCCCGTAGGCACCACAAGGGTTGAGGCCATTGTCTCAAGAAGCCCAACAAAAGGGTACTCACTTAGGACACCAGAGAAAAGGGTTGTCCTGGGCCATTCCTTAAGGAAGTTCCCAGACTCATGGTTTTTAGAAATCCTGCATCAGAATACTAATGGGTAGCACTTACTAAGTGTCTGCTAAGTGCCATGTCTTTTAGCCATATTACCTAACTTAATCTTCACTGTAATATAAGACAACTGGTAATGTTACCCCCATCTCACAGATGAAGAAACCGAGGCACAGGGAGGTTAGATAACTTCCCCAAGATCGTGTAATTCATTTGTGGGTGTCAGAGGAGGGATTTGAACCCAGGGAGCCTTGTGCCAAAGCCCACTCTGCTCTACTTCCTCTAATCACACAGGATAGTATTAAAATGGAAACTCTAGGATGGCACCAAGGAGTCTGCATTTGAATAAGCTACACAAGTGACTCTTATGCATTCAAAGTTTAGAAAATCAGAATATTGTGTGCCTTAAAAAAAACAGCTGCTTCTTTGGAACTAACCCTGTTATTTAGCTTATCTCACTATGTAGACTTTGCACTCCTTGGAGAAGCAATGTTTTCATTCTTAACACTTGCCCCCCCGACCCTCCAGCTTCCTTAGCACAGTTCCAGGTGTGGAACTCAGGCAATACTTATTAGTCCAGGGAGAAAGCTCTGGACACAAAGTCTGAAAATCAAAACTTGTATTCCGGCTCTGTTATTTAATTTGCCTAGGCAGGTCCCCGCAACAGATTTAGGCTCAGCATTCCCATATGTTCAATGGAAACATTGTCAAAAAGAGATTTTAAAATACTAATTTTTGGCCGGGTGCGGTGGCTCACGCTAGTAATCCCAGCACTTTGGGAGGCCGAGGCGGGTGAATCACTGGAGGTCAAGAGTTAGAGACCAGCCTGGCCAACATGGTGAAACCCCGTTTCTACTAAAAATACAAAAGTTACAAAAATTAGTCAGGCGTGATGGCACACGCCTGTAGTCCCAGCTACTCAGGGGGCTGAGGCCAGGAAATTGCTTGAACCTACGAGGCAGAGGATGCAGTGAGCCGAGATGGCGCCACTGCACTCCAGCCTGAGTGACAGAGTGATAATTAAAATAAAACAAAAATAATAAATAAAATGCTAATTTTAAAAAAATAACTATCTTGTATTAGTTGCTTATTCTGTGATGGGTTCTACACCAGGACATTTGGCACACATTGACTCTGATCCACAGGGATCTTCAAGGTAAGTTTTATTATTCTCATGTTACAGATAAAGAAACAGGATTTCAGAGAGATTGGGTTGTTTGGATAAGCCTGCACAGCGAGCAATGATGGGAAAAGCCTTCTTACCCAGGTCCCTTTGATTCCACATCACACGCCCTTTCCCCAACACCACCCAGTGTGATCAGTCTTTTGTCTATCCCATGGACATAATGAGAGTCAAATGAGATCACAGACATATCAGTCAGGATGGGCTGGGCTATGCTGTGATTTAAAAACAGCTCCAAATCTCAGTGGCTTAAAACAGCAAACATTTATTTCTTGCTCTCACTACATATCTATCAGGAGTCAGCAGGGTGTTTCTGTGCAGCGTAATCACTCAGGGACCTAGATGGAGCAGCCTTCATTCTGAGTGTTGCTCAAGAGAAGTAGGGCCAAATACTGCAGGCACATTGAAAGCTTCTGTGTAGTACAATGAGCTGTACATCACATATACTCATATTCCATTGACCAAAAGAAGTCTTGGCCAAGCCCAGAGTCAATGGGATAGGAAAGCATGGCAAAGGCAGAAAGGAAATAATAATTGTGAGCAAATATTTAATCTACATAGAAGACCATGGATGTACAGAAGGCTTTGGAAGGTACTCAAGTGAAACAGCCTGAAGTATGCTTTCTCCCATGGAGGCATGGTGGTGGGCCCCATGGCTCCAAGCTGAGCCTCCACATGCTGCAAATCTATGGATATCTCCCCTGTTATCAGGAATCTAATTATTACTCTGCTTTCTGCTCAATTATTAAAGACAAGGCAGTGAAGAGCCATGGAAGAGGAGAAAAGTCTGTTTTGCAGCAATGACAAACCATATTTCATATGCATAAAGGGGAGAAATAAAAGAGCATTGCTTTTACTCTTATAATTGCAATTTCCTGCTCGTTTCCTTTTCAAATTAGTGGATGTAATTGTTTGGTAATAAAATATCAGCATAATATATTAGAGGCAGAGAACAGACGGGCTTAAGGGACAGTTGCCAAGAACAGGAGGGAGAGAAAAGATTGAACAGAATCAGAGTGTTCAAAGCTTGTGGGTTTTTCGTAAAATGTATACCAGGTTATTCCTGCCACTCTCCCTGCCTGACTCTTAATGGAAGCAAATGAATGGTCCAGACAAATCAGTAATCTTGACCTAGCTTAAAATTCAGGTCAGTACCACGTTCAGAACAGAAAAGGAGACAGAAAGTGCAAGAGAGAGGGTGCACAAGAGAGAGAGTTCAGTAGGAAAAAATGACTGTGGTGGAGAACAACAATTTTGAGATCATGCTTGGATTTAATACCAGCTCCACCACCCATTGGCTGTGCCACCTTGAGAAGATCATTAACCTGCCTGAGCCTCCATTCATTCATTTGTGAAGTAGGAATAAAAAGATACTCCATCTCAAGAGGTGGTGCTCCATAAAGAGTAGCTATTCATATTATTAGAAAATTTTAGACTAGGTGGTTGAAGCCCTGCAGAGGGGATGTGATGGACTGCAGGGGTCACCTTTGGCAAAATATCAAAACTGGGGAAAATGTTCTTTGTTGCCTTCAGTTCAACCATTAGCTGCCCTTTCCTCCATCTTGGTGCCCTGTTCCCCTACCTGCCCCATTTTTTCAAGGCCTAGCCCACTGTCCTCAGGTCAATGTTGTCTGATGTTTACCATGGTATTAATGGCTACCAAGGTGCTACCTGACGAAGAAATCCTGAAGGCAGCCATTGTGGAGGAATGAACGGCTCCTGGACTGGGGATGTGCTGCCACCTCCTGCAACACACTGTAGAAGCAGCCACTGTCATTAATGTCTGCCCTAATTGAATGGTTGGACCCCATAGGTGAGCCCTAAATTGGGAGCCATGGGAGGTTAGAAATTAAACAGTAGATTCAGTCTGTAACCTCAGAAGCCTCTCAGACTGGTGGCAGGAGAGGCAGCTAAGTCTAGTGTGGAGTTCTGAGCTCCCTGGGAAGTCACCCTACTTGGCAGTGTGAGTTCAGGGACTTGGGGATCCTCCACTCCAAGGGAGAGCCCCTCCAGCTGCTCACAGGGGCTCCCAACCTTGATATAAGAAGTGATTTCCTTATTCAGAGAATGGTGAATCAGGTGCCCCATGGAAAGTATCCTCCATGCACCCTGGAATTTCACGGGCTGATTCTAAGGGGAGCGAGACCACCAGCACCATTGTAAGGAAGGTCACAGTGAGGGGAAGCAGAAGGCAGAATGCTGGGGAAGAACTTCTGGGTTCATCCCTGAATGCACCCCAGGGAAGGTGAGCCATGCCAGAAAAGAGGTCGTGGGAAGTTGTTCCACAAAACCAGGAATGGAGAAATTGACCCTCAGTTCCAACAAGAGAAACTTAGTATGCATATAAAGAAGAACCTTCTGTCAAGGTACTACTCAGTCACTATCCCCAAAGCCACCTGAATGCAAAATGCCCCTCGTGGAGGATTGGTGAGAGTTTTAAAACAGAAATAGCAATTTGCCTCCAGAGGGAGAGAGGCTGTAAAACAAATTCCCCAAGTGAGACATCAAGCCAATATGTGCAAAATGGATAGGAAGGTGGGAAGAAAAGCCCAGAAAACAAAAGTCCTCAAGGGGCATCTCTGTCTTGTTAGGACCACCCTCACAGGCTTGGCCTTGTCTTCCCCAACAAAGCCTCCTGAACCCCATCTTTGTCAGAGTCAAAGCCAGAGGTACCTTGCATCAGCATGACCCCAGAAGTTCCTTCTCAAGCTCCCACTCAATCAACCCACAAATCCCTAGGGAAGACTTACTATGTGCCAGGAAGTGTGCTAGATACTTACCAAGCATACCATAAAAATTCTCAGAGTGCTGGACTCCTCCAATGTAGGGGATGGTGACTCAGAGGCCCTGTCAGACTTGCCAGCACTCAATACAATCAGTACCTGCGCACTGTGAGAGCCCAGAGGCCATGACTGAGCCTAGAAGAGAAACCAGCACTTGGAGAGGTGGTGAAGTCCAGGTGAGACACAGTTGGTTGCAATCCTCTTGGAAAATTTTCCTGGATAATGACAGGAAGAAGGCATCTCTTCTTTTGCTGAGTTGAACCAGGTACTCTCTGTTCTCACATTCAGATATACCGTCTTCAGCAGCAAGTATAGCTATTTGCTCTGTGTCTCTCATCTCTTGAGCTACCTGGGAGACTTTAACTGTCTCTCACAATGCCTGGAATAGTCTTGAGCAAAGTGGTGCATGATGTGTGTGTGAGGGAGGGGATGGGGGAGAGAGAATATATGTATATATTCAATGAACAATGATCAATGGGACGTCTAAGTGCTTCTGCAAAATGAGTATTGTTGATCTAAGTTTGCCTCTTCTCCCATGTACTGAGTATCTAAGGAGGCTTCTGGAATTGGCCAAAAATGCACGTAGGCCGATAAGACAAGGTTCACATGCACATGGTGCTTAATATAAGTGCTGTATTTCATCATCTTCAGCTCCTCACTCTAGGAGTTGCCTGGACCCTGGATGCATTTTCTCAGCCAGTCATTTCCAGCCAGAAGAATCCTTGAAGCTTGGCTCATCATCTCAGAGTGTTTGAATCTTGAATTTCAAGTAGGAAAGCAGTAGACTGCAACAAGACTAAAACTGAAAGCTTTGAACACACACTTCTGACTCCATCTCATTTCCCCCTTTCTACCACCCGCCCAAACCCTAACCTGAACCACAGAACTCATTGTCTGTATAACTGGGACTTGGGGCTACTTGACTTGTAACATCTTCTTTATAGCTTTTAAATCTTTTCCTGTTTTTTTAAGCCCCTCCTGTAGACTGTAAGGCCCTTGTAAGAGAGAAACATGTGCAGCAAGACAGAATGAGACACATCCTGCTTCATTTCAACATCACTCCTTTATGCAGAATTTACAAAGGAAAACAAATGAACATAGTTTCTTAATTTTTGGACCTCCTCAGCTCAGTCAGGTATTTAGGGAGAGTCGAAATACAGCATATAGATTTCCCCAGGCCTAAGGAGGGATTATCCAATGGGACCACTTGCAGAAATTGGAAATATATTTCTATACTTCAAAGACACAGAGGAATGCCCCCTGACACATCTGTGAAGGTCAAGGAGACTGGAACCCGATCTGACCCCTTCCTGAAAATCTACAGGGTGAAGGTGGAATTGACCAACTGCCCCATTAGTGACAGCTGCTTCACCAGGATTGGCTTTCACTTCTAGAATAGAGGAAGGGATGTATGTTTCTCATGAACTGGATGTGGGTCAGATTGGGAGAAGCTGCCTGGGGCCTTCTTGGGTCCCAACTAATTGAGCTGCCTGGAGGAAGGCAGGACATCAGCGGAAAGAAGCTGGAGTTATACCATTAGATGCCCATGGCAAAGGAAGATGTCACAAGTGTCTACCTGAATTAGATGGATTAGGGAATCACACACTGGTCACAAAAACCTTAGGTCACAAGATCCAGCAGGAAACCTCTTAAGAGCCCATGAAAGTGCTTTCAAGAGAATGAAATCAACTCTATCCCTTGGCCACTACCAGAGACCATGATGCCCTTAGCAAAGCAGATACTATCTCATCTGCTCACTTCTCCTCCCTCCCATGCCTCCACCCTTGTGAGATTCACTACAGCGCAGCTGATGACCAAGTCGAGGAGAAGGTGAACCAAGAATGACGAAACAGGAAAGAGCCAAAGAACCATCCCCCATCTCCCACCCCAGGCTTCCAGCCTGAAGCAGTCCAAGCCAGGGCAGGAAAGAAAATGTAATGTTAATTCCAATTCAGAGTTTTGATCATCACATGAGACTAGATATACTATGTATTAGTTCTAGCCTGTGTTTGTGGGCTATGATAATGGCCATAGGTCTCTCTAGTGTCTACAAATGAGCTGAAAAGCCCGGAGACCTGCCAAGTTTCTTGTTGAGCATAGGGAAAATTATTCCCACTAAACAAGTTTAAACAAATGTCAGGAAACAAAAATAAAGTTGCATTTTGATGTTGTCTAAATCACTCACATTCAAAATTCCATGGAACAATGCCATGTTTCAAAGTTCTGGACAAAAGTCCAGCTTTTTAAAATAAAATAAAAAATCATAGTCCTGATAGTAGGAGAAATTAGGCACCAAAGAACAAATTTAACAGGGAAAACTCAGGAAATGGTCACCAAGGCCCATTCCAAGCCTCCAATCCACCCAAGAGACCACAACACCCATCTCATGCACAGTCAGAGAGGAGTGGCATGGACAGAGACCAAAATTTGCTGTATCATTTAAAGAGATGAACAAACAAGCCAAGATGTGTGTTGACTAGGAAAGTTTACAAAAGGCAAACAAACAAATACACAAACAAAAAAATCCTCTACTTTAAATACATAAAAAATGTAAAATCTCTCCATGTTCCTTAATCCAACTGAATCCTTTTGGTGCCAGCAACTCATTGGAGGCTTCAAAAGGCTGCTTAAGGGTTACAAACATGGTATTTCTAAGTACCAGAGTCTCCTTGGAAGGTTATCTGAATGCAAGGCTCCTCTGAATGACATGGTCCTTCTGAAAAGTTAGGAAAGACTATGCCAAACTAATAAGAATTATAAAGTG
This sequence comes from Symphalangus syndactylus, assembly GCF_028878055.3. Classification (NCBI taxonomy): domain Eukaryota; kingdom Metazoa; phylum Chordata; class Mammalia; order Primates; family Hylobatidae; genus Symphalangus; species Symphalangus syndactylus. The sequence goes on from NC_072423.2 coordinate 48,992,084, forward strand.
TCCAGGAAGAATATGGTATTCAGATATTTGTACCTGCTGATCACCATTCAAATCACTCCAAAGTTGCTCTGCCCCAGCAATGGGGTTCATAATTTTCAAACCCTGAGGCTGGATGGCAACAGAAAAGAATGCTCACGGTCTATGGTGGGAAACTTCTTGTCCAGCAGGCTCTGGAAAAGTGGGAAAGTGAATTACAATGAGAAGTATGTTGATGGAAGCAGGAAGTTAGAGCCTGGGAGTTGCCCGAATGCTGGCTCCCCAAGTCTGCAGCTGTGAGTGCCACACAGCTGCTCCCTCACGCTAGACTGTTCTTGGAGACACTGCCCCTCCGTCAGCCACAGGGTCTCTCCAGGACCACTGCTTTCAAAGCCCCAGGCAGTCCTCTCAGCTCTCCTATTTGCATCTTAGTTTACCATTCCAAGGATCTCAGCTTGCTTAAGTTTATCTAAAAGGCTTGTATATTTGTTTGAGTTCATTGTAGATTGTGGATATTAGACCTTTGTCAGATGAGTAGGTTGCAAAAATTTTCTCCCATTTTGTAGGCTGCCTGTTCACTTTGATGGTAGTTTCTTTTGCTGTGCAGAAGCTCTTTAGTTTAATTAGATCCCATTTGTCAATTTTGGCTTTTGTTGCCATTGCTTTTGGTGTTTTAGACATGAAGTCCTTGCCCATGCCTATGTCCTGAATGGTATTGCCTAGGTTTTCTTCTAGGGTTTTCATGGTTTTAGGTCTAACATGTAAGTCTTTAATCCATCTTGAATTAATTTTTGTATAAGGGGTAAGGAAGGGATCCAGTTTCAGCTTTCTACATATGGCTAGCCAGTTTTCCCAGCACCATTTATTAAATAGGGAATCCTTTCCCCATTGCTTGTTTTCATCAGGTTTGTCAAAGATCAGATAGTTGTAGATATGCGGCATTATTTCTGACAAGAATAAAAAAAAAGACAACCCCATCAAAAAGTGGGCAAAGGATATGAACACACACTTCTCAAAAGAAGACATTTATGCAGCCAAAAAACACATGAAAAAATGCTCATCATCACTGGCCATCAGAGAAATGCAAATCAAAACCACAATGAGATACCATCTCACACCAGTTAGAATGGCGATCATTTAAAAGTCAGGAAACAATAGGTGCTGGAGAGGATGTGGAGAAATAGGAATACTTTTACACTGTTGGTGGGACTGTAAACTAGTTAACCATTGTGGAAGTCAGTGTGGTGATTCCTCAGGGATCTAGAACTAGAAATACCATTTGACCCAGCCATCCCATTACTGGGTATATACCCAAAGGACTATAAATCATGCTGCTATAAAGACACATGCACACGTATGTTTATTGTGACACTATTCATAATAGCAAAGACTTGGAACCAACCCAAATGTCCAACAATGATAGACTGGATTAAGAAAATGTGGCACGTATACACCATGGAATACTATGCAGCCATAAAAAATGATGAGTTCATGTCCTTTGTAGGGACATGGATGAAACCGGAAACCATCATTCTCAGCAAACTATCGCAAGGACAAAAAACCAAACACCGCATGTTCTCACTCATAGGTGGGAATTGAACAATGAGAACACATGGACACAGGAAGGGGAACATCACACTCCGGGGACTGTTTGGGGTGGAGGGAGGGGGGAGGGATAGCATTAGGAGATATACCTAATGCTAAATGATGAGTTAATGGGTGCAGGACACCAACATGGCACATGTATACATATGTAACAAACCTGCACATTGTGCACATGTACCCTAAAACTTAAAGTATAATAATAATAAAATTTTAAAAAGGCTTGTATAAAGAATATTTTCTGTGCCAGGTGAGGTGGCTCACGCCTGTAATCCCAGCATGTCGGGAGGATGAGGCAGGCAGATCACCTGAGGTCAGGAGTTTGAGACCAGCCTGGCCAACATGGTGAAACTCCATCTCTACTAAAAATACAAAAATTAGCCAGGCGTGGTGGCAGGTGCCTATAATCCCAGCTACTAGGGAGGCTAAGGCAGAAGAATTGCTTGAATCGGGGAGGCGGAGGTTGCAGTGAGCCGAGATCATGCGTGCATAATCATACACTTCAGTCGGGGCCACAAGAGCAAAACTCCTTCTCAAAAACAAAACAAAACAAAACAAAACAAAAATGTACACACACACACACACACACACACATATATATGAAAGAAAGAAAATACATATTTTATATATTTTTTCTTTCTCTCTCTCTCTCTCTCTCTCTCTATATATATATATACATATTTTTTTCCCTGATAAAAACCATTCTGCCTCAGTTTGCAAAAGGGGAAGGAAATCTTCAAAGACCAAACCAAGAAACCAACCTAAGAAGGAGGCTGGCTTGCCAGCATTGTCTGTCAATCTGTCTGCTTTAATACCACCACCAATAGCAAAGCAGGCCATCATTAAATAATTATTTTTAAGTTTTCTTTTTACCCTTTTTGACATGAAGTCAGTTAATATAGTAGTCTCTCCTTATTCTTAGCATTAATTTCAAATAATCCTTCCTCAGATGCCAAATCCTCCTCACCACCCCACACAACATTTCCTTTACACACAAGAAAATGTCATTCACACACACAAGGGATTTGTGGAGTAAGTCACTATAACTCAATTTCCTTGATAATCATGTGGGAGAAAAAGGGGGAAAAAAGAAAAGGAAAATGAACAGGAGAAAAAATGAAAGTCTAGCTAACCTGGCAACTTGAAAGAGAAATGCAATCAATTGGCTCAGAATTTGAGGGAATTAGGGGCTCTATAACTAAAGGCAAATAGACCCTGAGTAGAAAAATCGTGTGGGAGGCAATAGAGAAGTGGAGAGAGGAAGGAAGAGATTTCTTTGGTACTTACCTGTATGGCATCGACTTCAAGTCATCTTTAAGTGGAACTGACGGTATTACAAACACAATAAGCACTTCTAGACAAACTGGAATAGCAATCATTTTGGGAGCTGGGAAGCATTCACAATTTTGCTGTTGTCAACTCTTTCAGTGACTTTAATTTTCAATGGTAAGCACAACTTCTATATAGTGTTGTCAAACCCGCAATGAAGTTATGTCATTGAATATTAAAGGCCCAGCCCGCGGAATGCCAACACACAGATTTGAATTTCATGCTCGCTCCTAAACATCAAGACAAATATGTCTAATTTCATAAAAACCTGGCCAGCCCCAGGGAGGCTGACAATCATATCTATTGTTACCCAAGTTTACTAGAATAAAACCTGGCCCTGCTCAGTGTGTGAGGCCAAAAGGAAGCAGGGAGAAGAGGAGAGAGAGAACCAAGGACTATCATCATAGTGAAAACTGGCTGACTTTGTACAGCACTTGTCAGACATGCAGGTTCCTGGGGCACTCAGTGCCAGTGAGTTTCATCCAGCAGGAATGGATCCATGTTTAATGATCAGCTTTAGGAAATTGTATGGCTAGGTCATGGAATGGATGTTGGGAAGCTTGCAGGAGATGGGAAGTATGACTGGAAGGGAGAAGGAAGCATATGGGCCCTCCATTACATTCCAAGGCATTTGGACTCCATCCTGAAGGCAGCAGCAATCCCAGTAGGATTTTAAACATGGGTGAGGTCATACTTGTTTCTCAGAAAGATTACTTCAGCTTCAAAGTAAAAATTGGATCAAGGCAAGGAAAGCTGAAAACAAATAGAACAGTTAAGACTCAAACCCCACATGAGGCTCTGAGATAGGCAGATCTGAAGAAAACCAAAACTAGGCAGCTCTGAGAGGCAATCAGAAGATCGGGATCCTTGATGCTGGATTAGAGGTGGGATGAGGAGGAAGGAGCAGTCTGGGGTGACATCTAGGTTTCTTGCTTGGACAATTGAATGGATAACAGTTAATGTTTATCAAGTGCTAGCTGTGTGCTAGGTTCTGTCCCAATGTAGAGGCACAGCAAGGTATGATAAGTTGCCCAATTAAGAAGTGGCAAATGGAAGATTCAAAAGCTCAAACCCAGGTCAACAGATCTAGAGCTCACACTTCTACCACTGCATCATGTCAATGGCAGAGCTTGCTCCATGATGCGGAATGACAGCCAGACTGAGATTAGGAGTTGAGATAGGAAAGGAGACTACAGAGAAAGTGGTGTCTTGGAGATCACAAGAGGAAAGATGTTTACTAAGATCCTATGGGAGGAGGTTTATGCCCATTTATTGCAGAAAGCAAGACAAGAACTGAAAAAGTCCTATGAGTTCAACCTGGAAGCCATGGAGCATTCACCTGTATTTCCAAGAATTGGTAAGGAAGGCTGCAAGGACTTAGGTGAATAGAAAGTGATGAGAGGGGTGATAATTCTCAGCATTAAAGACAATGTAAAGAAAGACAGGGTGAGTCACAAGGCCTGGGAAGCCACTTCCTCAGTTCCTTAAGTCAGAAAGTCATTACTTCTGGACAGAACACTGGCATTTGTGCCCTCATCGCTCTTCTCTTTCTCCACATGTCCTCATTTCTTTCCTTCAAGGTGCAGATCAAATCTTGCTGTCTAATGAAATCTCTCATGTCCCACATTTCTCTTCCTGGGTATCACCTTCTATTGCACACACAGTTTGAGCTGCATCCCACTGGCACCCTGCTTCACATACATTAACCTGTATATTTTCTATGTCATGAGTAGATATGATATAGCTGCAAGAATAATCATGGTTTAGAGGCCAAAAAGCTTGGTTTTAAATCCAGCTCCAGTAGTATCTGGCAAGTCACTTGGTGCCTCGGTATCAGGCTTCTTTGTAAAGTGGAGATCATAATAGTAACATTGCAAGGTATTGTGAGAATTAGCAACAATTTACATACAGTCTACTACATGCCGCTGTGCCTAACACATATTATATGCTCAATAAATAAGGAGATCATTTTTTCATGATCATTAGTTATATTGTTTTGATGGTATGTGATGTCTTATATCCCCAGCCAGTCTGTGGGTTCCCCAAGGCACTGTTCACACATTCTTATTTCAGCCCCCCACTCCCATTGCCTCAAGCCCACACCAGTGTGCCCTCATTGGCAGATGACCTTCATTCCCATCCCTGGAAGTGATGTGGTAAAGTCCCCTAATCAAACTGTACACCAGAAAAGGGTAAGGATAGAAACCTTGGGTGACATAATAGGAAGAGTCCCCCATACCTATGGCCAAATCTCACCCCTACCTTCAGAGAGAACTTCTCATTGATGAGGCTCCAGCAGGAAATGAAAGACAACCAAGCTGGGGTTTTGAAAAGAATTTAATGATGGGATTAAATGCAGATTTAAGGAATCCAACAAGAGATGTCAAGGCACCCAAATATTTGTATAGCAGGGGCTGTTGCCACCCTTAGCCTGAAAGGGCAAGGGTGGGAGGAAAGATTTTACCAGAACCCAGTGAGAGCCAGAACCCTAGAAGAGGGCCCAGCTGTTAGGAGCTGCAGGTATAGAGAAATGGTCACACCAGAACTGCTGTCCAAAGCGGGAGAGCCGGGAAGAAACACCTTGACCTCACTCTCCTTCCTGCAGCTCCAGCATCCTGCTGGTGTCTCACTATGGTTGAAGCCAACAGGGAGTTAGACAGAGGACTGTAAGGGAGCCTGGGGGATGTAGGATGCAAGGGTCAGCATCCCAGGGCAGACAGCAGGATAGTAAAGAGCAGAATAGGACAGTGGTGGAGCAGCAGATGTAGTGTCATCAGCACAATTAGCAAAGACAAACTGCCAACTGCAGGGGTGTCTGCAACATGCTCGTCAAAGAGAGAATATGCTCAGAAAGGGCTGGACACCTAATTGGCAGGAGGTAATTGGTATCATTAAGTATTTGCTCAGTAGTTGTTGGGGACACACTAGGAAAACCAAACACAGCCCATTCAGGCAGATTCAGATCAGTGCCAGCAAGATGTGGGGATGTCTTGACCCAGCATCTAACAACAAATTAAGGGAAGATTGTGAAACGCTCTTAGCCAGTCTTGGTCTCATATCCAGCAATCACCATCACATGGCAATAAAACAGAAGTAAACTGAGGCCTGGTGCAGAGAAGGGAAGCAGCCCTCACTGTGGCAGGCCTGAGACATGAAACATGAGCAAGCAGGTATTAGTTAAAAGGAATGCTGGTGAAGGTGGTCCACCCTGGGGTCACTGGAAGCATGACACAGGCAGCAGCCAGAGGCTCTATGGCATTTGGAGAGACTTTCTGATGTAGCTCACAGACCAGCGGTTATTTTCTTTTTGGAAGAGAAAGTAGTCTGGAAAATAAGCTATGATGCTCAGGGGATTAACGGTGCAGCCCCTGCCAGGAGCAGGTGGTAGCTCAGCGGGCTGAAGAGGCTGTAGCCCCATATCCCTTCCCCACAACAACTGTGAGTTTTATTAAGAGATGCTCAGATTCAATGAGACTGGGGATTATGCGGAACTCATCTTACCACCCATTCGACTCTGTTGATTGAGTTTCTTTCTCTAAGACCTTGTGATGTGAGTGCTTGGGAAGCCAGGCCCTAAAAACCCCATCCCTGTGGTAGCAGGGCCACAAGGACTCTAAGCACAGTTTCCACTTAGGCCCTGTCCCCATAAAGTTCTCCATAAAGTTGACACATAGGAGGAGGATGATAATGGTACCAGCCCCTTCTCTCTTTTTAGTTGTTTTGCGTCATAATACATGAAAAAGTTCTCTGAAAAGGCAAAAATAAGGGCCAAGAAATATATCTATGTATGCAAATGAGATATAAACCTAAAGCTTTCTCTTTAGATTATATGTATTTATAACACATATAGGTATGTATTACACACATATGTCACCACGAAAGTATACATATACATGTATGTAGCTAAAAACACCTCCCCTATTGGTACTCTGTTCTAAGCACTATTATCTCTCTCATGAACTATTATTCTCACTCCTGATTTTCCAGCTTACACCTTTGCTTCCTATAATCAATTTCAAACAGAGGTCATGTCTTACACATGTCCATAACCCTTAAATGGCTTCCCATTTTACTCACAGGAACAACCAAAGGGCCTACAAGCCCTCCTGATGTGGCCCCCATCACCCCTCCGAACTCATCATCCCTGGCTCACTCTATCTCACTCCAGCCATAATGGACTCCTTGTTAGTCTTCAAACATGCCACGCCTTAGGATTTAGCAGAAGTTATTCCCACTTCCTGGATACTCTTCCTACAAATACCTGCATGGTTAACTGTCTCCTCTACTTCTTTTTCAATGTCATTTCAATGAAGCCTGCCTTGACCACCCACTTTAAAATTCTTGCACCCCAATCCTCACAGTCACTATGTACTTTACCCTGCTCTATTTTTATGTTCACAATGCACAACATTCTATCACACTATTTAGTTTCTTTGTTATATTTGTTGTTTGCTATCTTCTTCTCTAGAATGTAAGCTCCACAAGGAAAATGACCCACGCATCATTCACAAGTGCTCAGCACAGTGCCTAGAATAATAAGGCACTCAATAGGTATTTGTTGAATGAATAAACGAATGAATGAATGATCCAGTGCATACCAGGCTTTTCATTGCAGATCTTTATTCCTGCAATATGCCTAGCATAGATCTTGTCACAAATTAACGCTTCTTAAGGGCTAATGATGTTATTTATTCAACAGACACTATTGAGAGCCTGTTTTACCCAAAATATCATGGGAGACACTAAGAAATATAAGAAACCCAAGCTGCTTTCATAACATTATTATCTAATTAGGGATGTGTTTCCCAATATCTGGTTCTTTTCTCCTTCCAGATACCTGGAAATTTTTCAACTGCTGGTAAGTGGGTAGGGTTGTGTGATTAATTGGCCAATGAAAGGTGAGCAGGAATGGTAAGTGTCACATCCAGGATGGGTGAGTGAAACACACAATCTATCCAGTGATGGTGATCAAAGAGGCCCTGTGCTCCAAGGTACAGTTCCTTGACGGAGGAGAGTATTTGGCTTAGATCCTTGAGTCACCACATGGAAGTCAATTGCTTGGAAAATTATCTAGACCTGCAACTGACTTCATGTGTACAGAGTACAAAGCTTTGTTGTGTTGGGCCACTGACATTTGGGAATCTTTTGTTCCTTCATAAAGCAGCCTATCCTGGTGAGCACAGAGGCCAGTGGTGGCAGGGAATGGGGAGAGGTGGCAGCAGGGAGCAGGGGCACTATGAAACTGATAAGAATGTTGAGAACTGAATGAACAGCTTTCATGAAGCTGGATGTAAAAGGTGGCTAGTAAGAGATATAATCATTGAGGTATTCAAAGGCAGGAATGTTAAAGAACTGTTGGGTAGACTGGATATAAAAACCAAGGGTGTTATAAGAATGAGCAGGATTTAAATATGCAGAAAAAAAGGGAACACTGTAGTTTAAACAAATGGCTTCAAGGAAAGCATAATGATGATGATCATGAGGAGGTGGAGGAGGAGGAGCTATTGAAGGGAATGCTCAGTCATAATTGAAGCCACCTGAGATTGTAGGGACAGGCTGATCAATTCACCCATCAGTGAGGCCTGACTTACAGAAGCATCAGCATTGGGACAGGCCCCAAACAAGGAGAAGGACATTTTGCAGGAGCAAATGTTACTTAAAATTCGATTTACTCTTTTTTGTTGATTTAGGGTGGCTATTTAATTAGTTTTTAGCATTGCACATTGTTTATGGTCATTGTTTCAATAGAAGTTAAAAGTAAGAAACTTTACCATGTCCTTGATTTGTGGACAAAATAACTGTTCCAGATTTCTCTCTTGTCCCCTTGCCACATTTCTGATTTAACAGTGTCTCTGACCTGGTGAATTGCTTCTAAATCATATCACCAGGTTTCCTGAGCTTCTGCTGTGTGGAACTTCTCCCATAAGACAACATCACTAGAGCTGAGAAAACACATCTTCTCTCGTGTCTCAAGTGATAGGTTGTCTGATAACAAATGCAACAGGCCAAACGAACATTTGTGTTCTGGAAATGGCATTCCTCAATGTGGAAAATTCCACAAAATTTGTAGCTTAAGCTGAGAAGTTCACTTTGAAGTCCACCAAGACCGACCCCGGAGCAAGCCTAGGACTTGCCCATGAACCAAACCAGGCTTGGAAAAGGCTCCAGAAAAGTCCACTTCTTCTCAGTTGTGGATCTCTAATTAACAAATACAAGGTAATCAAATTTGAACCATGTACAAAACTCTGTGCTAAGAGCTATGGGGGTATAAGAGCAGACGAGGTTCTGGCCCATACCCCTCCCAGCTCTATTTGAGTACACATAATTAGTTCTCGAGGAAAGGAGGCTAACAGCGTGTAACAGCAGCCATGGCGTTCAGGCTCCCTTCCTGTCTGCCACCAGCCTCACAGCCTGCTTGCCCAAGCATGTTTTGTGAGCCAAAAAGAGGAACAACCTCAGGAAGAACTTCCTGAGAGAATTCAAAGCACAGACAACTGATAGAAAGTCAAGATTACCTAAAGTTCTAAAAATGAGACAAGGATGAGCTTGATACAAACTTAGCATATGAAGGAATGGTCTATTTCAGGAATATTCCTATTTGTGGGAATTGCTATAAGTTGTTAGAGGATGTGCTCTTTGAAAAAGAGGCTTTCCTCAAAGCCCACCAGGATTTCTCCCTTTCAGAGCTCCTATCCTTCCAATCATTCCTAACTTCTTCTCCTATACTAATGTGGACTCTCTGCCCTTCCAGGTCAGTCTCTCATTACGTCAAATCTGTATACACACACATATACACACGAAGAGAGAGAGAGAGTGTGTGTGTGGAAACATGATGCAGTGGTTAAGAGCTTGGATAGGGATGGGTGTGGTATTCATGCCTGTAATCCCAGTGCTGGGAGACCAAGACAGGAGGATCACTTGAGCCTAGGAGTTTGAGGTTACAGTGAGCTGTGATCACACCACTGCACTCCATCCAGAGTGCAAGACCCTATCTCTGAAAAGAGAGAGAGAGAGAGCTTGGATGGTGAAGCCAGACTGCCTGGCTCAAACCTCAGCTTTATCACTCTTTATATATGTGACCCTAACACCAACTTACTCAATCTCCCTTTACCTTGGTGTTCTCATCTATAAAATGGGGTTAATGATGGTATTTACCTCCTAGGGCTCTTCTGGGAATTACATGGAGTGATATGTGTGAAATACTTGCAACAGTGCCTGACCTGTGCCTGTGTCATCTGTTGTTATTGTTGTTGTTGTTCTGTGTGCATTTCAATTTAATAGGCAGATGGGAGAGCCTTTGCCACATGCTAGGATATGGACTATAAGATAACTATTGTGCATTTCCCTCTCCCACTCTTTTGACTCAAAGACTGAGGCTTCCCACTGTGACCTGTGGTTCCTGCAATGTAGAAAACAGGGGTTGACAGGTGCTCTCCTCTGTTCTCTGAGCTACTATTTCTTAAACAGTCAAGAAACACCTCTCAAAATGGCTCAACTTGTTACAGCAGCTTTGGGCTTCCAATTTGCCACCGCTCATGTCTAGAGGAAGGGCAACAAGCAGCACAATGGGTCCTCAGCTGTGCTCAGGGTAGAAGGGGGAAGTGCCACCTGCCATTCTGTCTGGCATCCTTTATGAGAAACCCATGCACTGCCCTCTTCATCTTAGCCCACCATGAAACCTTTAGTCTCTGTCCTCTTTCCCTACACACTCTCCTACCCCAGGACACTGTGGGGCACTGTATAAAAATACAATAGTTCTTAAATGGTTCAATAACACCATCCCATCTGTGTTTACATTTAAAACAATTCGCAATTCCAGCTGATAGCTAGACTCTAGCAGCAGGTAGGGCTGGGGAGGGAGCCTTCCTGAGTCATTCTCCCCCATCACAGGGCTCACAATTCAAAGAACGGCAGTATTAGTGGTAGCTGGGCAGTCAAGAAATGCTTCTCAAAGGCCAAAGGACTTTAGCAGATGCTGGAGCAATGGTTCATAACAATACGTAAGGCTTGGTCAGAAACGGTCAAAGTGTGCCAGATGTGGGAATTGGCAAAGACAAAGGTGCAACAGAAATTGATGTGCACCTGCACGGGATAGTGCTACAATTATGACAACATGCAAATGAGTGTGCAGGGGCATAAATATACACAGATGTATTTATTTATATTAGAGGACGTTTCACACTACACAATACATCAGCTTATGTTACCTCATTGGATTTTCACAATTGATCTGTTGGATTGGCAAGGTATAATATGATTCTTCATGTCACAGGGAGGAAATTCAAGCTCAGAGAGAGGAGCAACTTGTCTAGTTCTTAAAATCAGCAAGTACGGAACTTGGATGTCAACCCACAAGTTCTAATTCTAGGTTCAGTGCTTTTTTCCAGATGCCCTCTCTCCTTTCCCTCTCCCCTCTCCCCTCCACCCCTCTCCTCTTTTGTCCTTCTGTCCCTCCCATTTGTTTCTCTCTTTCTCCTCCCTGCCTCTTAGCAGTCCTGTGCTTGGACAAAGGTTTTGCAGGTAAGTCAGGCTCCTAGAATAAGGCTCCTTTGTGCCAGATGAGCTCATATCTCCTTGCAAGTCTCTCTTATAAGGAATGAGTCCCAATGGTTAGAGTGCTAGCCTGTCCATGTGTGCCATCTCCGGCCTGCTGCAGGGCTGGATCTCCCATTGGTATGTTCTCTTACCACTGGGGAGTCGAGTGTACCTGAGGCAGAGGGGAGTCCTTCTCAAGAGACTCATCTGCTCAATCATGCCACACCAGGGACATAATATCCCAGTGTGAGAATAAGAAAAAGGACAAGAGAAAAGGGGCCTGGGGAAATAACCAGCCTTAAGAGAAAAAAATGCCAGTATGGCTGGCTGGATTGCTTATATTGATGGAGCTAAATGCTATAACAATAAACAAAAATAAATAGAAAAAGAATTGAATCGCCAAGGAGGAAAATGTCATGCTGCATATGTAAATGTCACTATCAGATAGTCATTCCTTGCCATCCAATTGGACCAGCAATTGATCACATCTTAGCCCAAGAGACTTGAGAATATGAAGAAAGATACAACCTGGTCTCTGAGATTGCCCCTCTTCAAGTGATTTCTAGAATCTTCTTTGGTTTGGGGACCCCATAGGAATCCTGGATGCAGGTGCAGGTGTCCCACCCCACCACACATACACACACACACACACACACACACATATATCACAGATCCCATCTAGACTTGCACTCACCAAGATCCTGTGCCAAAAACTTCTCTTCACATCAGACCCTAGTCTCCTCCAAGATGCTCCACCTGGAAAGACTTTGATCATCTCATCCCAACACGAGTGGCTTCCAAGAAAGGAGCTTCCAATGCTTTGTCCTGGGTAACATATGTATGCCCATGCCTTAAGCCAAGGAATGAGACTGCAGGCAAAGCAGTCTTGCAGGGCACACCCCTCATTTTCCCCCAGTGTCCCAGCACAGGGAAGTAGAGAAGTATTAGAAGCTCTATCCTTGGCTTAACCTTCAACTGCAGTGCTAGGGACAGGGAGAGAGGGGTCCTGGACTCCCCAGTTCCCACTCCAATTTGCACTTCAGGAAGCTTAGGGCCAGATGTGATCTCCAGAGTTAGCAGGCAGTAGGGCCATCTGCTAGCAAATAAGAGTCCCAGGAGGCCTTGCTCACCCACACCTCCTTCTACTCCTGGACTCCTGACCCTGGCTCCTGAGAGGCCCCACATCTGGAGAGAGCTAGGCTTGCCCTTTCTGACTCACCTGTTCTCTTTCACCCTTGCCAGTTCTTACAGGTGAGATCCTTCAGAGTCCCTCTGGGAGTCATCAAAACCCTTTGAATTGGTTTTTACTTCTCACCTTAGGCAAACAGTACCATGCAGTCATTCCCCTGTGATGCAAATTGATTTGTGGTTTCACCCTGAACCTCTCTCAGCATCCAGAAATACCTCAGTCTAGGTGTTTAAACAACATTCTTCCTCTCACACTCCTGCCCCATTCTCAACTCAAGCTTTTCCACATTTTCTTCTTACCCCTAAACTTCCCCTCCAAGCTTTCTGGACTTTTTCCCTCTGTACTCTGGGGCAGCTGGTACACAGCAGCAGAAAACATATTTAGAACAGTGGCACTGGGGCCTCTCTGGAAAATGGAATGAGGTTTACCCTGGTGGAAAGAGGAAAAAGGCCTTCTCTCCAAAGGGAACAAGGATCCAAGGTAAGTAAAGCCATAAATGGCAGAAATGACTTTATTGTGAGAAGGACCTAGGGCCACTGGCCTTGCGTAAACCAAAAGGTTTGGGTGGGAAGGTGGAAACATGAGATCAGAGAATAAGAATTTTCTAAACACACTGATCCTCAATGATATGGACATTATCTGGTCCTATGTGCTTCGTCTTGGAGCCCTCACCCCATCACGCAATATTCCATAGGGACAAACTTAATGGCTGGAGGCACTTATAGTCAGAAGAACCCCAACACCTAACCAAACACTACTTTCAAGAGTGCCATTCCAGGACACACTCTGCCTTAAGAGTTGTGTGTATATTTAAGTCTTACCTGCAAAGAAACTATTAGCTCTTCTAGGACAAGGACCAGATCTCCTTCAGCATTGCTTTTCCTCCTCGCCACCATTCTCAACCCCAGCGCAAGGCTGGATGCACAGTAAGGAAGTTGCATGGGAACCATGGGAAAAGCTGCACTTCTGTACATGAGATCCAGGCTTTAGCCTTGGACCTGTCTAATTATCTTATGACTTTGGGAAATTCACTAAAATCCTCTGAGCCTTTGCTTGCTCACCTGTAAAACAGGGCTAACTAGACATTTGGGCCACCTTACTTCTTTAATGGAAAACCAGCTTAAAAATACCTTAAACTAATATATGCTACTCAAATTGTATATACTGCAGACCCCGGCATTCACAGATTCTCTTACACCATCTTTGACTGTTTTCATGAAACCACAAATCATATGACATAACAGTAGGTTACCCTTCTGCTGGAGTCTGATTTCCATTTAGGGGCTGATATAGTAGGCTGAGGCAGGAGCCTGGAGAGCAAGCCTGGCTGACTGCCCCACACTAATCGACCCCCCAGTGTAGCAGTTCTCCCCTTTGGGCAGACACTGCACCTCTCGCTAGAGATCTGAAGGTGCCATGTCAGTTCTTCCTTGTGCCTCTGTACCTTCATAACATATCTAGAATACCTCCAGTTGCCACTTATGCCCACCCTGGACTATCTCATTTTCCTTGGGCTGTTACAGCACCCTTATAACTCAGCAGCTTATGTCTGCTTTGTCCCTGATGGACTGCTTTGAACACAGCAGCTAATATGATCCTTGAAAATCATAAGACACATCCTGTTGTTCCTTCATTCAAACTCTCCCATGTCTTCCCAGCCTCCCCATCACACCCAGGACCCTCTGAGGACAGAGACTACTGTGTCGAGTACACGGAGGGCATTGAGTAAATATTTGTAGAATGAGTGAGTGATCATTGTTCTGCATTTATAGAGAGAGGGAACTACACATGACTGTATTTTTCATGCATTTGAGATTCACAGAGTCCTCAGAATATAATACCACAGAAGTCAAGACTCTCCCACATTACAGTAGTAAATAATCCATACATATTTAATTGTATATGGAAGTGAATTGAACGACACCTAAATCCACATTTCCAGACAATGCCCAGAATCGGTGTACAAATAAATCCATGACTGGGCACTGAAGCATGAGGTTGGCCCAAGTGCAACCTAAGAGAGGGTGGAGTCAGATGACAGGGTGAGAGGGAGAAGGCCACCGACAGGTACAGAGAGGCCCCTGAAGCTGCCCAGGGCAGGGCAGTTATCGCTACCCGTAGGGGAGGGGTGCAGCACCTGGATGACTTGCTGAGAAAATTCTGTGGAGTATGTTAATTTCTTTGGGACTTCAGAGGCCTCATAACTCATGGAGATTAATAAGAATCTGGGAAGTATCTGTCTTTGCCGGCTGCTTTCATTTGCGCAGTAATAAAGCTCGCCTTTCTTGTTTAATAAAAACAATGTGGAAACAAATGGTTCTGTGCACAGTGGAACTTTAGAGAAATGAATTCGGTGGCACGGAGGGAAGTGTTTCATCACACTGCCGGCTCCCCAAGTCTAAAACGTAAGCCATGTCTTCTTTCCCCTCAACCCCCACTGCACTCATACACCTCTCCCTATGTTGTGGTGGTGCCTCTGGACTCAGTCCTGGTGCACCAGCCACATGGGCAGAATGGAAAGGGACAGGAAGTCCGCTGCGTCTGAAGGCCCACACTTGTTCTGTAAACAGGAAGCCGGGGTTTAGGTCCTGAGACCCCAGTAGCTAGAAGTACATGAGTTGAGGCCCAGTCCTAGACTGGAAATAAATATAATGAGGAGGAACTAGCTTTCGTGTAAAAGAAATCTGTCTGAGAAAAGAGACTGTGGAACAATTTAGTAGTCTCACTGAGACATGAATCGTTAATGTGTCCCAAGAAGAAACTGGGATTCCATTGCTCGCTGGTTCATTTATTATGCTCAGGTGGATGGACAAGGGCAGGCAGACAGTTGCCACCTGACTGCCTCAGCCACTGAGTCCAATGACCAGCTAACCAAGCCAACATTCTGGCACAAACAGTGTTCCTGATGCCACCCTCCTTCTTTTCTCAATTGGGAACCCTTGAATTTCTAACATAGATAGGGCATAAAAGCAACAGCCTTTGCTGGAAAGTTGTATTTCCTCTTTGGGGTCCTGTATGACTACCTGGGAAATGGCATTAAGGCTGGTGAAGATCTAAACGACGTTTATGATGGGGAGAAAGACTAGTGGAGAACCTCCCCACTGCCGGAAAACTCAGAAAACACAGGATTTATTAACTGCCTACTATGTGCCCTGCCCTGCTGGCCATCATCCCCAGGGGGACCCATGAATCACAGTAATGAATTAGAACCTCATTAAACTAGACAAGTAGGGGGTCTGGCCTATCTGCATTAATGAAGATCTGATTTATTAACTATCTTTAAAGAAATGCAGTTTTATTACTTTCAAGTGTATGCATTGATTCATATCAAGTGCCAGCAAGCATTGCCAAGTGGAGGTCCTGATGGCCTTGCCTTAACGAAAAGATAAGATTAATTTGTAATTAACGGCATCCATTTGCATGGAAACAACTAATGGGCTAAAGCCCTCATAAAAACAGTGCAATCTATTAACTAGATTAATAATGCCCACCATACAATCTAGGATAACTTATTAGTTTTTTCCAGAAAAGGCAAAGGTCAGATCTACAGGAGTTTGGGTGCCATGCTGAGCCCAAAGAAAATTATAAAGGTGTCCAGCCTTGTTTGCATGGTCCCCAGCTCTCTCATCTCTTTTTCCTTCTGTTTCTTTCAGCAGGCATTTCTTTTGGACAACTGAAATAAATTTAAAGAGAGAAGTATAGGATAATTATTGACCTCAAGGAGCTTTCAGCATGGCAGGGAAGATAAGATATGTACACATTAAATACCAGGAGAAATCCAAGTGTGGGATGAAGGTAATGTATAACTAACAAGTGCCAACTGTGGTTGAACCCTGACATAGTTTGGCTATGTTCTCACCCAAAATCTCATCTTAAATTGTAATCCAAATTGTAATCCCCACATGTTGGGAGAGGGACCTCATGGGGGGTGATTAGTTCATGAGGGCGATTCCACTATCCTGTTTTCATGGTAGTGAGTAACATCTCACAAGAGCTGATGGTTTTATAAGGGGCTTTTCCCCCCTTCACTCTGCACTTCTCTCTCCTTCTGCCATGTGAAGAATGACGTGTTTACTTCCCCTTCAACAATGATTGTACGTTTCCTGAGGCCTCCCCAGCCATGCAGAACTGTGAGTCAATTAAACCTCTTTTCTTTATAAATTACCCAGTATTGAGGACTTCTCCATAGCAGCATGAGAATGGACTAATACAGACCCCTAGCTGTGCTAGTCCTTGTGGGAAATCCTTGACATGTGTATGTTAATAAGTAAACAACACTCAGAAACAGCCCTTGTAACTTCCTTTCCCATTCTGCACATGAAGAAATGGAGGCACTGAGTGCTCTAGGCCTTGTCTACATTCACACAGCTGACACAATGTGAGGTAGCCTCACAATGAACCATACATACCTCCTAGTATTTACACCACTATGTGGACATTGCCTCTTAAATCGCCTCTTAAATCGCCTCTTAAATCTTCTCTTAAATCTGGGCTGATCCTATGGCTTGCTTTTAACCAATAAGAGTACTGCAGAAGTGGGCCAGGCATGGTGGCTCACACCTGTAATCCCAGCAGTTTGGGAGGCCGAGGCGGGTGGATCACTTGAGGTCAGGAGTTTGAGACCAGCCTGGACAACATGGTGAAACCCTGTCTCTACTAAAAATACAAAAATTGGCTGGGCATAGTGGTACATGCCTGTAGTCCCAGCTACTCAGGAGGCTGAGGCCAGAGAATCGCTTGAACCCAGGAAGCAGAGGTTGCAGTGAGCTGAGATTGTGCCACTGCACTCCAGCCTGCTGGGCGACAGAGTAAGACTTTGTCTCAAAAAAAAAAAAAAAGAGAGAGAGAGAGAGTACTGCAGAAGGGGTGCTGTGTGACTTTTGTGGCTAGATCCTAAGAAGCCTTACAGCTCTGCCTATACGTCTTAGAATACTTGTTCTGAGGGCAGGCAACCTACAGAATGGGAGAAAATTTTTGCAATCTACCCATATGACAAAGGGCTAATATCCAGAATCTACAAAGAACTTAAAAAAATTTACAAGAAAAAAACAAACAACCCCATCAAAAAGTGGGCAAAGGATATGAACAGACACTTCTCAAAAGAAGACATTTATGCAGCCAACAGACACATGAAAAAATGCTCATCATCACTGGTCATCAGAGAAATGCAAATCAAAACCACAATGAGATACCATCTCACACCAGTTAGAATGGCAATCATTAAAAAATCAGGAAACAACAGATGCTGGAGAGGTTGTGGAGAAATAGGAACGCTTTTACACTGTTAGTGGGACTGTAAACTAGTTCAACCATTGTGGAAGACAGTGTGGCGATTCCTCAAGGATCTAAAACTAGAAATACCATTTGACCCAGCGATCCCATTACTGGGCATATACCCAGAGGATTATAAATCATGCTACTATAAAGACACATGCACACGTATGTTTATTGCGGCACTATTCACAGTAGCAAAGACTTGGAACCAACCCAAATGTCCATCAATGATAGACTGAATTAAGAAAATGTGGCACACATACACCATAGAATACTATGCAGCCATAAAAAAGGATGAGTTCATGTCCTTTGCAGGGACATGAATGAAGCTGGAAACCATCATTCTGAGCAAATTATCACAAGGACAGAAAACCAAACACCACATGTTCTCACTCATAGGTGGGAATTGAACAATGAGAACACATGGACACAGGAAGGGGAACATCACACATCGGGGCCTGTCACAGGGTGGGGGGCAGGGGGAGGGACAGCATTAGGAGAAATACCTAATGTAAATGATGAGTTAATGGGTGCAGCAAACCAACATGGCACATGTATACCTATGTAACAAACCTGCACATTGTGCACATGTACCCTAGAACTTAAAGCATAATAAAAATAGATAGATATATAGATATAGATATAGATATAGATAGATATAGATATAGATATAGATATAGATATAGATATAGATATAGATATAGATATGTGAATACTTGTTCTCAGGGAATCCAGCTACTATATAAGAAGCCAAGCTATGGTGAGACTGACATTCTATGAGGAAGCCCAAGCTAGCCCCATGCAGAGGCTGTGTGGGAAAAGATGCCTGAACAGTCCTAGCTATTCTAGCCATCCTCACTGAGATACCAGACATGTGAATAAAAGACTCCATACTGGACACAAGCCCAGTAGAGCTTTCAGTTGACTCCAACATCAGTCAATTACAGTCACCATAACGGAAGGAAAGACCCCACTCAGGAACCACCCGGCTAAGCCTAGCTGATCTACAGAACCATCATTTCTCATGGTTCTGTGTAACAGACAACCAGAACTAACTGGTAAGATTTTAATGTGAGTGTTCTATGACAGATTAAAAGCTTGGTCACTGTGCCACACCAGCAGTTGGATAGTGTGGACCACTGTGTAATGTTCATGAGTTTGCCAACCTTATCCTTTCTTCTTCCCTCTTGGAGAATCCCAAATAGGTTTGCTCCTTCATTCTGATTTTCTGGCCTGTAAGAACGGGGTTCAGTTTGTGAGCATGTCTTAGAGTAGCTGTGACCCTGCCCAGCTCCTGTGTATCTGCATCCATGAGACAGGTCTAAAACACTGGGGAGAGGGCAGGGCAGTGTAGATGGTGCCTGTCCTGAAGACAGTTTGCCATATTGTTGTGAGACTCTGTCCTGAGTACCCTATTTAGACTTCCATCTCTCTAGTGTGAGTCCTGGACCCTGGTCTCCACTTTTAAGCTCATACTTACCTCTCCCTGCTTCCCCTCTGAATCCATGGAGGTTGGCGATTGAGCTCTGCTGGTACCTGATTTTGCTTGGGACCTAGGAAGGTGTCACTCTGAGCTCAGATAAATTTGTCCAGAGTCTGACCAATCCCTGGACCTTTGATCTACACCGGCCAACTTACCAACAACAAATTCTTGCCTAAATAAAGTTTTGCCTTGTGGTCTATTCTGGCTTTGGGATTTCCTGGCCTCAATAGTGCCAACCAAAGATGCTGGGACCCATGACCATTAAGGTGGACAAATGATGACAATAGCTCAAAACATTAGGCTGTTGTAGCCTGCCCCCAACAAACGCATTTTGTCAGAGTCAAAATCTGTTACTAATAAATGAAACTCTTGTTATAAAATTTCTGACATCCTCACCATGTGGGCTAAGTACTTTGATGAGCCTCTTTTCAAAATCCCTAAACTTCTACCAAGTTGGATGGTCACTTCCACATGTATGTATATCACTGGCTTGATCTTCCCCTCGCTGTCTCCACCACCAAGATTTTACTGAAGTTTTTTTTCATGGCTTGAAACAACACCAAAATTTCAGTTGGAGGAATGAGGCTGTAACAAAGGAAAAAAAATATTTCTCCCTCTTCCTCTCAGCTGTTCACACCTCTTAGCCCTGAGAGCTCTGAAAGAAAATCCCAGTTGGGAAACCTCTCTCCCAGAGATAACACAGGATAAGCAAGTATGCATAACCCAGGGGAGGTGTCTTCCTGGAGACATCCTGGCTCTGACTGTGCCCCACTGAGGAAATCACATGGCCAGGGGCAGGAGCACCAATCTAGAGCCCACACCCTGAGTGTCACTTCTGGACTCTGTGAATTCCAGCAATTTCCTTAACCTTTAAGACTAATCTCTTCCTCTGTAAAAGAGGGTTATTGGTGTCTGTTGTAAAATTAAATGAGAAAACACTTTCAAAACTTTTATACATAATACTCAGTAAATGACATCTATTAGCACTAGTAGGATATACAGTAGTGTGTCAATGACAGGAATATGTTCTGAGAAATGTCTCCTTAGATGATTTTGTCATTGTGCAAGCACCATAGGGTATATTTACACAAACCTAGATGGTACAGTTTACTACACTCCTAGGCTATATGGGGTAGCCCATTGCTCCTAGGCTACAGACCTATGCAGCATGTTACTATACTGAATACTGTAGGCAACTGTAGCACAATGTTAAGTATTTGTGCATCTAAACATGGGAACTGTGCAGTAAAAATATAGTATAAAAGATTTTTTAAAGGTACATATGTATAGGGCACTTAGCATGAATGAAGCTTGGAGGACTGGAAGTTGCCCTGGGTGAGTCAGTGAGTGAGTGGTGAATTAATGTGAGGGCCTAGGCCATTACTGGACTCTACTAGTAGATTTTATATATTCGGTACACTTAGGCTACACTAATTTTTTTTTAATTTTCTTCAGTAATATATTAACCATAGCTTACTGTGACTTTTTTCTTGATAAACTTTTAACTTTTTACTCTTATAATAACACTTAGCTCAAAACACAAGCATATTATACACCTGTAAAAAAATTTTCTTTCTTTATATCCCTATTCCATAGGCTCTTTTCTATTATAAAATTTTTTTCTTTTACTTTTTAAACTTTTTTGTTAAAAACTAAGACACAAACACATACATTTGCCTAGGCCTACACAGGGTCAGGATCACTGTCTTCCCCTCCACATCTTGTCCTACTGGGAGGTCTTCGGGGGCAGTAACACACACATAGAGCTGTCGTCTCCTATGACAACAATGCCTTCTTCTCAAATACCTCCTGAAGGACCTGCCTGAGACTGTTTTACAGTTAACTTTTTTTAATAAGTAGAAGGAGCACACTCTAAGACAACAATAAAAAGCATAGTGTAGTGAATATATGAACCGGTAATTTAGTCATTTATTGTTATCAAGTATTACGTTCTGTACAAAACTGCATGTGCTAGACTTTTATACAATTGGCAGCACAGTGGGTTTCTTTACACCAGCATCACCACAAATACCTGAGTAATGCATGACCCTCTGACAAGATAAAAAAAAAACATCCAAACCTTTTCAAGAGGTCATGACCTAGCAGGAGAAGCAAGAGAAATATAAGTATTAAAATTATTTTTATATGAAATTTTCAGCTCCATTATACTCTTATAGGACCACCATCACATATGCGGTCCGTCATTGACTGAAACGTCTTATAAGGCACAAAACTGTACTCATTTTTAGATTTTTAATTGACTTATAAATTTTCAATATTGGACCTCAAATTGTATCTTCAGATTCAATATATATAAAATAGAGTAAGCTTTCTTAAATCAGATTTTATTAAGGCCTCACAAAACCACTATCACAACCACACTTTTTACAAAATTAAAATGAAATATGGAGCCATGCAGTAGCTTATATTATGCGAATTTTGAGAGAATTTGAGATTTAGAAAGAGCAATGATTTTGTTAAGGTGGCACAGTCCCCTGAAAAAGAAGGCCACGTTTGAACCCTATCATTTGAACTTGAACTCTAGGCCCATGCCCCTCCGTCCTGACCTTGCTAATGTAATGGTTCATCTGTCCATAAACAGGTACTTGTTTGAGCACCTACTTTCTATCAAGTTCTAGAAGAGATACAAGATAGGAAGAAAAAAATTATCCAGGCCTTCTGCTGAAGAGGTCATAATCTAGCAGGAGAGGCAGGGGATATATAAGCATTAAAATTATTTTTTAAATTAATTCAGAAAACATTACTAGATTGTGTGCCAAAGTTAACATTTACATAAGTTCCAAAACAAAATGGGGGATAGATATGGGGAGCCATATGTCAGGGACTCTCCAGGAAAGAATAAAACATTCAAATTAGGAGAGCTTCTTTACAGAGAGTTTATTACCATGGGGCAGGCAGGGTGAAGAGGAAGCAGAAGAGCTAGTGCAGGAACACAGGGACAGCAGCAGTGGAGTTGCGGCCAGCCTCAGGCTGAAGGGAGAAGGAGAGGGAGAAGCTACTGACTCAGAAAGGGAGAGGGCCTCATGTAGGGCAGACCACAGAGGAGGCAGGGACCTTACAGTGGCAGATGGAGTGAAAAGCAGGGAATGAAGAGGGGAAATACTTCATCCCCACTCAAGTCCCTCCTTATTGGCCCAAGCAGCCAGAAGCCAAGGGGCTCACATGCCCATTGACATAATTCATACAGGACATCCTGCAGGTTAGAGGGCAGAGGGCAGATGGGGAGTGGATCTGGAGAGCCATGGGAGATATGAGGCATGGGGGACTCTGAATTGTAGATGGGATCTGAGTAGACAGGGATGGAAAGCATCACGTCAGGAGCCAGTATTTGAAGGCAGGATAAAGGTGTGAGTGAGACCAGTGGAAGATGATGGTTGGTGAGAAACCTGGCTGTGGTAGACTGGGCTTGGTAGAAGAAGAGTGGGATTTGAAGTTGGGCCAAACATTCATTTCTTGAATTACAGGTTACATTTTCAGCACTTAGTAGAATCTCAGTGAATCATTTTTAAAGAAATACATCAATCCCACCATTAAATACATGGGCATGAGAATCAGGGATGCCAAAAAGGAAAGCCTCTCTAGATCTACATGCAGAGAGGAGTGTTGTAGGTGAACTGGGAGTGTTTGGTGTCTTTCATACATTTTCTTCTTCCTGGCCTTTAGTTTTGAAATCTGTCCCATTCTTCAGTTATAGCCCAGTGAGGTCCAGGAAATACATATTTCCTTCAAAGAGAGTCTAATTCCAGGCTTTTCTCCCTGCCCTTACCTCAAGCACCAGTCCAAGACATTTCTATTAGATTACTTAGAGGGAGGGCCTCTGGATGTGGAGAGTGCAGCAGAGCAGAAAAGAGCAAGGGAGGAGCTAAGTAAAAAAGCAAGATCTCCAAACCCTAGCAGAGGCTGGCCAAGCTGATGGGCTGCTGCCATATCCCAGATCCAAATGCTTCCTCTTCCCAAACCCCACATTAACACTCAGGGCTGGTGCTCTCTACTAGCAATGTAACAACATGAACATGTTGGTCACCATGGGACCTTAGGCTGATACCATTAAATACTCATGGAATGAACAAAGAATGAGTTGGAAAAAAAAAATAGGAAAGGAGAGGTGGAAGTGGGGAAGAAAGAATTCTCAAATGCCTACTCATCAGCGGGGATGTCCTTACTGACCACCTGTGTTTCTCCAGAACAATACAGGGTACTGCTGAAAGACACGAGAAGAGGACATACTCCAGCTGAGGGACAGGACTGTGTCAAAAGGCATTCACCAAGGAGAACCATCAAAGAGCAGACTAAACAACACAGAATTGGTCATAAGTGGAGAATGAATGTACGGAGAGCAGAGGTCAGGGGAGTGGTGAATCTGAGTGGCTCAAAGGGTAGGCTATGTGGCTATGTTTCAACAGGATGAGTGGATGGAGAAAGGTTCCCAAGTGAAGGGAACAGCATGAATGAAGACAGGATGTCAGAATAAGCAAGGCTGGTGTCCAGAACATTGAGGAGACAGCATTGCTAACTCTCCCAATTCACATCACAAATATCAACACCTCCTGCCCCAGTACTGCGCAAGGCACAGGGGATCTGGAGATTAGGGAGAGTCCTTGCTCTCCAGAAGCTGTAGGGTTACTTCCAGCTCTGAAAATCTAAACGTGATGATAAACTAGCCAGACTTCTTACCCCACACAAAGATTCCTTCCAGAGAATTCTGGAATTATGGTAGGCTGGCTTCCACTCCAACATCCCCAGATAAGATCATCTTCATCCACTCTTGGACAATTTTAATTGATAGAATTTCTGGCCAGACGCAATGGCTGAGGCCTGTAATCCCAGCACTTTGGGAGGCCAAGGCAGGTGGATCACCTGAGGTCAGGAGTTCGAGACCAGCCTGGCCAATGTGGTCAAACTCTGTCTCTACTAAAAATACAAAAATTAGCTGGGCTTGGTGGCACATGCTTGTAATCCCAGCTACTCGGGAGGCTGAGGCAGGAGAATCGCTTGAACCCAGGAGGTGGAGGTTGCAGTGAACCAAGGTCATGCCATTGCACTCCAGCCTAGGTGACAAGAGCAAAACTCTGTCTCAAAAAAAAAAAAAAAAAGAATTTCTATTATACAACAACTGAAATCATTCCCACACAAAGTTTTTTTTGTGATGAAAACCATCATGATTATGATCATGCCTGTCAATCTCTCCACACCCATTCCTCTCTGTGGATTCTCTCCTGGGTCTCCACAAGGATGCTGGGACCGCTGCCCTCCTGGGAGGATCTGTGATGACAGCCTCTACTCTTTCTCAGAACAAGACCCCACATCTGCTCCAGCCTTAGATTCTCCCAGCACTCTGGGCCTCTGTGTTTCAGTCATGGCACAAAGTCCACCTAAGGGTCCAGTCTGGTGGTACAGCACACATTAAATGGCCAGAACCATTCTGGAATTAAATGGCCAGAAGCATCATAAGAAATGTCCAGGTGAATATCACAAGAACTCCCGCCCACAACTGCTCTCTTTTTCTCCCTATTGACACAAGCCTCTGAAAGCTGTGGGGAGTAGAAAATTGCTTCCTTTCTGTTAATCAAGGATACTCTTTAAGATGCTTAAGTACAATACTGTTTAAAAATGGGCAGTTTTATATAAAGGGAAGGAAAAAAAGTACAGCAGGAATGTACAGTATATCAGATTGAATTAGTTTTTCATGCCACAACATGTAAACAAATCTGTTTAATTAGAACACCTTGTTTTTATTGCATTCTGAGCAATTTTTCAATGATGAGAAAGCAAGACAATGGAGAAGAGATTCTAAAATTTCCCAGAGACATCCAGAGATCTTCTCTACTTCCTCTGATGAGCCCAGCTCCTGGGGGGTTCCCTTGTATTCTCCAGAAGTGCCCCTGGCACCCCCTCTTCCCACTTGTCCCCACCCCCACCACCTTCAAAATAACAACCTCCAATTATAGAGATTTCAACAAATTTTATGCACAGAGGGGAGATGAGACGTGGTCACTGACATGATGTAAGCTTGGAACCCCAAGAAATGAAGAGCAGGAAATCCTCAAAGCCCCCAAGGCTCCAAGAGAGAGGAGTGAGCCCTGGACTGGAGACAGATATCTGGTTCCAAATCTGGTGCCAAGGAGGGCTCCAGGTTCACTTCTCCAGCTCAGGCTTCTGTCTCCTCAAGAGGCAAGCCCACTCTATGTAGGAAAGAGCTTGACTGAGTACCCTGGCAGCCCCCACATTAGGGATTCTGTGCTTCAGACCTACACACACGCCTAATACATGGCCAGAATGTCATAAGCAACATCCAGGTGAATATCATGAGAACTCCCACCCACAGCTGCTGTGTGGGAGTTCGCATGATATTCACGTGGATGTTGCTCATGACATGGCATGTTGTGGCATGATATTCATGGGGATATTCTCCCGTACTTCAGACCTACACAAACACTTGATACATAAAGGCCTAAATCAAGGGATCTGAGAAGAATTAAGGAAGCAGCTGGTTGCCCCTCACCCCACTCAAAGCCCAGAGGATGCCTTGGCCTCTCCACATTCTCTGCTGTGGTTCTCTCCTCCCCAAAGTGAACACTCTTGGGTCCTTACATACACCCACACTTCTCTCCTCACCCCCACCATTGCACTCACACCTGCAGGGGTGTATGTGTTTGTATTTTTGGTTTCTGGTTGGTTTCCTAACAAGCAGAAGATTTAAGCTTTTAATCCATCTGTTGGGTGCAAAGCATAATATATTCTGGGAGTGGATTAGGGGACTAAATTTGGGAAATGTGTTGTCAAAATGTGGATTTGCAATGCAAGCTTATTGATGAGGGTGTCATTTGGAGTCTGAAGGCCTTTTTGGAGTCTCTGTGTGACAAGGGTTGAAGAGTAGTAGAGCAACAGGTGCACAGAACTCACCCTCCACAGGATGGTAGAGATGAAAACATCTCTTTGCAGGGTACCCCAATCACTACTTTCTGGCTTCTTATTTTTCTCTTGTTACTTCTCTCATATAGTGGGACCATACACATTTCAGGATCCCTCCCCTCCATAGTACCACCCTCAGGATACTGACTTATATTTAGTCTCGCTCAGGAGGGATATCTAATAATAAAACAGAAATCTCAATTTCTTTCTTGGGTATGCACATTTTAAGGATGATCAAAGTCTTATGTTCTTATGGTGGTGGGAATGTGGGCACCAATCAGCATTTAAGGATGATGCTGGGAGAGACAGAGAGAACAGGGGACTCATCTCAGGGAGCCAGAAACAAGCACCCCCTGGTGGCATCTCATTCATGTGGCACCTAGGATCATTAGAACAGATATCTTCCTCTGCATGGAAGTGGCCAAAAATAGCCTCAGTTTGTTTTGTGACTGATGCTATTCCCTGTAACCCTCAACTGTGTCACGGGCCTGAACTGAGGCAATGGGTGAACGTAGCCTGGAATTCAGGAATCAGCTGCAGACTCGGGATAGGTAAGCAGCAGGGTAACAGGCTAAGAGTGTGGGTGGGACTAAGGGATGAGGAGGTGGGGATGTGTAAGCGTAGGAAGTCGTCACTCTCTCATCCAGGCAGGGCTGCTGCACCACAGAAAACCAACATGGTCCTCAGAGAAAACTGACAGCAATGTAGGAGGCCCATCCGCAGCATCCCTGACTAGTAACTACCAGCCTCTAGTAGACTGTCTGCAGCAAGGGAGAGCTCAACACCTCCCAGGGAGGTACAGCACCCAGCTCCAGGCATGGAATGAGTAGGCAGAGAGAAGACTGGCCGAAACTCACTTTTTATAAATCTAAATGCATCAGTAGACTAGGGTGATTGGACTCCAGCCTCCATACTACATATTTGATACAGAAGGTTGGGATTAAATCTCCCCATCAGACCCACTTTGGCCTTGTTCCAGCTGACTTAAAGATGGGACTGAAATGTCTTTCTGTTTGTAGGCTTTGCTCCTAGCTGACCCCATCATCCCCCATCTGTGTACTGCCAAGTGTTAACCCACCTGCTGCTCTGCTCTAGACAAGTGCTTAGTGCACTAAAGCATAGGAGAAGCCCAGTCCTTGGCCTCAGAAATGTCACAATCCACATGGGGGAGAGGCAGAAAATGCATTCAGCATTCGGAACATAGAGAGCAGGGGAAGGCCATAGGAAGGGATTTGGATGCCAGTTCAGTAAAGATTTTTTAAAAAGATCCTTGAGTGGGAAGCCACAGACACTTGAGACCCCCACTCCTCCCTGCACCACTGCACCTAACTTGCTTCTGACCAGCGTATTTCTCACCTACCCATTTCTCATTAAAATCCCTTAAGCTGTCGACCTCACTTAGCCCCTTCTCCCATGGTTGGTCCCAGTTTGTCTCAAAGTGACCTTGGTGTTTTAAAATAGAATTTGTCTTACTGCCTCAAAGACTAAGGTCAGGGAGCCCAATCCTGCTTCCTTGTGGTCCTATATGTGCAAAAAAAAAAAAAAGAAAGAGAAGAGAAGAAGAGCACAGCACAGAAAATGGTTCAGGGTTCCATAGTTAGAAAACAAAAAATGTCCTGGTACTCCCATCCTCTGAGTGGAGAGCTGACAGATGACAACAGAGGAAACACTAAAGCTAGTGATGGGACTGAGAATGCAGTGGGGCTTGATGCAATTGTTGGATAAGAGAGAATCATAATGTAATGGATACCCCTATCTGGGCAAGGAACACCAGGAGTAAAAGCAGGAAAATATTGGCCAGTTCCTTTGGTTGTTTCCATATCACTGTTCTTTATCCTTTTCTCTGCTGCATTATCAATTTTTCACTCTTACTGGATTATTACCATCAGCACATGAACATGCCATTATGTCTGCTATTAAAAGAAACTCACCTCACTGTACTTCTCTCTCTATATTGGCCCATTTCTTTGTTCCCCTTTGCAACAGACCTCCTCAGAGGGCCATCTACACCCTCTCAAATTCCTCTCCTCCTTTTCTCTCTTAAACCCACTCCCATCCACTTTCACCCACACCTCTCAACCAGAGCTGTTCTTACCATAATCCCTAGTGACCTCCACATTACTGTATCCACCTGCCATTTCCCAATCCTCATGGCACTCGACCTACCAGCAGCATTTGACAACACTGGCCAACTCCCAGGGCTCCACACTCTCTAAATGTCCAGTGCTCTGGACCGTTCCTCGGTCCTATTGTCTATCAACACTTACCTCCTTGCTGATATGACTAGTATCATACACTTTGAATGCTGTTGCAGGATCATGAATGCTGAATTCATCTCTCCAGCCTGGACTTTGCCCCTGAATCAGAGATGTGTATGTCCAAGTGCCTATATGATGATCTCCACTTGAGTGTCTAAGAGCCCTCTCAAACTCCACATGTCCAAAATCGAGCCCCTCATTTTTCCCCACCCCAATCCTACTCCACTCATAACCTTTCTCATCTCAACCACTCAGACAAAAACCCTGGAGTCATCCATGACTCCTCTTTTTCTGTCATACTCCATAGCTAATCTGCCAGTAGATTCTATTGGCTCTGTCTTCAAAACACTCAAATCTGTGACACTTACCACCTTTGCTATCACCCCTGCAAGTCTAGTCAACACTTACGTCCTTCCTGGATTACTCTTGCAATCTCCCTTCCCTCCTTGGAGGTGTTTTTAATGCAGATGCCACAGGGATGTTTTGAAATGTAAGTTTCTTGTCCTTTGATTTAAGAATCATGTCATGTGTCAGTTTAAAACCTTCCAGTGGCTCCCCTTCCACCCAGAGCAAACTGAAGCCCTCACAACAGCTTGTAAGACCCTCCCTCCCCATGACCTCTTTGACCTCAACTCCTATTACTCTCCACCTCACTCATCACCTTCAGTGACACTATCCTCCCTTCTGTGCCTCAAACACATTCTGCACCCCTACCTTAGGGCCTTTGTTCTGGAGTTCTCCTGGTTAAAATGTTCTTTCCCCCAGTGCCTTCTTGGCTCACCTCTTCACCTCCTTTCATGCCTCTACTCTCACTTTCTAAGGAGGCCCACCTGACAATTCAATGTAATCCTGTGCCTGCGTGCCCCATAGCCAGTATGCCCAATCCCCTTACTTTCCTCTGCATTTCTTTCCTAGCATACATCGGCATACATCGGCATACTCTATCATTTACTTATTTCCATGGTTTTTGTTTTTGTTTTGAGACAGAGTCTTGCTCTGTCGCCCAGGCTGGAGTGCAGTGGCATGATCTCGGCTCACTGTAACCTCCGCCTCCCAGGTTCAAGCAATTCTCCTGGCTCAGCCTCCCGAGTAGTTAGGACTACAGGTACGTGCCACCACACTCGGCTAATTTTTTGTACTTTTAGTAGAGACGGGGTTTCACCGTGTTAGCCAGAATGGTCTCAATCTCCTGACCTCGTGATTTGCCCACCTCGGCCTCTCAAAGTGCTGGGATTACAGGCGTGAGCCACCGTGCCAGGCCCTATGTTTTTTAATGTGTATCTTCCCTTGCCGAAATATAGGCTCCAAACAAACAAGAATCTTTGTTTTATTCTCAAATATATGCCAAATACCTAGGGTGGTGCTTGGCACATGGGTGCTCAATAAATACACACTATACCCAAACGTAGCCCATTTCACCCACTCCTCCCAGCTAACAACTCTGTGAGTCCTGCTCTTTGGGATAACAAGTGTCAACATTTCTGACAATAGTAGTTATAACAACAGCTACGGTAGCTGTAATTTATGGATTGCTTACAAGGTGTGCAATCTACCAACCAGAGAAAGTGCTCATAATATACTAGATGCCATGCTAAACTTTCAACAAGAACTATGTCTCTTATTTTTTCTAATAGTTCAGTAAGGCAATGTGGTAAAATGTGTTAATCAATCCAATATTTTACCCCTATCCCACCTGCAGCATCCATACCCTTGAAGTGTGCTTATGGTGAGCAGGCTAGACTTCCTCTCCCCTTGACTTTGAGTGTGGCCATGTGACTTGTTGTGGCCGATGATAAATGAGTAGAAATGATAGCTTCCAGTTCCAAATCCAGGACTTAAGAGGCTTTGCATGTTTTCCTCCTGCCTTCTTGCACTTCTGCCACTCCCTTGAGAAGAACAAACCCTAACTGGGCTGCTGCTGTTGAAGAAAGATGAACGACCCATGAAGCAAAGCCACCCCAGCAAACCCCAGCCCAGATCAGATGCCCTCACCAATCCCCAGCCATAAAAGCAGTAAAAATAGTGGTTGTTTTAAGCCATTGAGCTTTGGTGTGGTTTGTTGCACAGCAATAGTTAAGTAATAGAGATATTCCCCTATCTCCAATTTTAAAGGAAAGGAAAATGAGGCTTCTCAAAAGGAAGTAATCTACCCAGGATATCACATCTGACAAGCAGTGAAATCAGGGTGTAGCTTGGGCCTGACCCCAGAGCCTGAGCACTAACCATTAGGTAACACCACCAACCCTCTTTCTGCCTTCTTTGCTCTTCTGTAGCACACGTTGCTTAGACATCTTCTGAATTCCTCTCCAGATACACTTATTTATTCATTCATACTTTCAAAAAATTAAAACTAAAAAGTTGAGTATCCCATTGTGCCTGTAACTTGATAGTTGCTGGAAATGCTGAGATAAGATCTGAACTATGTAAACAGAAATGTAGCAGAAAAGGAGAAAACACAGAGTATAGCTGGAGAGACGTGCCTGAAGGAAGCTGAGAACAATCACAAAGAAAGTGCTGGTGACAACTGTCATCAAGGTCCCAAGAAAGTAGACCCTGATGTGGCTTGGGGCATCCAGCTTCAGGCAAGGTGCTTGGGATGATTGGACAATTTCTATCCTGGGTGCTGTCAGAGTGCCACCCTCCCTTTTTTCCTTACAGATACTCTTTAACCCTCATGACCTTTTACTTCTCTCTGCTCTCAGAGTAGGACAAGAGAACCTAATATTATTAGTTACTGCCACTCAACATTAAAAATAGACAAGCCATTTTCAGGCTTCATCAAAACAGTATCATGATGAGTCACTTATTTTTCAGGATTGTGAATATCCAGAAAATATTGAAACATTCCCAAGACAGTGAGACAGTTCTCAATGTAACGTGATTCTTCATAATGCAATGCAAACGTGATTCTTCATAAGAGTTTGTAGCTTGTCTGGTGTCACATGGTTAAAAAGTGCCATAAACCAAATGAGAGTTGGAGTATTTAAGGATGAAAGGACACAATGAGTGGAGAAAAAGAGCAGGGAATTCATTCACCTTGGATAAGTTTGTTAAACTTTCTAAATCTCTGTTCTATATTAATAAATTGGAAATGAGAAGACCTAATTAATCAGGTTGTGGTGATGTTTAGGTATGTTAAAAAAAGAGAGAGAGAGAGAGCCCAAGAAGGTGTTTGGCACCAATCCATGGGCAGAGTTCAATCATCATACCATCCATTCGACAAATATTCAGCCAATGTCTACCATGGCCAGGTTCTATGCTATGTCCTGGAAATGCACTGGTACATAAAATGGACCCATTTCCTCCTCATGGAGCTCACAGTCTAGTAAGGGATACAGACAAGTAAAACTGGCAGAAACAATGCAGTGAGCCATGTGCTCTATTGGTCTACATACAGGTAAAAGGGGGAACGTTCACCAGTCTGCACAGTTTCAGACTTACAGTTCCCAAACCTGAGGCACTTTTCAAAACCTCAGAGGAGACATCAAATGATAATGCAAAGGACATATTCATCAGGATCTACTCATCCTGTAACAAGATGGGAAAGACCATTCCTAACATTCTGATGAAACAATCATGGAATGGTGACTTCTAACCCAAAGGGAAATGGTCCTGCACTGGTAAAGCTTAATGAAATTCACTGGTCGCATCCAACCAGGGCTTATGAACCTGTCTCATTACATAGGATTCTTATCCGTCCCTTGTCCTCATTCTGCATTAATCCCACTTATATATTAAATGCTTGCTCCACAACCCCATGTAATCCTCATAGCATTCCTGGTAAGTGAGTGCTATTTTTTATCCCCTTTTCACAGATTAATGAACTGGCACTTAGAAAAATTCAGTAACTTCTCCAAAGGTCACACAGCTTGGAATTAACAAGTAGGAACTCACAGGGCTGTGACCCAAACCCAGGAGGTCCTAAGCATCCAGGGCCCTGCTATCCCTCTTAATGGGCCTGTCTGGTGGGGCAAAAGGGTCTCAAAGACATTTTGTAGGGTGCTCTTGCAGACCAAAGCCTATTTATAACTGTTCAGCTACCACGAACCACAAGACCAAATTGGGGTCATAAACACGAGGGCTGTGGACGAACTGTGCAACTTGAGTTATTAGGCAAGACTGTGAAATAGAGTTAGGACTTCAGTTCGTGCCTGGGTGAAGAATAAAAGCACCATCCATTCCGTAATTCTTTTGATAAAGATGCATGTTCTGTGCACTGAGCTGCAGTTTATTTCTTATTCGTCTGCTTTTGTCCTCTTTCTTAGAACATCTTAGATGCATAAAGAAAGAAAACAACCAAGCTTGCTCTATTACTGTAATTACAGCAAGACACGGTTGTGATTGAAGAGAAAACCACCTCAGGGGCTGGGGAAAGGAGGGACAAATGCCAAGGGAGTCACCCGTGCCTGTAGGAGGGCAGGTCGCAGGGCTTGCAAACAAAGAATGAAAGTTCTCATTACACAAGATTCTTATCTGTTCCTTACAGCAAGCCCAGCACGATCCTGACTTAGAAACTAGTTATTAGTTCATGATTCCATCTGTGCCTGGCCCTCCCAACAAGAACAGTTCTCTCTTCTCTGACCTCCCCTAACCTATTAACTATGCCTCTTTGGGGGGATTTGACATTTTCCATTTTTTATAATATTTATGCATCTGCAGGTTATTTCCTTGCTCAACTTTCATCTCTGTGTGGGAAGGGCTCTGTTTCGATGTGTCTTTGGGTCCTTCATAGCCCATGGTGCAACACATATGCCCACCATACACCATACAATGTTTATTGATAAATGAAGATACAGCTCCATCCCCTGACAAAAAGTTGCCTTACTCACAGTGTCTTCCTTCAAGGATCTGGATAGATGAGGGGAAAACTATTGTTCTCAATTCACACACAAGGTCTGGCTCTTGGAAAATCCTGTTTATCCAAAGATCAGCTGCTAAGATCAGCTGATGAAAACCCCAAGCAAGACCTGACAGGGACATCAAACATTTAGAATGAGAGACAATAATGAAGGAACACTGAGCTGGGTAAGCACCCCTCACCTTCCCAGCCATTGCCTGCTCCTTGCCTCTCCCAGTCCTTTCTCCTCATCATTGTTCACTCCCGACCATCACCTTAGTTCAACCCTCACCAGCATATAAGAAACTCCAGCATTTAAGAAACTCCCTGACCACAGGCACTCCCCTTCTTCTTCTAACCTGTACAATGTTTCTGGATTAACTTTCTCAAACTCTTGTTTGATCATATTGAGAAACGAATATGCATAGTGGTTGAATGCAGAGCTTTGAACATGGCCAGATCTGGACTCAGTTCCAGCCATACTGTGTACTAAGCCTCAATCATCTCAGCTATAAAATGAGGATAATAGCAGCTGCCTTGTAGGCACAGGTGAGAATTAAATGAAATATTATGTATATTTACAGAGTACCTGGCTCCTGGCAAGCCCTACAGAGATGTCAAGGAGAAGGAAAAATCATTTTCCTACTCTCAGTCCTAAAATGGTCCTCAGTGCCAATGAGGCACCTTGCTCTGCCTGGCAAGCCAGGCCCTCCAAAATTCGAATGTAGTTGTCCTGCAGCCCTGACACTTCCAGCCCCAACAAGTGACCCTTTACTTCAGCCAGGTTCTCCTCACGCTGAATGTGTGTGCAGGTTGCAGGATGCTCACCTCTCCCCCTACCAACCTAAATCCTATCTGGGTAGATACTTGGAAAATAGCCTTTAGGAGACCCTACTCAGAACACATTTTAAGCTACAGTCCAGATTGATTCAAGAATTGCATGGTGTATGTGTATGTGTGTGTTTGTGTGTGTGTGTGCACACATGCATGCACGTAAACACAAACGAAAAACAAAGTAAAATTATCTTATTATTATGGCTAAGACCTTTCATGAATACGAGCAAAAGAAAAATATACAAATAAAAAGGATTACTAGATTTGACTACACAAATGCTAAAAAAAATTCTCTAGATTTGAAAACACACTATAAACAATGCTGAAAAATAAAAGACCAAATCAAGGGGAAAAATATTTGAGCCATATATGCTAAATAAAAGATTAATATTTATAAAGCACTGTTATTAATCAATAGGAGAAAAATAACTAATAGGAAAAATAAGCATTGGACTTAAACTAGCAAATCACAGGAAAAGAAGCCTAGATGATAAAGAAACATACAGGAAAATGCTACCCTTCTAATAATTAGACAAAATCACAGTAAAGCCCAAAGTCTCACTTTGGTCTCTCAAATAGAAAAGCTTCTTTTGTGGCTAGTAAAAATTGGTATCATCAAATCTGCAAATAAACATGGATTCACCCTGGCAGGGAGAGCAGTGAGCACAACCTGCCCCTACAAGCCACAATGACAAGATACATACAAGGTTTTTAAAATGTATATAGCTTTTTACCAGTAATTCTAACTGTAAAAATTA
Source organism: Symphalangus syndactylus (assembly GCF_028878055.3). NCBI lineage: Eukaryota > Metazoa > Chordata > Mammalia > Primates > Hylobatidae > Symphalangus > Symphalangus syndactylus. The sequence continues at coordinate 49,027,092 of NC_072423.2, forward strand.
ATCTTAAGAGACTATTCATCAATAAGCACCAAGATTTCTGCATAAAGACTTTCATCACAGTGTCTTTGCAATAGAATAAAAAGGAGCATCTTAAATTTCCAGTAGTAAGATATTGAAACGTAAATATTAATGGTATATTCACATGACAGAATGCTGTGCAACCATTCAATATTATATTTTAGAAGAATATTTAGGAGTTAAGGGAACTATTTGCAAAATATTATAAATAAAATGTTAGGTAGTATTCAAAATTGGCAATTTTCTATATATTTCCAGAAGGGAAAAACTGGGGTAGGATATGCATGACAATGTTAAGTAGCTGCCTCAGTATGAAAGAATTACCAAAAATTATAATTTTGTTTATTACCACTTATTTTCTTAGAAGAGATGAATATAAATTACACATAACCAAATGGACTTTACACAGGCTTCAAAATCAGACTTCCTCCGTCAAGTCTGCCCTGGCTACCACAGACCTCACTGAACTACTCATCCTTCACACTCTCTTAGCCATTATTATCGATGTTATACAATCACCCATTTGCCTCTTTGTACTGCTGTCTAATTATTCTGGGTTTGAAAGTATTAATTCCTCCCACTAATATCTGGATCTACCTCACCCATGGCAGGTTGTATTTTCCAAGACGGCTGCAACAAGTTCTCCCATCCCACATACTCTTCTTACTGCTGACATGGACACTCCTCCTATGAATAGGCAGGGCTTATGGTCCCTATCCTTGCATCTGAGTGGGCCAGTGCCTGTGGCAAAAGTGATGCTACGTAAATTCTGAGGCCAGGTTGTAAAAAAAGGATAGTGCTTCCATCCAGTTCTCTAGGAGGTGCTCTTTTTTGGAACCCAGCTGCCACATTGTGAGGAAACCCAGACCACACGGAGAGTTCACTTGTAGGTGTCCTGGCTAAGACCCCAGCTGAAGTCCCAATAAACAGCCAGCAAAAAACACCAATATGCAAGTGAGAAAGGTGTTAAGCTGACTCCAAACCCACCATCTGCCTGCACACATAATAGACCCTGCTTAAGAACTGCCTAGCTGAGCTTAGTCAAGTGCCTGACTTTTGACAGATAATAACAATAAAAGAATTGCTGTACCTTAAGTCAATAAATTTTGAGGTGATTTGTTACATGGCAATTAATAACTGGAACTTATTCAGTTCTTTGCTGCCTCAAAGATCCCCTCTCTGGATCACTTTCAGTCCTCAATCCCTTAGCTTTACAAAAACTAATCCATGTCTATTTATTATACAAATGAATGAATGAATGAGAGTTCTAACCTTCACTTCATTCCTTAGATCCAAACTTGTACATGTCAAAAAGTCTTCTTGGTAACTTCCTCACCTAAGAGAACCAGAAAAAAATTTCTTATACATCTATGAACTTTATATTTCCTTCTGTGTAATTCCTTTCAATTATACCCCTAACTACTCAGCATGCAGAAAAATTTTACTTACCAAAAAAAGAAGACTGCATAAAACAAAAGGACAAGTGAAGAAACTGACTTCTCTGGTTTGTCCTCTTCTCAGGAAGAAACCACTCCCTAGGAAAAGGTGGGTCTGCTTTGGTAACCAATATGGTAATAGTATACTGACACCTTCCTACCCTTGGTAAATAAGGATGCCAACTACAGAACTGCAGCCCCAAAGAGCAAATAGGCCTCTCAGTAAGCCACTATTACTATAGCCCTAATACATGGTGCCAACTATGTGGTGTGGTTTGAAGAGCAAAGGTCTTTTCTATACTAACCCACCATGCCAGATCCAGTCATGGGTTAAGCATTTTCCTCTCCAGGTTTTTTTGTTAAGAAAATACCCTGGGGAGGGAGCACACATTAACGGTGCAACAGAATCAGCAGCAGTACTCTTGTTATTTTGCCTGACATCAACATTGCATGAATGTGTTCATGGGAGTTTGTCCCTGGACTGGAGGCGGTAATTGTGCACAATCGAGGCAGGGGGTCATGGGTGAGGATGCCCACAGAAAAGAGAAAATTAAAAGAAGGGAAATGCAGAAATTCCAAAATCAAGCTTCTTATGTTTTACAAGCTTCCATGTTTTACAATTGCACCAAAATTTTACTTGATGGGAACTGATTAAATTTGGTTCATCTTTTATTTTTTATTTTTTACTGACTTTGGTAATTAGCAAAACTGAGATTACCGGGAACTAGTGTTGCTCCCCTCATTTATGAGGCCTCAGAGACCCTCAACTTATCCTGGGCCATTGGGAGGCCATCAATGTCATGCACAAGAGTCATCTAGACATCAAAGTTCCTTTGCCTTAATGCTGTCTTCTCACCAGTTGGACCCAGTGACTCAGAAAGGCAAGGATGTCATGACTCACGGGAGGAAATAGGGAAGTAGAAGGACCTATTCCAAGCACAGCCTTACATGAATGCTCTTCAAAGACAGCGGGATTGTCTCAGATCCTGAAAAAGAGTTTGATGATTGACTTTCTCATTCCTCCTCTCCAGACACTGTTCAAAGCACGGAAATGAGGAACATTGGCACCTTTTTGTATTAATCTGACATTTTAGAGGTTGCTAATTTGTTTTGTGGCCACTAATATCAGCTTGAGTTTATATCTCCATGTAACTTCTCTAGGATCACTAGATGTCCCCCTAGAAAGCCAGTGATATGGTGCTTGATATATTTTATTTGCTTTGACAGGACTGACCACAAGCAAAAGGTATTTTTGCTTTCCTCTTTTCCAAAGGTAGATATTTTTTCTACCAAGAATTTATTTTGCCAGACAAAAAAGTGAAGTTTATGTTAAGATTAGTTCCCTGGGTTTCTCAACAAATTTCTAAGATTGAGCTACCTGCTACTGCCATCACCATCACTATCCCCACCCTGACCATGTGCCCACCTACTTCATCTTTCTCAACACCTAAACAGGTGGGCCTCATTACTTTCACTATCTCCATGATTACTGCCAATTTATCATCACCACGAACATCATCAGAATGGCCTTCACAAACCCCAACTGGGAAAGGCCTGTTCCCACAGCTACAGGAATCTACATATTAAGACTTTCAAGCTCTTCAAGCTCGAGAGCTCTGGAATATACTAATGGAGAGAAACCATGTTGGAAAAGACCCCTGGGAGAGGTAGGGAGGTAAAGGGTGCCCAAGTCGCCTCTCAAAATATCCAGCAAGCAGCCATCGGGGAGCATGTGCCCGTTCTTTGAACTCCCTCAAAGTACCTTTCATCTGTTCTAAATCCAGGATCATCTTTTGTACAAGGCTTGCTGTTTCTGGATAAATCCTTGGCCCTTGTTCAAGCCCTGGACTGTGTCAGGATGTTCCACAGACCCCAGCAGGAAAGCATTGCTAAACAAGCATTTCCAGCGGGACCCCTTTCTTGTGACAGGGATTCCAAATCCCAGCCCAGAGCATCTGCATTCAGGGTATCAATGACAACGCAATACCGTTGCGTTCTCATTTCAACCCCAATTTTCCTGGAGGAGGCCCCCACACATCCACCAGGAGATAGTCATCGATTGGTAGTTTCTTTCCTGAGGCACTCTATTTTCAGCTTCATATCATATCACGGACTCTTTCCCTGCGGAGCAAGCTGGTAAAACATTTTTCCTTGCCTAAGCATTTGCCTCATCTCTGACTCAAATCTCCAACCTGGAAATGAGGGGGAGGGCAAGCCAACATGGCTCCAAGGGGAAGGCCTCCTGCTCTGCCAGCAGACGGCACCTCAGTCCTGAGAATTGCTGTGTGAGGCTAAGCTGATATCCTCTCCTCTCTGAGTCCCCAGCTCACCTCCCATTGTCAGAGAAAGAGTTTGGCACCATCTGCTTCCTTGGGTGTGGCAGAAGACTAATACTATTTTCCCAAGTGCATTTCCAAAATTAGACACTTTCTCCTGGTATTTTTCTTTCTTGGTTGTCAAATGATCCTTTATGGAAACATTTTCCTTTATAGGTCTAAACTAGCTGGGCATTCCACTGCATCACTGTTGATGTCATCTATGATATCATGAAGGTGGTGGCCATCAACATTACAGCCCACAAACTGTGCAATACTCCAAAGCTATTTTATGGTTCCAGAGTTCTCTAATTAAAGACTGGTGCTACATCTGTTAGGGCAATCTTGACAATGTCATCAAAAGTGATACTGTCACTGTGCTTAATGTTTTTCTGCTTCATTCTGTCTCTGACTGGTTCCTTGGGGACTTTGATGATCAGGACAGAGGGAAAAAGTACCATCTCAATTTCGCCTGTCTGTTCTGAATGGTCAGTTCCACTGTAATACTAAGACCATTCTAGTCACTGGTTGCTTTGGATGATATTATCACCAACCGTTTTTGAAAACAGATAGATCCAGGAGGTCAAGGTCAGACGTGGCACCAACTTCCCCACTGGTGCACCTCAGGTACAGGCCTATAATCTTGTTGGGGTCAAACGTGGGCAGAATGGTGGATGTGGCCAGCGTCACATGAACCTGGATATGGGATGACTGAAAAAAGTTACACCTTGGCATCCTCCAAGCCAAAAGCAGAAAGCTCCCCTCACATTTTTAAACAGTCTATCTCTTCACTGCATTTTCATTTAGTGTGTTTTCTAAGTCACAACCAAATTTGTGAGCAAAGAAAAGTGATTTCATTCCCATTTTACAGGTGAGAAAACAGATCCAGAGTAGTATATAGCATCTCTTTCAAGGTCTTAGCTATCTGCAAAATGGCCACTTTGGGGCTGGAATCCAGATGTTCTAACTGTTGGAGCTCAACTCCTCACACTTCCCACCCACTGGCCTGTGTGTAATAAATGTAAGTCACTAAACAAGCCTGAAATGAGTCGAAGGGAGCATGAACATTATGAATAGATTGTGAAATGTGAGTGGACTATAAAAAGTAGCCATTCAAATGTGCCTCACACTCTCCCACGAGGACACTTTCACCCTAAAACACACAAGGCCCACAGGTTACTCAGAGACACAGATACCCCACCCAGGACATCTGTGCTGGAAGAGGACTGAGGAGTCAGCTCATCAAACACCTCCATTTTATAAATGAGAAGAGTGAGGCCCTGCAAGATCACTGACTAGTCAAGGCCACTCCAGGACTCAGACTTAATGGATGCCCATTTCCAAAAGCTGTCCTTTCAGAGACTTCGTCTGCCTTCTATGAGAAGGACATGACCTCTGGTAGAGGCCCAGGCATTTCACTGTGAGCCAGGAGAGTTGGCCCACAGCCATGGACACAGGCAGAGTAACTGAACACCCAGCCAACCAACTTCAGAGGGACTAGGAGGAGGAGCACCTATAAAACCATCCCTTCAGCAGCCTGCCTCAGTGCATGAACTTCTGAAACAGGAGTTCCCTTATCCCCCTCACAGGACATGAGACAGGGGTGTGGCTCACTTCTTCAGTGCCCCATTGCTCAAACCCCTAGGGTGAGCAAGCAGAAGGCAGATCGTGGGGAGCGTTTTTGGGCTCTGACCCCATGGCAGCATCTAGGGTTGAGTGTTTACAGCTCCTGAAGCCCCAGTGGGTGTGTTACAGTGTGCTTTTTCAGTTTTGCCATCTGCAGGCGATTTGTGTTAATCAGCTCAATTAGACCCTGTGCCTTATCGTGAGGATAGAGGGCTTTCTATATCCCAGGTTCTTGCCTTAGTGTACTGGAAAAATCAGATCACACATGGGCTTGGAGAATGAATGCAAGGTTTTATAGAGTGGAGGTAGCTCTCAGAGAGGTGGATGGGGAGGCCAGAAGGGGGATGTAGTGGGAAGATGGTCTTCCCCCCGAGTCAGGCCGCCCAGAGGCCGGTCTCTCCTCCTACCGAGCTCCCCTTGGCATCCGCATCGTTCCGCAGTCCATGGCCTGCCAATGTCTCCTGGTGTGTTCTTTTGCTGGTGTGTTCCTCTCGACGTTCAGCTACTTGTGTGCGTGCCCGCTAGGGTCTCGGGGTTTTTACAGCCACAGGATAGGGGGCATGGCGGGCCAGCGTGGTCTTGGAAAATGCAACATTTGGGCGAAAAAAACCCAGGAGTTCCTATCCTCACTTAGGTCCATGGGCACAAGCTCGAGGGTGGCACCCTCGCCAGAGACCCCGCCCATCTCTACCCAGCACTTCCCTGCCCCCACCTGCATCACTTCCACTATTAGGTATCCAGTTCCATGGATTATGGCATGAAGGACTATGGTCCAAGTGTAAAAAGACCACACAGGATCACTGATACCTGGAGCAGTTTGTAGCCATCAATACCCTGATGTAACTTAATCCAGTGATTACTGGCAGAGGGGAGGGCGCTAAAGAGACAGAACACAGGACAGGTGTGTTTTAACAAAAAGAAAAGGGAAGGAGGTGGCCCCTGGCCTGAAACAGTGCTCCGACTAAGGAATGCTTAGTCTAAGCTCTGACTCCTCACTCTGGAGGCTAGCCTTGGAAACCTGGGACCCAGAGGAAGTTAAAAGTGATGAAGATATATGGATAGAGAAACATACTGCACCAAGTAGTGAAAACTCTTGCAAGCTAGCTTACTATTACATTTTAAAAATTTTTAAAGAATGTATTGGCTTGTGAAACCCAAAGGTCGGAAGGCGCTCTGGCCTCAGGCCCAGCCATCTGTCTTACCTGCCTGGCTCTGATTTGCCCTGGGCTAGCTGTATTCTCCTCAAGGACAGCAAGCACAATCCAGAGCTGCCCCAGGCTCACGGGCCAGCGGCTTGGCCCCTCCCAGCCTAAGGAGAGCTCCTTCTTTCTAAAGTGCAAGGCTGGCCTCTGATTCGCCATCCTAAGATCATGTGCCCTGCTTTAACTAATCCTTGTGCTCTGATTGGCCAGGTCTAGATCACGAGCTTTCTGGAGCACCATTAGACTGACAACCACAACTTTCAATAAGGAGGCTGGTTTCGTCAGATCAGAGCCAATCACATTCCTACCTCCGAAGCTGCTGCACAGTGGGGGTTCCGGGAGGCCAGCCACTCTCTCAGGTGCTCCAGGGCCTTGGCTCTCGTGGAAGAGTGGGGACTGCTGGAGGGAACCCAGGCTCTCCAACGCTGAACAATACAGTTTCCTCTGGAAGGGAGCTGTCAAAAACGCCATCTCAACTCGCGTCATTCTCTAGTTGTCTGTTATGTGCCGACCGCCTCCTCCCGTGTGAATTTTAGCTCTGTGAAGTCGGAGACTCCGAATGTTTTCCTGCTTGCGGAATCCCCAGCACTTGGCACACGGTACAGGCTCAGTAAATGTGTACGTGTGCACGACTGAAGCCTAGAGTGCGCCTGGGGATGCCCTGTGAGTCTCACCTCTGCTCAGGGTGGCATTCCCACTGCCCTTCCGGGGCCCAGAGACAAGCTCGGGGCAACGGCGAGCAGTCACCCCTTCCCCTGGGCCACCTGCGCACAAGGGAAACGTGCCAGGGATAGCGCCTGCCTCTCTGGCTCCAGGTACTGCGGGGTCCTGCATTCCCTACCCCTGCAAAGGCCTGCTGACACTTCGCTGAGGTTAAGCCATAGAGGTGTGATGCCCCTAAACCGGAGAGCAGCTAAGGGCAGCTGCACGTGAGGGGTTAAGGGCCTGTGTGGGTGTGCGTGGGGGCAGTAGAAGGCCAGAGCAAGGATTCTGGGAGCTGCATGGAAGGAGGTTCTGCTGGTGCGAGGAGATAGCAGAACAGGAAGGGGAAATGGCAAATGGCCTAAGCAAAGCTCTGCTCCCAGATCGTTCACTCCCTCTGTCTCTGGGAGGTAACAAGGGGATGAGGAAAGGTTGCTGCCGTTGTCTTCTTTTCTGCACAGACACCTGTAATCAAGGGCTCCATCAGACTTCCTGTCCCTGCGTGGTAGCTGCTTGCCACAGTGAGAACCTCAGCTCCAGACTGGAGTTGCCTAGCAACTCGGAATCCTGAAAAGAAAGCAAGAAAATAGAGGAGCCAGACAGAAAGGGCAGAGGGAAGTGGGCCTGGCAGAGGAAGGAATTAATCAGGAACAAACAGCCTTATGCACAGGCTCAAAGCACAGGGCAGCTTCACAAGTCCTTAGGACCTCTCCACCCCAGCCTCTTGCTGGCTTCTCACCCTCTATTAGGTGCCTGCCAGTCTCCACTGGGGATACTTCTTTTCAAACTGCTTACCTCCCTTTAAATGCAAATCCTCTGGAGAGGGTTGTCCCATTTCGATGTGGGAAGAGCTTATCAGACCCTTTGGGCAGGAGAGAAGAGGAAATGGGAAATGCTTCTAATCCCATTCTAATCCATCCTGTGTGTTTTACTCTATTCTATAGCAATTTGGTCCATTTCATTCTTCTCCATTCTAAGTCTGTCCACTGGTGCAGGGCAAAGGTGTCAGACTCGGGTGTTTGGCAGCCACCTGTGTGGCACTCAGTGAGCTGCTTACTTTAGGGAGCCTCTCAGTTCTGTCCAAAATAATCCCAAGTCATGGATTGTTGTGAAACCCATTAAGCAAAATCCTGCAATTGAGAATATCTGGCACAATATTTGACAGGTAGACAGCACACAGTACATGCTAGTTTCCCCTACTGAAGAGTGGAGTCATAATGTCATAGTCATTGGGACCCCTGGGGTCTGTGTAGCCCTCCCACTTTGGTGCAAATTAACCAGACTCTAAATTTTGGAGGTGAAATTTAGTCTTGGAACCCAAAAGTGACTTCAGTCCTTGCTCTTAAGGAACACTCTGTGGGCAACGCAGAACCCCAGCTGCCAGGAGAGTCAGAGAATAGGCAATGGCACAATGTTCTGCTCCTGAATTAATCAGTTGTTCCATTGTCTTTATTTTTCCAGCACCACTGGGACTATTCTTGCATCGGTTGCCTTTGATGGGTCCTTTTGGTGAACCTATGGTGGTGCTTCTGGTGCATCTCCCTGTCATCACGGCTGCAGGAGTCAGGGCTCGGGTTAAGAATTTGTCTGGAATTGGGTTTGCCATTTTCCAGGTTGGGGGTCAGGCCTCTGGACAAAACCAGGGCTTAAAATTTCACTCGCAAATGGAATTAATGTACAAACTAACAACGTTGTGTTTATCCATCCATCTATCCTGTACTTACTGAGTTGGGCCTAGCACTGCACTAAATGGAGAGATCACATGGAAAAGAGGATACAGCCAGAAACAGCCTGAGTTTTCTGCCCAATAAGAGAACACCGGAGAATAGCACATTATTCAAATCCAAACAGAACAATTCCTTTTGTCAGGGCAGGAATAGTTCAGAGGAAATGGAGATGGCCTGGTCAAGACAGAGGTCTCCTGAGGCAGAGGGAACTTTTTGAAGCTCCCCTTCCTTACCCAAACTGATGAAAACAGTTTGCAAAAGGTAATATGATCTTTTCTAACTTCCACATTTCTGGACCCAGCTGAACCCTGGAAAACAAGCATACCTAAGAATAGAAAGAAAAGGTACAGGCAAGCAAGGACCCCCAAAGCTTGAAGGATAATTAGAGCTGATGGAGAATTAACAGGAGAGGAAAGAAGAGGGAACACGAATGCCCCAGTGTCATTTCTACAACTACCTGTGTGGGTGTTTGATGAACAGTGTCATACAGCATCTTGGCCTTGAGTCTTCATTTATTCACTGCTCTCAAGTTAGAGCAGTTCTGTCCTCTATGTTGCCAAGGCATGTGTGATTTTTGAGTGTTCGAGTGTGCCTGCATGTATGATGTGTTGGGGTGGACGTCTGTGTGCTTGTTAAGGGAATGAAAGGACATCTACAGTGCAGGCAGGTAGAGTCTGAATTGTGTGGATATGTAATACTGTGTGGATTCATGATGAAAAACACCCTGATATTAAAACAAGAACTGGCTTGAAAGCCAGAAATTTCTGGGACCTTTAGAAATGTCCAACAGTTTTGTTTCTTTTGGTGCCTCTGTCCAACTGTATTCCTGAGACAAGTCTTTAAGCAGAGAGATGGTCTGAGATAAGAGCTTCTCTGAGCTGCCCAGAGTCGTCCTGGTGATTATCAGAGCTACCCACACCATGGCTGTGGTTAGATTTCATGTTTACCTCAAGTGGGATGGTCTCATCTATCCATGGGTGACCTACTTTCAGGGCAAGGCAGAAAACAAGGGCATCAGAAGTTGGCTCTCTGTCTGATGGTTAATTCCTAAGGAAAGATGCTGCCAAGGGGAGGAACCCCATGGGCCATCCCTCCCTGACCTTTATTTCTGTCCTACTCAGGAAGTTTCTTAATACCTCCAGTGTATGGCTTTTCATGTCCATTCTTGGCCTTTGTCTGTGCTATGCCCTGCACCAGGAATGTTCTCCTCCGTCCTTCTCTGTCTGTCCAAACCTCTGCATCCTGCTAGGCTCACACTGCACACTCTCTCCACTTCTGCTCCTGGACTGTCTGTGTGAACCACTCCTCCAGAATTCTATTCTATCTCTAATTGTTTTCCATCTGAGTTTTGCCTTTCCAGTTGAGGCACCTCCTCCCCCGCCACACTCCCTGACTTAGGCCGAGCTTTTAATAAAACCTGCTTCCCTTGAATTAACTCTGTAGCAGTGCTGTAGTGTTTACAAGAAGCCACTTGCCATGAATTACATAACTCAAGCTTCACAATACTCTTTTCAGGAAAGCAAGAAAGAGCTTATTATCCCCATGTTACAGATAAGAATGGTGAGGTTCAGAGAGATTAGTGATTTATTCTAAAGTCATATAGCCAGGCTAGCAAATCCAGCCAGCCAATCCCAATGCTATTCTTCTCACTATAGCAGTAGTGAGACAGCCAGGCATTTCCTAGATACCACTTACCTCCTAATCTCAACTATTTGTTCTCCTCATAGCTCAGGGCCGTCTAGGTAATGCGTCTTTCCAGCTGCCTCCTGTCTTGAGTATCTGAAACCCCATCCGCAATGCTAAATCCTTGGCTAGTATCTACCCCAGCCAGAAGGGAAAGAGGTTTGGAAATTCAATCACTGTTGCTAAAGTTTGATGAGGGATTAAAACAGAAGCACTTAAAAGTTGACTTAGAATGGGTAACAATCCCTTAATCTACTCCCTGTCCACCACAATAGCAGAACATCTGAGGAGAATGATCCGTTGGACCTGTGTTGTTTGGTATGGTGGCCACTAGCCACGTGTAACCACTGAGCATTTGAAACAAAGCTCATCCCAATTACAATATGCTTTAAGTATAAATAAACATGGGATTTCAAAGATTTAGCATGAAGAAAAAGATGTAAAATTTCTCAATAATTTTTATAACATTTTGTTAAAATTTGGAGATTTTACATATATTAAATTAAAAGTATATTAATAAAATTAATTTCACCTGCTGCTTTTTACTTTTTTAATGTGGCTATTAATACATTTAAATTATGTATGTTGCTCACATTACATTTCTTTTGGAGTCTTAGTGTGGACAATAGGGCTTTTCTAGTACTTCAAATAACTCCACATGCAGGTTATTTGAAGGTATGCTCAGATTATGCTTGAGGTTCCATTATCTGCAGCAATAAGAATTCAGGACAGAATTCTTCTAGAAGATGGTGCTTGATTACTCCCAAAAGGAGCCAGCTGTCAGCTTCTTGGGCCTCCCAGGGTTGATGGTCTGCCCCACCACAGAAAGACCCAGCATCCCCAGCTGAGCCCAGACTGAATTCCCTGAGTCAGGCTCCCCACCTGGGCTGGGAGTCTCTCTAATGCTTCTGTCTTCCTGGCTCCCGAGGGAGGGCCTCTAGTTAAAGTCATGCCTAAAACTCCCAAATCTGCCATGGAACACTGAGAGGCTATGCTCTCTATGGAATCTTCTGAGAGATTGCTGACTTTGACCAAAACAAAAGATATCAGAATTAAAGGCTGTTTAAATCAAGGTTAATATTTAATTGGAGTGGAATCTGGGGCCTGCATTGATTGAGTCCTTGCAGGGAAAAGCCACCTCCCTTAAATAGCATAATCCAAACTTCCTAAGCTGGCACTGGAAAGAGAATCTATTTATAAAAGGCAACTTCTGCCTAGGGTCTTAAGTATGCCTCCAAACTTTTTCTTCACTTTAAGGATCTGACATTATTATCAGCATGCTGGCCTAAAGTGAATGCTACTTCCCCTTTGGACAGCATGCTGCTAGACTCAGGGTCAGTTCAGGGAACCAGAACCATTGAGCTGAAATCAGTGGTCAAGTCCTGGACAAGAAAAACCCAGTCACCTTTTATTCATAGACCACCTTCAATGGGACTACTTACATCTCATGTCCTTGTCACCCCTTGATGGGATGGGGAAAGCCCCTAGAACTACAGTTTGTTTCCAAAGATTCCACATAAACCAAAAGAGGCCACTGCTGGCCTCAGCTGTGCCAAGAAGCTCTGAATGAAGCAAAAACAGAAACACACAATCAGCCATTTTCCTACAGAGGAAAGCCTGAAGCCCCCTGGAACGTGAAGCCACAAAGCCAGGAGAGTCTGAAGATCTCAGGCTGCCCCTCAGTCCAAGGTGGGGATAAGGGACACATAATGATGTCATTTCATATGATTAAAAATATATTGCATAAATAAGGCCAAGGAAAATAGAATAAAATATAAACTAAAAATAAATGTTTGAGTCAACTCATCTTTAATGCTTTTCTGTGTAACATCTATTTTGTATAATGGAATATGACTTTCATACTCCGACTGCAAATTTAACCTTGGCCACAAGTTATGATGTACATTACAATACACTTTTATTATGTTACACAGTATTGTGGTGGTTTTTTTAATCTATTGCTAAGCCCCTAACAGTATGTCTGCGTCAGTGAAGCCCATCTGTCACAACCACAGTGGAGACATTATTATGTAAATAGTTCTAGGGCCTCCTTTTGGGGGAATTTAATATACTGTCCTAATATCCCAGCCGGAAAAAAAATGTTTATGAAAAAAATATATATTTTTTTGGTTTGTTTCGTTTGTAGAGAAAGGCAGGTTGAGTTGCTCAGGGTTTTTTTGTTTTTGTTTTTTTAATAGTCCACATCTCTTTTCTTCTCTCGCTCACAATGTCTTTAAAAGCTAATGATATGGCTCCTAATAAAATAAAATAAAATACATGAGAGACTTCTTTTAAACACACCAGCTGAAGTATAGGGCATTAATATCGCACCGCCTAGTGCATTAGCCATTTTTCCTATATTACAGTCATATTTCAATAAACTAAGTTTTCTTAGCAGGTGCCATCTTGGATTATTTCTTTATTAGACTGAGTTATAAAATATGCAGAAGGGTATGCTGAATTTTTTGTTATTTCTTGCCAGTTTTAAGCCTTTGCCAAAATCCATACATCTAAATTTTCCCTCTTAGAGGTGGAGAGCAACACTGGGAGGGGACGGACAGACACTTGTGCTTGCAGGGCTGAGGGAACAAGGGCAGGACCGAATGAAGTGTGGCTTGCAAACAGAAGATGCCAGTGTCCCAGGCTTCTTATTGCATCTTAATGAACCAAGCCAGGATTTTAGGGCAGCACAAAGAAAGGAGCTAATCATTGATGGGAGCTGGGCCACCTGGACCTCCCAGCCCCACATCAGCCAAATCCTGGCTTTTAATCAGGCCTCAAACATTCACTGAGCACTGGCCAAGCAGTGAGTTCTTTGAGAGAAGCACGAGAAGTGAATTACATACTCAAGAGCATCCACTGTGGATGAAGAAAGAACAATATGAGGATAAAGTGGTCACATGATGGTAAGGGTGGTTTCTACTAAGGGCAGTAAGAGTTGAACAGAGGAAACTACAGTGCAGAACTGAATAATCAAGGGAAGCTTCCTGAGGCAGTGAGGATTCCGCTAGGCCTTGAAGAAGTAGAATTTAGGTGGTTGGAGTGGAGGAAAAGTGCCCCCAGACATCACAACTCAGGCATGCATTTCCACCTGCTCCAGGCAAGAGAGAAGACACAATGAAGGCCCAGAGGCAGAAGGAACACAGAGGACTTAATAGTCCACAGTGGTATCACCCTGAATGCACCTGATCTCATCAGAGGGCTTGATATAGAGGCAATGGGATTAGAGAAGCAGGCTCTCCATCTTAGCTTGCTGGGATCGAGACAGGTCTGGCAACAAGATGGGGTAATTCCGCTGGGTGCCTATTTAAGAGAATCCTCTTACAATAAGCAGAAGTCAGGAAACCAAGCTTGATCCAGGACAGAGCAAGAGTGGTCAGTGACGGAAGGTCATTTTGAGGGCAGCATGACACTTGTCCCTCATACATGTCTCTCATTCCAGCCATGTCTCAGGTCGAAGGGGGAAAGGGGGCTATAAGGAAAATCAAGAAAATGCCACTTCACCAAAAATGCTGCCAGACGTTCCTACTTATGACCTCACCAACAGCATGTCACACACAGGGTAGTGAAGCATTCTCTGAAACCCTTCTCACTGCTTACAGGAAAGTGCCTACAAAACACCACTTGAGAAGCTAAGTGTCTTAGCAGAGGTTGTTTGTGTGCATCGGCAAGTGGTCATAGTGAATGTGACTCCATTCACCCACCCGCGCCATGTCCTCAGTATATATAGATCCAGGTAAAGGAAGGAACGGCTGACAAGTTCCCTGGGGCCCAGGTGGGAGACAGAATTCTTGCGCTAAGAGCAGCAACTTGCACCTGTCTGTGGCACGTGAGGACCATGTGGGTGAACGGCCATTCCTCTGCTCTCTGTTGTCCTCAGTAAGGATCCAGCTAGACAAAGCTGGTTTATTTTGGAGCCAGGCAAATAGGAGCCCAGAAAAAGTCCCTGTGGCTTGACTACACTAGTTACTCAGTTACTCTCTCCGCAAGGACCATGGCAAGAGTGTCAGGGAGGGAGAGCAGAAAAGGCCCCATCTAGGCGAGCCAGGAGCCTCAGTCCAGGCAGAGGAAAGAGTCCCACGTGGAGAATTAACTTACTCAATTCTTCCTGCGCACGTGTAGTAACTCCAGATGACCAGTGGAGAAGAAAGGGTGCAAGAAGGAGGTATGTGTGACTTTCCCAGAAGACTGAGCCTGGCGCTAGCTTTGAAGAGTCTTAAGAACTGGACTTGGGAGGAAGTGGGGAGCCCATGAGGAGCAGAGGATGGTCAGTGCCCAGGTGCCCCCTCATCCCACTCCCCAGAGCAGTCAAGAGCCAAGCATGCCTGGTCCCCCTTAACCAGGTTCAAGTCTCAGCTCTGCTGGTTGTGCTACATGCAATCTTAGGCTAATTTCACTGTCTTTGTGAGCCCCTGTGTCATCTTTAAGGAGGAGCAATGATGCTTACCTATTATGATTGTTGTGAGGGGTAGATGAAGATCAAATGGCATATAGTAGGTGTTCAACAAATGGTAATCTCATTCCTGCCTTGAAGGTCCACTTTGGTGGTTGGGATTTATAGTCCATGGACTCATAAATATATCTGTGGCATCTAGTTACATTTCAACCTGTGCTGCCTGGGGGTAGCAAATCTCACACAATGACCCCCACTCCAGGATCTCCTGCTAGAGCTTCCCCAGTGCTAGACATACCTTCCCAGGTCTCCCGTGCTCACCTGAGGACACATTAACTCCATGAGTCAGTGGCGAGCTTTTAGGAGGCCAAGTCAGGGCCTAAAAATGGTTGATTTCAAGAGGCCATATGAATTTAAGCCTGGTGCCACCACAGATGTAGGCCCAAAATTCCAGAAAGGGACCTTTGTCTCCTTAGTTTAGATCCCCAAAAACCTGCAAGGCTGCAAGGGAGGAGCACAGTGTTCCTACCCAGTCACTGGCCCTTTGGGGAGAATCTTAGCAGCGTGGGTGGGAGTGGAGAGCCTAGGTGGGAGGGGGTGCTTCTACAAGAGGACAGCTTCACTAGCACTGTGGCTAGCCCCAGAAGATGAATGACAGGAGCTGCCCTAGGCCACATCCAACAACAGGAGCTGAGGACTGTCTGCGTCCTCCCAGGCATCTCCCACTGGCCAAGCCTTCATTTCTGCCTCCTATTCTCAGCAGGGGGCCGAGTGGGTCCCCTGCAACCCCCCTTCATGCCCGCAGAAGTAAGGCCATGAGAGGTGGCCCAGCCTCACCTGGCTGCCCAGGATTCTGTCCCCAAGGCTATTGTCCTCAGGCACCATGGGAGTCAGGGAAAAGAAGGTGGTAAGGGAAGGAAAGGAAGAACCAGGAGATGGGCCATCTGTGGAAAGGACAGTGACCTTCCAAGAGAGATTTGCACAAGATCTCTTTTCTGCACAAGAACCTCTTTTTATCTAATAGCAGTTAGAACCTTCTAGGTCATGGGGCAGCTTCACAGTGATTAATTATCTGTCAGCTGAGAGGCAGTGGTGCAGTTGCCTGAGGGTGACACCCAGGGATGGGACCCCAGAAGAAACTAAGAGGATACCACAGTGGCTAGGGAAGCCTAGAGGACATGTTTTCCCTCTTGTTCAGGGCTAGAGTTAGGCTCTGACACCTGAAACCATCTGGTAGCCCCTCTCCAGGATAGACATAATTTCAGGGACCCCTCCAGTCAGACCCTACCACAAATCTGAGATGCTGCAGAAAGAGGAAAGTCAGTGAGGAGGGAATAACAGCTTCCAACTTCCATCTAAACTCTCTCTATCCAAGCTCAGAAATCAGATAACCAAGAATACTACAGTAAGATTGCGTGACCTACCATCTCTCCCAAAATCATTAAGAAGGGTCTTCAGTGTCTTATCCTACAGATGATGGGATTGACACTCAGAGAAGACTCACAGCTTGCCAAGACCACACAGGACTCTGTCCCCCTGACCCTGACTCCTATTTCTGGGTTCATTTAATAACCCCAGAGTTACTCAAAAAGAGGTCAGGGGAGCATTAGTACAGCTGTCCGCTCCTCCTGAGCCTGGAGTTGTGATGCCCAATAGCAACACTTCTTCTCCTGGCTGAACCTGGGATTGACCATGTCCAGAGCTGAGTTAGCTGTTTGGGCACAAGTGGCTGATTAGTAAGGGGAAAGCAAGCACTTTGGGAAAGGCCTAACTGGGCAGGCACACAGATGCGTATGGAAGAAGTCAGAGGAAGAGGCAGCTCCATTTGGAAACACCCCCACCAGGATGCAGATGTTCCAGCAGCTTTCTGGGCAGCAGGCCTGGCAGGAAGCTGCTCTGGCTCTGACCCCAAAACCCCCTTCTCACCCTTTCACTCTTTTCACTCTGCCCTCCTCCCTCCCTCCCCAACTGCCTTCCTCTCTCCAGGCTCTTTCCCCCCACCCCCACCTTCTCTTCCCTTTGCGGCACTTCTCACTCCCTCTGTCCCTCATACTCTATCTTGTCCCCTTCTCTCCCTGACATTTGTGAGGACAATCTCCCTCCCTCTTTTCCTCTCTCTCTTCCACTTCCTCCATATCTAGCCATTCTGGTACTGAGTAGTTCATCTGGAAAGAATAGCCAGTGTGGCAATGTCTTAGTGTCTTGGGCTTTTTCTTCTGGCCAAAACCAGAGAGTGCAGACACAAGCAAAATATGCCCAAGAGGAGAGGAGGAAGAGAAGAATCTTATCTAAGGACATGTTCCATTTTTATATTCCCTCCATATGACAGATGGATTGAAAAAGAGAAAGATTGTCAGTCGGTTAAGCATCCAGAACTCACAGGGCACAGACATGGAATGATTTGCTTTTTCTCCAATCCCTGTTTTCAAACAGGTCCTGTTCAATTCCCTTTTCCATCCTTAATGATGACCTAAGCACATCTCATTGCTGTCTAATCACTTCCAAATATTAAAAAGTACAAATGAATGGAGGCTTACTTAGAACTCCATGGTATATCCAATATAAGTATCATTTCCTCCCCTCCCCAGCATTGGCCAGGCCATGGCTCAAAGGACAAAGAGATGAGAGAGGGAGCTCTGTTACTCTTAGGATACCTCCTACTCCCCCACTCTTTAGTACGTTATGACAAAAAAGGATAGATACCAAGATGGAAAGTGACAAATATCTTTTACAGATATGGTGCTGGGGTGGTTCTTCCTTGAATTCACTTACCATTACTCTCTGCTGGCTTCTAAACCTCAGCTTACTCACTCTCCCATGGTGGGCATGGTGGAGTCTTGGAAGACTACCCACAGGGGCTACCCCTGCACATTGCCCTAAGGTGGGAGGTTCAGCTCCACTTCCACCTCTCAAAGCCTCTCATCACCCTCTCTACCTCTGCAGTGGAGGTTTCTTCTCCAGGCAGCTAACTTGTTGGTGGACCAGACAGTGGCAGGTTCTGTAGACAAAAGGGTATGCGTGCTGCAGGTACAACCCAATGTCTACATCTTGGAATATTTCCTGGCTGGGACACCCAGGACTCTGTGTTCTAGTCCCTCACTAGCTAGCTCTGTATGTCAGTTGATCTTTGAAGTATGGCAGAGCTGAATTCAAATTCTAGTTCACAACATGCTCATTGCGTGACTTTGGGCCAGCTATCACCCTCTTTTGCACCCCAGTTGCTTCATCTGCAAAATGAGGGTAATAATATCATCCATCCAGGGCTGCTAAATATGATCACACTTAGGCATAGGGCTGGCACAAAATCAATATTCAGTAAGTGATAAGCACATTATCTTACCTCTCGCAGTCTAATTTTCCCCATATTTAAAATAAAAATGAGATGATGAGTTCCCAAGTTCCTTCTCAGCTTTGGATTTTATGGAGAGTGCACACACTTTTCTCCTCTATTGAGGTATTAGCTATGTCCATGCAGGAGGGGACACAAATATCCTTCCATGCCTGCCCACATGAGCATCCTGAGCTGAGAGGCTAGGGGACTCAGCTATGAAACACTCATTCCCTTTATGGATCAGTTAGCATCACTCAGGGCTTGGGCTACACACCCAAGCTGGACCTCTCACTAAGCCTAAAAAGTAAGGTCAGTTCAGTATTGTCCACATGCAGAGCTAGAGATGGGATACCCAGAAGACACATCACCAAAGGATCAGGACTGCCATCTGTGTATCTGGAAAACAGTAATTTCTTACTGTGATATTTTTGTTTCTTAAAGTCACAAACCACAGATTAACCACACAAGCCATATCTAGGAGATGGATCAAGAATTGCAGTATCATTCTCCTACCACATTTTGGGGAATTGAAGAATTAAAAAAAAGAACTGCTTTTGCTCAAGGTCACACTGTCTGTAATCGAAACTCTCTTTGTCCTGAACTTAGTCTCCTGGCCAAATTGCCTCTGAAACACTTTCTCCCTCTCCTGGGCCATCCCTCAGGCTCTGCTAGGAACAAGGACAGGAGATCTAAGATCTCGAAGGTGCCTTTAACTTTGTTCTTTTTACAAGATTTTCAGACTCTGGGAGCCACTGAGACTCCTGGAGGGAAGAGCAGAGCTTTGCAAGTTTGGAATGACTTTAGTTCAAAGCATTCTCCACTCTCCCTGTGTTCCCAGTGAAGACAAAACCCAAGAACCCTGGGATACCAAAAAGACCTCAAGATTATGCTGGTATTTCCTGAAAACTCACAGAGAACAGGGCCATGCAAAGGACATGTCAACAGCTTTTTTGATGACTTCAATATAAGTGAACCAGAAAAAGATGGATTAAGTTTCCCTTCAAATACACATGTGCTGGAGAGTTGCAGCTGAGAAAATGCTTAGACCCATGCATTTCCAAGGGCTGGTCAACTCCAAACGGAGTGGGATGTTTTGCTGAGTCCCAAACACTGACTTCTCTTCCTGTCCCTAAAAATAACTGAGCTGTCCAGCTGTTGGATAGATATTTTCTCCTTTGGTTTTTGTTTCATTTGATTTTCTCACAAAGTATCAGGGTGATAAATGACTTCAAAACCTAGTAGAATGTTCTGGGGGAATTAGGCATTCAGAAAAGTAAAAAGTAAAAATAAAAATCTGCCACAATCTCACATCATTGCCCTCACCAGGCATTCTGTCCTTTGAACATTACCTGTCATTACCTACCCATCCGTCAATGTCAACCCCAAGATCTGTTTCCTCTGGGAACATTTTGGGATTATTTTGGTCCTCATGAATATAGAAATCAATCACTGAAACAAGTTTTTGAGCACCTAGCATGTACCCACAGTGACTGTCTAAGACAAGGCCCTTGCCCACAGTGGGTTTATGACATAATTAAGAAGCTCCTCCAAACTCATGAAGGAATTAAGAGGTAATAACAGATGGTACAGGTAGGTAAAAAGGTATGATACAAGAATAGGGGCTTTAGGCCTTCCGAGAATAGAGAAGGCACTGTGTGTATCAAAGAAGGTTGGAAATCATAATAACCAACATCCACTAACTGTTGTGTTTTGGGGACTTTCACAGATGTTTTCTCTGGACCTCCACAAAAGCCCTTTAACACAGACAGGGTATTGGTCATACAGATGGGAAATAGAGACTTGGAAATATTAAGTGTCTTATACAAGGTCATTAGTAAGTGGTGGAGCAGGTGTAGAGACAGACTAAAGGCTTATAACCCAGGCACCTGTGCCTTAATGCCACACCAGTTTTTGAAACAGTTTGTTAAAATTTGATAGGTAGATAACTATGGCCTTATACTGCAGATGATTGGAATCTCTGTGACATTTCTGAATATATCCAAAGTTGACTTGCGCACCCCCACCTCTCCATTTTGCTAATGAATTACACCCATCTGGAATTTTCTCGTCCTTTCTCCCATTCCTAAAGATTCAGCACAACTTGTACCTTGGATTTCCCCAGCCTAAAATGTTTTCTCCTTCTTTGGAATAAATAGGACTTAATGACTGTATCTCTCACATGTCAACTAATTATGTACTGGGAATCACATCACTTCTGTTTTCTTGTACTTTTACTTAAAGAATCTTAGGTTATTATTTAGCACATCTATGTCTCATCTTCTGCAGAGATTAGCTGCTCTCTGAGGAGAGTTTTTATGCCTGATACATGGTCCCAACTGTTTTGAGAGTGGTCCAATGCCATGCCTAGTGAATATGTGTTGATAGGAGTGAAAATCTCCACCCTATGCTGAGTCCTGCATCGGCAGGCCCCGCTCCCATCTTGGTGTAGAACTCTCCATCTGCAAGTTCTACATACTTCTCAAGCTCCTTGTGTTGAAAATGTTACCATCTTCCTCTAAAACTAGCTTCTCTTCCAGAGGTTTCTCTTGCTGCCAGAAGCAATGTAATTCTCCCAGTCAGGCTCCAAAGGTGATCATCAGTTTTGATCTTGATGCCCTAGGGTACTGTTGATT
Source organism: Symphalangus syndactylus (assembly GCF_028878055.3). Lineage (NCBI taxonomy): Eukaryota > Metazoa > Chordata > Mammalia > Primates > Hylobatidae > Symphalangus > Symphalangus syndactylus. Next base: position 49,048,158 of record NC_072423.2, read on the forward strand.
GTTCATTGAAGTTTCTTATAAATAAAAGGTGCCCTACCTTGTACTGGATGATCTGGCAGAGATCAAAGAAAAAGCAAATTCCTAGGAGAGCTCCCAAGCAAAGAAAGGACAAGATACACAGGGAACAAATTAGACAACAATGCAGGCTTTTGTGTGACCAGTTCACACTGCCAATGCCATACTTCAGAAGTGGGGAAGATGAGTTTGTGTTGAATTAGCCCACAGATGCTTCCTGGGAAAGTATTTGAGTAATCCCTGGAGGCAGGGAGGACTGAGTTGAGAGAAGGAGAAGGGGAAGCCTCTGGGGGCAGCCCTGTGGGGAGAAATGAGAAGATAAATGCCGGTCCCTACTCTCAGGCATCAGAAGTTGTCCAGTTGAAGACAAAGGGAAACTGGTATAGGGAAGTACTTGAAATCCAGATGGAGAATCAGTCATGTCCACTGGGGCTATTTTAGGGAGCTAAGAAAAAGATACCAGAACTAACATTCAGAACCTCAACTTGCTCTTCCTCCTCTTCCAGAACAAAGCCTGGTGTAGTCAGAATCCCCATGGCAGGATTCTGGGGTTATTCTCACCTTGCCATGGTGCATGTGCAGGCACATGTCAGAAAGAAATAGTACTCAGGGCAGGTCCCCCACACGATGCCTTTGAGAACCTCTTCTCCTTCCCCCAGAGCTTGACTCCCAGCTTGGCTTGGGGTGCCCCAAAATCAGGAACCGCAGATCAGCCTCCTGGAGGCTGGAAGGATAGGGGCAGCTGAGATCACTGGGTTTCAACTTTAGTGATGGGTTATTATCATTGCCCCTAAATGATTTTTCAAAGGCACAGGAAGAAGTCAGTCAACATTCTAAGTTCCCACCTGGAGGAGGCATTAGGAACTGTCCTGACAATCCCACTTCTCCTTTCTTTCCTTGCTACCACAGCCATGAAAAAATACTTCCAGGCCCGGAGCAGTGTCTCAAACCTGTAATCCCAGCACTTTGGATGCCAAGGCAGGTAGATCACTTGAGGGAGTTTGAGACCAGCCTGGCCAACATAGTGAAACCCTGTCTCTACTAAAAATACAAAAATTAGCCAGGCGTGGTGGCAGGCGCCTGTAAACCCAGCTACTTAGGCAGGCTGAGGCATGGGAATCACTTGAATCCTGGAGGCAGAGATTCAGTGACCTGAGATCACACCACAACACTCCAGCTGGGGAGACAGCGTGAGACCCTGAAAAAAAAAAAGAGAGAAAGAAAAGAAGAAAAAGAAAAGAAAAGAAAGAAGGAAGGAAAGAAGGAAGGAAGGAAGGAAGGAAGGAAGGAAGGAAGGAAGGAAGGAAGGAAGGAAGGAAGGAAAAACAAAAACAAAACAAAAAAAATAAAACCTTCCATACCAAGAAAAGAGACTCACAGGGAGCATAAATGACTGAGGGTTCCAACTCCTAATGTTTTATTTATTTATTTTATTTTATTTATTTATTTGCTTATTTTACTGAGGGGCATAAGGCAGAAAACAGAGACCAAGGCATGTTTCATAGCAGGAGTGGAAGTGTATTTCAAAAGGCTTTAAAATAGGAAAAAAAGCAAAGTACACTTGGAAGGAACCCAAGCAGGCAACTTGAACAAGTGCCCCCAACTCCTAAGACCTGAAATTCATCTCAGCATTCACACTGAGTTGACAGCTCCCCAAGGCTGCTCCTCACAGTGACTAAATGTGGCAGGGATTCTAAGGAAGACCTGCTCCTGGGAAAGAAAGGACTCTCCTGTTGATGGACTTTGGCTCATCGACACCCTGCAGCTTTGTAGAACCTTCCTTAGATTAATCCAGAACATTTCCACTTATCTTCTTCTCTCCACTAAGTCAGACATGCAACAAACCAGTTCTGACAATTCTCCACCTTCCCTGGTTTCTTCTCTTTTTCCTATCACAGAGGAAATTCCCTACTTCACCTCTCCCTGGGCTCAGAGAGCAGACAGGGAAGAGACTGCCAATGAATTTATCCTTGCAGAGGTGCCAGGCAACATCCACCAGATCTGTCTATGTCTACAAGCAGGTAGGTAATATTCCTTAATCCAAGAAGAATTCAAATTATTTATGTCACTGTGAATAAGGGGCACTTAAAAAATCTCAGCCAGAGTTTATGTACTGCCATCACAGCTCCAAATCCCCAGAGTATTGCTCCTCCTGCCCCCACAGTTGCAGAGACTAATGGAATGGGTAACATAACTGCAGACAAACTCTGAGGTGACTAATGATTTCAGTCTGTTCTTTCTTTTTAACACGTCTTCCAAAATGCTTTGCTTTGCAGAACAAAATAGTAAAAACAGGAAAAAAATTGGGGGGAAAATATTTATTTTGCTTTTACATAAAATAGTTCTAAAATGTGTAGACCTAGATGGTCAGGGAAAAAAAAAAAGGAAGAGGAGATGGGGACAAGAGGGAAGAAGAGAAAAAAGAGATAGAAGACAAGTGTTGTTTACCTCTCAACTCTGACCCACCTCTTTTGTATTGCAAAATTATATCACATGTACAGAAAATAACCTAAAATATAAGCGTCTACTTTAATAAGTAGGTACAAAATGAGCACTCGTGTAACTACTACCCAGGTCAACGTAAAAACATGTCTGAGCATTCCTGTTTGATTTGGTTTTCTTTATAACCTTATCAACAAATTTGTATTCCTGAACACTATAGTTTAATTTTGTCTGTTCCTTATGTACAAGGAATCACACATGTATTCTTCTGTGTTTGGATTCATTGGCTTAATGTTTGGTTTGTAAAATTCATCTATGTTTTGCATGTTGCAGTAATTTGCCCATTTTCATTGTTGTACAGTATGCCTGTATCTGAAGAGACCACATTTTATATATCCATTCTATCAATAATGGATATTTGAGTTGTTACCAGCTTGAGCTATTGCAAATCATCTCTTGGCATATGTGTGCATGAATTTGTGCTGACTGTATACTTAGGAATAAAATTGGTAAGTCATAGGGCGTGTATATCTTCAGCTTTGGGAAGTGTAATTTTCCAACATTGTTGTGTCAGTTTATACTCTCACCAGTGGTGTATAAAAACTCTGATTGCTCTGCAGTCTTATGAAAACTTGTCATTAACAGGTTTTTAAAATTCCTATCCTATTGTTATGTAGTGTTATCTCACTGTGGTTTTAATGTTCATATTTCTCATTATTTCTGATTACTAATGAAGGTCGACACATTGCCATGTGAACACATTGTTTTTGTGTGGGATCCCTGTTTAAGTCTCTTGCCCATTTTTCTGTTGCACTGTCTTCTTTTATTGATCTGTAGGAGTACTTTATTCTAGAAACAATATTTTTTGTTACTTATATGTGTTATATATATGTGTCCCTCCCAGGGTTGCATCTTCACTCTCTGGAGGATTTATTTTGATGATAGAAATTCTACAGTTGAATATAGATAAATTGACAAACTTTTTCTTTATGACTGATGTTGTTTGTTTCCTGTTTAAAAATCTTCCCCTCTTCTGCAATTATGAAGATACTCTCTATCGTGCCTTTCATAAGATTTACTGTTTTGCCTTTTACAATTGTATACTATTAATATTTAATATATTAATTTTATACACAATTTTTACAATTTATAAGTTGTAAATTTATAATTTACAATTATATACACAATCTATATGGTTTTTTTGGAATAGTGTTAAGTAGGGGTGAAAATGTTTTTAATTATATGGAGATCTATTTTGTTCCCAAAGCACTTATTCAAAACACCATCCTTTGCCCACTGCAATAGGTGCCATATTTGTCATAAATCAAATAATACATGCATGGGTCTGCATCTATTCACCTATTATTACTATAATACTATACTATCTTAATTTTTATAGCCTTAAAATAAATCTTAATATTCAACAGAATAAATCTTCTTCAAGTGTGTCTTGTCTATTCTTAGCATAATTTATATCTTACTTTTTTTTAGATTTATTCTTAGTATTTTATGTTATATTTTGATGCTACAATAAGTACTATATTTTAAATTTTATTTTGTAATTATTTATACCTGGTATTTAAAAATCAATTGGTTTTTGAATACCGTTTATTTAAAAAAGTGCTAAACTCACTTGTAAATGCTAGTAACTTATCTGTAAATTTGTTGAGATATTTTTACATACAAAATAATATAACCCATATATAAATACAATTTTATCTCTTGCTTTCCAATTCAAATAATATTTATTTTTCAACTTTTCCTGATGCATTGCCTAGGACATGCAATATAATGTTCAACAGAAATGATAATAGTGAGTACCTTGGTCTTAGTCATAATCTCAAAAACAAAATCTGTCAACATTTCTACGAAAGAATTATTAAAGATGTGGTTCTTGTACATATTCTTTATCAGAAAGATTACCCTTTATTACAAGGAAGTTTATACTTATTCCTAGTTTGCTAAAGACTTTTTATCATAAATTTTATCAGACATTTTTCCTGTACCTATAAAAATAATTTTTTTCTAGTGTATTCTACTAATGTGAAATACATTAATTTATTTTCAGATATTGAATCAATTCTGTATTCACAGAATAAATTCACATGAGAGATGACAAATTATTTTTTCTACATATTGTTGGATTTTGGTTTGCTATTATCTTATTTATTATTTTTGTCCAAATGTTTAGGAGAGGCACTGACTTGTAATATTTCTTTCTTTTTTTTACACATTTTAGTGTCACATTTATGATGGCCTCATAAACAAGTTAGAAAATGTTTCTCTTATCTTGTCCCTCTAAGAAGAGTTTGGTTAAAATCACTACTATTTCTTTCTTATTATACATATTTGGGAAAATTTACTAGTGAAATAATGTTTCAGAAGTTTTCCTTTTGGGGAAATTACAAATTAAATTTATTTATTAACTAATGTATTTATTAGCAATTCAAATTTTCAATTTTTTTTATATTTAGTAGATGGCTTTTCCTAAATATTTGTCATTTCAAATAAACTTTCAAATTTATAATATACTCCTTTTTTTCTTTTTTATGTTAATTGGATCCATGATAATAGTTCCTTTTTTGTTGTTTGTGATCTTTCTCTTTTTTCATGATTAATCCCATCAGGAGTTTATCAGTTATTATATCCTTTCCAAAGACTGATTTTTTTTATTTCCAATGATCCACTATTTTGTGTGATTATTTTTAGTTTTATGTTTTCTGTTTTATCTTTATTATTTTATTCCTTTTACATTCTTTGCGTTCATTTTGAAATTGTGTTTCTAACTTTTAAAATGGATGCTTATATTATTTTCAGCCTTTCTTTTTTTTTCTAATATGCACATTTACGGGCATAAGATTTCCCCAGTAAGTACTTCTTTCGCCATACTCTACAACTGTTGAAGTATTTTATATTTATTATACTCCAGTTTCAAGTATTTGCTATTGTGCTTTGTGACTTCTTCCTTGAACAGTGGGTTAACTAGAAGTACATTTCTTTCTTTCTTTCTTTAACCTTTAAGCTCAGAGACACATTTGCAGGTTTGTTACATAGGTAGACTTGTGTCATGGTAGTTTGTTACATAGGTAGACTTGTGTCATGGTGGTTTGTTGTACAGATTATTTCATCACCCAGGTATTAAGCCTAGTACTTACTCATTAGTTATTTTTCCTGATCCTCTCCCTCCTCTAACCCCCCACCCTGCAATAGGCCCCAGTGTGTGTTGTTCCCCTCTATATATCCACGTGTTCTCATCATTTAGCTCCCACTAATAAGTGAGAACATGTGGTATTTGGTTTAAAAGTACATTTCTTAATGTCCAGTCAAATGAAGATTTTTCTAGTTATCATTTTATTTGTCTTGATTATTTGTGTTTTTATCAGAGAACATAGTCTATATGATTTCAATGCTTTGAAATGTTGGGATTTGTTTGATGACTCAGAATGTAGTCAAACTTTATCAATGCTCTTGTGTGCTTGAAAAGAATGTACATTTTTTTTTTTTTTTTTTTTTTGAGACAGAGTCTCACTCTGTCGCCCGGGCTGGAGTGCAGTGGCACAATCTCGGCTCACTGCAAGCTCCGCCTCCCGGGTTCACGCCATTCTCCTGCCTCAGCCTCTCCGAGTAGCTGGGACTACAGGCGCCCACCACCACGCCCGGCTAATTTTTTTGTATTTTTAGTAGAAACGGGGTTTCACCGTGGTCTCGATCTCCTGACCTCGTGATCCGCCCGCCTCGGCCTCCCAAAGTGCTGGGATTACAAGCGTGAGCCACTGCGCCCGGCCGAAAAGAATGTACATTCTATAGTTAGCTGCAGTGTGCCATACACATATACACAAACACACACATTTATATATTTTTATGTAAACATTAATATTTTAAAAAATCTTTAATATCCCCACTCATTTTCTTTTCTGTTTGTTCTCTCAGTTAATGAGAGAAGTAAGCTAAAATACATATTATGAGAGTACATTTGCTCATTTCTCCTTTTAGATTTGTCCATTTTTACTCTAGTTTAAGCTCATATTTTAGCTGTATTTAAAGGTAGAATTGTTATTTTTCCCAGTAAGTTGAATCTTTTATAACTAAGAAATTCTTACTGTCTCTAATAACATTTTTGCCTTTAAGCCTACTTTTTCTAATCTTAATACATAGTTCCATCCTTTTAACTTTTTGATATCATTATGTTTTAGTTGTACATCTCAAAAAACAAATATAATTGAGTTTTTTAACTCTGTCTGACAATCTTTGGCTTTCATTTGGAATATTTAGTCCATTTACATTTAATGCAATTATTGATATATGTGTGTTTAAATCCACCACTTTACCATGTGTTTATGCTTTGTCTCTCTTATTCCATGTTTCATTTTTCTCTCTTTCATTTCTCTCATGGTTTGACTTTTTTAACTTTCTTTTTAGTGGATGGTTATGTATTCGTTGGCTAATTAGACATTTATTTTTCTATTCTCTTAGTGGTTAAACTAAAAGCTAAATTTACATCTTTAGCTTATCAAAGTCTAATGTTAATTGGAAGCTTGTTCTGGAAAAGAAAAAAACGTTAGAGAATTATAATTGTATTTCTTCCTCTCCTAATAACATATACCAGTTTTTATTTATTTTGCTTCTATTTTAATTTTAAACCCCAGAAGGCAATATTATCATTGCTTTACAAAATCAATAGTCATACAAAAAACCCTTCAAAAAATCAATGAATCCAGGAGCTGGTTTTTTGAAAAGATCAACAAAGTTGATAGACCACTAGCAAGACTAATAAAGAAGAAAAGAGAAGAATCAAATAGATGCAATTAAAAAAAGATAAAGGGGATATCACCAACAATCCCACAGAAATACAAACTACCATTAGAGAATACTATGCAAATAAACTAGAAAATCTAGAAGGAATGGATAAATTCCTGGACACATATACTCTCCCAAGACTAAACCAGGAAGAAGTTAAATCCCTGAATAGACCAATAACAGGCTCTGAAATTGAGGCAATAATTAATAGCCTATCAACCAAAAAAAGTCCAAGACCAGACAGATTCACAGCTGAATTCTACCAGAAGTACAAGGAGGAGCTGATATCATTCCTTCTGAAACTATTCCAATCAATAGAAAAACAGGGAATCTTCCCTAACTCATTTTATGAGGCCAGTATCATCCTGATACCAAAGCCTGGCAGAGACACAACAAAAAAAGTGAATTTTAGACCAATATCCCTGATGAACATCGATGCCCAAAGCTGGTTGAACATACACAAATCAATAAATGTAATCCAGCATATAAACAGAACCAAAGACAAAAAGCACATGATTATCTCAATAGATGCAAAAAAGGCCTTTGACAAAATTCAACAGCCCTTCATGCTAAAAACTCTCAAGAAATTAGGTATTGATGGGACGTATCTCAAAATAATAAGAGTTATTTATGACAAACCCACAGCCAATATCATACTGAATGGGCAAAAACTGGAAGCATTCCCTTTGAAAACTGGCACAAGACAGGGATGTCCTCTCTCACCACTCCTGTTCAACATAGTGTTGGAAGTTCTGGCCAGGGCAATCAGGCAGTAGAAAGAAATAAAGGGTATTCAATTAGGAAAAGAGGAAGTCAAATTGTCCGCGTTTGCAGATGACATGATTGTATATTTAGAAAACCCCATCGTCTCAGCCCAAAATCTCCTTAAGCTGATAAGCAACTTCAGCAAAGTCTCAGGACACAAAATCAACGTGCAAAAATCACAAGCATCCTTATGCACCAATAACAGACAAACAGAGAGCCAAATCATGAGTGAACTCCCATTCACAATTGCTAGGAATAAAATACCTAAAATACCTAGGAATCCAACTTACAAGGGATGTGAAGAACCTCTTCAAGGAGAACTACAAACCACTGCTCAACGAAATAAAAGAGGACACAAACAAATGGAAGAACGTTCCATGCTCATGGATAGGAAGAATCAATATCATGAAAATGGTCATACGGCCCAAGGTAATTTATAGATTTAATGCCATCCCCATCAAGCTACCAACGACTTTCTTCACAGAATTGGAAAAAACTACTTTCAAGTTCATATGGAACCAAAAAAGAGCCCGCATCGCCAAGACAATCCTAAGCCAAAAGAACAAAGCTGGAGGCTTCATGCTACCTGACTTCAAACTATACTACATGGCTACAGTAACCAAAACAGCATGGTACTGGTACCAAAACAGAGATATAGACAAATGGAACAGAACAGAGCCCTCAGAAATAACACCAGACATCTACAACCATCTGATCTTTGACAAACCTGACCAAAACAAGAAATGGGGAAAGGATTTCCTATTTAATAAATGGTGCTGGGAAAACTGGCTAGCCATATGTAGAAAGCTGAAACTGGATCCCTTCCTTACACCTTATACAAAAATTAATTCAAGATGGATTAAAGACTTCAATGTTAGACCTAAAACCATAAAAACCCTAGAAGAAAACCTAGGCAATACCATTCAGGACATAGGCATGGGCAAGGACTTCATGTCTAAAACACCAAAAGCAATGGCAACGAAAGCCAAAATTAACAAATGGGATCTAATTAAACTAAAGAGCTTCTGCACAGCAAAAGAAACTACCATCAGAGTGAACAGGCAACCTACAGAATGGGAGAAATTTTTTTCAATCTACTCATCTGACAAAGGGCTAATATCCAGAATCTACAAAGAACTTAAACAAATTTACAAGAAAAAAACAAACAACCCTATCACAAAGTGGGCAAAGGATATGAACACACACTTCTCAAAAGAAGACATTTATGCAGCCAACAGACACATGAAAAAATGCTCATCATCACTGGTCATCAGAGAAATGCAAATCAAAACCACAATGAGATACCATCTCACACCAGTTAGAATGGCCATCATTAAAAAGTCATGAAACCAGGTGCTGGAGAGGATATGGAGAAATAGGAAGACTTTTACACTGTTGGTAGGACTGTAAACTAGTTCAACCATTGTGGAAAACAGTGTAGCAATTCCTCGAGGATCTAGAACTAGAAATACCATTTGACCCAGCCATCCCATTACTGGGTATATACCAAAGGATTAGAAATCATGCTGCTATAAAGACACATACACACGTATGTTTATTGCGGCACTATTCACAATAGCAAAGACTTGGAACCAACCCAGATGTCCATCAGTGATAGACTGGATTAAGAAAATGTGGCACATATACACCATGGAATACTATGCAGCCATAAAAAAGGATGAGTTCATGTCCTTTGCAGGGACATGGATGAAGCTGGAAACCATCATTCTCAGCAAACTATCGCAAGGACAAAAAACCAAATGCCACATGTTCTCACTCATAGGTGCGAATTGAACAATGAGAATACTTGGACATAGGAAGTGGAACATCACACACCAGGGCCTATTGTGGGGTGGGAGGAGGGGGGAGGGATAGCATTAGGCGATATACCTAATGTGAATGACGAGTTAATGGGTGCAGCACACCAACATGGCACATGTATACATATGTAACAAACCTGCACGTTGTGCGCATGTACCCTAGAACTTAAAGTATAATTTAAAAAAAAACTCATTGGCAATGTAAAGCAAACTTTAAAGTAGCTGTATCTAACTCCCTAAGGAGGGAATATAACAATGACTTTACTTGTGACTTTGCTGCCATCAGTGAGAATAGGTCCATTGAACACCAATTTAAAGAGTAGGGTTAATGTAGTTACAGGAAAACTCATCAAGGAAAATGCTGATCTTTAATTCTAATTGCTCAATTAAATAGAACAACTGGAAAAGACCCATCCTATTTGGTGTCCAGGTAAAAATAAATGTAGGCTATAGAAAATTAAAAAAAAAAACAATGGTCATTTAGGTTTAATTGTATATTTCTTATTTTTTTATTCTTTAATCCTTCCTACACCTCATTTTTCTCATGTGAGCTCATTTTTCTTCTGCCTGAAGAATGCCCTTAGCTTTTTATTTAGTATAAGATCACTGATGACAGATTTCCTTTTGTTTCCAAAAGTGTCTTTATTTTACCCTCATTTCTAAATGATATTTTTTCAGGAGATAAAATTCTAAATTGGCAGTTATTTTTTCAACACATTAAAAATATCATTGTATTGTCTTTCAGCATTTTTTTTTCTACTGAAAAGGGTTACTCATCAGTCTAAATGTTTCACTTTAAAAGCAACCTATCTTTCTTTCATGACTTCTTTTACAGGTTTCTTTTCTTTGATTTTGTGCAATTTTAAAATGGTGGACTAGGTGGGGTTTTAATTTTTGCTTATGTGTCATAGCAGTTTTAAGTCTTGGCTTAATATTTTAACATTGTTAGAAATGTCTCAGATATTATTTCTTCAATAGTTCTTCTGCTCCATTCGCTCTCTTCCTTTTCTGGGACTTGAATTAAACTTATGATAGAACTTATCACTGTTTTCTCTGTTTTTTACCCTCTTTGCCATTTTTTTCCCCACCTTTCATATGATTTGGCTTCATCTGAGATATTTTCTTCTGACCTATATTCCAGTTAACTAACTCCCTTTTCAGCTATGTCTAATCTTTAAATAAACCATTCCATGTTTTTATTCATATGCTTTTTATGGAACTAGTTTTTGAAATCTGATATATAAATTTTATGGTTTATTGATCTCTGCCAAAACTTCCATCTTGTTTTTCGTTGCTTGAAAATAGTATATATTATTTTAGAATCTATAGTATATATTGTCATTTTAAAATGGCTAACATTTCCAATACCTGGAGACTCTGTGGGTCTTTCTTTAGGCAAATTCTTGTTCATTTGGGTTTTTTTCCTTATATGTCTGGTTATCTTTGACTGCGTGCCAAACAATATATTTGAAAAAAAAATTATAGAACTAATTTGAGACATAGAATGGAATTATCTTCTGCCAGAGGCTATTTCCACTTATTTTTGTCATACTTCTGAGGACAATAACAACCTTGGATTACCTTAATTCACTTTCAGATATTGGAAATTTCTGCCCCACCTAGTGATTTGAGCTAGGATAGAGTCTTGAGAGGGTGTGTTTACTTCTGATTCACCTGTATTACCAGGGTATAGCCTTTCAGAGTCCCAATCCAAGTTGAGGGTGATTTGCTAGTATTTACATCTCTATATTTTGATCTCCTGAGAAATGCTTTACTACTTTGTTAGATTTCCAATGCCTTCAGGCAACTTGTTTTTGTTATTGTTGTTTTTATCTTTTCTAATCATCAGCAGAAGAGTTGGTCTCAAATTATCTAGTCCACCTATTTTGGTAGTGTCCCACATCTGACACCCAGGAATCCTATACTATCCTCTGACTCCAGAAAGACCTCTGCCCACACTCACACCCACAACCACCCTTTCTCTAAAGACATATTACTAGCAAAGGGAATTGAAAGACTTATAGATTGATACCCAGAGGATCCACTTTCAAGTTGCCTCTGCCCCCATCTGGCTGTGGCTTCATGTCTCAGCACTAGTAACTGGGCTACTGTCTCATTCCTGTGACCAAATAATACCCACTTCAATTCTTAGAAATTCATCCATCCTTTTCTTTGTACCTAAAGACACGTTCTGTTTTCTAAACCCTCTAGGACTGGGGCTCCATATTGCTCCTTTTCACCTACCCTTTAACTGCCGCATCTCTGTGTGTATAAGGCAAGGACCACAGGATCTAACAATATTCCTGGGATGCCACTTACTGGCCAGATCCAAGTTGCCAACACTTGATATCCTCCTCTTTTTGAGACACTCTGTGCCCCTTCTAGGACTTTTCTGAGGATGACCACTTGCCAGGGCACCATCAGTGAGTGCTCCTCAGCACTCATCATAAAAGTTTCTCCTGCAAAGCTGAGCTTTCCCCTCCCCCTGACCTTAGGTTTGCTCATTCAGAGCTGTCCTTCCACCTAGCTGGGTTCCAGCTGTAGCCAGGCCTGTGCAGCCCACCAAATCCTATCACAGCTTCCATCTCTGCACCCAGTCCCACCAGGAGGCAACCTGGTCACAATATGAAGAGAAGAACCTGAATCACAGTGAGAATAGCAGTACAGCATTCATTCAATCATTCATTCATTTATTTACTCATTCATTTTGTTCTTTACAACCTGTGATCCCAGAGTGAGGAAGTGAGTAAATAAATGAATGAATGAGTGAATAAATGCCTAATTACCAATAAATTAACTACCAAAATCAATTGTCTTTAATCTTCTTATGAAGTTGCCTTTTCAGCCTTTACTCTACAGTGGTAATACTAGGTCTGGAAGAACAATTTGTTCAGGACTTGGCTAAAATCTATAAAACCTTATTCCTAGGATAATATGTGTTTGTAATAAACATAGTAATCATTTTTATGTAAAGACTGTTTCTGTGGAAGCTTTGCTTTATTTATTCATTGGACAAATATTTATTTATGCAGGTTTTGAGCTGGGGATACAGAGAAAAGGGACTGGGGGCATCATCTTCAAGGGGTTCCCATCTGTTGTAGGATTATTTACAATGCATTGTGCTAAGGGTTATGATGGAGGGCCACATGCACAAAAGGCACCCTGGGTCTCAACAAGGATAACAAGCAGATCAGGGAGGGTTTCCTGAGCACTTGTACTGGACCTATGATTGGTGATCAATAACCAGCTGAATCCCTCACCCCTGTTTCCCTTCTGACACTGCTCGCTGACTTTACAGATACACTTTTCAAAGTGCAACAGTAAAATTCAGCTCTGTGGGTCTGAGTGATTGCTAACTCTAAATTAGTAGAGTTTGAGTTAATGAGGTTTAAGAAGATCATTCTTTTTTCCCTATAGTGAAGTGAGCCTGTGCTCTGCTCATGAAGCTCCTAGAATAATACTTTATTCAGTTTCTTATCACATATACCCAGTTTCCTCACTCCACGGCCTAATTATAAATATATACCATTAATACCAGACAAGCTGGCCCAAAGTCCTCCAAAAGTCCCCAGCTGGGATGGCTGGTAGGCCATACCCTCTAATATCTTTTTTATGCTTTTCTGTTTATTTACCAAGCAGTAAATCAGTAAGCATTTAATAACCTCCAACTGTGTGCCTGGTCCTTAAGTATTGTAGATTTTTTCACATAGGGTTCCTATGCTAAATTTGCTTATAATCTAGGTGAGTGAAAAGGGGATGTTTTCATGCTAATCTAGGCAGCATACTCTTACTTATTCCACAAATCATTATTGGATATTGAGGATGTACTGAGCATTGCTCTAGATATCAGAAGCCCTCAGCCAATATGACAGATGAACAGGCCAGAAGAAGACTGCAGTGTTAGATACAGGGAACCATCTAAGTCTCCTCAGCACAGTAAGTAGATGATCACTGACTCTGACTACTACAGAAGTTGCTGTCACTTTAGCCAGCCAGGCATATGGATCAGGCTGTTTGGGATGCCTCCCGTGCCTACCACCCCTTCCAAGAGATCTTCCCACATAGGTCCCCCCACCCTCTGCCACAGCTGATTACATCGGATCCAAAGTAGCATTTAACTAAGGAAACCAGCCTCTATCTTAGCCACCAGACTTTGAAGAAATAGGCATTTGCATTGTGACCAAATAGAGACAATGGTGCCCAGCTGGAAACATTTTATTTTCTTTGTTGGAAATTTTTTAATGGGGAGAAAGTAAACCAATTGATAGTGGAACCACAGAAATCACACCAAAAGTAGCAATCTGCAAAGGCTTGTAGTCTTAGATTTGCCCAAATGAGCAGAAGCTACAAGTAAACAGAAATTCTTAAGTCAGGTAAGAATAGTAGAGGAGGCAGCTTGTCATTAATGGAAAGAATAGGAGACTGTGAGCTTCTGCTTCTAAGAGGGCACCAAGATATCCTGGGCACTAGAGTTGGGCTGGATTCTGAAAGCCTCTCAGGCCCCAACTCCATCACAGCCCTGGCATGGCCCTGTCCTCCTGATTTCCTGTTCCTAGGAGGTCCTGCCTGTGCCACTTGGTATAAACCCAAATTCTTGATGTCAACTGAGCATCTGCACTTTCACCTTAAAGAGTGAACAATGTACAGGAGAGGCCCATTCCTTACAGCTCTGGCCTCCTGGCAAAGGTTCAGGGAGGCCAGGCCTCTGCATGTCCCTAGGTACGTGTCTCTTTGATACATTCTGTAGAGCTGAGTCATGCACACAGGCTGTGCCCAATGCAGGCTGCTGAAGGAGATGTCAGAAGCAAATTACTTAGGGTGAAAAGGAAGGTGTTACTTAGGAATACATGGCTATATGCAAGGACTGATGGAGCCTGGAAAGAAGAAGAGGAAGGCCTCTCTTAGGAAGGCAGGATGCAGACCCATCTTGGTAGCCCAGAAGACAGGGCCACTCATCCTCACCCTTCAACCCCTTTTCATGCTTCGGTCTCCCAGATCTAGGTCAGGACAAGTGGGTGGATGTGAAGGAAAAGAGGTACAAAGTGACAAACCTCAGGTGACAAACAGGGAATAGGCCACAGGACATATTGCTCCTCCAGGGGACACTGCAAACTGTGCCTACACTTTATGCAAATACAGCCCATATTTATGCAAATACCCACAAGGGCTTTATTAATTGCCAGAGGCAAAAAGACCACATAGCAGGCTGAGAAAGAAAGTGGTTGACTTCCGTTCTCAATCAGGTACCATCACATTGCTCAAGTTCTCTAAATGCAAAAGCGATTGTGACCTCACTACCTTTCTCTCTTTGACGAAAATGGTTGAGGTACAAGGCCTCAAATGCTGGGTCCTTAGGAAGCTCAGCCCAAATTACAAACAGACATGCCTTTCTTTAGCAGGACTAGTGCTCCCTTTTGGGGGTAGCCATCCTCACCTCTGCCTTTTAGACACCAAACCTAGACACCCCATGAATTCTCTCCATCTCTCACTGGCTCCACCCTTGTCTCTCTTCCACTTGCAGTGCCCCATGCTACGAGTTTTTCTGCCTCCCTTGCTGTCTACCTAACTGATCTTCCACCTCTGGGCCCCGAGAGGCAATTAATGCTAATGATGCCTAGTTCATGCTAAGACCACCAAACTTCATACACATTTGAAGAGGTAACCCCAATATCTTGACCTAAAACAAAAGTATATCATGATAAAACTTAAAGCAGATACTTATTCTGAATGGTGGGAGGCTGAGGTCTCCCTTGGGCTCCCAAAGTCAGTTGCACAAGCAACCCCCTGCTCTCACCCCATCACTGAGCAATTAAGACCCTACCTCATGCTGACTCTTCCCTTTCTGGGAATTCTCAAATCTGCATGTTAGTTTCTCCTTCACAAATGGCCATATCTTATAAGGCAACTCTCTTGAAGGAAAGAAAAGGGCTGAATTTTTAGGAAACAAATTCCCTGGAGTCATGACCAGGGCTGGTTTCTGGAATTCATTTTCCAGCTAAGCACTTTAGAACTGTGTTTCTTGTGGTTATTAGCATGAGTGACAACAGCCTTTTCCTCCCTAAGCCACGCAGATTAAGGAAACCTAAGACTACATTTCTAAAATTGTTTCCATTTCAACCCACAGAGAATCAATACAAGAGAAGAGCATCGCCTTAAACACTAATGTTATCCAAACTCAAATTCATTTTTGATGGATTGGTGGCTGTGTTTTCTTAAGGCCAGGCTAGGATAAATATACACATTTCCGATATTTTTTCTCTCTCTCCCCACCCCCATCCCCTACATATGAAAAATGCAGTGAATCATACACTCACAGTCAGTTGTCCCTTCAGGACACCATCTGTATGGCAAAATTGTGAAACCATTTCCAGTAAAGAGATCCTAGGGCTTTGCTAAGGCCATTGGCCAGCATTGACTATATGACTCAGGAGTTCCCAGTCTGAAGGGACAGTCATGGCACAAGCTGCAGGGGGCCTGGGTGTAGGGTGCGACACAGACATCGGGACTGTCTGCAGCCACTGCTAGACCCAGTCCCATCTCTTCTCATCCCTATTGCTGGGGTCCCTGGATTCTGATTGCCACTGCCACTATGTGTTCAAGCCCAGCCCTGACCCCACAACTGGCTCAGAGCCAATTGTGGCTTGTAGCAAGAGAGGTTGACAACTCCAATCTCACATTTTTGAGCCTGACATCCAATTGTTGCTGGCCTCAGGTGGCTCCCTTGCTCAACTTCTGCTCCTAGAAGGCTCCTTCCTCACCATCTTATTTTTCAGGATTCAGTTCAAGCATCACTTCCTCCAGGACACTTTTTCTCTGACTTCCTTGTTGAGTCAGTCACCGTCTTCTGTCTCCATCATTACATCTTGCACACACGTTGGCTGTTGGCCACCCAGAACAGCAAATGGCTCTGTTTGTATCTCCCCCGCTATAATGTGAACTATCTGAGAGCAAGGTCTGAGTCTTTCTCAGCAGCAGGTCTGAGACAATGCCTGACACATAATAGATAATTTTTAGAAGGAGGAGGAGGAGAAGGAGGAAGAGGAGGAAGGAAGGAAGGGAGGGAGGAAGGAAGGAAGGAAGGAAGGAAGGAAGGAAGGAAGGAAGGAAGGAAAGGGAAGGAAGGAAACTGAATGAACCCCCAGCTTGAAGCGAGTACCCAATTAACAAACAGAGCTTCTGTTTTCATTCCTGAGATTATATTGAAAAATGGGGCACTAATATTATTAGATGCTGCCATCAAGAGGTAGATTTTTCTGGACTTCACTTCAGGACTTGGCCATGTGACTTGCTTTGGCCAATGGAACATTAGCCAATGTAACACAAACAGGCTTGAAACACTCTTACTCAATGGAGTTTGCCTTCTCTTGCTGCTGGGAATCCTCCAACTATCATCTAAACAAGCCTGAGTTTTCTATAGAATGACAAGAGACCCCAAGAGAGGCTCAGCCATTCCTACCATGCTTACCATTTTAGCTGAGGCCCTAGACATGTAAGTGAGATCATTATAATCATCCAGCCTTATCCAAGCAAGACCAGACCAGAAGAAACCCACAGAATCATGAGATATAATAAATCACTATTGTTTTAAGCACTAAGTTTTGGGGTTGTTTGTTTTGCAGCAAAAGCTAACTAATACAGTTTCCACAATAAGCCCCTCTTCTGGTGCCCGCCATTGCCCAGGCTTGCTTAGGTAAACAAAGCAGCCAGGAAGCTCGAACTGGGTGGAGCCCTCCACAGCTCAAGGAGGCCTGCCTGCCTCTGTAGGCTCCACCTCTGGGGGCAGGGCACAGACAAACAAAAAGTCAGCAGGAACCTCCTCAGAATTAAATGTCCCTGTCTGACTGACAGCTTTGAAGAGAGTAGTGGTTCTCCCAGCACGCAGCTGGAGATCTGAGAACCAACAGACTGCCTCCTAAAGTGGGTCCCTCACCCCTGAGCAGCCTAACTGGGAGGCACCCCCCCAGTAGGGACAGACTGACACCTCACTCGGCCGGGTACTCCTCTGAGACAAAACTTCCAGAGGAACTATCAGACAGCTGAATTTGTGGTCTCACGAAAATCCGCTGTTCTGCAGCCACCGCTGCTGACACCCAGCCAAACAGGGTCTGGAGTGGACCTCTAGTAAACTCCAACAGACCTGCAGCTGAGGGTCCTGTCTGGTAGAAGGAAAACTAACAAACAGAAAGGACATCCACACCAAAAACCCATCTGTGCATCACCATCATCAAAGACCAAAAGTAGATAAAACCACAAAGATGGGGAAAAAACAGAGCAGAAAAGCTGGAAACTCTAAAAAGCAGAGCACCTCTCCTCCTCCAAAGGAATGCAGTTCCTCACCAGCAATGGAACAAAGCTGGATGGAGGATGACTTTGACGAGTTGAGAGAAGAAGGCTTCAGACGATCAAACTACTCTGAGCTACGGGAGGAAATTCAAAACAATAGCAAAGAAGTTAAAAACTTTGAAAAAAAATTAGAAGAATGGATAACTAGAATAACCAATGGAGAGAAGGGCTTAAGGGAGCTGATGGAGGTGAAAGCCAAGTTTCGAGAACTACGCGAAGATTGCGGAAGCCTCAGTAGCAGATGCAATCAACTGGAAGAAAGGGTATCGCTGATGGAAGATGAAATGAATGAAATGAAGCAAGAAGGGAAGTCTAGAGAAAAAAGAATAAAAAGAAATGAACAAAGCCTCCAAGAAATTTGGGACTATGTGAAAAGACCAAACCTACGTCTGATTGGTGTACCTGAAAATGATGGGGAGAATGGAACCAAGTTGGAAAACACTCTGCAAGATATTATCAAGGAGAACTTCCCCAATCTAGAAAGGCAGGCCAACATTCAGATTCAGGAAATACAGAGAACGCCACAAAGATACTCCTTGAGAAGAGCAACTCCAAGACACATAATTGTCAGATTCACCAAAGTTGAAATGAAAGAAAAAATGTTAAGGGCAGCCAGAGAGAAAGGCCGGGTTACCCACAAAGGGAAGCCCATCAGACTAACAGCTGATCTCTCGGCAGAAACTCTACAAGCCAGAAGAGAGTGGGGGCCGATATTCAACATTCTTAAAGAAAAGAATTTTCAACCCAGAATTTCATATCCAGCCAAACTAAGCTTCATAAGTGAAGGAGAAATAAAATACTTTACAGACAAGCAAACGCTGAGTGATTTTGTCACCACCAGGCCTGCCCTAAAAGAGCTCCTGAAGGAAGCACTAAACATGGAAAGGAACAACCGGTACCAGCCACTGCAAAAAGATGCCAAATTGTAAAGACCATCGAGGCTAGGAAGAAACTGCATCAACTAACGAGCAAAATAACCAACTAACATCATAATAACAGGATCAGATTCACATATAACAATATTAACGTTAAATGTAAATGGGCTAAATGCTCCAATTAAAAGACACAGACTGGCAAACTGGATAAGGAGTCAGGACCCATCAGTGTGCTGTATTCAGGAAACCCATCTCACGTGCAGAGACACACATAGACTCAAAATAAAGGGATGGAGGAAGATCTATCAAGCAAATGGAAAACAAAAAAAGGCAGGGGTTGCAATCCTAGTCTCTGATAAAATAGACTTTAAACCAACAAAGATCAAAAGAGACAAAGAAGGCCATTACATAATGGTAAAGGGATCAATTCAACAAGAAGAGCTAACTATCCTAAATATATATGCACCCAACACAGGAGCACCCAGATTCATAAAGCAAGTCCTCAGTGACCTACAATGGGACTTAAACTCCCACACAATAATAATGGGAGATTTTAACACCCCACTGTCAACACTAGACAGATCAACGAGACAGAAAGTTAACAAGGATATCCAGGAATTGAACTCAGCTCTACACAAAGTGGACCTAATAGACATCTACAGAACTCTCCACCCCAAATCAACAGAATATACATTTTTTTCAGCACCACACCACACCTATTCCAAAATTGAACACATAGTTGGAAGTAAAGCTCTCCTCAGCAAATGTGAAAGAACAGAAACTATAACAAACTGTCTCTCAGACCACAGTGCAATCAAACTAGAACTCAGGATTAAGAAACTCACTCAAAACCACTCAACTACATGGAAACTGAACAACCTGCTCCTGAATGACTATTGGGTACATAATGAAATGAAGGCAGAAATAAAGATGTTCTTTGAAACCAACGAGAACAAAGACACCACATACCAGAATCTCTGGGACACGTTCAAAGCAGTGTGTAGAGGGAAATTTATAGCACTAAATGCCCACAAGAGAAAGCAGAAAGATCCAAAATTGACACCCTAACATCACAATTAAAAGAACTAGAAAAGCAAGAGCAAACACATTCAAAAGCTAGCAGAAGGCTAGAAATAACTAAAATCAGAGCAGAACTGAACGAAATAGAGACACAAAAAACCCTTCAAAAAATTAATGAATCCAGGAGCTGGTTTGTTGAAAAGATCAACAAAATTGATAGACCGCTAGCAAGACTAATAAAGAAGAAAAGAGAGAAGAATCAAATAGATGCAATAAAAAATGAAAAAGGGGATATCACCACCGATCCCACAGAAATACAATCTACCATCAGAGAATACTACAAACACCTCTACGCAAATAAACTAGAAAATCTAGAAGAAATGGATAAATTCCTCAACAAATACACCCTCCCAAGACTAAATCAGAAAGAAGTTGAATCTCTGAATAGACCAATAACAGGTTCTGAAATTGTGGCAATAATCAATATCTTACCAACCAAAAAGAGTCCAGGACCTGATGGATTCACAGCCGAATTCTACCAGAGGTACAAGGAGGAACGGGTACCATTCCTTCTGAAACTATTCCAATCAATAGAAAAAGAGGGAATCCTCCCTAACACATTTTATGAAGCCAGCATCATCCTGATACCAAAGCCTGGCAGAGACATAACCAAAAAAGAGAATTTCAGACCAATATCCTTGATGAACATTGATGCAAAAATCCTCAATAAAATACTGGCAAACCGAATCCAGCAGCACATCAAAAAGCTTATCCACCATGATCAAGTGGGCTTCATCCCTGGGATGCAAGGCTGGTTCAACATACGCAAATCAATAAATGTAATCCAGCATATAAACAGAACCAAAGACAAAAACCACGTGATTATCTCAATAGATGCAGAAAAGGCCTTTGACAAAATTCAACAACCCTTCATGCTAAAAACTCTCAATAAATTAGGTATTGATGGGACGTATCTCAAAATAATAAGAGCTATCTACAACAAACCCACAGCCAATATCATACTGAATGGGCAAAAACTGGAAGCATTCCCTCTAAAAACTGGCACAAGACAGGGATGCCCTCTCTCACCACTCCTATTCAACATAGTGCTGGAAGTTCTGGCCAGAGCAATCAGGCAGGAGAAAGAAATAAAGGGTATTCAATTAGGAAAAGAGGAAGTCAAATTGTCTCTGTTTGCAGATGACATGATTGTATATCTAGAAAACCCCATTGTCTCAGCCCAAAATCTCCTTAAGCTGATTAGCAACTTCAGCAAAGTCTCAGGATACAAAATCAATGTACAAAAATCACAAGCATTATTATACACCAATAACAGACAAACAGAGAGCCAAATCATGAGTGAACTCCCATTCACAATTGCTTCAAAGAGAATAAAATACCTAGGAATCCAACTTACAAGGGATGTAAAGGACCTCTTCAAGGAGAACTACAAACCACTGCTCAATGAAATAAAAGAGGATACAAACAAATGGAAGAACATTCCATGCTCATGGGTAGGAAGAATCAATATCGTGAAAATGGCCATAGTGCCCAAGGAAATTTATAGATTCAATGCCATCCCCATCAAGCTACCAATGACTTTCTTCACAGAATTGGAAAAAACTACTTTAAAGTTCATATGGAACCAAAAAAGAGCCCGCATCGCCAAGTCAATCCTAAGCCAAAAGAACAAAGCTGGAGGCATCACCCTACCTGACTTCAAACTATACTACAAGGCTACAGTAACCAAAACAGCATGGTACTGGTACCACAACAGAGACATAGATCAATGGAACAGAACAGAGCCCTCAGAAATGATGCCGCATATCTACAACTATCTGATCTTTGACAAACCTGACAAAAACAAGAAATGGGGAAAGGATTCCCTATTTAATAAATGGTGCTGGGAAAACTGGCTAGCCATATGTAGAAAGCTGAAACTGGATCCCTTCCTTACACCTTATACAAAAATTAATTCAAGATGGATTAAAGACTTAAATGGTAGACCTAAAACCATTAAAATCCTACAAGAAAACCTAGGCAATACCATTCAGGAGATAGGCGTGGGCAAGGACTTCATGTCTAAAACGCCAAAAGCAATGGCAACAAAAGCCAACATTGACAAATGGGATCTAATTAAACTAAAGAGCTTCTGCACAGCAAAAGAAACTACCATCAGAGTGAACAGGCAACCTACAGAATGGGAGAAAATTTTTGCAACCTACTCATCTGACAAAGGGCTGATATCCAGAATCTACAATGAACTCAAACATATTTACCAGAAAAAAACAAACAGCCCCATCAAAAAGTGGGCAAAGGACATGAACAGACACTTCTCAAAAGAAGACATTTATGCAGCCAAAAAACACATGAAGAAATGCTCATCATCACTGGCCATCAGAGAAATGCAAATCAAAACCACAGTGAGATACCATCTCACACCAGTTAGAATGGCCATCATGAAAAAATCAGGAAGGAACAGGTGCTGGAGAGGATGTGGAGAAATAGGAACACTTTTACACTGTTGGTGGGACTGTAAACTAGTTCAATCATTGTGGAAGTCCGTGTGGGGATTCCTCAGGGATCTAGAACTAGAAATACCATTTGACCCAGCCATCCCATTACTGGGTATATACCCAAAGGACTATAAATCATGCTGCTATAAAGACACATGCACACGTATGTTTATTGCGGCACTATTCACAATAGCAAAGAGTTGGAACCAACCCAAATGTCCAACAACGATAGACTGGATTAAGAAAATGTGGCACATATACACCATGGAATACTATGCAGCCATAAAAAAGGATGAGTTCATATCCTTTGTAGGGACATGGATGAAACTGGAAAACATCATTCTCAGTAAACTATCGCAAGGACAAAAAACCAAACACCACATGTTCTCACTCATAGGTGGGAACTGAACAATGAGAACTCATGGACACAGGAAGGGGAACATCACACTCCGGGGACTGTTGTGGGGTTGGGGGAGGGGGGAGGGACAGCATTAGGAGATATACCTAATCCTAAATGACGAGTTAATGGGTGCAGCAAAACAACACGGCACATGGATACATATGTAACAAACCTGCACATTGTGCACATGTACCCTAAAACCTAAAGTATAATAAAAACAAAAACAAAACTGTAAAAAAAAAAAAAAAAAAGCCCCTCTTCTGTAACTTGTTTCCACCTTGCCCATTCTCCAACCATACAGATGCCTTTACTTCCTTCAATAAGCCAACACTTTTCTGACTCAGGACCTTCGCACGTGCTGTGCATTTCTCTCTGTTATGCATTGCTCTCTGCTATGTTCTGAACCTGGCTGGCTCCATCTCATTCTTCGAGTCTTGGCTTTCTTGACCATTCATTCTAAACTGTGTTCTCCAACACTTCCCAGTTCTTTGTTAGCACTCTTTGTTTCCTTCATAGTTATTTTAACAATTGGTGATCATTTATGTATTTATCAGTTTTAATATATTCCCTTCCAAGCTCCAAGAAAGTATCTTGTCTGTTTACCAGATTGTCCCAAGATTCAGTAGAGCTACTGAAGCATTCATTAGTTATTTGATGAAGGAAAGAGGAAGATAAAGAGAAGTAAAGTCAGCTCAGTCCCTCCTAGGATGAGGTGCATCTTAGCTCTACTGCAAGACAGAAAAAGTACATTATCCCCATTTCACTCCTCACCCTCAACTGTCATGAGAAATTTGGGGGAGGTGAGGGATGAGTATGATGGGAAGGAAAGGACAGAGGACCTACCATGGCCCAGCCCTGTGATCTCCTTCTGAAAAAATACAAAAGGAGCCAAATACCAGCAAAATGAGGAAATCAGAGTCACCCACAGAACAATCAGCAACTAATCTAAGCTCCCTGTGATGCTGTCCTGCATTGTGGGGGCTTCAGGGAGAATCACACAGAGGCAATGAGGCAGGGCTGCAGCAGGTGGGTGGGGCTCACTGTAAGAGAGGCAAATGGGGCAGCTGGGTGGACAGTGAATGCACAGAGCTGTGGTGGGGCCTGACCCTGGACAGGAAGCAGTCTGGTACGGTATACACAAGGGAAGAGTGGTGGTCGAGCAGAACCAGCCCTGGCCCCAAACCTTAGGTGCTAGAGAAAGCTGGAATCTAGCTCAAAAGAGAGCTACTGTACCCCAACAAATGGAACTTAAGACCAAATCTATGTTGTTCCCACATTTTATCAGCACCATAGCATGACTAGGAAAGGCTCACCTGGCAAGATTCCATCCACGAAGATAATGTTCGACTGCCCTCTTTCCTCCAACTCTCCTGGTTTGGACTCCACACACAGTTCTAGTCCTGGAAGTTGTCTCACTCACTCTGGGCATCTTCTACTCAACACTGGTGAGACCAACACTAGTGAGACCCTGCCCTCATCCACTGGGCTGGATCTGACTTTGTCCATTGCTTCTTCAATACCCATATGGGCCCTGCTGCCTCCAATGTCGTGGGTGTTTACTGGAATATAAAACCATCACAAAGTTCAGCACTATCTTCTTTACCCTCTTACAATCATCCAGTTAGAGCAGACTGCTGGATTGCCACAGTCGTTTTCATCACCATAGTGTATTTCCTGGGCTCTCCAGGCACAGTGTGAACAGTCAGTCTAGGCCACTGGCATTTGATGGGCGGGATACAACCTGAGGAATGACATTGCACATTGGAAAGTCAGCTTCTTGGGAGTTTGACAGAAGTTTAAATATTCTGCTTTCCTGGTTGGGTGGAGACAGCAAAGATAGTGGAGAGAAGAACAGATTAGAAAAGCATCATAGTGTTGGTCCCAGTCCCAGATTCCTCTTACATGGCTGGGAACTGAGCTGTGAAACAGGACTCCTGATCCAGGATATGGCTGGACCCCAAGGGGATCTCCAGAATGAGAAACTGACCTCTGGAGCCTATGGACCCACTGATCAGGCCTTTTATAAGCTGTGGACTGCACATTCAGTCACCTGCCAGGGCTTTGGGAGATGATAAGTTTGGGCCCATTGCATCCCTAACACAGAGATTGTGGTATCTGTGTTATAGTGATGAGCACATCTTCTGCCTGATCTTTGGCAGATAGAGGGGCCCATGGCCACAGAGAGTATTAAGAGCAGGTTAGGAATATCTAGTCCTCTTTCTCAGCTGATTCACCCCCCAGAGAATATAATCTAACGAGGAGCCCCAGCATTGACACGTATAAAGAAATCAGAGTTGAATGCCTGTTGGGTGACTAATTTTATTATAGGTTAGATCTAAATTCCTCTTTTCCTGAGGAAATTCCTCACTTTTCATAATATAAAATTAACTACTAATTTTATGTTCTTAGAGGGCAAGGGTGGCATCTTTTTGGCTTGGTTGTCTCACAGCATCTAGCTATGTAAATGGAAGAATCATTGCTGCAGCTGACTGAGTTTGAATGAGGCCATGTGAACGCTCACAAGAGATAGACAGAGAATGGGAAGATTGACCAGTGATCAAAATGTAGCATTTGCTATTAGGATATCCTTTCCTTTCCAGCTTCAGATTTGGGATAAAGCAACTTTAGTCCAGCAAAATCAAATTCAAGCTCCTTAAGTAGCTCAACCTGGCAGATGTGTTCAATACTATTTATGATTCATTTGTTAATTTATTCAATACATCTATTAAGCACCTGCTATGTGTAGGCAGAGCATTATACCTCCCCGAAAAGTTAGTGGGGAAATTGGGCAGGAGCTAGAATATTCAAATGAGCAATGGACATTGCTAATAAAGAATAAAGTCAGACAGCTAGGTAGGGGAAGAAAAGTGAGGACTTTCTCTTTGCATCACTGTCATAGAATCCACCAGTTTCCTTCTATTTCACACAAGCCTTTTGTCTTCTCCAGTTCCTGCAGTGAACCCATTTTCTCCTTTTGCAATATTTATTCTGTACTATTCATTCTGATATTTAATCGTATCAGCCTCATCTGGGCAATTTCAAGAGTGAAAATCCAGGGCAGATATTGGGTCCTCCACGGAGCTAACCTTAGCCTCAACTGTACCTGCTTCATTCAACATCATTGTGCAGCTACTTCTGTAGCACATGGTCTAGCTCCCAACTATAATTTATCTCTGGCATGCTACATTGTTTCCTATGGAGAAGGCTAGGTCCTCAAGGAACCAGTTCTTCTTCTTCTCTTGGGCTTCCTATACAGAACAGAGTACATAGTTGTACAAAAAAAATTCCAAATGAGTAAATTAAAGGCTCAATAAGAAAACTATCTATTTGGGCCAATTAAATAGTTCTTCTGAATATGGGGAGACCTATGCACTTGGTAACCGAGTGTTCTAAAAGGTAACTTATACTAAAATATAAATGACTATAATTAAAAACAGTCGTTTCTGCCAGAAAATATTTGTGTTTAGTCAGAAATCCAGAGTCTTAACCCAAAGAAATATGTTACAGTTAGTCATTAAGTTAGATAGTTGTGACCCAAACTCATGGTGCTGTCACTCATTTAACCCACTGTCAATCCCTGGCTCCCCTTCACAATATCATCACTGTCCCCAGTTGAGTCCATAGTGGTGGCTCTGTGTGTTTAATGAGGCTTAAAACTAGGGGTCACATAAGTAGCCCCAGCCCGTGTTAGCAAGCTCTGACCTCCCTAAGGTAAATGGTAAGCGAGAAAGCAACTGTCACCAACCTCCCTACTGCCTACACACACATACATACAACCATCCCTGGAAGTCTCACAGTTCCCCATAGAACTGCTTCTCTCAGGAGAGAGTGGGTTTTTAAGATAAACTCCTCTAAAGGTTGTGTGCCTGCCAGCCACTGATGCAAGGAGCATAATTAAGATGGAAAACAACCAAATCCTGCAAAGAGCAGAGACAGAACAAGACTGGGCCAACTCAGTGAAAAGGCCTCTCTCCCCTGTGGCTCTGTGCTCAAGAGCTCTCCACGAGCAAAGAAATAAGGGAAAGTGGAAAGGAGCACATGAATAAAACAAATGTATATTTATGGAGCACTGCTGGGCAACCCCTACAGCACCTCCTTCTGGTTGGAGCCCTGAGGTCACCTTCCAGTCCGGGGCTGGATCTCCATGTCCCACTCCATTCTTTCCCACAGGCCCCAGATGCGGCAAGTCAGCTGAACTCAGGTGGAAATCATGCTGAGTGCACAGGAGTAGGGGAGGTGGAGGAGGACAGAAGCCCAGAGGAGAGCTAGGGAAATTGTGAGAACTATAGGGCCAACCTCAAATCAGTGACCAAGGGCCCCAAAGGGTGGTGATGAAGTCAGCCCTAGCTCCAGCAAGCCCTTAGATCCCTAGAACTACAGCTTGGAGGATGAGGAGTGACAGCAGGGTGAGCCAGATGGGAAGTGTTGTCAAATTCGGTTGGGGGACAGCATCATGATGTGGGTGTTTGGTTCATTAAGAGCCAGACACAAGCCACAAGTTTGGGAGGCAAGGAATAAAATCTAGGCTCAGAGAGTCTACACAGAAACTTGCCGAAGAGTCAAGGCCAAACCCAGGGGCCTGGACTTCAAGCCAGCATTCCGTCCCTTCCAAAGAACTTGGTGGCAAGGTAGAGAAGAACAACAGAAAACCAGTTATAATGATTGCATCAATTGGACTTAAGGGATTAAGGGAATGAGTTTTGGAATCAGGTCAATGTGGCTTGTACATCCAGTCTGTTCCTCATTTGAAAAATATGGGAGAGACCTTCCCATGGAACTGTTAGGAAGACTAAATGAGATAGTGAATGAAAAGCACAGAGCCTGGCACATACACTATTATGTTGGTACTGATGGCAGAGATAGGGCTGCTGGTGTTGAAGGAAAAATTATAATAGTGGCATCTAGGGTCACAACCATACTATCTATTTTAGTCTCCACTGGTTCATGGGGCTGAGGTGCCTAAAGGCTCACCTGGTGGGTCAGGGTTGATGCAGAAACTGAAGTGCTGTGGGCTGAAGGCTGCACCAGTTTCAGGTGTCCATTGCTGGGGCTGGCAGGAGCTGGACCCAGGGACATAGTCAGCTTATCCCTGCCCCAATATATACCACCATAGGCTCAGACTGTAGGGTTAAAAGATGTGTTTGCAATCAACTAGCCCACTTGCAAGATCACAAAGCGAGTGATCTGCACAAGGTCACCCAGATGGTTTGTGACAGAGCTGGAAACAGAACTGAGGTCTCCTAACTCAGACCAGAGTTCTTGCCATTCTACTGGGGCTCCTTCATCCCCATGAAACATCCTTACCTAACGCCCTCCTAGCTTCACTACCCCTACTATCAGCAGACAGATCTATCCCTCTAGAGTTGGGTAGCTATCTCCATGGGAAATAGGCATGTGCTAATGAAAATGTAAGGCATAGAGAAGCTACACACTCTGCATGAGTCTCCTCTTCCTGGATGTGGAAGCCACCTGCTCACTGTGGCATGGGGAATGGAGGCCAGATTCCATGGTGAGCCAACCATGAGGAAGGGTCAGTTTTCTTCAGGAATTCAAGTACTGGTCCTGTCCTCTTTTCCTCCGTATCTTTCCTAGTATCTTGAGACACCAGCTACTCTATTCCAAACATGAGGCATGAATCAGAACTAAAATTCTGTTTCCTAAATTCACAATTGAAAAACAACAGCATTTACATTAGTTATTTTTATCTAGAATACCAGGGTAGTCTATGAATAAAATACACACAGTTGGAGAGGAGGAGAATATTCATCCCACAGCTCTCTGCCAACCCAAAGGCCAGTTGAACCATCTTCATTACTTTTCATAATTAAGAACATAGTAACAGCCAACTAGGATTGTTTAATCAGTGTTTGGGGTTTTGAATTCAATTCTCACCTGAGCTGACTTGAGTTGTCAGGTTGATTTAAAGTAGTTAAATAAAAATTAATTAATGGGCCGGGCGCAGTGGCTCACGCTTGTAATCCCAGCACTTTGGGGTGGATCACGAGGTCAGGAGATCGAGACCACGGTGAAACCCCGTCTCTACTAAAAATACAAAAAAAAAAAATTAGCCGGGCGTGGTGGCGGGCGCCTGTAGTCCCAGCTACTCGGAGAGGCTGAGGCAGGAGAATGGCGTGAACCCGGGAGGCGGAGCTTGCAGTGAGCCGAGATTGCGCCACTGCACGCCAGCCAGGGCAACAGAGCGAGACTCCGTCTCAAAAAAAAAAAAAAAAAAAAAAAAAATTAATTAATGTAATTCCATAAATTACTGAGTTGAAATGAGTTATTTGAAGTAAAGCAAAATGAAGTAAATCTAGGTTGGTTCATTTTTAGTCTCAGTACTCATTACTGAGTTGCTGGCCAATGGATATGGGTGTTGGCCTTAAGTAACTGAGAATTCTAGAAAACTGGCTTCAAGACATGGCCCGGAGCAAAACCACTGGTGGGTCCTGCAGGGTAGGTCCATTTGGGGCAAGGAAATCCAGATCTGGCAGCAGGGAGTTCATGTATGATGCTGGAAGCCCACAGATTGAGGGGATACAGGGACCGGAGGTGCTACATGGCTCGGGCAGATCCTATAAAATGCAGGCCTTGGTCATACTCTGACCTCTTAATTTAATGCAATCTTGTCTGTTACTGTAGTATTCAACTATTTGTCTCAAAATTAAGAACTATATGCATATGAAGTGGCTTAAAGAAAGGTCCCGTGGGGTGGACCACACAAACCTAGAGAATATTTTAGGCATTCTCTCTGTGTCCTCTACTCTCCTTCCAAATAAAAATGAATGTATTCTGTACAGCAAATGTTCACATCTTCCCCCTCTTCCCCATCGAGCACATGATTCTACTTCTATCAATTCTTTCTTCCAATTCCCATTGTTACGTAAGCTGAATATCTTGGAAATAGGCATATGTCTTAAAAATAGGCCTATGTATATAATTTAGCTGTGAATGTGGTATTCAAGCAGCCTCCAACTTAAGAGCAGGCTCTGTTCCAAAAGTTTGAGTGTATGTCAGTTTTCTAGTACTCAAAATGCATTTTCCCATAGAAACCATGTTGTGCGTGGTAGTTAGGTCCCCCAGGCAGCCCACAGAAGCCTGTTGAAGCCCATGAAACTGGCGTGCAATACGGTACTAATAGAACCCTAGACCCCAATATGTTTCTGTGGGAGAGCACATATGGAGCTCTAACCCAGGACTCTTCCACCTCTTCAAATCCTACCCTTGCTGGTTGTGGGAGTGGTCACATGGTCTCACCATGTTCTCAGAGAAATGGACCCTGCATCTCAAGTTCCAAACACGCCCTCTGTAATTCATCAGTTTTTCCCTTTTTTTCCACAGCTTTTCTGTTAACAGTCAAATTATGCTCTTCTCCACAACACATCGGTGCAAAGCAGGGAAGCAGACAGACTCGAACCAGGTTGTCCTGCCTTCAGGGAGGGAGAGCCCTGGGGAAAGCCTTCCCTGAGAGACAAGCAAGGTCAACCTTCGCGTGCTCTGCAGGCCCTTGGTGGCTGACGGAGAGGAAGAGAGAGGCCCCAGGAAGGCCACCAGGAGAGTGCTGAAGATGACTTCATTGTCTTACGGAGCACCCTTAGTGCCAAGAACTGTGTCAAACACATCCAAGAAGGAAGAAACTATATAGAGAGATTCAAATGCAAAACAGAAAACAAAAAGACCTTATATAAGTCCCCTTTAAAATGACCATTATCCCTAGGTATATTATTAGGTGAAAAACACAACAAACAAAACAAGACAGGATGAGAAAAGTGGAAGGAGAAGGTGCCCCATCTGAGTGAACTGAGTGCTCTCTCAGAGTACCCGATAGCAGCCAGCCAGCCCAGCACCCCAAGGGGTCCTGAGCCCGCTGGCAGTTCGGGCACCCTTGTACCAGAAATCGAGTCAAAATCCCCTTGAGCTCTCTAGAGAAATGATTTCGCAATTGCTCCTGACCACAGTTTTTTAATTTCAGGTTTTGTTTTTTGGTTTTAGCATTTAGCCTGAAGTCACCTATCCAATGAAGAATTGATATAAATAGTGTTTGGAAACATAGAGTCCATTTTTTCATTATTTATGAAGCATAAAGTAGATAACTCATCCTCATAGCTTTCACTAAATTATTTCTACTTCTAACTTCCACCGTAGTACTTGGAGAAGGAAAAATATTTTCATACCTAAATTTTTGGACTTCCTGTAATTGTCCAGTTTTCTCTCTTTTAGCAAGTGGTCACCACAAATCTGTGGGAGAGAAAACTTGGTGGCTCTTACCCATCAGGAGGGACGTGACAGGTGGTTGAGTCCACCTGCCATCCAATACACTAATGTTTTGAGCCTTCCACCATCAACATGGCCTTCCAGCATCAACAAATGAATGGATAATATAATGTGATGTTACATACAGTGGAAATTCTGACCCATACTATAACATGGATGAACCTTGAAAACATTATGCTAAGGGAAATAAGCCAGACACAAAGGACAAATAGTGGATGACTCCACTTACACGAAGTACCTGGAGTAGTCATATTCATAGACACAGAATGTAGACCAGTGATTGCCAGGAGCTGGAGGAAAGGGGGGATGAAGGGTTATTGTTTAATGGGTTCTGGAATGATGAGAAAGCCCTAGAAATGGACAGTGGTGATGGTTGTACAACAATATGAACGTACTTAATGCCACTGAACTTTACACTTAAAAATGGTTAAAATGGCAAATTGTGTGTTATATATATTTTAACACAATTTGAAAAATATAGGGGCTTCCAGCCTCTGCTCAAACATTTCACCTCATTCCAAAAGCATAATGTATCCAAGGAAACTATGTGCCAAACATTGCTCATGCCATTTGTTTGGAGGAGGGTTGCAATTTTAATAGCATGACCAGAAGAGAACCTATTATGAAGATGAAGTCTGAGCAACAACTTGAAGTGAAGGAGTGAGTCAGCCATACCAATATATGGGGAGAGCATTCCTGGAGGAGGGAAGAGCCAGTGCAAAGGCCCTGAGGGACTTTCTGCCTGGAGGTCTGGAGAGCAAAATGATGCTGATGGGACTTGCGTGGGATTGCATGATTGTGAGTGCTGTAATGCTGGAATTTCCCAGTGGAGATGTCCTGCACTCAGGTAATGCTGGATCAGTGAGCATTCAGTGATGTAGATGACCGATTCAGATCTCATCCACGTGGGAGCAACATGAGCCATGAGTTTAATCACTATTTGTACTAAGGCACCACCTGCCCCCAACACCCCCGTTATGGCCAATGATGCAGAATTTGAACCTCTGTAGTTCAATTTATCCAGAGACTAAACTTCCCTCTTCCTATCACAGTGTGGAGCTGGATACTGGGGGGGGCTTCTGAGGAACTAACAACTCAAGCAGACTTTCAACAAATCCTCTTTTTAGCCCACTCCCTTGCTCTCAGTTTCAGAATGCCTGGGACCCCCATTTCTTCACTGTTGAATAGAGAAATGAATGGATAAATGAACACTATACTTGAAACAAAAGAGAATCTGGCACTGAAATATGTAGTTCCTGTTCCATGACCTGTCTAGGGTCAGATGTGAGGGAGAAATTACAGGAATCTTTAGAAGCATTAGGAATCATCTGTAAGGACAGAGACTGCTGCAGATGGAGCACATTAAGGGACCAAGGCCCAGTGTCTGGAAAAGTGGGGTTTACTGGGGGGCCCCTATTAAAAGCATGTTCAAAGTGCCAAAGTGCATCTCATGCATACCTGAGATTGTACTCAAGGACTTCTTCAAGTTCTAAACCTTCTGTCCTTCTTCAACTCATTCTTGTTGAAGCTCTCACTGTGATAGGGGAAATGAGGAGTCCCTAAAAGTTTCCAGGAATTTTTGCTACTCTGGTGAGAAATTTTATTGTATGTGGTTGCATTTGGTATCTGGGCTCCCAAAACATTTTGAGGACATTTCAAAACATTTAACACATTGTGTTTCACTGTTTCCAAACCATATGTGACTCTCCTCATAAAGACCATGGCCTTTTCAAAGGATTTATCTTTGTTGCTCACGTTGGTAACACAGCATCTGACCATAACTGGTGCTCAGTAAGTATTTATGAAATAAATCAATGACTGACCATTATTGATGCCACCACAATAAGGTTTCAGTATTCAAATACAGCTTAACATCCCCATGTTTCCTGCTATACTTAGGAAGACTGGTGGGAATAATTCCATTTTACAGATTGGAGCCACAAATGGTATGTTAGTTTATTGCTACATAACAAATTGCCCCAAAAAATATCATCTTAAAGCAACACATATTTATGATTTATTATTGTTTCCAAGTTTCTGTGGGTTGGGAATCTGGACACAGCTTAGCTGGGTCTTCTCCTCCAGGGTCTCTCACTTGCTGTATCCAGGTATCCACAGGAGCCAGTCATCTCATGGTTCAAATGAGGAAGGGTCTGCTTCCAAGCTCACACAGTAGATATTGGCAGGATTTGGTTCTTTACTGGGCTGTTGGATTGAGGGCCTCAGTTCCCCACTGGCTATCAGCTAGAGGTTACCCTCAGTTTCTTGCCATGTAGATCTCTCCACCGTGACAGCTTGATTCATTAAAGCCCCCAAGCCAAGAAGGCAAGAGAAAGTGCTGCATAATGAACATCAGAGTCCTTTATAACCGTGATGGTTAATACTGAGTGTCAACTTGATTGGATTGAAGGATGCAAAGTATTGTTCCTGGATGTGTCTGTGAGGGTGTTGCCAAAGGAGATTAACAGTTGAGTCAGTGAACTGGGGAACCAGACCCACCCTCAATCTGGGTGTACACAATCTAATCAGCTGTCAGCACAGCCAGAATAAAAGCAGGCAGAAGAACGTGGAAAGGCACACACCCAGGAACAATACTTTGTAGCCTTCAATCAAGTTGATAATATTAACCATCATGATAACCTAACCTCAGAAGTGACAACCCACCACCTCTGTGGTATTCCATTCACTAGAAGCATATCTCTAGGTCCAGCCCATACAGCGCATGAACACTGGGAGGCAGGGACAACTGGAAGCTGTGAGCTGTGTGCAAAGCAACCAAACACAGGGGCACTGAGCATACCCAAATCCTTCAAGATCACACAGTGGATTTGGGGTCAGAGCCAAGCAGCTCTCCACTGTCCTCCCTCCTCCCTCCATCTTGAGCAGTGCTGTGGGGCAGGGCTGGTGGCATGGGCACCAGTAGGTTGGTAAGGAGGGAAGAGGCATAGTGAAGGAAGGAGGGCACCAATTCATTTACCCAAATTTATTCTGGAACAGAATTTGTTTTTCAAGTTATCAAACGGGCAAAAATAAGAAGTGACTGCCGGTATGGATTTATTACCACTAATGCAAAAGCTGTTCCTAATAATGTTTTAAAGTATTTCCATATAATACATCTGTTCAGTTCAAATTTATAAGTGGGGTCTAGAAAGAAGCACAGCACCCATCAGGGAGCGCTGAAGAGCCGTGTTTGTCTGGCACTTTGTGTGTAGGTTTTTCCAGTAGGGAAGGATGTTGTTTGGGCTGATTCTGGTCCAGAAATCATTGCTGGTAGATTCAGCAGCTGACCAATACCCCCACTCCACTCCCCACTCTGTGGTGCTGCTCACCTGCTCAGCATTCCTATGGTAGAAGAGAAAGAGCTTAGGACACAGCACAGCAGTACTGGGCCAGGGTAATGGAATGGGGCTCTCAAATCAGAAAGCTGTGTGGGTGGTTAATTCAAATGATCCCAAATACTTCCCCTCCTACAGCCATAATGCTCAAGCCTTCCTGCTGTGTGCTCAGTTCCTTCTTCTTGTGGGTTTAGCTCCTCTCCATGCACAAACCAGGCTTGACTCGGGGAGGACAAGGCATCGCCACACCATCTCCACATCTCTATCCAGTGTGTGTGCGTGTGTGTTTGTGTGTATGTGTATATGTATATGTATATGTGTCAGGATGGGGGAAAGGGGTGCTGAAAATAGCAACATGTTATTTCTAGGCTCTTTGGAAAGAAATGAAGCAGAATGAGAACAATGAGAGAGAAGTGTGGAAAACTGAGTTAGAAGGGAGGCGAGAGGCAAGTGGTGCAGGGAGGAGTAGGGAGCTACACACCTGTTATCTTTTCCTCACTTTTCAAATTAGCCTTTCCCATTTGGGGAACAACAAAACTGAAGCTCAAGGAGCTGCCGTGGCTTGGTCAAGGTGGCACAGGGGTGGATCACAGGGGTGGATCCAGAATGCAGCCCTATAGGAGCCTGCTGTGCAGAGCATGGGATTGGTGACATGGCACTCAGAGCAGTGCCTATCACCTTGTGATAGGTGGTTGGCAAACTTCTCCTTCTTCCATCTTACAAATTACACACACACACACACACACACACACACACATATGGATTCTTGTTTCCATTGTTCAAACTATTTTAGATGGCCATTCCCAAGAGTGGAATCCTGGAGAGTGTCATAAAATCCCTGTGGGGTGGGTGCAGAGTGCACCCAGCAGCAGGATTCTTTGTGGTGTCTAGGCATATCAGCCTCTTGGCCGCAGCACTGTGCCATGAACAGAGGCTCCCTCAGACCAGAAATATGATCTAAGAGTGAGGTCTTCAAAGGACAGTGGGTCCTTGAAGAGGCTTCTGGTTACTGGGGGAGGGAGCTTCCTGGAAAGCTGGCATCTGCTGGTTCTTTATGAGAAACTTAGGCCAGTGTCTGTCCATGTAGGAACTTCAGGTGACAGGGGAGAAGGCCAGCTTTACCTGGAGTTGGAAGCTGTCTTTCCAGCTGATATTTCTTGTATTAGGAGGAAGGGACAAATTTCAAGGAGCAGAAGTCAATTGTAACCAGTTACGATAGAAAGAAAACTGTCTCCCCTAAAAGATGTCCATGTCCTAATCCCCCAAAGCTGTGAATATGTTCCCTACATAGTAAGGGGGGATTAAGTTTGTTGATGGAAATAATGTTGCTAATCGACTGACCTTAAAATAGAGTGTCCTGGATTATTCAGGTGGGCCCAGCATACTCACACGGGTCTTTAGAAGATAGATGAGTGTGCATGTAAAGGACATGTGATCTGGGAAAGACTCCACGAGCCTTGGATGGCTTTAAAGACAAAGGGGGCTATGATCCAAGAAATGTGGGCTGCCTCCAGGAGCTGAGGAAGGCAAAAGAGAAGAATTTACCCCAAGACTCTCTGGAGAGAAGGCCACCCTGCCAACACCTCGATTGTAGCCCAGTGAGACCTAGGTCACATTTCTGACCTCCAGAATTGTAAGATAAAAAAATTTTGTTGTCTTATGCCGCTGGGCTTGCAGACATTTGTGACAGCAGCCATAAGAAACTAACAGGAGGCCAGGCACAGTGGCTCACGCCTGTAATCTCAGCACTTTGGGAGACTGAAGCAGGTAGATCATTTGAGGTCAGGAGTTCAAGACCAGCCTGGCCAACGTGGTGAAACCCCATCTTAAAATACAAAAATTAGCCAGGCTTGGTGGTGGGTGCCCATGATCCCAGCTACTCAGGAGGCTGAGGCAGCAGAATCGCATGAACCAGGGAGGCGGAGGTTGCAGTGAGCTGAGATCGCACCACTGCACTCCAGCCTGGGCAACTCCATCTCAAAAAAAGGAAAGAAACTAGAAACTAACAGGAAACAGTGTAGGGTTGTCTAAGTCCAGGGGGATAATCTGTGGGGCCCAGAGAAGCGGCCTAATTCCTCACCTGATACGGGCTGGGGGGAGTTGAGAATACATCCAGCCCCTGCAGGACTTGGCAGCCAGGGTCACGGGTGAGAGTCTGAGCAGACTCGTTTCACTTCTAAGTGGTCAAGGGCTGTCAGTGAGACCCCAGACATGGCTAGAGAAGCTCTCAGTCCCCTTCTTGGGAACCTTTGAAGTCATCATTTGAAAAAGAATACAGGAACCACCAGCCAGTGACAGCCACGAAGAGAGCTCTGCTTCTTTGACCTCTTCACAGTCTTTGCTGTCTTGTTTATTTTCCCCATAGTGATTGACAGCTGAACCCTTTAAGGAAAAGGCCTTGTAAATTGTTTCATGAATAGAAAAGGAAAAAAAACAGAACAAAATAAAAAAGCACACTTCCCATTTCCCAGTCAGCCAGGACTGCCAGAAACCTAGGTTGGAGAAACAGGTGTTGGCAACAGAGAGAAGCAAAATCCTCATGGATCCCTGAGGCAGACAGGGAGACAGAAAGGCTTCAGAGGCCATGAGAAGGTCGTCCACACAGAGCCAGGACCCACATGAGGAAGCAGTGGCTGTGCTCCCAGGGAGGAATACTTGGCTTAGCATGGAGTTGGCACTCAGCAAACATGAGCTGCTCCTATTATTATCACATAATAAGAAGGAATGTCAGATTACCCATTCGTTAAAAAGAATGCATTACATTGCATTCCTTCATACTCATTAGTTTACCTAACTTTTCCATAACCATATTGACATGGTAAAACCGGTGGCATTTTCCCCCACGACTTTATAAATGTAAAAATGTCAAAGTGAGACACATTCTCGTTTTGAATAAACAGGATGAGGAACTCAATGGTCAACAAGAGACTCCAGGCCAGAGAGACTCAGCAGGGTATGAAGGCAATGGGCTCAGAGCTTCTGGGAGACACCCTCTGTGACCTCCAGGACTAGCTGGGGAAACCAAGAGGCCAGAAAGACTGATCCACTCTCTCTAGACCTCAGAGCTGGCCACTGACTTGAATCCAGCTCCCAACTCTCTGCTTAGGCTCAGAACCACCCTGCTCTGAGACTTCCTAACTGCCTTGTCTCCAACTGATTGGGAACAGAGCGGAAAAGGGGATGAACCACTTGGCAGAGCTGTCACCCTCCCAAGGCTCATAGCTGCATCCTGGCAAGTCTTCCAACCACTTCTGCCTTCTAGTTACCAAAGAAAAAAATACTGATTGTAAACATCACTTTAAAAGCATGCCATCCGACAGCCGGCTCAGCTGCAATACATCAGCCTGAATTGTACTCATTTATGGTGAAGCATTTTATATTAATGTTTTCATTGCTTATCACAGACACTGGCTTTAAAGTGCTTCAGCCAGCTGTACTGAGTTATTTATTAGGCTTTTCTTTTTTCCAAGTTGCCTTTTCCTTAAATAAAGTGTTTGTTTAACTTTCATACATTTAAGAATCCCTCTTGTCTCCTGCCCATCAGTTCTGATGGCTTGTGTGCACACATTCTTTGTTTCTCTAGAATTTACTCAGTGCCTCTGAAACTCAGGTGAACTGGAGCCAGCAATGCCCACGGAAGGAAAAGGTATAGTGAGGCAGAGAGTTCAGTCTCTGCAGGACCGTCTAGCTTCCCTTCCTCTGTCTTCCTTCATCCTACAAGTTAGATTCCACCTCCACTATAATATTGAAGATCTTCAATGATTGCCCAAAGTCAACTGATTTGACAATTGGGATATAGTCAACGCTGCTAATCATCTCCCCTTCCATGGCTCTCCTCTTGCCATTATGACTACTCCTGTGTTCCCATCATTAACTCTACCTTCTTCTTCATTCCTAAGTGTGGGTGGCCTAAGGGTCAGGCCTTAGGCCTGTCTCCTTCAGAACTAGCACCCTACATAAAGTGAAGTCCTCTAAATAGCGAGATACTCCCTTTCCTTTACCCACAGGGCTCCCAGAAAGCTGACAGCAAGACAGAAACCTGGACGGTTGGTTTCTAGAGAGTCAAACTTTCTAATCTTGTGACTTTAGAGTTGGCTAACAAAATTCCAGGACCCAATCACTCCACACTGAAGCCCATCAGTCAGCAAAGTCTAACAGTAACCATAGAATTCCAGTCAGCAACGTGGTTCTTCATTCTGAAATACAAACAGATAGCCAAGCACCAGCCAACACTTAAGAAGAACTCTAACAAAAAAAAAAAACAAAACAAAAATTGGAAATAAGACCCTGTAAGAAACAAAAGTAAAGCAAGAAGAAAAGAAATTCTTAAAAAAAAAAAAAACTGTAAATATCTTCAGAAAAAAAAAAGATAGGTATCCATGCAACAAGAACAGAAAGTTATTATAAAATAATAATTAGAAAAATTTTAAAAAGAATATGTGGGAATTAAATATGGAATACCCATAATACAAAAATAAATAGATTCTAGATGATAAATATAAGCAATCTCTAGAAGATAATATAATCAATAAATATTATTGGAAGTAGACAAAGGATAACATGATGGAATGCAGGAAAGAAAAATTAAAGCATCTATCAAGCAGGTTCAATAGTGTCTTAAAAGAAATTTTAATGAGGGATCTGAGAGAAAACAAGGGAGGCAATTACAAAGAAAAAATTCCAAAAAGATTTCCAGAACTGAAGGGCATGAAATTCCAGATTTAAAGAGTCCATCAAAAGATCAAATATAATGAATGAATAAAAGAGGCAAACCTAGATATATCACTGTGAAATTTCAACACACCAGGGATAAAGAGTAGAAATAAATACTTTCAGAGAAAGGTGAAAAAGAGATCATGTAATAAGAGTAGAAGTCAAGGAGGCATGAGACTTCTGAGTAGGAACGCTGGAAGCTAGAACACAATGGAGCAATGCCTTTAGAATCCTATGGAAAAAGCACCTTCATCTTCAAGTTCTATATCTAGCCAAATGGTAAATTAAATGTGAAGAGCAAATAAAGACATATTCAGATACGCAGGGGTTTTAAAATTTTACCCTCATGCATGTTTTTATGAGAACTGGAAAAGGCTCTTTACCAAAGCAAGAGAGCAAAGCAAAGAGGATATGACATCCAGGAATGAGGTGATCCGAGGATCTCGGGGAGACCAAGGCAGCAGGCCCAGAGACAGACAGTCCAAATCAAATAGGCAGGAGGTTGGGGCCCAAGGAAAAGCGGTTCCAAGAAACAAACAAACAAACAAACAAACAAACAAACACTGTTCAGTCACCCAGTGGGTTTGACTCTGTTAGGAGATCTTGGTACCTCTGCCAGAGATTTTGGGAAAGAATCAGTGATAGGTACATGGAAAACTAGGCAAATTATTAAATTGGACAATTATTAGCTCATGGAAAAACCAACAATTGTTTAAAAAGGAAAATCATATTTGTATTCTTTTGTGAAAATTTTTATAGATATAAATATGAAAATCCTAAAAATTTGCTAAGCAGAAAATAGCAATATATCTGTGTTAGGAGGATGAAGGAAAGAAAAGGAATGGTATGTTAGCTAAAAAAGAGAAAGCCTAAATTCCTGTGGATAGAAGGTAAAAAATATAGCCTATAGATATAATAATATCATATTATTTAGAAGTATGAAGTTAAATGCCAGCAAGAATTGTTCAAAATTTGAAAATGGTGTTTCTAAGGAGTAAGACCCAGGAGTAAGGAAGGATGAGCCAGAAAACTGCTAGGTTTTTTTTTTCCTAAGTCTTGTCAAAAATTTCAATTTTGTAATTATGTACATACGCTAGTTTGACAAGCAAAAGTTTAAATCAGGTACACAAACTATAAAATGTATGTATAGCTATATATTATAGAAAGGGCAAGGGTCCACGATGAGCAGATGTTTAATGAGGAGCAAAAGAGATGCAGCCCCTGCCCTCTGGGAACTTCTCTCTAAACATGGCATGCCATCTCTTACCTCTGCATCCTGCACATACCTTTAGCTGACTACTTGTCTGCCTGGAATATGCTAACTCATCTATTAAGTCTCCTTTCCCACCCTCCTTTCTCTCCCAGGCAATCAGGCCTTTCCTGGGTCCTACTGCCCTTTGTGCAAACAACCAATGCAGCAATTGCATCATTGTATTTGCAGGACATGTTTATTTGCAGGACTCTCAGCTAGCTCATAAGTTCCTAAAATTCAAGGACTTCATTTTACCCTGAGTGTGTCCCTAGTAATGAACACAGTGTCTGATTCTATGTCAATACCCAGTAAGTGCTTGTCAAATGAATACATGCATCGATACACACATGGGTGCATATCTGGATGGATGAAAGGATGGATACACGGACGGAGAATGGAAGATCAGGCTGTTACCTTGTTACCACCCAAAAAAGAACAATACTGGTTGATTAAATGAACAAAGAACACTGAGAGAGCTGGAAATATCCAGGAAATTGATTGTACCATCCTCCCTAGGCCAGGCATACATAGGCCTATATAGTGCTTTTGGTTCACTGCCTCATTGAAGCTTCAATGAACCACTAGTTCACTGAGTTGAACGGTTCGCTGCCTCACTGAAGCCTCAGTGAACCACTGGCACCTCACTATTGCTACCAACTACATTATTGCTTCCAACATACTTGGGCCCCAAGGTGGCCCAAAACAATGTGCATGACACAAAAAGAAGGCAGGAAGGAAGGGTCATGGAAACGGGAGGCAGGGGGTCCTAATGACACGCCTTGATGGCAATGCCACCTGTCTCTACTTGTGACTTTCAGCAGAAAGATCAAATGCCTCTTGGGTGCTGCCAGATATTGCTCTCAGCTAAAAGTGCCCATGAAGGAAGAAGCCAGGGCACCTCCAGTAATGACAGCCACGTCTAGTACTAGGGGCTCTCTGAGCTGGTTGAGCTCTTCTCAGGCCCATCCTGTGGGTGCTATCAACATTGCTTATGCTAATAATTTGAATATTTCCACAAAGACCCCCAAGCAAGTGGATGACAAGATGTAGAGGATCATGTGTGCAATGCCCCTTCCAGCCCCTGCCCCATCCAGCACACCCATTTCCTAAATTGGAGGGCAGGGGGAGGAGAAGACTGATCATCTGAGTCTGAAGAGGAAAGGTCATTACCAAAGACTCAGAGAGAGCTTCTAATGCCTGACTGATGCCACTTCATCCCCACCAAAAAAAATCTTCAGCAATTGAAAGTTAAAGCGAATTTCTCACCCATCCATCCAATCCAGAATGGTAGCTGGTCAGCGCTGTAGCATGATTTAAGGGCTCTGAAAAAAAACCACACTGCCCCCAAAATATCTCCCTGGCCTGAAATTCATTTCACTTCATAACCATGCCTGAGACTCCACCAATTAGAAATTCATTTACAAGCCCCTCTTGTAAAATGTGCAACAGTGATTAGCTTTATTTGATTCTGCTCCAGAATCTAAAATTAGGACCAATGGCTGGGCCTAATAAAGAAAAATTGATGGGCTTTAATTTGACTGAAAAAGCCTCTTTTGTCAGTTCTTGCTCTTCAGCAATGGGATGGACAACTCCCATGAATGACACATAAACAATTACTTAAGACAAAATCTTCTCCTTCTGGACAGGTCAAAAGGCTTAGAAAAGTTCTTGGAGGTAGATTAAAATGGGCTTCCTGACGCTCTCAGCAGTTTGCCCTAGTTCCGCCCTTAGCAACACAAAGACAGTCTAATCACTTGCCTCTTGTCAAATATTCTAAGCCAGGCTTCCTCTCCCTTGGAGTTTCTGTGGCCCTTTCTCTGTTTCTAACAGCTGGGCAATATGTGTGCATTGATTTGATTAAATAAGACATGGCTTCAAGGCTCTGCTCCCCAACCAGCAAATGGCCTTTCATAGGGTAGAAGTTTTACGGTGTGTGTGATATGCAATAATAACCTTGTTTTCTCTGCTTCTCACTGACTAAGCACTCTGGAACCTACAAGAGCATGTACGGCGGGAAGCATCACGTGGGTGTTTTAGGCATCAAGCTTTGGGCAAGGAAGTCAAATCAGAGAGAAAGGCTCAAGAAGATACCAACACCTGGGCTGGTTGGCTTTGATAAGACTTTCACCAGAGTTCAGGAGACCCTGAGGGTGCACCCTGATGTGATGCCAGAGGCTGTTTGTTCTGTATTTCTCCATGAAATTTCCGCTCCTGCAGGCTCACGAACTGGCCTTCTGTCCTAAATCAATCCATCATTAATTGACACTTTGAGCAAGTTTCTTAATTCCCATGATTCTGTTTCTTTGTCCACTACATGAAGATTTTTCTATCTAGTTGTCTGGTGGAGTTTTATGAGAATTCCATGAGATGATGAATGTGAGAATGCTTTAAGGTCTATATACAGCAAAGTGCTGGCAATGGCCAATGGTAGAGATCATGGTTGACTTCTGGCTTGTGGGGATGGCCCAGGTCCACAGCTGGGAATTATGGCCAGAAGGAGCACGAGCATGCTGCAATGAAGCACATTTCTAGTTCAGGCAGAATCCAAAGGCCAAGTATTTAGAAGCATTACCATCAAATTTATGGCCTTTTATACATTTCTGCAGCCACACAATATCCGATAAAATTTTCTGCATGGTTGTATCTTTTTTCTAGATTTGCTGAGGTATAATTGACATATAAAGTTGTATATATATATTAATATATCTATGTGTATTATATATAGTATATGTATATATATAAATTACATATATACACTGTATATATACAAATCACATATAAATACACTGTATATATATAAATTACATATATACACAGTGTATATATATGCAAATTACATATATATACACTGTATATATATGCAAATTACATATATATACACTGTATATATACAATTTTGTCTCTCTATGTATAATTTTTATTCATCTCT
This sequence comes from Symphalangus syndactylus, assembly GCF_028878055.3. Lineage (NCBI taxonomy): Eukaryota > Metazoa > Chordata > Mammalia > Primates > Hylobatidae > Symphalangus > Symphalangus syndactylus. The sequence continues at coordinate 49,091,651 of NC_072423.2, forward strand.
CTAGATATATAATTTTTATCTGTCTATATATATTTCAGGTGTACAATGTATTGATTTGATACATTGTGAGATGATTGCCACCATCAAGCGAGTTAACATATCCATCACCTCACAGAGTTACCACATATAAGTGAGATCATATAGTGTTTGTCTTTGTGTATTTGGTTTATTTCACTTGGTGTAATGTCCTTCAGGTTATTTTTTCTGACATGTTGCATGTAGCATGGATGATGTGGGTTGGTCAACCTACAGCATGTCTGGTTGCATAGAGGTACCTCGTTGGCCAAAGGAGTATACGGGAACACATTGAGCTACGAGTGGAGACATCTGTTTGGGTTATTCACCAGTTCAATCCTAGAACAAATCTTCACTTGTACAGATATATAGAAGTCGAGGATGGAAGGGAATGTGGAGCTTCTCATAAGGGAGGTAGAATCAGAAAACTCAAGATAAAACATGATTAGATCTGTGAGTAGACTTTCCAAGGTAGCCTTAACTTAGACGTATCTATTTGATCACCTAATTCCTGGTGCAAACCAAGACCAGATGGTCAGAAGGCCAAGGTTCCTGCTCTTCTGTTAAATGCTGGTACAATTGGGAGGGTCTCCAGGCTTCACTGTAATTAAGGGAGCAGTACTGGGTGATCTTTTTCTATACCTTCCATTTTATCCTTGCACTCATTCCCCTCAACTCCCAAACATGGGTAACTTCTGCACGTCCTTCAAGACTTAACCTTAACTTTGCTTTCTCAGGGAGGTCTTCCTATTTTCTTTAAAGCCCCTTCCAGACAGACACAGCACTTCTACCCTCTTTTCCATATTCTCCCTGAATACTCTGTGACCACCATATCTTTTTGTGTGCCTGGCACAGAGTGGGTATGTAATAAATTAATTTTTTTTAAAAGAGAGAGAACTCTTAGTAAAGGAGAAATCACCAGCCCTCTAAGAATGCAAATGGAAACTAAGGAAGTGCCCAGTGCCATAAGGAAAAGTTTTAACTGCAGTATAAATTGCAAATAACCACAAAATCTTAGCAGCAAAGCATCTTCCATCAGGCAGTGCATATGATCAATAGAATGCACAAGTTCCAAGCCTAGACCTCAAAGACCTTGTAACTTCCTGTTTTGGCACCTTTACAACCCTGAGACAACCATGTGAATAAGCCCAAGCTGGCCTGCTAGAAATTGAGAGCCCCTGTGGAGAAGAAACAAGGCACCCCAGCTGACAGTCAGCCAATTCCTGCCCAAAAGCCTGTCAACTTCCAGACACATTAGCGAGGCCACACTAGATCATCAAACCACCAGCCAACTCACCAGCTTCCCAGACACACTTTCAAAAGCCCTGCAAGTGACCTCCTGAACCAGTCCAGAAGAGATAAGCTGCCCATTGAAACCACCGAACTAGATAAATAGTTGTTGTTTTAAGCCACAACATTTTGTGGCCATGTTATACAGCAAACGCTAACTGATACAACCTTCCCTCCTCCCCTTTTTGTTTAACTTAGAAGATCCAACTCTTGCTAAGTGGCACTGGAAGCAAAGGGCAGAAGGCTCCTGGAGCCCTAATGTAATGTAATGAATACAGCTGCCTTTGGAGTGGGGGATAACCCATGTCCTAATCCCCGTAGTAAAAGCATCCATGTGAACCACAGGGACCATGATCAGTCATTCAGTCAGAGTAGAGAACAGCTAATAGCACCTTTAGTGCTTAATCTTTGCCAGACACTCTTCTAAGAGGAATCTTTATATCTATTATCTCACGTAATTTTACAACACCCCATGAGATGAGACCATTTTTATTTCCACTTTCCAGATGAGAAAGCTGAGGCACAGAGATCCTAAGTAATTCTCTCTAGGAAGTGGTGAAGCTGGAATTTGAACGGAGACAGGCCAACTCTAGAGTCATTTCTCCTACTCAGAATGCTAATCGGCCGAGTAAGGATAACTGGGGCCCCAAAGGGGACCTCCAAAGAGTGAAAAGGGGATGTGAACTTGTGACTAGGCCTGGGGCCCATGAGATTTTATAGGGACAAGGTGATTCTGACACAGGACATGGTGGAAATGGGAAATGCTTCAGGACCCAGTCGCTCTGGTGAAGCTTTAGGGAAACAGTGGCCTAGCACATGAGTGTGTGAGTGAGGACCCAAGCGTAGGAAACACAGCAATAGCTGCTGGTACAGGGACTTGCACCCACAAGGGCATGATCAGGGTGCCAGGCAGGAGCCCACAGACAACACAGGCCCTGTGGACCAGAATGCAGCAAAGACACCCCTCCCCCACCACCAAGTAGTAGTGTCATAAACAGAGGGGGCTTTCAGTTTCTTCTCCCTCTGCTTTTGGGGGAATGCAAATGGGGGAAACAAAATAAGAAACTGGACTTCCTGACAATAAAAGCAGTTGTGGTCTTAAGTGATTGGTCAGGAAAATAAAGTTGAAATGGTCATATTTACACCCAAAGCAGGTGAAGTGGTCTTAGTGGCTTCATAAGTATTTCTTGAATAGAATTGCACAGTTTATAAAGTGCTTTCAAATACTTTATTTCCTTCTCACAACAACCCTGCAAGGTGAGTGGAACATGTGTCACTGTCTCTGCTTCTCAGTTGGTGGAACTGCAGCTTGGGAGAAGTGCCTTGCCCAGGGTGACAGAACCAGTGGGAGCAGAGCCAGGATGCCAATGCGGGGCTTCAGCCTCCAGATCTGCAATTCCCATCCTTGGGCCATGGCTTCTCTCCATGCACATAGTAATTCATCTAACAATCAAAGGGAAATCATAACTCAGGACAGGAATCCAAGGGAATGGACATTGGCGACTCATTATCAAAAGAGGGGTCCCAGACTCTTAGAGGAGCTCAGAGAAAGTCACTGTATCCCAAGGTAATGGACAATGGCTTCAAGGAAGAAGTGGGGGCTTGGGCTTGATTTAATTCATTCAAGCAACTCTTTGTTCCCCAAACTGTTCTTTGAAAAGTTGTTGATGAATTCAATCCAGTCATTTCTTAGCAACAAGTTGCTTGGGGCTGATCTGCAAAATAGTTGGCTACCTGATGTAATCAATTTTTACCGAAACTGTTTTATGTGTTAAACAAATCATGGTGATTATTCTTGTGTTTGCTTTTTTGTTAGCTTAAAAGCAGAGGCTGTTTCTCAGGCAGCAGCCCTAGCTCTCAACCCTCAACACCTGCACACTCTGGGCCAAGTCCCAGCTGCTCCTGCAGCAGCATTGACGGCAAATGCAACTTTCCATTGCTTCCTTTTGAGCAACTGGAAAAAGAAGCAAGAAGAGGACCCTGGCATCAGATATCAGCACTCTGGAAATGGGTTTTTACTGGGCACAGAAAGAGAGAAATTGCTGAAATGGAAGGAATTATCATTTCTAGAGTCATCTCTGGATAACAAATTGCAGAGGCCTAAATATCCACAGATTATTCTGAGTGTATCTTGTTGCGACAGATCTGCATGCTGTAATCAGTCACACTGCGTATCCATAAAACAGCTTGATAGTACACATGTATTCTCCTCAAAATAAAGTTGTAACATTTACACACAATAACTTATTGGGCTGCAGGCTTTGCCTGACGTATGCTCAATATCATCTGATGTTTTATTGGATCCCACACAAACTTTTGCCTAATACAGTCATTTCTACACAGAAAAGTTCATTGAAAGTCTTGATTATAATAAAGAAAAATTTTTTAAAAGACAAGGAATTGCGACCACTACTCTGGGGGCTGCAGAGAGGCCAAGGTGGGTGGAACATTGTGGGAGAAGGACAAGGGTGGATTCAAAGACCCCCACTTGCTGGCTGTTGGCTCTGGAACAGGATAGTTCAGCTGTCCAGATCTCAGCTGCCTCACCTGTGAAATATTTGGCATTATCAAATGCTAAGGTGTAAATCATACAGAGAAAGTGAGACAGGTGGAAGAGGATGGAGCGATCACGGGAAGGGGTTCCTGGGCAGGAAATAGGCATAATTAGCCAGTGTGACACACACACACAGAAGACCACTTTGTCTGATTCAGTGTGGGTTTGGGTAGTGGTAAAAGAGTTTGAAGAGGAGCTTAGAGCTATTTCTGAGGACTGTCATTATCGGTCACAGCTGTACTCTGTTCATTTCTCTCACCACACTAAAATCTGTATAAAAGTTATTTATTTGTCGACTTATTTATTATCTGTATCTCCCCATCTCAGACTCTCAGATCCATGAGGCAGAGACGTGGCTATCTTGTGCACTGTGGTGTCTGCAGTCCTTAGCATGTACTAGGTACTCACCAAATAATTGACAAAGTAATGAAAAATAAATGAGTGAATGACAAAATCAGGCCAGGAATGCACCAGCTCCAATTCTTGCAGAGAGCTGCCACAGAGGTGTACACTGACAGCCCCTCTGGCTAACGTCCTGTGCTCTCCCTCTCCCACACCTCCATCTAAACTCCCCATCCGGAGCCATGCTCCCAGCAATATAACCAACCTTAAAGAAAGGACCAGTGGGCATGCTGCACTTTGTGGACAACAAAGGGTCCCTCTGCTCTCTACCCCAATCTGAGGACACATGAGATGTGGAAGCTGATTTGGGGACACCCTTTAAGAAACCACAGAAACTAGCAAGCGCTATATAAATAAGTAACTCTCTTTTTTTTTTTTTTTTTTTTTGAGAAGGAGTCTCGCTCTTTCACCCAGGCTGGAGTGCAGTGGCGCGATCTCGGCTCACTGCAGACTCCGCCCCCCGGGGTTCACGCCATTCTCCTGCCTCAGCCTCCCGCGTAGCTGGGACTACAGGTGCCCGCCACCTCACCCGGCTATTTTTTTGTATTTTTAGTAGAGACGGGGTTTCACCGTGTTAGCCAGGATGGTCTCGATCTCCTGACCTCGTGATCCGCCCGCCTCGGCCTCCCAAAGTGCTGGGATTACAGGCGTGAGCCACAGCGCCCGACCTAAGTAACTCTCTTTATGTTGTACAAGTTCCAGTGGATCGGGTGACATGCAGGACTATGCATCAGGATTATTCTCAGAACATGAATATCACCTACGGAGCTTTGTCACCTTTCCACCCTGGCTCTGCTCTTGGAAGTCCTGGTTGAGTAGGCTTGCGCTGGGGCCTGGACACCTATCATTCCTGAAGTTTCTAAAGTTTCACAGACGATTTTGATATGCTCTAAAGATTGACAACAGCAGGACCAGACAATGGCTTAGGTCCTTTCTTTCCTGCTTCCATTGTAAGTGTAGTTTTATCCAAGACTGATTGAGTCTTCTTTGAGGGAAAGAAAAAGGAGGAATGAATATTCATTGAAACCAATGAACATCTGAGGGAGAAGAAAGAGGAGGAGTGAATATTCATAAGATTTTCTTAAAACTCAATCCAGTCTCAGATAAAACAAGTGACACAATTAGAGAAAGTTTAATATCTGGCCTTCTAGTTTAATAAAAATTAAGGTAGAGTTTTCGTTGTCCAGTGAGCATGCCATGATCATTTCGCACTCCTGTCTTTGGTTTGTAGAATTCTTCAACGACCACCATTGTCCTTTCCTTCCTCCACAACCTATCCAAATCACACCCACTTATTTGGGGAAATGATGAGCTATGGCTAATCATGTAAAAATCAGCTAACAATTGGGCACCTTGTCTTGCTGAGAGCTTTGAAACTTGCATTGGGATAGCTCACTCCTATTCATTCATTGAACGGACATGTTGACTCAGCTCTATCAGTTCTGTCATGTTTGACACAGCTCTATCAGGAGATGTGCTAGGTGCTGTGTTCAGAGCAGGGAAAACACTGATATGGGAACATGATTCTTGCTTCATGCTTCAGCATCATTGCTTAAGAGCAATCTGCTGTTTGCAGCTTGGTGCTTTGGGAAATCTGTAGTGTTGACAGCTTCCAAGGGTTTAAGAAGACATAACTCTCATGAAGAATCACAGATGTTATCCTGAGGATAATCCGTTCAATCATCAAAGGTTTTATTCTTATACTCTGTGACAAGTAAAAGGCTAAGATTTCATGTGACTCCCTTTAGGTGGGGCTACTCTGCCCCAGCAAAATCCACAAATAAGCAAGTTGAGTTTAACTATAAACTTGGGGACTTGTGCCTTGAAAATGGATCTGGTACCTTGGCTCTTCTGTCCAGGCTAGCTAGACCTTGCTGAAGTTGGGCTGCTGGTCTTCATAAGCCTGTGCGTTTGGTTGCCATGGCTGTGAGGTGGGGAAGGAGACCTAGGAACATGCTGGATGCAGGAAGAAGCAGCAAATCAGGCTGGTGAATCCATGCTGATGAGATAATCAGGAATATTAGGGGCAGAATTCTTCCCTTCTTCTCAAGCCAGTCCTTATTCCTTACACAAAGCAGCTGGAAATGGTTTGCATTGTGCTGAGACAGGCTGGGTGACTGAGTTACAAACACAGACTCAGGGATGAGGACTTTTCCCGTGACAGCCTGCACTTATTCTCAGCCACGAGGACCCTGGGTTTGCTCCCACCCTTCTCAGCTCAGGCCATCCTGTCTCTCTAGAAATGGCCCCTAGAGCTGGAAAACATCCCAGATCGGAAGGGATTAATCACCGTGTGACGTTCAGCATCTTCACTCCCCAATTCCTGTTGCCAGCAAGTCTCTGCTCTCCCTGCCAGGACCTCTGCTATACTCAGGGTACATAAAACCCCCAATCTACCACACTGCACACACCGTTTCATTTTAGTTAACCCAAAGTCAGGCTAGGACTTTCAAAAAGAGCTCTTATTAGGAAACCCTGGTAGCACAAAGAAGAGAAATAGATGAGTGCAATAATGCTTCACATTTGTATAGCACTTTGCAGTTTGCAAAGCACTTGCACATTCATTACCTCATTTACCCAGCATGGATTCCTTCCCATAACTTAAGTAAAGCCTAGCTAGAGACTGGCAAGGGCTCTTCTAGGAGTTTCCTCCATCCCTGCCTGACTACCATTTCCTCAATCCAACCTTGACATCTGGCAACACCAACAGCCTGATAAAGAGTCCTGGTAACCCCTAAAAGTCTGATTCCTGATCCCAGGTCTGACTCAGACATTCTCCTGGCCTACCCAGCCCACCCCTCTCCCAGACATTGTGTTCTGGAAGCATTTTCACTAACAGTTGCTAATGGTGATGCTAACAACAGAGGAAAGCACTTTCACTTACTTGTTTCCAGAATGGTACTGGGATGGGCCACTATCAACTTATTTGTGCAGAATAATAGCTAACATTCATTGAGCACTCTTGGAGTGCCAGGCACTGCTTTTTATGTGTATTAGCTCATTTCCCCTCACAAGGAGCATCAGGTGGACTATATGATCTCCATTTTACAAGTGAGAGAAGCTTGGTAAATGCAAGTCGTATTTTATGTTGTAGAGGTAATCAATGGATTGGGTGGGCTGCGGGACAATGAAACTGACCCCATTTCCTTCATTGAGTCATCACGTTATGAATGCATGAGTTCAAGATGCGTTTACCAACCTCCTCCCATGTGTCTGGCCTCATGGATGCTACAGTGAATCAGGCATGGCTTTGCCCTGAGGAGCCCATGGGCTGGCTGGTCATACCAGCCTCTCCTGCTATTAATGCATAATATAATAAGTGTTATCACAGAGGCTCAAACCCAGTCTAGGGCCTGGGAAACTGCCCAGAGGATATGACTTGGGATGAGGAGGGGCAGAGGGGGCCCCAAGTGGAGGTAAGAGAGCAAGAGAGCATAACATATCTGGAAAATGCAAAAATCTCAGTACTACTGGTCAAGTAGGGTGTGATGAGTTATATACTAAGTTATGAGATTTGAGCTTTATCCTGAAATTGCTAAGACACCATTGATGGGTTTTAAGCAGAGAAGTGACAGGAAGGCGACTTTCCCCCAAAGTTATTTTTTAAATTAAGTCTCTGCTTCTCATCTTGTTTTCTTGTGGTTGCCTCTTTCCAATAAAAGTGAATTCAGATGGGGGAACTCATTAAGTAATACTATCTGGCAACTGGTTGCTAATTAGCTAAAGTTTTACTGCCCTCTATTTGATGAGAGGTGAGATGATTCTTCCTCTGCCTCCCGTGCTCACTCTCTCCCCAACCATGGTGGGCTTAGGGGTGCTGAGGCCGATTTGGTCCAACAGGCTCACAGGGCAAGTCCGGGTGTGAGGCTCTTGTAGCTTCTGTTTCTACTCGATGTCTCTTCACATTTTGATGTCCATCTAAAAGAGTCACCTGCTGTCCACATGATGCTGTCAGAATTCACACATTGCCACCAATGACCAATACCCCATTTGTCAGGCATTGAAGAGTTTGTATCACACTGACCTGCTGACTGGCTGTGCTGATGTCCCCCCACCCACTGCCCCAGTGGGGAACTACCGGGGCTAGGACCAGGGCCAGGCTTGAAAAAACCCAGACACTGGCACCCCCTTGCCTTCAGGGAGCATTCTTTATTCAGTTCAGGATGCAATTTCAGCAGGCATCAACATACAGAAGAGAGGGAGGAAGAGGCCATGGCTTGCTGGCCAGTCCCACCATGTCCATTCTGATGATTGACAGGGCTGCAGGTGGCACAGACAGCACCTTCTCACAGCTGGGAATGTGTCTTATGTAGGTTCAAAATGTCCAAAACCCCCAGGTCACAGCACATATGTGAACTGGCCTTTGGCTGATTTCCTCTTCGGAACCAAAGTTCTGTTTTATTTCCACAGATGGGAGAGACCTCAGAAATTGGGCTCTGACCAATCTGTGCTATGATCTGACCATGGGACACCAAGACAATGGGTAGGGACCTTTACCTGTGGATCACGAGAGGGTAAAAGACTCAGAGAGTCTGCTGAGATTCATAAGCAATTGTACAGGGCGGCTGTGCACACTGCTTTCATCAAACCCCCATAGGGGTCTGCAGTCCCCCCAAAGGTTAATAAGCCCAGATTTGGAAGGTGCTTGCTGATCTGTACACATCAACCATATCGCACACCTCCGAGCCCAAGACCAGCCTTCCCCACGGCAAGTCTGCCCAATCACATCCAGTTGACCCAACTAATGCAAACACGGCAATAATTTATTTCAGTTCAAAGAAATGCAAATTGGGTTAATATTCCTTTCTCTGAACCATCACATATTCAATGTAAACTAATTCATTTCCATAGCAGTGAATTTTTCTAGAAACAAATGATACTCCGTTCTGCACAATTCAAACTAGCACATTTTTTAATGCAACAAACATTTATAAACCACTCATCTCTCCCCCCTTCCCTCCTTCCTAAAAATACCCATTGCAGCACCATCTTCGAGCCTACAGCCTGTCATCCCAAACGGCTGTATTGTATTTATATAATGGGACTGTTTCCATCCCAGTCATCAAATAACCCTGTTTATTATTATCCCCATTTTACAGATAAAGGAACTAGGACATAGGGAGGTCAGCTGACCCTACCAGCCCCAAACCCCACAGCAGGGCTATAGTGGGGAAGTGTTTCCAGGCCACGGCAGCCTTGGGAGAGCAGAGGCCAGCTGTCTGGCTGGGCTATGCTTCTAGAGAAAGCAGGCACTTCAGGGAGGATGATGCCAGTTGTCCCTCACCACAGGCCCAATGCAGAGATGACCATGCCCAGAAATGTGGTGAGAGGCCCCCTCAGCCACTCCTGCCTGCACCCCAGTCATGCTGGACAAATTTGTGTGACTACCTGTAAAAGCAGGAGTTCCAAGACAGGTGAGAGGGAAGCTTCTTGGAGATGCCACTCAGGATCTGGAGCCTGAAGGCCATTCAGGCATGTCAAAGGAGACCTCTCCCTGGCCAGTGCCTTCACACTTGGGCTTCTCCCATCAGGAAGTGCCCCAGGCCTCCAGCTGCAGCCTGTGAGGCCTGCGACAGGGCAGCAGGCTCAGCTGGTCATCACTAGAGGCAGATCACGGGTTGGCATCAACCTTTCTATAAACACAAGACTTCATAAACACATATATATAATTTATCCTGAGGATACAGCTCTTAATTTAAGGAACTAACCCCCCAGGGTTAGGATTACTTCTAGTCCCCTTCCAGTACCATCAGGGAGGAATGTGCGGACTTCATCCTGGTGACCATCAAAGTGCCAGGTCCGTATTCCCTACCCAAGAGCTGTCTGTGAACCAGCCAGCTATAGGGACCAAGGGCAAAAGTAACTATTCCATTTGCCTTGGACCCCACACTTGCACCCAAGCGTACCCCTGCACAGGCCCAGCCTGAGGTCCCCAACACTCCAGGCCTCTGTGGGGTCGGGGCAGAGGCGGTAGGACCCACAGCATCAGCACTCTCCTGCAGCAGGACTCGTTATTAATAAACACGCTGCTTCGAGCATTTGCTCAAGATTGTTTGATATTTCAGTTTTCAGTAATTTTCTCAGTTAATAATTTATTAAATGGATTATTTGTCATTTCAATTTATTAAAAATTGATAAAGGGCTCATTTCTTTTTTCCCAAGCTAGGACACACGGAGAGATACACAGGCCAGAGTACAAATTAAAGACTCCCTACTCCTTTCCCTTCCCCTGTCCCTGTGAAGTCACCTGCAACCAGTGAGCACCCTCAGGTCCCTTTCCTGGTGTCTTTGCACACAGAGCCCTGCTCCCTAGTCAAATGATGAAGCAAGAGAGGCTCGCCCCTACCTCCGCCCAGCCACCTTCACCACCCCGCCCTGAATCACGGCTTTTTATCACAGCCAGACCTCCAGCCATGCCCAAAGCAGTGCACATCCCTTGCACTGCCCTGCTCAGCAAAGAGAATACCCTCCCAGCTCCCTCAGCTTCTGAAGACTTCACAGTCCCCATCTGAGGTGGAGCTGTATTTTAAAGAATGAGCTTGGAATCGTGGTGGGATTTCAGGCACTGTGATAAAAGTAGGAGGGAGGTGTTTACAGCAGCAAAAGAACTTGCAGGGGCGCTCGTAATGGCTACCTGCTCTCTCCATGGGCAACACCAGCCCTGTCAGCCAGCTCTCCTGTCTCTGGTGCTCTCAACGATCTCACTGTTTCTATATTCTGATCCTGGCTCTGCCTGTGTTTACAGAACAAGCATATGAAGACACTTGAGGAAAAAAAAAAAAAAACACGTAAGCAGGCTGTCTCCTGATCCTTCTCCTGTTCTTCTTCCTCCCCACCCTCCTCCCTGTCCCTCCACCATCCTCCGGCTCTGATTTGCTCCTTCTCTCTCACTCTGGACTCTCTTACCATCTTCACCACCCTTCCTGCTTCTCTCCCCTCTCCCTCTTTCCTTGGTACTTGCTCTATCCTCTTTCTGCCTGACTTTCTTCCCTTTGGGCCCTTCCTCTCCCAAGGACTTGAGGTCCACAGGCTGGTAAATACCTAGATTCTCCTAGCCATGGGTGTGGCCTGTGAGGGCCTCCTTAGAACCACGATGGAGCTTCATCCCCAGGGCCCTGGAGCCACAGCTGTTCTGTGGTTGTTTCTAGGCTGAGAGTGAAATCCCAAGACCATCCCATGTGCCTAAGTTCCAACCTCAGGTCTCAGAGTGCCCACCCAATTGCAACAAAAATAAAAAAAGACAGTGCTTTCTGGATCCAAGATGGTGCCAGGGAAAGTCACCCCCTCCAACTCCAAGCACTGCTAAGGGTAGGGAAAAGAGAATAAACCAGACGGACAGGTGGGAGCCTGGAGAAGCAGCAGCCCCTCAGAGTCACTTTAGCCAAGAGCATCGGTCACCACTTTGCTGTTTGTGTCTGCCTTCACAGGCTCCTTGAGACCTCATGTATCACTGTTTTCCAGAGCACTTTTCCCCAAGATGAGTTTAATGGCCTTATAAAAGTCACATTGTGCACAAATTGGGAAGTTTCTGAAGCACCGCGCCGGCTCTCATGCATATACGCTTGCGAAGTTCCCGCAGCTGGGCTGGAAAGGCAATTCAAGGCACAAAAACATCCTTGGGTAAATTACTTCCTATTAGTATGTCACATATTTCTTAGATACGACTGTAGTTCCAGGAGGTGACAGCAGCAGTTGACAATAAAACTTTGCACTCTTTTTTATTTATATTTTCTCTGCCTTTCTATTTGTTTTATTTTTTCTTTCCCCTCAAAGTTACATAACATCGCAAGGAGCTCGTCATCTCATTGCTCCTAAGGAAACAATGCCCCCTGAGGCTTTTCTTGACACGCTCTATGTGGAGTTGTCCAAGAAGACATCTAACTTCAAGTACCACAGAGGAACCTCAAAATAGGCATCACAGCATTGTTTAGACAGGAGGCCTGTGAGTGGGGCTCCCTTAGTCCCCAGTAGTATTCTTCCCCAATTTCTCCCCTGACCACAGCATTCTGCCTAGTGAGGAATAATACAGAATTCTCCACTGAAGGCTGGGCATGGTAGCTCATGCCTGTAATCCCAGCACTTTGGGAGGCTGAAGTGGGTGGATCACTTGAGGTCAGGAGTTTGAGACCAGCCTGGCCAACATGGCAAAACCCTGCCTCTACTAAAAAAAAAAATACAAAAAAATTAGCCACGCATGGTGATGCACACCTGTAATCCCAGCTACTTGGGAGGCTGAGGCAGGAGAATAGCTTGAACCCAAGAGGCGGAGGTTGCAGTCAGCAGAGATCATGCCACTGCATGTCAGCCTGAGTGACAGAGTAAGACTCCGTCTCAAAGAGAAAAAAAAAAAAAAGAAATATCCACTGAACAGCCACTATATGCCTAGGCCAGAGCTAGATGATCTGGAAGAGGCAGGAGAAGATGGGAGTTCATGGTCTAGTTCCTAAGTCCCACACAGTGAGACAGCCTACTCAACAGAAAAGAAAATATATGACAAGTGACAAAATGAGCAGACTAACCTGAACATGCTAAAGGAGCTGGGCTGCAAGGGACCAAGGTCAGGCTAAAGAAGGCTGTGACCCACAGCTAGGCTTCCATGGACAGGTAGAGGACCGAGCCATTGGGACCTTTATTCCATCTTTGGAAAAATGAGGTTTCCCTTAGGCTGTTCTTTGCAAACACAATGGCACCTTGGCATTTAAAGGCACATCTGGATGAGAAGGGTGTTGCATTAATTCGTTTTCATGCTGCTGATAAAGACATACTTGAAACTGGGCAATTTACAAAAGAAAGAGGTTTAATTGGACTCACAGTTCCATGTGGCTGGGGAGGCCCACAATCGCGGTGGAAGGCAAGGAGGAGCAAGTCACATCTTATGTGGATGGCGGTAGACAAAAAGAGCTTGTACAGGGGAACTCCCCCTTATAGCAGCATCAGATCTCATGAGACTTATTCACTATCACGAGAACAGCATGGGAAAGACTTGCCCCCAGGAATCAGTTATGTCCCACCTGGTCCCTCCCACAACACATGGGAATTCAAGATGAGATTTGAGTGGGGACACAGCCAAACCATATCAGGAATGCTCTAGTGAGTCTCCAGCATGGAATTGATATTCCTCATCAAGAAGCTTCTCTTCATTGTCCCAAGACTTTAAAAATTCCTTCAAATGGCTGGGCGGGGTGGCTCATGCCTGTAATCCCACCACTTTGGGAGGCCGAGGCGGGCGCATCACGAGGTCAGGAGATCAAGACCATCCTGGCTAACACGGTGAAACCCCGTCTCTACCAAAAATACAAAAAATTTAGCCGGGCATGGTGGTGGGTGCCTGTAGTCCCAGTTACAGGTGCTGAGTCAGGAGAATGGCGTCAACCCAGGAGGCGGAGCTTGCAGTGAGCCGAGATCACACCACTGCACTCCAGTTCGGGGGACAGAGTGAGACTCCAACACAAAAAAAAAAAAAAAAAAAAAAGAAAAAAGAATTCCTTCAACCACGAAGAGGACCCAATCTGCCAGCCTTTGGCCTGAGGGTGGATGAAGCGCACCTCAGCTTCAGCTTTCTGGCTTCTTAATCCCTTTCCTTCTGTCTCCAACACTCCCTCAGGAGCCTGATTCCGGTGGTCCACTGCCAAGCTCAGAACCATGGAGAAATAAATGTCAGTCCCTTTACTTGCTCCCTCCTAAAAGCACCCAGCTCATTTTTATTCTCAGAATATCAGGTCTAGAAAGTCACCCAGCTTAAGTTTATAGCTGAAGAAAGGGTTCGGTTGTTCTGCCTGGAGTGTTTTAATCCTGTCTCTGTAGAAAGATGAGATTCCAGACCTTTAAAAAAACATGGGGACCACAAAATTTGAGCAGTGCCCACCCCAGGATGTTATTTAGTGTAAATCCCATAACGTGGTGAATTTAATGTAATTATTTTTAATTTTTCAGCTAAAAGTTTTGATACTGCCTTCAGTGTCATTGCAACAATGGGAAAACTATCACTAAAAAATAAAAGATCAATCCCTTAATTGCAAATTGTCCTGTGCTTTTTTTTTTTTTTTTTTTTTTTTTGGTCAGTGCAGATACATCCTGAATATTTTAGGACTCTTTGGACCTCAGTCCTCTACCACTTATAATTCAAAATTGCGTCTCCCCCTGCCTTTTCCCAGGACTCTTAATTTCTCTTCTCTCTCCACCATTATTTATTTAAGCCTCCTAACTGTATTATTTATTTTAACACCATATCTGTATTATTTATTTTACTGTAGCTCCATAACGATATTATTTAAGTCTATAAAATAAAGCCTTTTCCCTTGAACTCTCTGTGCAAAGTAAAATTGTATTGTACTGAAACATTCTTTGAAATGCCCTTCTTTTCTACCACTGGATAATAATAATAATACTTTGCATATATATAGTACCTTTCATCCTGGGATTATTTAAGTCTGCAAAAGCAGTCTGTCTGAATTCTCTATGCAAAAATCATGTTATATGATAATATGCTTTGAAATGTCCTTTATTTTTCACCACTTGCTGGTATAGAAATGCTCTGTCTTTATGCACAACTTTTCACCTAGAAATTCCCAAGTGGTTCTCTCATTAATGCTCATCTACTTAGAAGTGGCTGGGTTAATATTGCTCCCACTTCCTGAGTGGTGAAAAGGAAGCAGCAAGAAGACCTCCGTAGATAGGAAATGTGTGTGACTCAGAGGACATCAGGAGGAAGGGTGTTCACCATCCCACGAGGTTCCTCTCTGCCATGGAAACAGCTTCTCACAGCCTATCTCCTCCTGCCCATCATCTGCATTTATCAAAGAAACACAGACCGAGCCTGGAGCCAGATTTCCTGGGTTTAGATGCACTTACTCCCAAGTGGCACATCCTGGGCAAGTCCCATGGCCTCTTGAAGCCTCAGCTGGCTCACTTCTACTCAGCATCCTCCCACACTCACACCCTGTGCTTTGCTCAGGCCTCTCTCACATCCAAAGTTATCCTTTCTACTCCTAGCCACCTATCCATCCACTAATGTCCAACTCCAGGTCCATCTCTAGGAAGAGTGTCTTAGTCCATTCATGCTGCTATAACCAAGTACTATAGACTGTGTAGCTTATAAACAACAAAAATTTATTTCTCACAGTTCTGGAAGCTCAGAAGTCCAAGATCAAGGTGCCAGTAGATTTGGTGTCTGGTGAGGGCCCATTTCCCGGTTCATAGATGGTACCTTGCTGTGTCCTCACATAGTGGAAGAGGCAAACTCCCTCAAGCCTATTTTATGAGGCCACTAATCCCATTCATGAGGGCTCCACCCTCAAGACCTAATGACCTCACAAAAGGTCCTACCTTTTAATGCCTTTACTTTGAGAGTTAGGATTTTGATAAATAAATTTTCAGGCCACACAAGCATGCAGACCACAGCAAAAGGCAAATGGAAGCCCATTATATTCTCCAATAACAGCATCTAGTACCTGTCATTTTCTTTCTGAATGGCCCTTGGATCTTAAGTTCTAGGCAAAATATCCTGGAGCTACATTTTTGTTATTTTGCACAAGTTTAACTGTCTCTTGTGATTAAACTTACATTTATTAGTGGACTCATTCAACAAATATTTATTGAGTATTTCCTATGTAGTGGGCACTCTTTTTGGCTCTCGGAATACAGTTGTGAACAAAACAGTCAAAAAACCCAGCAATCTCAGAGTTTAAAATCTTGTGGAAAAATATATCTACTACCAGATCTGTAGAGCTAAGCCACAGCAAAACCCACACCTTCTCTCATGGCTTTCTATGGGCTGAACAGAGTATGGTGTACACTGCTGGGGAGCAGAAGGTACTTTTTATCTGATTTTTAAATTTTTAATAAGAAAATACAAGACTTTGAAATAATTGTAACCATTTTCTCTAGCTTCAAAAAAATTTTTTAGAAAGTTGTCTTCAGCCTCAAACTGGTTACTAAGTTCACGACTATCTTTATAAAGTTTTACATAGTCAATATAACTCTTCCCAGAGTTACCCATCACTGTGAAGAGGATCAAGTCCAAAACCTCTAACCCTTAAGTTATTCATCTGTTGAGTGGGCTGGTGACTTCCGGTCTTATTGAGAGGAAGAAATCAAACAGTCATCCAAAGGGCCGGTACCATGCCTGGCCAGTAAGAGCAGCTAAATAAACCACAGTACCACATCCTCTCCCCTCCTAAGACTCCAGTACTAACTCCATGTGGTGTCTGAAGGGGTGAAGTATTTGAGCTGATGAAAAGGGCTGTCTGATCTCCCCAGCAAGTTCCCTCCTTAAGAAGACATGGCAGCACAGAATCGGTCTCCCATCTCTTGCAAATTATATATCTGATAAGAAGTTAATAACCAGAATATATAAAGAATTCCTACAACTAAAAAACACAACAAACAAACAAACAAATACTTGATTAGAATGGACAAAGGACTTGAATAGACATTTTTTTCAAAGACGACATATAGTCAACAAGCACATGAAAAGATGCTCACATTACTAAACATTAAGGAAATGCAAATCAAAACCACAAATGAGATATTACCTCATACCTATTAGGATAATCACATTCCAAAACAGAAAATAACAAGCATTAGCAAGGATGCGGAGAAACTGGAGCCCTTATGCATTGTTGCTGGGAATGCAAAATGGTGCAGCTGCTACGGAAAAGAATTTTGTAGTTCCTCAAAAAATTAAAATAGAATATTGTCCATATGATCCAGCAATTTCACTTAGGGGTACATACCCATAAGATTTAAAACAGGGTCTCAAAGAAATATTCATACACTCATGTTCATAGCAGCATTATTCATTATGAACTGATGTTCATAGCAGGGGTATTCATGTTCACAGCAGCACTATAATAGCAAAAAGGTGGAAGCAACACAAGTATCTACTGATGGATAAATGAATAAACAGGTGGATTTAAAATGAAATATTATTCAGCCTTAAAAATTCTGAAATGTTTAAGAACGGAAGTGTGACACATGCTATAACATGGCTGAACCCTAAGGACATTATGCCAAATGAAATAAGCCAGTCATAAAAAGACAGATATTATACGATTCCACTTATATGAGGGACCTAGAATAGTCAAATATATAGAGACACAAGGTAGAATGCGGTTACCAGAGCTTAAGGGTGGAGGGAATAGGCAGTTGTTGTTTAATGGGTACAGAATTTCATTATTGCTGCTGCTATAAAGACACATGCACACGTATGTTTATTGCAGCACTATTCACAATAGCAAAGACTTGGAACCAACCCAAATGTCCATCAGTGATAGACTGGATAAAGAAAATATGGCACATGTACACCATGGAATACTATGCAGCCATAAAAAAGGATGAGTTCTTGTCCTTTGTAGGGACATGGATGAAACTGGAAACCATCATTCTGAGCAAACTATCGCAAGGACAGAAAACCAAACACCACATGTGCTCACTCACAGGTGAGAATTGAACAAGAACACTTGGACACAGGGTGGGGAACATTGGGGCCTGTTGTGGGGTGGGGGGAGGGGGAGGGATATCATTAGGAGAAATACCTAATGTAAATGATGAGTTAATGGGTGCAGCACACCAATATGGCACATGTATACATATGTAACAAACCTGCACATTGTGCACATGTACCCTAGAACTTAAAGTATAATTTAAAAAAATTAAAAGAAAAAAGGAATTTCATTCTTGCAAGATTGAAAGAGTTCTGAAGATGAGTTGCAAAGCAATGGAAATGTACTTAATACTACCAAACCGTATACTTAAAAATGATTAAGATGGTAAATTTTATGTTATGTGTATTTTACCACAATTTAAAAAGAATTAATGCAATTGAGAAGAAAAACTTTCTAAAAGAATTATTCTGCTGTTCAGCTTTGCTCCCAAATTTCAATTTTGGATCATTTTCTTCTGTAGTACAACGTTAGGCATGTCAGCAACAGGCCCTCCCCTCTAGTCCTCTCAAAGACAGTTGAGAGATAGACATGAGAATCCAATAAAAGAACAAAATATCAGCTCCAAGGCAGCTAAGAACTGATTGGAAAGCAGAGCTTCAGCCCTCTGGCCAAGTGGACTAGCCAGTCCTTCCCCCTAAATTCAAGGCCCTGAAGCTTCCCTTCTCCTGCTCTGTATGCCATGGTGGAGTCCAGACAGGGGTCAGAATCCTGCGGACAGATTCTGATCAGAGGGGAAGCAAGAGGCTAAGCTCAGCATCTTCTGTCCCTGCCCCCCAGAGCCTCATCTCCATCCCCTAACCTGGGAAAGAGAGACTGGGGAGAAACCAGGGATACAGACATCCCTCCACTTGGAGAGAGAGGAGCATGTGTTCTCCCCAACTAACTACTAGGCAAATTAGGGATTGGTCTAACCTGATGTTTTGAAAGTTTTATGTTGAATTGCCTAAAGAGTAAGAGAAAGTAAAGGGGCTTCCTCATTACTCCCCCAATATTCTCACCTTTCTCCATAGGATCTGGGAATGAGCCCAAAACCTTGGCACATGGCAAGCAGCACATTTCCTAGAAGTCTTATTTGAAAAAAAATGTCTCCTCCAAAGTATTAATCCTCATGCTGACATCACTGTTGATGGGGTATGGGGTTTGCTGGTGGTGAGGATTTCTTAATCCTAATGGGATATCTGTTAAGAAAGGACTTAAGTTGAAGGACTCCAATAAGCTGAAGGACTTGTGCATGACGGAAGTCTCAGTGCTTTGCTCTGGGTGGGTTGGGGGAAGTGTGTGAAGGAATCTTTTGCCTGAATGGTGGCCCTCTTCGGCAGTGAGCCCACTAGAGCTGGGTCTCCTTACCACCCCCGCCCCGCCACTGCAATTCCCCTCTCTTTTGTATTTGCAGCTGGAGGGTGAGGATGAGGGTCGGAGTACATTTGTATCAGCACATCAGGGCCTTGGGAGGAAAGAGATGGAAAACCCCAACTCTTCTTTGAAGCCTGAAGTTACTGAAACACCCTAGAACACACTAGATGGACTAGAGCAGGCCATACCTAGGCCAAATGGCAGAAAAGGAGAACAAAGTCCTTGGAAAAAAAAAAAAACAAAAAACAAAGGGCTCCATCAGGAGAGAGCCTGGGTTCCAGAGTGGTTGCAGAGGGTCTCTTCCTGATGATAGGCCCTCCTGCCGACTCATTCTCCCTGATGCAGGCCTGTGGGATGAAAGCTTCTCCGCAGTGAGATGGACAGGCTGTGATGGCCAGAGCTGGGGTTTCTGTGAGGCGCCGGGGTCTTCCTGATGAAGAGGCACCCTCTCTCACACATCATCTAGGCAGCTCACAGCTTGGGCAAGCTCAAGAGGCACACCGCAGTGGACTTAGGGAAACACCTAACACCTTACTCCCCCCAGCCAGGGCTCCAAGGAAAGGCTGCACACTTTAACAATAAGCATAACTGAACATTGCTATCGAAGTCAGTCGGGCTTTTCCTACAACCCTTCAGATACTTCAGAGAGATGTGCCGTCTTCTCATGAGGCCTGGCATCCCTCACGCCTCAGGGCCTCCGCTGGTAACAGGTGGGCCTTGGTTGCAGCAGGGAGGTCTAGCACGTGGGTCTTGAGATCAGCATACCAGTGGACTTCTCCCTATGGTGCAGCCTCCACCCGGCCCTAGGCCACAGAAGCAGTTTGTGGACTTTTTACCAATGGGAAATCTTTTCAGCGAAAATCTTTTCAGCGCAGGGCAACACGCTTCAACATATTCCCAACTTCCACTCCAGAAATCTAGTCGAATTCCTCTTACAGCAAATAAAGTATTCCCCCTCTGGAGCTGTAGGAGTGGAAGAGGGAAACATAAGACACGTGCCAAAGAGCAAAGATACTGAGATCCTTGGTGTGATCGCAGGGCTTTAGGACCAGGAAGGCTCATGTGTGCAGAGCTAGTTTCTGAAACTGAAACAGCAGACACTGGGCTGGCTGCCAGCATGGGTCACAGGCCGAGGAGTGGCTTTCTGAAGAGCTGGGTTCAGAATCGATTAAGCAGCAGGGCTATTTATTGACCACTTTAGATTCCATAGGAAAGGAGAAAAAAATAATCCACCACGAAAATGAAATCCTGCCAGTAACCCCAATAGGCTTGCCCACCAACTAACGAGAACAAGGTAAATTTGAGCTCAATTTACTCAGATGGATAATAAAACTTTCAATTATAGTTGCATTATTTGTTGCTATATGGTTGAAAGATTAGGTGACAATATGCAAAAAATAGTTTCTTCATATTATAATATTTAGTAATGTCATTTTATTTTTTATATGTTTCATTAAATTGTTTTGTGGCTTTATTATCTACCCAGATGCACAGCCCAGAAATACAATTATTCAGATTTAGAAGCAATAAAATTTGGCATGCATTTTCTCGTATTCAGAATTCCTGCATGTTAAAAAGAAATTATAGCATTCTTCCCACATTGCGTTGCTCTGAGGCCCTCACAGACCCATTCATTAACTGAAGACATTACAGAAAGCACACCATTTAGGTTAAAGGGCCCTTCGGATAACAGATATGCATGCACGAAGCAAATATTTCACTGTGGCCCCGCCTTTTGATTATGACAATAATAGCGGCAAACTGATATGTGTTTGCTATAATGTGCTGCTCAATGATGGATCTATTGAGTGGTGAAAACTCTGATTGCAAAGCAGCACACAGAGAAAGCATTATGACAACAAAACCTATCTTTGTAACTATCTGGAAGTGGGAGTTTTACTACTTGGAGAAAAATGAAAGCTTCCTGGGGAATTGTATTTTAGAAGAGTTCTCTAGGATATGAATCCTGAACATGTTTCATGGCCCATGGAGTGGTGAGTGTAGACAAGTATGAGTTGAGGGATGGCGGCTCCTCTGCCCAGAAATATTCTTCTACTGACAAGTCACAGCCCAAGGCCTCAGAACCTCCCGATCAAAGTGCAAATAAATACTGTGGGTATATTTATCCACCTCTGGGACCCTAACATGCCTTTAATAGATAACTACTTGAAATCATGGAAACCAAAATGCAGATTCATTAAGGAATTTAACACAAGACTATCAAGAGTCAGTTTTGTTTTGGGAACAGCTGATGGTGTTAAGTGGAAGGGGTGCCAAAAGACGGGTAAGAGGTGTCAAATGTGATCTTAGACCACTGAATATAGGAAAGGATAACTTAAAAATTGGAAAAATATATTTGCAGCACATACCACCAAAAACAGATGACTATTGAAAATATACAAAGAACTAATATAAGTCCATAAAAAAGGAGCAAACAAAATGATAGAAAAAAAGGAGTAGAAGACATGAACAACAATTTCACAGAATAGAAAACACATATGGCCAATAAACATTTGAGGAAATAACAGAGAAATGCACAATGCTGTCTTTGATAACAACTTGATTGACAAAATTAAGAAAGAATACATCATAAAATATCAGAGATGATATGGAGACAGAGGATCTCCAGGGGAAGAGGAAACTGGTGAAACCTCATTGGAAAAGAATTTGGCATGATCTTATAAATAGTCCTAAACTCTACAATCCCCAGATTCTAGTTCTGGGTATATACTCAGAAAAACTCCTACATGTGTGCATCAGGAAGGATGTACAAAAGTATTCATAGCAGCACTATTCTTGGGAGCAAAAATCTGGAAATATCCCAAATGAATAAGTAAATTCTGGTGTACTCCACAATGAAAAGATTGTGAGGTACTCAACACTAACGAACTGCAGCTACACACAACAATATGGCTGACTTTTGGCGATACAATATTGTTGAAAATAGTTGGCTCCAGGAGACTATAGGCAACATGATTTCTTTTTCTAAAAAATTAAAAATAACCAACCAAGCAATAAAATCTTAGGAACGAACATATATAGTAAAACTGTTATAAAGCAGATGATGAGTGCAAGATTCAGGAAAGTGACCAGCTGTCATCAGGGAAGCCAGAGATGGGCTAGAAAAGCTGATGGAGGAGTAGGCAAATTGTGCCAGTGTCTAGTTTCCTGTGGCAGATGTGAGCTCTTGAGTGCTTATGACATCATAAGTACACTCACAAGGTAAAAGGGGGATATGCACAGACAGTGAGGGGAGTATGGCAGGGACCAAAGAGTAACCCAATTCTAAGCACTGAAAATCCTAGGTGATTATCTGGTGTTCAGGCACCTTTGGTGTATATGCATGTATGTATGTGTGTATGTACATACATTTCATCCACGCACTCACTGAGAAAAATGTTAGTTGTTTTTAAATCAGAAATTAAAAGTAATCTATTTTTCCTAAAATGATCAAGAAGCAATAAAACAGGGTGCAGTGAGTCACATCTGTAATCCCACCACTTTGAGGCGGAGGTGGAAGGATCACTTGAGCCCAGGAGTTTGAGACCAGCCTGGGCAACATAGCAAGACCCCATCTCTACAAAAAAAAAATTAATAGAAAATTTTTAAAAGAAGCAATAAAACACATTATGTGCTGAAAATGCTAATCATGTAAAAGATGAGGGGTGGAGACTAGAGGAATAGGACAAGAACAGAGAAAGTGATAAAGACCCAACTCAGGGAATTTACTTGTGGGGTAAGGTTCCCCTTGGAAAAAAAAGCCACAGAGCGTAAAGGGAGGCTTGAGCAAGACAGGGGACATCATCCAGTGTGGTGGTCCTCAATTCCTATCGGGCCTCAGAAAATAACTGAGCTTTGAAAAAATACAGACAACTGGACTCCACCATCTGAAATTCTAAATTCATTCATCTGATTCAGGCCTGAGTATCAGTAAGTTTTAAACAACTCCAGGTGTTACCAAAGCTGAGAACCACTATCTTCTGGGAAAAGGATTAGATTTGAAATCATACCTAGATGTTCTGAACCTATGTCCACCATTAGCTCGAGAAAATTTGGTCCAAAAATTTTCTCTCCCTGAACCTCCATTTCCTCGTCTCTAAAGTGGGCAGTCAGGGACAAGGAGGGGGCACTAAAGACCCTCACAGACTGATTTCGGAACCTCCTGTTTTATTCATGTTGTAGGCAGGAAGGAGGGGAATCGCAGCAAAAGAGACTACATTGTCTTCAACCCAGGGAGAAGAGAACAGGCCATCAGTCCCCTGGCTAGATGATTAGATAGTGCCTCAAGGCATGATTAATTGAAGAGGTAGTGTAGTCTGGTGGTTAAAAGCAGGGTGCTGGGGAATTTCCAAGCATGATGACTCAATGAATTCTTTGTCTAACAACCCAAGAATTGTTAGCAATTGTTAGTAGTTGGGTCTAACAACCCAAGAGTTTTTAGCAGTTATAATAACTGCTACAAGCACTTAAAATTTTTAAGGAGAAAAAACAAACAAACAAAAAACCATATATAAGCTCAAAAACAAGGTAGTGATTGCTGTAGACCAGAAAAAGAACAGAATACCAAGGGATTAAGTGGATTCATGGGTCTCCCGGGCTCCAGAGCTGGAAGCATGAGTTGTAGTCCTGGAGTTTGGCTTCTGCACATCAACAGAGACCCTGGGAACCCCAAGTTAGCAGAAGACCAGGTAGGATCACCGAGTGAAGCCAGGGCTGGAGTGCGGCTCCCGTTTGGGAAAGGGAGGCCTGGGAAAACAGTAGCCTGCTGCAAGGCTACTGTGATAGACTTTGGATAGTGAAATTGGAGAGAGGGGAAAAAAGGCATAGACTAGCGGCTAGGAAGAGAAACCAGGCAATCACAGGTTCTCTGAGCAGATATGAGATACCCCAATATCACCCCAAAACAAGAGCCCTGAAACACACATCCAGCTAGAGACAACCATAAAATTTATATAAAATGTAAAGTTTTCTAGAAAACTATGAATTACCAAAGTTGACTCAGAAAAATAGAAAGCCTGCCTAAGCTGGTAACGGCTGAAAAAATGGAATCGGTTATCAAAATCTTCTCCCCAAAAAGCACCAGATGCTGGCAGTTTTAAAGATAACTTAGTGAATCTATGAGAAATTGATAATTCCTACTTTGTAAAATATTTGAGAGAAAAGAAAATAATGGAAAGTTACCCATCTCATTTTATTGATACCAAAATACGACAAGGACAGTACAAGTAATAAAATTATAAACCATTCTTGTGAATACAGATATAAAAATCCTAAATAAAATACAAGCAAATAAACTTCAGGAATATATTTTTTGAAGTGTGACCAGGTAGTTTTATCCAACAAATATAAAGAAAGATGCTCAAATACAAAAATAAGAGAGAAATATCACATGACTTTTTCAATAGGTACACAAAAAGCACCTGTACTAGATGTTCTAGCCAAGTAATATTATCTAGATTAAAAGAACTGGAAATGAAGACTCAAAATAGCCTTACTTGCAGTAATATATTTGTATATGTAGAAAATCTAAAAGTATCTATCAACTATTAGAATAAATTAAAAAGTTAAGCAAGCCTTATGTACAGAAAATAATCTTTTAAAAACTAATAATGTGCCTATATGCCAATTTGAAGAAATAATATTAAAAAAGGATTCTATTTACAATAGCAAGAAAAACTATGAGGTTTCTAAGAGTACAAATTTAAAAATCTAGATTAAATTTTACAGAGAAAATTTTCAAAATGTGACCAAGAATTATAAAATAAATAAATAAAAGATATACCATTTTCATGGTTGGGAAGACTCGACTACATAAAAGTGTAATTCCACTCCCAAATTAATATATAAATGCATTGCAATTACAATCAAAATTTTGACAGGGTTTTTTATGGAGTTACACAAGATGATCCTAAAAATGCATGTGAAAGAAGAGTAAGAGGCCAAAATCACCTAAGGACAAAATTGAAGAACAACATGAAGAAATGTGACCTGCCTGTATCAAATGTTATACTAAAGCGACAGCGTGGTACTGGCACAACAATCAACAACAGAACAACGGGACAGAACACAGAGCTCAGGAAGAGCAGATTTCACATGGCACAAGAATGGATTCTAAACAAGGGTGGAGATTGGACTAATGAGTGAAGTGTGCTGGGATAAGTCATTTTCCATTTGGGAAAAATGAAAATAGATCTCTACCTTTTTCCATACACAAACATTAAAATCCAGACATATGTGAAAACTAACTGAGAGGAAACTCTCTAGAAATTGAAATTAAAAGAGAATATCTCGATGATAACAAAGGAAAATATTTCAAAAATACGACAAATTAGTATAGACATTAGGAAAAACAGTATGCAGTTTCCCCAAAAAATTATAAATATGATCTAGCAAGCCTGCTATCAGGTATATATACAAAGGAAATGAAGTTAGTATGACAAAGAGGTATCTGGATTCCCATGTTCACAACAGGATTATTCACAATAGCCAAGCTATGGATCAACCTAGTGTCCATCAATGAATGCATAAAGAAAATGTGGTATATACTGATGCTTCTCAACTTCTGACGGGGTTAGGTCCTGATGAACCAATCATAAATCAAAAATGCATTTAATACTGGCAACACAGCATATGGTCCCTAACTTAAAATCATTCAACTTATGATTTTTCAACTTTATGATAGTGTGAAAGTGATATTCATTCAGTAGAAACTATTAACTCCATCACAAGTTGTAAGGAGCTCCTTGACATACAAAGGGGATGCCTCCCAATAAAACTATCAAAAAGTCCAAAATCGTAAGTCAAACTATTTTAAGTTGGAGACTGTATATATATATGACAGAATACCATTCAGCCTTTACACAGAAGGAAATCCTGTCATTTTTGACAACATGGATGACTCTGGAAGACATTATGCCAAATGAAATAAGCCAGCTACAGAAAGACAAATACTGTATGATCTCACTCATATGTGGAATCTAAAATAATTGAACTCATAAAAGTAGACAGCATGGTGGTTACCAGGGTGAAGTATGGCAGGGAAGGGATTGGGGAAATGTTGGTCAAAGGAAACAAAATGTTAATTAAACAGGAGGAATAAATTTAACGATTGATTGTACAATATGGTGATTGTAGTTAACAACAATGTATTGTATACTTGAAAATTGCCTTAAGTAGATTATAAGTGTTATAACCACAGGGAAAAAAAAGATAACTAAGTGAGGTAATGCACATGTTGATTAGCTTAATTTAGCCATTCCACAATGTATATGTATTTCAAAACATGTTGTATACCATAAATGTATATTTTTTAAAATTTTAAAACAATTTGCATGTAATAAATATTTGTCGAATAAGAGAATGATTCAAATGACTAAATGCAATAATGAATTAAAAACTAAAAAACACCCAAATAGCTCACTACAAAAAATTTCCTAAAAAGCTCCACAACGAACAATTGTTTGTAAATTGTTAAATTTAAATAAATGAAAATTTCTGCTTGTTAAATACCACCATAAGTAAAGTGAAGACAATGCAATCCAAAGAATTTATATTCAGACTCCACCCAAGAAATTCTATACATATATTTTTAGAAGACAGATATCCCAACTTAAAAAAAGGGGGAGACCATAGAATATAAAGCAGGTGTAGCAGAATATTAAGATCTAGTAAAATTGGAAGATGGGTACATGGATGCTAGCTGTTGTTCTCTGCAGCTTTCTGTGTGGTTGAAATGTTTCATAATAAACTTAAATAAAAATAAAAGCTGTGCTTTCACATCACCCAGGCCTGCTGTGCTCACGTTTTAGTTCTGATGCTTACCAGCAGCCATGGGCAACACACCTGAACTTTGCAATTAAGAATCTCAGTTTCCTTATCTGGAAAATCGGAGGAGTAATAATACACATCTGTGGGTAGCAGCTTCATAGAGGGCTTGACAATAGCTAGTACTTAATAAAAGCATGTTTCTTTTGTATTAATAATAATAATATTAATCCCATTCGCTCCTATCTTTTTCCTCTCTCATACATAATGTCCTTAAGTCTACCCAAAAAACCTAAGTCATATTAAGCCTTTGACCTAATTGATGTAGCACATTCTTTTGAGCAGTGTGTGAGATGCATTTATTTCTAAGAAGACTGGGCAGGTCCAGACCTGGATAAACTCGAAAGTATGAAATGTAATAAGTACTTGGTACTCACATATCCATTAGAATCCCCTAACAGCTCTAAAGCATTTACCCTCTGCCTTAACTCTGTTATTTCTATTTAGATGTTAACCGATAACAAAGGTGTTCACTAGTATTCCCGTGTTTTAAGAAGGACTCAGAAATAAAATATCTTTCAGATCCAAAGTACATAATAACGGCAGATTAATTCTGTTCTAAACCCCCTCAATCACACCAAGTAGGAATTTCTTGTAAAGTAGGACAGGAGCTGGAGCTGCAAAAGTCATATACCCTCACTTCTGAGCCAATATTCTTGCATTTACACATACACAGACAGAGAGAATTTCTTCACACACTCTCTGCTTCTGTATACTAATAAGTGGAGCAATCTAGAATAGGCTAATCATTACATCCTAATATCCTGCTGTGGTCTGTAGGGTAAAGGTCTTGGCCCTGGAAGTACTTGCAGTCTCCCTTGAGAGGGACAATCATCCCTAGAGTCAATTATCCAAAGAGGTGGCAGTTTCCCGAAAGGCAGGCCTCAGGCAGCGAAGAGAATCTTATTTCTCTCAGAGTCTCATTTTATAGGAGCTGTTCTTCAAGGAGTCAAGATGCCTGAGGTGAGCTCCTAGGCAATAGAGGCTAAAGAGATGCCCACCCCATGGAGACAGGCTAGGAGCTGGGATGAGATGAATACTATCACTTTCAGAGGTCGAGCCACAGCTTCTACAGCAGATTATGTAGTATAACATCCTCCCTGGGTTTGCTGCTTTATGACTTTTCTCCCAGGTCCTCAGTATTGTTGGAGCATGCCAGCACTCTCATCCTGGGTTCTTACTTACCTTGCTAATTAGCATTTCTGTGTGAGAATTAATGATAGGTCCTCCAATAAACACTAATTTTTATGTCTTTAAATTTATAAGGTGAGTCCAGGATTATAAAGCATGTTTAAACATGGAATTACATGTCTTCTTACAATTTATGCCCACTACACACCACTTTCTCCAATAAATAGATTTTTCCTTGTATTACCACCTAGAGTAGTTAATTAGCTCTGTTTGTATGACAAACCACTCCAAAATTTAGTGATTTGGTACAACAATTAATTATTATTAACTCATGATTATATAGGTTAGCAAGCTGGGCTAAGCTCAGCAGAGTGGTTCTTCTGCTGGGCTCCCTGGGGCTCACACCTGTGGTTGCACAGAACTCACAGGTGAGATGGAGGCTGCTAGGTCTGGAATGACCTCATTCACATGTCTGGCAGTTTGTCATGGCAGTTAGCTGGAGCAACAGGTGTGACTGGGCCATATATTCCCAGCAGGTTAGCCCAGGACCATCAACATTGTAGTGGTTGAGGGTTCCCAAGAACAGCAGAGGAAGATGACTTCAATGTGCAATTCCTTTTCAGATGTCTCACATTACCTCAAGTCATCAACTCCCAATTGGTAATGTGTCACTAACTAAAGAAAAGCCCAGAGTTGGCCAGGCACGGGAGTTCAAGCCTGTGATCCCAGCACTTTGGGAGGCTGAGGTGGGCAGATCACGAGGTCAAGGTTCTCACTTTTAAATGTTGGCAACTATCACCTGGCCAACGTGGTGAAACCCCATCTCTACTAAAAATACAGAAATTATTAGCTGGGTGTGGTGGTGCACGCGTGTAGTCCCAGCTACTCTGGAGACTGAGGCAGGAGAATCACTTGAACCTGGGAGGTTGCAGTGAGCCGAGATTGCACCACTGCACTCCAGCCTGGTGACAGAGCGAGACTCCGTGTCAAAAAAAAAAAAAAAAGCAAAGCCAAGAGTCAGTTTAGGAGGGCACTAATACAAGAGTATAAATACAAGGAAGGGGATTATTGTAGCCTTTTTTTTTTTTTTTTCAAACAATCTATGCTAGGCTTGAATAACCTGGATCTTATTGTATGATACAGGAAGAATTTTCCTAAGACATACAACATAGACCCACAAACATTCACACACTCACATCCATATATGCACATACTTACTACATATTCTCACACAAAAGCACATGTACACACACATCAGTCACACTTGTACTCACACACACACACATACCCACAAGGACAGAGTTACATATAACCAGTTGCATGTATAGGCACAAAAGTCAATTTACAAGGCAAGGTTTTTGCTATATACACTGTTTCATTTTAACTCCCAGCTTTTCCTTGACAAATCCTGCCATAGCAAATTCTAAAGAAGTAATCTGCTGCTACAACCTATCCTTTGATATGAAGGGTTAAGCGATTAAGGATGACCTAGCCCTGTGGTCTGATTTCTCAAGATGATACAGCTCACTTCCCAGTGGTGATTGCAAGATTTAAATCTAAGTCAGGAGAGAGAAAAATGCATTTCTTAGTACAATGTTAGTTAGAGCACAGATAGAGACAGCATAACCGATGAACAGACGGAGTTTTACAGAATTGTTTCACCATTTGACTAGATGGAAAATAAGGAGACGCATTTCCATACGGCCTCCGAGCTCCAGGGCCTTAGGAGGTCCCCTAGTCTAGTTCCCTGAGTATCTAAAATGAATGTGTTATGTTCTAAAAAAGATCTGGCTTTTAAAATAAAGATTTCTTCATTTACCACTGAAAGCATATGACTTTGTTCTATATTTTCACATCTCTATGCATTATCAACATATATATTATCAAAAATTTATAATTAATAAGTATTTACATTCATAAATTTTTAAGTGACAATATATTAAAATGTGTTAAAAATAGATTGCATATATTTCCACTTCTCCCAAGTTTCTTATGCCCTTGGGAAAAAAAAATTTTCTTTCCTACAGGGGCAAAATTTCTGGAGAAGCTATATCAGAACAGCAAAGTCATCTGCATGACTCTGACCACCATCAACTCTACCCTCTGAAACACCTTTTAAAGCCGACTACCCCCACCCCTGCTTAAAGCTTCTCTGATCCCAGCCAAGTACAGCCCCACCCAAGTTCATTGGCTTCAGATCACATCCATACTTGGAAATACAGAGGAGAAGCTGTGGAGCTCAAAACAGGTGAGAAATGACTCCTTTGGTTTCAGAAAACTGGTTGTGATTGGCAAGGACAATAGTCTGAGGTACATGAGGTGCTGTAGCCTATCAATGTAAGAGTACTCACAGAGACCCACCAGTGCAGCTGACCACTCCAGGGCTGCAAACTCAAGTGCTTCAAGACCCAAACAGGTGACCTGAGCTGCAAAGGCAGCTAGAGAGCTTGTGTCTTGAGAGAGTGCAGGGCGCCCTCTCTGCTCAGCCCCAGGAA
Source organism: Symphalangus syndactylus (assembly GCF_028878055.3). Taxonomy (NCBI): domain Eukaryota; kingdom Metazoa; phylum Chordata; class Mammalia; order Primates; family Hylobatidae; genus Symphalangus; species Symphalangus syndactylus. The sequence continues at coordinate 49,122,160 of NC_072423.2, forward strand.
TCGGGGCCCAACTTGTCCGGACCTTCTGAAGGTTCTCACTTTTAAATGTTGGCAACTAATTCAAATTACATCAGTCTGCAGGCCAGAGCACTCAATCAATCAATCAATCAATCAAACCAGGAAAACAAAAAGTCTAGATTCCAAAGTGTATACTCTGATCTTTAGAATTCCAGTGAAACAGGAAAGAGTAAGAATGAGCCTCAGATCCCATTATCCTAAGACATTTTTGTTCTGATTCCAAAGGGACTCAATTCCAAAAGCGTACCCATTAGTAAGGTCCTTTCCTCCCCTTCAGCTCCAGGCTGAAGCCTGCAGACAGCCTTTTGTTCTACAGCTGGGGAAAGAGGCCAGACCTGAGCACAACTAGTGTCTAAGAACACACACCTACTTCCCCAATTAAACTTTGTCCTGGGTTAAATTTCCAAGTCCTCTAGAGCACCTCCCTTTAAGTTCTGCCTTAAACTGCTTTTAAAAGTGATCGGATAGGGAGAAACAAACCTACTGATTGATGAGATTGATGAACCTCAACCATTTCCAGGTTTCTTTTTCAGCTAGAAGTCTCCATGGTGCAATTCTCCAACACACACACACACACACACACACACACACACACACACACACACTCTCTCACTCTCTCTCTCAAGGAAGGGGTCCTGCTATGATAAATTGGTACTGCTGCATGTTATAACAATACATTAACCTTACCATTACTCCATGGTAAAAAAAAAAAAAAGAAAAAACTTTAAAGAATACAACCCACCCCCCAAACGAGCTATGAAAAGAGATGGTGAAGTTTACATTTACTGAGGCAGTCCTGGCATCACCCCTCATTCAGACACTGCCCTCATCCTCAGAAAGGCATTTCCCCATTTCCCCTCATGTTACCCCAAGTCATTGTCCCACAACCCTGTGGGCCAGCAAGCAGTTGATTATACCCATTTGACAGAGGAGAAAATAGAGGTCCAGAGAGGAGAAGTCACAGAGGAGTTGTACCAGAGGCAAGACCCAAAACAGGCCTGACTTACCCAGGGCACCTCTCCCCCACCTAGAAGGGCTTTCCCAGGCCTCCCTGTCTGTCCAAACCTCCCCATCCCCTGAGACCCAGCACTGCCCTTGAGACAGTATCCCAAGCTTCCAAAGGCAAAGGCAGAGACTTCTGCTTCTCCCATCCACCCACAGAACCTAGGACAGAGCAGGCTGCACACTAGCCCCTCAGGGATAAAACCTAAGAGAGTTTCTCCAGTTCTGCCAAATACAGTCCGGAGAGGGGCAGCCCACAGAGGAAGGGGCGGGTGACGGTCTGCCCAGAGGGCTGGACACACCTCTGCCTGCAGGTTGGAATGTAGCAAATGCCTATCTAGGGCCCCTTAAACTCAAATGCTGGCATTTCACACTTGATGCTCTACCAAAGAGAATGTTATTGTGAAGAAAATAAAGTCAGCAGAACAAAAAGACACTCTATTGATAAGCTATTCTAGCTGGCAGCCATTCCTGTGGCCTGTCCTGTGCGGGGCATCTCAGGGAAGACAGGAAGTGAGAAGTCCCCGCCTTTTGGAAGCTGATAGGGCAGTGAGGGAAGTCACTGTGCTCGTGGACATGAATTAACACTGACGTACCCATCTGTGTTCTCAGACCCTTAGATGCTCTTGGGGCTCCCATTTCTGATCTCTGCAATATGTGAGGCCACAGATAGAAAGAAAGGCCATCACCAGGGGATTGATCCTGGGCCTGGGCCTCCAAGAATGAGCAGGCCAGGCTGGGGTGCAGGGTGGGGTGTGTGGGGGCAGTGGGGCATCACAGGCAGAGGCAACCAAGAACTACAGGCACAAAGGAGTCCTGTTGGAAATGAGACAGAAGAGATGGCCCGACCAGGGCAAACGGTTTGAAATAGGAAAGAGAGAACTGCCACTGGAGGGTCACATCACGTGGGCCCTTGAGTGCCATGAGGAAGAAGCTGGCCTGTTCAGTCCTCAGCAGTAAACATAACGTCAGTGATTTCCCCCATAGTCTTTTGGTATTAAGTGCAAATGAAAAGGAACAGAAGCCAGATGGGGAATGAAACAAAAAAGTGAAAAACAAAGACCTACCCCTAGTCCCAGATGACAGCTAAAGTCGTGTGTTGGACCAAGGGCCCTTGCAAATGGTCCCAGGGCAGGTGCAGTCTGCCCTACAGTTGCTATGCAGTTCTGGAAGCTGTCAGGGCTCTGATGCCTGAAAGGTGCCTCCACATTCATTTCTTCAAGCCCTTCTCAGATGGCCATGCTGAAGCCAGCTCCTACCGTCACACTGGAGTAGTGCCAGTGCTGGGGGCACCTGTCAGAAGCACCGGCCTCTAAAGAGCCTCAGGTGGGTGGAGGATGTGGGAATGGACTGTTCAGGTCACCTCGGGCAGCTGTTTAACAGCTGTCCTGCCGCCCTCTGCCAAGGGTAGGAGATGGGGCACAGGTGATACCCTGAGCTGATGAAGCCAGATACTCTTTGACACTGAATACCCCTCTCCAAAAAAGAAAAAAAAACAGATACAAGAAGATTAAGATATTGATTAGAAATCTAGTAAAATAAGTTATTCATTTTTCATCTTAGTGTCACACCAGGAAATACAATGCAGAGCTTGTGTGTAAAGGCCAATCACAGAAAAAAGTGGAGATGATCTGGGAGTGATTTGAGGAACACAGGGATGGCCCATTAAAACATGTCCCCAGTCCACCTGCTCCAGTGCCTTTTTCCCACTTTTTCCACTATTAGACTCCTTGCTGATACACAAATGCCCCATTAGAAACTCCACAGTCTGGTTTTACTGAGCCACTTGCAGTTTCTCCAACACACTGTATGCCAGTCGCCCCTTTGGTCAGAACACCTCCTTCCCTCATGTGCCAGGTGCTCTTGCTCCTTCCCAACTCATCTCAAACCTTGCCCGCTTAAAGCTGGTCTGCTCCCACAGCAGGGCACCCAGTCCTCTGATGGCCTGTCTCATTGTTCTGTGATTATCTATGTAAATGCCTGTACCTCCCCTCCCTTCATAGGAATTCTCCAAGGACAGATGCCATGTTTTATTTTGCCTTCTAGGTCTTTATAGAGTGCATCTAATGAATTAGTCCTAATAGAAATGTGAGCACCTTCACCTACGGGTATTCCCTCCATGGCAGTTGTTAAAATGGGCAGGATTTGATGCAAGAGAACATCAGGAACAGGACAGGAATGCATGCTTTGGGAGAATATATATGCTTCTTTATCACATTAGCGAGGCAGGTGGCCAGGCACAAGATGCAGTAGCAAGGGCTTAGGAAAGGTAAGGTAGCATACCCACATTAAGAATCCCTCCCACCCTGCCCTTGCACACCTGAAGAAGTAATAAGAATGATAAGAGTTAAAGAGTCTATCTGATACTGACTGTCCACCTGGGTGCTTCCTGTGCCTCAGGTGCTACACTAAACATGTGGCATGTATGATCTCAGTTAATTCATAAACAAAGCCAGGAGGTCAATTATACTCATCCCAGCTCCACAAGTATGAACCCAGAGGCTCAGAGCAGACAGGTAACTTGCTGAAGTTCATGTAGCTGGCAGGTGGAAGAGCTGGGATTCAAACCCCTTCCTCTCAACTCTGGTGCTGTGGAATAAGAAATCGGGCTGAAAGTGTGGGCCCCATTTGGTGGAAAAACACATTTATATACATTCACACTATCTCCCTCAAATCCTTTTAGACCACAGGAAGGCATTCAGTAACAACTGATAAATAAATAAGGATCTTAATAAATTCATATCCACGCACACCTGCCTAAAGTAAATCCTCCCCCTGAGCTACAGTCTCCCTGTGGGGTAGGAGATGCAGGAGCCAGACTCCCCAAGTTGTTGACGTTATGTAAGAGAAGGTGATGGGAGAGGGAGAAGGGAAGGAGAGCCTCTCAAGACAAACCACCTGTGAAGGCATCTCCCAGTCTTGCATGATCTGAGACTCTCTCTTCACATAGCCCCTCTGCCACCCGCCATTACTGTTGAGGTTCATGACCCTGCTACCCACCCAATTCCCTTTGATTCTATCCCGAAGATTCCCTCTACCCCAGCCCTTCCATCCCAATATGGCCTTCTTACCAATGTCAGCCTGACCTTCCTGAAGCACAGCTCAGAGCATGTCCTGTCCCTCTTCCCATGTGTTCAGGGAGTTCCTTTGCCTTCTGATTGAAATCTAAAATCCTCAGCTTAATTCAAGGACTTTCACATTCAGCCTCCAACCAACCAACCAGATTTGTCCCCAACTACTGGCTCAGATACCTCAGGCTTCAGCTTCAGGTTGACAACACGACTCACTGCATCCTAAATGAGCCTTGCCCTCCCTGCTCTCCTGTTTCTTGCTCCTTCCCTCTGCCCAGAATGCCACTGTCCTCTTTCAGACTGCCAGCAAACATTTGTGGAGCACCTCCTAGGTATTAGGCACAGTCCTGGCTTGTAAGATCAACTTCTCCTTCAACACTTTATCCAGATGCTGACTCCTGCAGGAGGTCTTCATCAGTCTCCTAATGAGAAGCAACTTCATCCTTCTCTATGTGCCCAAATATGTATTTCCATGTTTGGCCTTAAATCACAGGCATGCATCTGCTTTGCCCAGCACTGGCAGCTCCTTGGGGCAGGGAGGATGGCACAGAGGCTGGTAGCCCATCATGGACCATAGTGAGCTCCAATCAAGTCTGTACTAGACTGATGGAGAGTTATGAAGTTCCTGGATTATCATTTCCTGCTGACATGTAAACCACAACAAAGAATGTGTGTTATCAAAACAATTATCAAAATACCAAGGAATGAATTCTCTGAAGCATCTAATTATTGCAAAGACTAAATCACCCAGTCTCCTAAATAATTTTGATTTACCTAATATTTTCATACTGCATACCTACACAATTAGGTAAACTATATAAATCCATAACACTTTGTGCTGTCAGACAAGGATGATATAAGTCATGAGAAAGAGGATTCATTCCCTCCTGGGTTTAAATTCTAACCTATAATGTTAAAAATAAAAGTGGATGTCAGGCTTAAGACCCATTCACTCAGTCAGCAAGTTGGAAGTGTTTCTTAAATTCCAGCTGCATGAAGTCTTGTAGTTGAGCTATAAAGTAAATGGACTCAGTTTCTCCCCCCCAGTATTTCTACTCTCGTTGGGAATACAAGACTTATTCACATGAAAGAGCAAAGCTAAACAATACCTAAGCAAGAGACAGGTAATGTAAATTATTGACATGAATGTTGAAAAAACATAAAAGTAAAAGAAAAATCCAAACAAGTTGCGGATCATCAGAAAAGATGCACTTGAACAACCTTTCTTTCTCCATAGAGTATACTTTTCAAGCTTCAGAAAAGTCCTGCATTAGCCATCTTAGAGTGTCAAGTTCAGGTGGTTCTCAGGGAGGGAGGAGATTGAGCATTAGGGCACCCAATCCTTTAGGTCTTTCATTTCCTCGTGTATTCCCCAATTCATCAAATATTTATTGAGTGCTTACCACATGCCAGGCCCCTGTGCAAGTGCCCAGACACAGTGGTAAGTGAGAGTGACATGGTCCTTATGAACTAGCAGGGTCTAGAATCTACTACATGAAAGGGTCTCTTTTACATTCAAGTAAGGTTGATATTCAAGTGACTTGAATGACTAGACACAGAATGGATGATGATGGGGATGGAGGGAACGTGGTGCAGAGGCAGGATGAAGGACAGGAGGAAACCTTACTGAGAAAAAATACCAGTCATCATTTACAGCATTCCAAGGTTGAAAAGTCTAAGATGAGGGTGGTGTAGTGGGGACCGTGTATGACAGTCATCAGCAAGAAGAAAGGAAGGAGCTCTTGTCCAAGAAAGGGAGGCACACAGGGTTCTGCATCAGGGTCAGCCCTCTCCTCTACCCTCAAGCGGAGACTTGGCATTGCTGCCATGGAAAGCAGAGCCAAGAAGTGAAAAAACAATGAAATGGGCCTGCCATCAATGAGGAAGCATCGTGCAATGCCAGCACTTGATTTGGAAAGTATTCATAAGGCTTTCTTGGCTAGGATATTTAAGACAAAAATAGAAATATTCTCATCAATGATTTATAAGATTGCTTTAGAAAGATGGGGCAGAACCCAGTATAACAAAGAGCAAAAAAACACACTCCCACTTGTCACTGTGCTGGAGAGCATGGGTCAGGGGAGACAGAGCCATAAGAGGGTGCTTTTTGTTCCTGTCACAGAAATTAGAGCTGGGAAAAGCTACCAATTTTGCCAGTCTGAGCCTCAGAACCACAGCCACTTTTTGGACTCTTCCAACTGCAATTTTATTCTTCCCTGGGGTGGAAGCCTCCAGATAAGATATCTGAAAGTTGCATCTGTATTGTAGAAACTAGCAATAATACTAACAAATTAGCAGACAATTAGATAGGAACATTAGAAAGCATCCTTTTCTGGGTATAGCCCTTGAAGGAGAAGAAGATGAGGACCAAGAAATGAAATAAGAACAGATTTAGAAAAAACAGAAAATGAGGAGAAAAAAAAACCCTTCTCACAATAAGGTAAGGTCATATCACAGCTATGGGCTGAGTTTATTATAAGCCCATTCCTGGACTCGGTTCATTTTCATTTATGCACACATTGACTGCATCACCTAGACTCTCCACTGGAAGCAGATGGGATAGGAATGGAAAAGGTATCTCACACCTGTACTGTTGCCAGCACCCCAGTCCCCAATACCACCTGCCTCCATCCAAACCTACATGAAGCTCCCTAGCCAATCTTCCTAAACCCAAAATTTGATCAAGTCGTCATCATACTGGGGACAACCTTCAGCACTCTATTGCTCACAGGATCAAGATCCTACTCAGGCTGACATTTGAGGCTCTCCAGCCACCCAGACCGACAATGAGTATTTCTTGTACACACAGGGAGCCAAGCGTGAAGATACAGAACTGAACAAGAAAGCCATAGTTGTGCCCTCATGGGCCTTACAATCTACTGGGGTGGGAAGAGGTCAGCAAGTAATTAATTAAACAATTGCTATTAGGCAGATGACTATAAAAAGTACCACATACCTTAAGAGTGCACAATGCGTTATCTGTCTTAGTCTGGGCAGTCAGGCAAGTAAGGCCTCCTGAAGCAGTGATGTTCAAGCAGAGAAGTGAAAACTGACAGGGATTAGTGAGCAAAAGAAAGAGGAAGAGGGTTCCAGGAAGAGAAACAGGGTGAGAAATATTGTGGATGGCTGTCAAACTGGATGGAAGCAGAGGGGGTGAGGATGAGAGCAGTAGGAGCCAGGTCCAGGAACCCAGGATAAGGGGAGGAAAGAGGTCACAGGAGAAGGGTCCAGAAGGGGTGGCAGATGGGACAGGGTGAGCGGTGAGGATCCGGGAAGACCACATCAGTGAGCTGGGCTCTATCCTGCAGGTAATGGGGAGACACAGAAGGCTTTTAAGGAGGAAACTGGCAAGACCAGATCTGTGTTTTAGAAAGGTCATTCTGTGCACAGACTGAAGTGTATTTGGGTCAGAAAAGGCAGGGTCAATACAAAGAAACCAGTTGGCTGACTTTGGCAACAGTGTAAGAGAGAATGAGAAAGGTGAAAATGTAGGATAACCAATGGGATTTGCTGACCAAGGGCATCTCCAGGATGAGGGAGAGGATATGGTCAAAGGTGATGCATGTCCAGGCTGAGATGACTGGGTAAAGGATGGGGTCACTAGCCAAGGCAGGGACTTCAAGTGGGGGAGATTCTTTTTCTCATGAGAAGAGAGTCGCCCCGAATCTAGCATTCTTCTCTTGGAGCCCTCTAGAGGCTGGGAATGAGGAGCTGAAGCTCAGTAAGAAAGATTAGACTAGACATCTTGCCATGTATGGAGAACTGCTACCCTCTGCAAGCAGGTCGTGGCCCTAAGAGATTGTGAAACCTTCAAAGAAGAAAAGTTCAAGGATGGGACAAAGGTAACCCAGCATTTAAGGACTGCACAGAGAAAGAGGACCCAGTCAAGGGGACCGACGGAAAGCAGTAAGTGAACAAAGAAAGAATAATGTGTGTCCTGAGAGAAAAGAAAGAGATTTCCAAGATAAAGTGACTAACAGCACTAAGATGAAGACTTTAAAAATGGCTTCTGGATTTGGCCAATAGGAAACTACTGAGGATTTTTGTAAAAATAATTCTGGTAAAGTGTGGGGAGCAAAGGCCAGCTCTGAGTGTTACAGAACAACGAGAAACAAAGAGGAAAAAGCAAGGGTAGCTATCGATTTCAAGAACGGGTGTTTTGGGAGAAACACATGAGAGCTGGAGTTTGTAAAGGTATTGGCTGTCATGTGAAGGAGTGAGCTCTCCTTTGATGGCAGTGCTTAAGCAGACCAGAGAAACAGGAATGCTGGAAGATGGGTTCCTCCAATGACCATAGGAGTAACAGAGAGGCCTTCGAAGGGCCATTCCAAATCTGAGAATGGAAAACAAGATCTGTCCAAAACGTCATTTCCACAGAGCTGGTTTAGGATACCAGGATTAGAGGGGGTTAGAGCAGGCAGCATTTCCCTGGGCTTTTGGATATGAAGCAAATAGCACTGCATCTTCCCTAAAGGGGTAGTTGAACTGGAGGCTATGTGGCTTGGGCTAGAGAAAAGGATTCAGGTAGGAGCAGTGTCAAGGAGGAAACCCCATTTCCTCCCCTAGGAGAAAGTCAGCTCCACTTGGAGAGAGCCAGGGAAGGGGGATCCGGCTGCAAACAGACAGCATAACAATGGAGGCATCCGTCCTTCCTCTTTACTCTTCCCCAGGACTGAGGTAGTGCTCCCTTAGGTTCCTGGCTAATAGGGAAGCTAATAGGGAAGTGCCTCCGTTTAGTGCCTGACTAATAGGGAACTAATAGGGAAGTGCCTCCGTTTCCCAACTCAGGGAGGAGGGGGGAGTTGGGGCACAGCCAGCTGCTGGGGCAGCCTTCCTGGGAGCTAGCCTCTGCACAGCCTGTGTCATCCTCAGCTGCCAGCCAGGACCACAGAGCAGAAGGAGAGGAGGAAAGAGAGACAGACTGATGGAGGAAAGGAGGCACAAGGAGAGGGGGAGAAAAAGAGAGGAAACAGCCATCCATTACCATTACCAGACAGTGAGTGTGGATGTGCGTGTGTGCGCATGAGAAAGAGAGAGAGATCTACGTTCTCTATCTAACCCTGAACAAGTCACCTCATCTCTCTGGACATTGCCAAAGGCGTAAAATGAGAAAAGTAGATTAGAAAATACCTACGGTTCCCTTCAGGTTGAAAATCCTGTGTTTCACAAATTCCGTATCTGTATATATATAGCACCCCCAGAGGCCAAAAGCATTAGCAGCACAAAGAAAACAAACCCCAACGAAGAAGACGTGCTCTCACATGTGTCCCTGACAAACACGTGCACGCTGCACGCGCATACACACATACACACACACATACAGGAAGGAGGGTGCTGTGTTGAAGGATGTGCCTATACGTGATGACAGTGGTTAGAACATCTGCACATAAAACTTGTCTGATCACTTTACAATCACCTCTCTTCTACACACTAGTAAATGCTTAATCTTGACCAACCTAAATATTTGACAAATGAATCCTTTTGGATTGTCAAGCTCTCTAGGTAGCTAAGAATTTACTCTTCACATGATCAAAACTAGTTTAAAAAGCCACCCTAGAAGGAAATATTTAATTTGGGTTTTGGTTTGGGGGTTTGGAGTTTTGGGGTTTTTTGTATTACAAATGTCTTAAGCAAATTCAGCACTCGGTGGCACTGGTTGTTTTCTGCTCTTTTAGCCACGGTGCCAAGCACGGTGCTGGGCTGGCTCACAGAGTGAATGAGCTATAAGACTGTCCTCCAGTGTCCATGTGCCCGCAGGAAGGGACATAACGGGGAACAGAGTCCAGAGGCTGCCTTGATCAGGGGAGGATGAGGGCAGAGCAAGACTCCCGCGGCACCCCAGCCAGCCAGTCCTCCCATCTCAGAGCTGAACCTTAAGTAGTGAAGGCGGAGGGAGGAGAAAACAGGCCCATTTCAAACAAAGCTGAAAGCTGTGAAGACTGGGCTCCACCTCCTGTTTGGGTGGCTCTGGACCACCCGGGGCCACTACCTAGAGGAGTAAAAGGAGAGTGGGTCTAGGCAGAAAGATAAGTTTAAATAGATTCGTCCCCCTCCTCTCCATGTCCATCCTAGCTGCCTGTGGTGCAGGAGAGTTCCAGAAGTGATCTACATGGGATGCACAGGAAGAAAGCTGGAAGCCAGGGTGTGCCCCAGGCCCCCTCCCTGAAGGGGTTGTAGGAAGGTATAGGGGGACCCAGAGGATACCTGCAAGCACAGTGGCCACCTGGGGCCTGGTGGGCTGGGCTCTGGGGCTCCCACGACCCAGACAGTGGCAGCCACACCCCATAAGGCCCACCAAGGCCCCAGAGGACACAGTTTGAGGACAATCCAAGGCCCCCTCTCCCACACAGGATGTGTATGTTTCCCCTACCTCAAATGTCATCTCAGCTAGAGGGGAGAGGAGGAAAACCTCTAAAGATGGGAGATTTGCCCATACAAAACTAGTTTACCCTGAAAAGAGGGTGAGTTACCTTTAACTAGCAGGTCTGAAGTCTTCCTCTACCCTTGGCATGGGTGTGACAGGGGCCAGGGGAGTAAATGGCAGTTAGAGAAAGTGAAGACCACTGCATAGTTTGGCTCTTCACGGTGTAAAGCCCTGGAACTGGATGCTGCTGCAGGGGGCGGCTGGCGTGGTGGGTTCTGGTCCCTTTCCTCATCTGCACTGCCCCCAGCTGAGGACCCCTGCCCAGGCTCTTCCTGAGAGGCCCCACCCCAGGGCTAAAGGCCAGAGTTCTGACCGACAGGGGCATTTCCAGTCCAAGAAACAGCGTAGAGCAGGCAGAGCTGCTAAGGCATTCCCGCCCACTGGGGAAGCAGCGAGGGTGTGGAGCGGGAGACACAGGCCCTCTGCCTTCCTCAGCTCCAGTCAGGGAGGGCTCCCAAGCCTCCCCGATGGCACAGAAGAAGGAAGGAGGCCCCAGACAGCCCCATGGCAGTTTACCTTCAGGCCAGCCTCAGACTCCACCTGTAAGACCTGAAGGGCCAGAGAAGGCCCCAGGCTGCCCCAACACTGATTCCCAACAAAGGTTCCTTGCTGAGAATCTGTTTGCAAGACAAAGGAAGAAAAATGCAAGCAGCAGTGAGGAACATTCAAGCAGAGTGAGCCCAGAAGGGAAAGGGTGTGTCCTGTGAGCAGAGCTGGGGAAGGACTGGCCTGGGGCCCAGACAAGAGGGTGGACCCCCCAGACTCTGGATCTTGGCTCCACTCCCTCTCTGCTGATAGCCCAGAGCCCAGTGCGATGGCCAGTGGAGGACCTTCCAGATACAGTGTCCTTCAGAGCCTCCCTCAGCCCACAGCCCCATGGTTGTTCTGGCCTGTCAGTCCAGCAGACTCGGGGCTCCATTTATCACAGGCCCTGGCAGTCCCCAGGCCCCAGGGTCCATCCTAGCCACTGCACTCTGGACCATGTGCACACACACTCACTGACCAAGACAACCAGCCTCAGGGTCTGGACACCCTCTTTTGTCCCTGATCATTTAATTATTAGATTCAGAGTGACATGAAAATACTCCCACCCTCAGATTTTGCCATCTCCCAATGACAGCACAGAACCTGCATGTGTTTTCACAGCCTAGAAATCTACTTTTATCATCACCATCATCATCACCCTCATCACCATCAGGGCCAGGTGGTACCACAGAGATAATTTAAATGTTTACCAAAGAGATGGGTGAGGTCCCTTGTCAGGAGCAGTGAGGATCAGGCTCTAGGAGAGATGTTCATGAGAATGCGAGTTGAAGCTAAGAAGGGAAGAATGTGGACAACTGCAAAGGCTCAGCTTTATCCAATTTGCATAGTGATAGTTTAGGAACTAAATGACAGGGGAGAGCTAAGCAGGGGAACTCATCCACTGCCCACACAGGACCAAGGGAATCTCAGGCATGCTCAAGGGCTGTATACCCTCAGAGCCAGAGAGGCCAGGGTTGCTGCAGTGCTGAAGCTGGCTTTCCAAGAAAGGTGGCACCCAACAGAGACACCAAGGTGGGTAGGACTTGATAGGAAGACAGGAAACAGCATAGCATAAGCATTAAATATGTGAGCCATGGAAACAGCCAATTGGATTTTGAATTGTCACTGTCACTTCCTGGCTATGTGACCCTAAGAAAGAAACCTAACCTCTCTGATCTTTAGTAGCCTGGTATGTAAAAAGCCAATGCCTCCCTTATAAGGATGCAGAGAAAACAACTTAGCTGGGAAAGGGACTGGCCTGTAGCAATCAGTAAAGTGGACACACAAGGTAAAGGGTAAATAAAGGCAGAGGCTGAAATGAGAGTAGTATATAGAGGCAGGGCATACAGGAACAGCCCAGAGGGCCAGGCCCCAGCAAGGCAGGCTCCCAGGCTGCATGTGGCTGTGGCTGGAGGAGGCTGCCTCTGAGGCCCCGTCTCCTAGGAAGTCGCAGCCTGGGAGGTGGTGGCCCTGCCAAAGCATTGTCAGTCTAGCCCTGTCAAGGGCTTTCTTCCCATTGGCCATGACTCTGACAGGGAAATCAGCAGGCCGGCGGTGTGGGCCTGGGCAGCGCAACAGACAAGGCTCTGGGGACAGCTTAAGTGGACAATAATTGCAGGTTATTATATACCGGGCTGCAGCCAAAAGCCAGGCAGCTATTAAGTGTGATTGGGAGAAATAATCCGGAGGAAGAGGATGGATGGGAGAGCCAGGCCGCTTTCTCTGTTCCAGGGCTGCTCTGAGGCTGGGGGCTGTGCAGAGACAGGGACAGGGTGGGTGGGGAGAGGAGCTTATTCACGGCATAAGCACCTTGCACTCTGAGTAGCAAGTCCATCCTCATTCCTCCCCACAAGGTATGCAGAGCAAGGATATGGTCCCCATCTCACGAATCAGGGAATGAGGTCCAGAAAGGGGAAGCAGTGACCCAGGATACAGGGCAAGTCTTGGCTGAGTCCCTCCAGAACCCAGATGGAGCTCCTTTTGTTGTTTGACGACCAAATACAGAATCCACTCTCCCGAGGCAGGAAATGCCTCAGTGGGGCAGCCTTGATGTGGAGCAGGGACTGGAAGCGGAGATCAAGACCCAAAGAGGGCACAGATCCCATCACATTGCTGCCTGCCCAGCAGACAAGATGATGGGAGAAGACTAAAAATCAGAGGAGAGGCAGGGTTATGATAATAGGGTTACTTCTCAGAGCTTTATCTATTCATTAGATGCTTCTCTAAGGAGAATTTTCTGCCCATTTTATAGATGAGGATACGGAAACCAAGAGCAATGGCATGGCTTGTCCATGGCAGGGCGGTGATGTTGTAGCTCTTGCTGGTCTAGGAACCTGCACACCCCACCCCAGATCTGCCTGTTAAGAGAAGCCCTTAGCAGAGGTGACCTTTACCCTGCCCTTTGCCACCAGCCTGGGAGGATTTGTGGTTTTATCCTTGTTAGCCAGGGTTTCCCATTTCTTCAGGAAGAGAGCTGGTTCTTTTTTGGGAGTAAGGATGGCCTGGATTGACGCCCAGGGGGTAATGCTGCCCTTTAATGATGTGTGGATCACACATACCTAACTTCCTACTCTCACACCCTCAGATCTTTTAAGCTCACAACTCATTTTGGAAACAAGGATGAGGCACCCTAGTCCCAAACACACAAAGACCATGGGCATCTTCAAGGAGATTCCCAAAGACCAAACCATCCCCTTCATTATTTAACCAAGGCAGCTTCTGTGGAGATAGCCCCACAGTGATGGGAACATCAGTGGAGGGGATATAGATCATGGGTGGGTGGTGGACAACCCTGACTCCTCCAAACACAACACCTCAGCAGACATCCAGGAGTGTCATGTAAAAGGCTCAGAGCCATCGCAGGTTCTGACAGCCTGTCCCTCCCTCCTGGGATCAACTCTCCCACCCAGCAGTCTCAGAGCCCCAGCCTAGATTCAGCCTGGCCCAATGACCCTGCTTTGGGTCACATGAGAGTAGAAACCTGGCGCAGGGAGGGATCAATTACACTGTGACTCAGCGAGAGGGCACAGGGCCAGGGAGTGAGTCACAGCAGCGTGCCCACCCTCCCTGGCGGGGAGGTGGGGGATGCAGGCCTGCGTGGGAGCCTCCCTGTGTCGGGGTGTGCAGGTGTGTGGGTGCAGGCTCCCCTGACAATGGAGGCAGGGGGTACTAGGTGTTTACCACAGGGTGAGCACCTCTCTGAGCCTGAAGGCAGGTGTGCATCAGGAAGCTGTGGCACTGAAAGAAACTCGTGGGGGCTCCTACCTGACATGGGCTTCTCTCCCTCACACCCTCACACAACTTTGCACCCAACTGGAGATGTCATCCACTTGCTGTAATGTGGAAGGGGCCAAACTAGTTTCCCATTATGGATCTTTCATTTCCCTAACACCACTGGGAAGGCCACTCAGGAGAAACCCCAAACATCATCTTTCTTAGAACATCTCCATGTGCTATTACACATATTCCAAAGTTATTTTCTGCAATGGCTTATACCTGGAAATGAGTTTGTTCATTTAACAAATACACTCATAATCATAGCTACCATTTATTGGGCACTCACTATGTAGCAGGCTCTATGTACGTATTACCTCTTTTAGTCATCATGACAATCATATGCACTGTTATACCCATGTTTCTGATGAGGAAATTGAGGCTCTGAGAGCATGGCTTACATGGCTGGTAAGTTAAAGATCTGTCTGGTTTCAAAGTCCAAACTCTTTCTTAAAACAATGCATGCACCTAGGCACATACCTATATAAAAAGTACAGTAACTTAAGTCTGATATATACATTTTTTAAGCAATAAATGTCCAACTGTATTTACAGACTATTTCTTTAAACTGTACTTTTAACAAAATTTATATTAATGTATCTGTTTAATAAGACACCAAAATGTATATATACAACTTTCCATGTACACTTTGGAAGACTTTAAACTTACTAAAAGAAGAATACCATCTAGAAATTATTGTGGGGGATGTGGCAACTTTCTTGAAAACCTCTGACATCTCTTAAACATTCCTAATGGCAGCAAATTCTCATCCTTTGAGAGCAGAAATGATTTATGGAAAATGGGCCCAATATAGTGACCCTCCCCCTCAGCATATGTGTGTTGGGGGTCAGAGGAGTGATTTCTCCCTTTGTATCCTTCCTAAATACCCAGGCATCTTCTTTGTCCTGGTCTTGTACTGTTGATTACCCTCTTCTCTGTTATTATCAGCCAGTCAGCATATGGTCATTGAGTCCCCACCCTGAGCCTTTCCTAAGAGCTGGCCCTTCTGCAAACCCCCCAACCCATGGCCACCTGCCACCCTTGGAACACAAGCCTATATCCTTCCATAGCCGCAGCCCCCTACTTGACTGTGCCTGTGTCCCCTCCATCCTCAGCCTCTCCCTCCCTCTCCCCAGGCCATGAAGTCAAGCACCCAGCTCCTGGGTGAGTGACCAGGAGGGTCCACACAGCTGGGGGAGTCCGAGGTCTCTAGACAACCACCCTTTAAAGGTGTAGCATGGTGCAAAGGTCCTACAGTCTCACCTTCCTGAGACTGTGTCCAATTGGTGTCCCCCTGGCCCCACCCAGCCACCTCACTCATTCATGTCACCTGCACAGCCTGGAGGCATTGCATTATCTGAAGGATTGTGTAGGAGCCTGGAGGCAGTGGGGAATGTTAGGATTAGAGAGCCCAGGTAGAAACTGTGGATCTAATGGCATTATCAGAGAAGTCATGGCCCTGCTGAAGTGACATTTACCCATAGCATTGTGTGTGTAATAAATACAACTTCCTATTCCAGTTTCCAAAGTGAGTCCAGTGCCTGAAAACCTCAGGGTCATTGTGTGTGTAATAAATACAACTTCCTATTCCAGTTTCCAAAGTGAGTCCAGTGCCTGAAAACCTCAGGGTTCATGTACAATAAATTAACATAATTAAAAACTAATTAGTAAAACATCACAATTAAAAGGACTTGCTGAGGCAACACCTCTCAGGTAAGAAGAAGGGACCACCAGAGTGCTGGCGGCTAGTACACAGAGCAGGTCCTGAGAAGAGGCTGTGATGCAGGACTTACTCTCCCGGAAGGCCTCCTTCCCCAAGGAGCACCTTGAGAACAGTTGAGCAGCTTGTAAGGACACCCACAGCATGTCCATCTCAAGTCTGGACACCAAGCCCAGCCCCACCCAGAAGGGGAGGCCCCTACTCCTCTGTAGGAGGTGGGAGGGGGCTTCAGCAGGACCCCAGCCCCCAGTGGCCTGTTAGTGACACTCTGATAATATTGGCTGGCCAGACATTGATCTAAGCACTTTACATGCATTTACTCATTTAATCTTCACAACACCTCTATGAGGTAGGTTTTATTTCTCTTTTTATTTTACAAATGAGGAAACTGAGCCACAAACAACTTAAACAACCTGCCCAAGGTCATAGAGCTAAAAAGTGGGAGAGGCAGGACTTGAAGCCAAGGAGTCTGGCTCCAGAGCACAGGCTCTGCCAGCTTCACCTAAAAGCAGCTAAAACCACATGCTTGTGCTGGATGGAGCACTGCCCTTTAAAAAAAAAAAAGTCAATTCTTTGGGGAAGATAAGGAGTAAACTCCTAACCCCTCCGTGCAATTAAGTTCATCAAATTTATCTACATTCTTTTATAGCCCATTTAGACCCTCAATCCCCACCGTCACCTTAATAATTTTTACATGAAAACTGATTAGTCAACCTCACAGACGTGCCACTGTCTCATCTTTTTTGGATGTGGTATGAGGAAGGAAAGGAAGGTGGAAGAAAGGGAACCCAGTCTCCACTTGACAGAAGAGAAAGCTGAGGCCCAGGAGAGTGATGAGTCAGGTCCCCACTGCCGAGTTCTGGCTCTCCTGGCCTCATCACACAGGATGCCCCTGTCTGAGACTCTGGGGTCCCTTCATTCCGCCTCTCACGCTACCTCTACATTTCCTACCTGTCCTCAGCACAAGTGAGGTGAACCCCCGAGGTTAGCATGGAAGCCTGGAACAGGAGCTGACAACGGACTCCCAAAACCATTCCCTGCCAGAGCCAGGGCTCCCCTCACAAGACCAAGGCAGTATGGCCTGAGGCTCAGCCAGCAAGAAAAACAGCTCTGAGACCCCTCTTCTGCCAGCCCTGGCACCCGTCTGAGACCTGGAGACAGCTCAGTCCTTCTAGGGAGCCCCTGGGTTTCCCAAACACACAGCATTCTCCCTCCAATGGGTTTCCTTCATGCCCAGACCTGCTGTGGGCTCAGAACAGGATAGGAGGTCCTTCAATTGTCTACTTGGGTAGCAGGAGGCTGCCAATTTTAGCTAAAAGGCATTAGGGATTGTTTTTCCCTTCCTTTCTTGCCCCAATTATTGTTCTTTATATCACTGAACTTTCCTGAAGTATTCCAGGTCAGAGACGCACTGGGTTTGTGGAGAAGACCATACTGCTGCAAAGCCTGCAAAGCCCCATCTTGCCTACCAAACTGATAACCACACGGGAGCCTCCTTCTGTCTGTCATGCAAGAACTCAGAGCCCATTGCTCACTCCAGGCCTGGCAACTCCAAACACCACTTCAACCTGAAAGGCCACCTCTCTCCTCTCTTCCTGAGCTGAAATACCCCTTCCTACAGGGCCAGCAGGGCCTGCTCCTCCAGAAGGCCTTCCCTGAGTGCCACTGCCCAAACAAGCTCCACCTTCTCTGGGGGTCCGTAGCACACACAGCCTGCTCCTTTCACTCTGCCCTTCAGTTGGATCATACCTTTTGGGCCACTTGGCTCTTTGAGTCCGTTTCTTTGCCCGAACAGCACATGAGCCCTATACAGAGTACAGGGGAGTCTCCGTTCCTCCAGCCTGCCCTCACTGCCCTCTGCAGGTCTGGGCAAAGCAGTCGCTCCCTAGAGATATTTAATTGGAGGTCTGGTCTGTTAGGGAGCCCAGTGTAGATCTCAGCTCTGTTTTCCGCGTGGTCTCAACATAAACTTGGAGTAATCCCTACTTTTTTGCCTTCTAGTTTTAAATCCCCAGCATCACCCAGCTTACTATCAATCTGGCCCCCTCTGCATCCTGCCTTCTGCACTGCCTCTTTCCTTAAGGCTACTACCCCCATCACGGATCATCACAGGCAACTTGGATTGTTTTCTATTTTCTCCCATGTGGAACTCCTCAGGCCTGGAAGACATTTAACCATCTGTTGCCATTTGCTGTTCTGGGGCTTTTCACTGGGTATGACTTTGGTCTAACTAGACAGTGAGATCTTTGCAGCCTTGTCCTTTCTTGGCTGCTTCCAGAGGGAGGTCAGAAAGACTGGATGAATGCAAGAATGACTGAGTGGTGATGCCTCCAAGTAAAGCAGTGCAGACCCGGGATGCTGAACTGCTGGGGGTCTTCTAAATTACCTGTTCAAAAGTGTCCGCCTGGGGCCCTGCAGCTCCCCTTCCTTAGAGCCCATATGAATATAGTGTTGACACCACTCCCCAAGTCAGATTAGCCATTGGTATCTATAAACTACATCTTAAGCACCTACTGTGCGACCAGAAGGGGTTGCAGAGGAGGAGGAGAGACCAGATTACTGGGTCCTTGCCCTCCATGAGTTCACAATTGAGGTGGAAAGAGAAGATTCACAGGCAGGAGAGCCAAAGCAGGCCTGAGGTTGTGCAGCCACGGCCAGGGCTGCCAGTTCAGTGGGTGTCAGAGAGAAGAGAGTGACCAGTGACTAGTGGCTCAGCTGGAGGGAAGCTGAGCCCAAAGAGGGCTCCCTCCCCTCCTTAAGGAACGAGAGAAGCAAAGGGAAGCGAAGGAACAGGAGGTATTGGCAAGGGCTGAGTAGCTAGCCCACCTGAACCTAATCCCCCACAGGACCTTCTAACACCCCCAAAGATGAATCAGCAACAAAATATAAACACCAAGCCCAGAGAGAAAATGAGAAGCAATTGTTCCCAGCCCTACTTCCATTTGCCAGCCTTCTCCCTCTCTCTCAGTGGATGAAATAATTGTGGCCATGAAGTGGCACTTGGAGGGAAAGTTTTAAATCTGCTTAAATGTCACAGTGAGTAATACTTTGCCCCATCCTTCTCTAATTACATTTCTCTTTGATGATCTAAGGTTAAAAAATTTTAACTCAAGTCTTCCTAGAATATCAAGGGTGAGGATACCAAAGAGCCAACCTAATCATGTTTCATACTATTTTCTCAGGGGTCCTGCTCTTTTATTGCATTAGTCTGAGACACCTGTCTGTGTTATTTTATCCCCAACACTCTGCTATGGAGGAGAGGTAGGAGCCTAAGAGATCCAGATCTGCACCTTTAAGAGATCGATGCCTAAACAGAAGCTGCTTCTGCTGCTGTTTACGCTGGGTAGCTCAGTTAGACAGGACTTAGTGTCCTGGGGCAGGAGCTGGGAGGGAGGACATTTCGCCATATATCTGCCAGAAAGATGAGAGGTAAGGGTTGTGCCACCTGCTAAGGGGAGATAACCCAAATTCAAAATAAGCCACCATCAGGTGGGAGAAAGGGGAGGGTGGGGATCTCTAAGGAAGAAGGAGCTCTCCACAGCTTTGAGTCCACGGATGAAGAGACACCAGGAGGGGCCGTGGTGCACAGTGCGGGGGAGCAGTCCTGGAGGGAACTGGCACTGCACAGAATGGAGGAGTCTTCATAGCATCTGAAATAGCCAGTGCCCCCTTTCATTAACAAGCCCACTCCCCGGCTCACTCCTGCCCAATGATTGCTTTTATTTATGTATTGGTTATTATTAATAATAACATGAATAATTAACCCCCTGTGACTAATGTACTTGGACCTAGGGGTGCCTTGGGTGGTGGCAGGAAAAGGAGGGTGAACTTCAGTGACTCTCCCCTGAGCAGTTCCCTTCTTTTCCAGCTGCCCTTAGCTGGCCCCTTTCCCTTTCCGATGTCCAGGCTTTGCTTTCAGGGGTTGAGGGGCAAGGAGAGAAAAACAGACCTCGAGCAGGAATTTACTCTCCTAAACTCCCCTGTGATAGCAGAAAATACATGCCACTCAGCTGTAGGATCCTGGGTGCCATGCACCAGCACCACAGGATGATGTTGGAAGAGATATCTTGGACAGAGTTAATAGCCTCTGCTGATGTGTCCTAGGGGACCGAAGGAGGAGGTCTCAACCTGGTAGGGACACACACATATATGCAGTGTGGATACACGCAGGGTCCGTGCACAGACCCACGCTGCATCCACACAAGCAGGCACACACGGCCAAACCACACACACAAACTCTCCAAGTGCTTAGCAGGGACTTGCCCCCCTTATGAGGGCACTTCAAAGGCACACCAAATACACAACCACCACATGGCAAAGGCTCTATATGTGAGTTTCTGTTGAGTCCATCTACTTGGTCGATTCTTAGACCAGCATATAACACTGGATAACGTAAGCCCGGGAAACCAAGTGACGAATTAACTATACTTACACCCGATTCCAGCAAGCAAAGGCAGGAGAAGCTAAAATGAAAGGATGAAGTTCCACAGTTCTAAAAATCATACTTGCTCTTTGGTTTGGGCCCGGGATCCTCAGAGAGAGGCGTCCCGAGCGGACTCGGGGCCTGGGGCTGCGAACCTCGGGCCTCCGGGCCTCCTCCGGCGCTGGAGAGCTCCGTATTGTGCTTGTACCAAATGGGGTTGGCCTGGGTTTTCAGGCAGCTGGGGTCTCATTTCTTTAATTAAAATTGCAGACATATCCTCTAGTAACGTAATGTAATCCGAGGGCAAGAAAAGAGAAACCCTGAAACCCGAAAGTGGCCAGCCGAGGGCCGGCGAGGGTTAGGCCAGCCGCTCCGCCCCGCCGCCCCAGCGCCCCAGCTCCCCAGCTCCCCAGCTCCCCAGCTCCCCAGCCCCGCAGCCCGCGGCGGAGCGGGCGCGTTATTTTAATTTGCCAGGCTTCTGAAGCGAAGAGGCTGTCCTGAAAAAGCAAACATGAGAGAGGACGGGGTGCAGGTAAATATCATTAACGTGAAAATCTGCTACCCCAGCCAAGTTCACCACCAGTATTCACCCCCATAGGCGGGGCTGCTCGGACCCTGCTCCCGGCTCCGCGCCTGCCACTCCCTTTCCCGCGCAGCCGAGGTGCCAGCCCCAGTGGGCCTGGCGGGGAGTCCGGCGGGGTCCGGACCGGGCGGCTGGACCCCCGGTCCCCACGGCAGGAGCGACTCAGCCTCGCACCTCGGGAGCTGTAGGTGCCGAAAACGAAACCCGCGGGGGCAGCGCACGCCGCGCAAGTCTCGGTACGGCGGCAACCCAGATAGCGATTCAGGGGCTTTATTCTTTTGATGGTGATTAAAAAAAATTATTCTGTTTGAACCCGCAAAGCAGACGAGGGCAACATTCAAGCCATCCCCCGCGCTGGCTCACCGGCCACCGCGCCCAGCGCCTTCCTCCCCCTCCGGCGGGCGAGCGGACAGGGGCGCCCGACTCCTACCTTCCTCCCGCCAGCCACCGGCGGACCAGCCGCGCTCTCCGGGGCGGGGGAGGCCGCCCGGGACGGGGACCCGCACCTTCCGCCTTCGGAGGCGGGCTGGGGCGGGGGTCGGACCCCGAGTCTCTACTCCCCGTCCCTCTGCCCCCCGCGCGGCCCGACAGCTCCCAGCCCCATCCTGGCAGGTGGCTTGGGTGGCGGTAGATGCCGGGCGGGAGGAAGATGTGGGGCTGCTCTGGCAGGTTGGGGGTGCGAGGAGGAAAAAAAAACAGAGAAAGAGACACACAGAGAGACAGGGAGAGAGCGCGCGCGAGAGAGCTCTTGTCTATAGATTTATCCACATAATATATATTTATGTAGCTTTTTTTCTCTCGACATTGATGAATGCGCGCTCGGATTCCCAGGCGGACTCCCTCCAAGCCGGCTCGCTTTTCTAGTCTAAATAAATAAATAAATGAAGCCAGATGGAAGAAAAAAGCGCCCATTCCACCTCCGCCGCCGCCCCGCCCGCCATCCCTGCCTTTGCTTCGCCCGCCTGGCGCCCTAATAGAGCATAGCTTGGTGGATAAAGCCCCCCTACATACCCACACGAAAATAAAAATCACTATTTTTAAAATACAAAAAGTTGCACCTGCTGCTATTACAAAAAGAACCCCCAAAAGGCAAAGAGAGGAAGCCGGCTGCCCGGCTCCTCACGGACACCCGCTAGCCGCGGCCGCCGGGCCCGGAATCTCACCGCCTCCCGAAGAGCCATGCGCCTGGCGCTATTTATAGCCGGGGGCCGTCTCGGACTGTACCACCGCCACGGCGCGGGGCCGCCGACGGGGGAGGTGCGGTGGGGCCGGCGCCGCCCCACGCCGCCCTGCCCCCGGCCGCCGCCCGCCGTGGCGCGGGCCCCCACAGCGCGCCCATTCCCGGACCCCCGCGCCCTCCTCCGCGCGCGCACACTCGCCGCCCCCACCCCTGGTCTGGCTGGGAACTTGAACCGGTCCAGCCTGTTTAA
Organism: Symphalangus syndactylus; assembly: GCF_028878055.3. Taxonomy (NCBI): domain Eukaryota; kingdom Metazoa; phylum Chordata; class Mammalia; order Primates; family Hylobatidae; genus Symphalangus; species Symphalangus syndactylus. Next base: position 49,144,629 of record NC_072423.2, read on the forward strand.
ACGGAAAGGACAGAGATCCTGTCTGTTCAATGTAAAAAAAAAAAAAAAAAAAGAAAGAAAAGAAAAAGAAAAAAAGAAAAAAAAATCAGATCAGACCAGAGAGAGAGAGAGAGAGAGGAGAGAGAGAGGGGGAGAGAGAGGGAGAGAGAGGGGAGAGAGAGAGGAGAGGGAGGGAGGGAGAGAGAGAGGGGGGAGAGCAGAGAGAGAGCGCGAGCGCGAGAGAGCGAGAGGAGAAAGAGAGAGAGCAGAGAGCGAGCGGAGAGCGAGGTGTAGAGAAACCGAGGGGGAGAGAACCCGAGTGTGTGTATGCGTGTGCGTGTGTGAGCGCGAGCGAGCGAGCGAGAGAGAGGAGCGAGAGAGTGCGAGCGAGAAAGAATAAAAGGAAAGAAGATTTTCTCTATGTATATAAAGATGGCCACGTTAGCAAACGGACAGGCTGACAACGCGAGCCTCAGTACCAACGGGCTCGGCAGCAGCCCGGGCAGTGCCGGGCACATGAACGGATTAAGCCACAGCCCGGGGAACCCGTCGACCATTCCTATGAAGGACCACGATGCCATCAAGCTGTTCATTGGGCAGATCCCCCGCAACCTGGATGAGAAGGACCTCAAGCCCCTCTTCGAGGAGTTTGGCAAAATCTACGAGCTTACGGTTCTGAAGGACAGGTTCACAGGCATGCACAAAGGTGAGTACACCTTTCCCTCCCAACTTTGCTGGGGAGCAGGAGCGGGCGGGCGGGCCGACCGGCCGGCCGGCGACTGATGAGCGGCGGACTAAGCGAGAGGAAGCCTCGGGCGGGCGCCGTGGAGGGAGGCGCTCGGGCAGCGGAGACCAGAGCTGGGGTGCGTGGGGAGCTGTTCGCTGGGGCAAGACTGGGTTTTGAGCGAGGTGCTGATAGGAACGATGCCATGGAGAGAGCAGCGGGCGCCGATGAAGAGAAACAGAGAGGGGATCGAGGAGACGGGGCTTGGATTTTTGGGTACAGCGACCTGAAAGATTGGGATGGGGAAGGCTGCACCGGTCGAGCCCAGGACGCTGAGCGGACGGACTCGCGGGCGCCTGACCGGCCGGGGACCGCGGGTGCTGTCCATCGCCGTGGTGCTGAAAATACTAAAGGAGATGGTCTCCTTATCCTTTGCTCCGGGCTAGAGTAGCAGGAGCGCAGCCGTCTAAAAGGGAGAGAGGTGACAAATTCAAAGAGATATTTTTATTTAAATGTAACAGCAAACTCTCCCTGTCGAGCTGTGTGCCTCAATAATCTGATTGTGGTGTGAGTGGTGGTGTGTGTTGGGGGTGGGGGATGGATGTTTGAAGGAACCGGTGATAAAACCTAAGGCAAGAATTAGCAAGGAACCAGCCATCCCCTGGGTGGAGTGGGGGGTCTGGCAAGCCTGGATAGTCCCCTTCCCAGGAAAGCGGGGCTTTGGGAAAAAAATATGTGTGTGCGAGATTTGCATTTTGAAAGGTGTACCCTAATTTATCCCAAACTCACCATGCAGAGAGCTTTATAGTACATTATTTCTCCCTTGAAGCGATCATTGCCAGTGAGTGCTTGGGGGAGGGGGAGACAGAATAATCAAAGAATTAAAACCCAGCAACTTTTTAGGAAAGTGGTCATGGGAATTGTCTGCAGCCTGCCTGTTTTCTCCTTGTTTTATTATCTTTAAAGCAGAGCCCCAAACGTGTTCAGTTGTAGAATGTGTGTGGGTGGCTGGTGGGTGACGAAATTAGCCCAGTGCTCCGCTTCCTAACAGTAATATATAGGATGTGCAGCGGGGATGAATCGGTGCTGGAGCTATGTGGGCAAGTTAAATGCTTTCTGAGAGAGATTGATCGCCAGGCAGGGAAGGAGCACGGGGCTAAGGAAGTTGTAGGGGATGTGTATGGATGTTCCGTTTTTAATAAACAGTAGTGTGGAGAGCCGCCGAAGATGCTGTTACCGCTGGTGGTTTTAAAGATGAAAATACACGCACACCCACCCCCACATAGAGAGCAGCCTCATCCTTGGCCACAAATGGGCTATGGACACAGCTGATCCTCCAGCACATTAGGTGCAGAGCGCGGAGCTGTCTGGCTCTCTAAGCAGCAGCGATTTTCACTATCACAACCACCCTCTTTCTCCAGCCCTCCCTTCGTTCGAATACTAAACAGAGCTCCAAACTCTTCATAGTTGGAGTCCCAGAGAGCAGTTTTTATTGGCTTTAGCGTCTTCCAGCTTGCCTGCTGAGGAGTAAATCTTAAAGTTAATGGCATGTTGAGTAACACAAAAACACAGCAGAATGGAAATATACTGGGTTTGTTGGGGTGGGGTGAGGGTGGGGGCTGTAATGGAGAGAGAAACCAACCTTTATCCAATATGGAGAAAATGTCTGTCTGTTCAAAAGAGAGATTGGAAAGGTGGAACGGGGAGGCAGGCTTCAAAATAATATTCGAAGAAAAAAAGAAAACACTTTCTTTTCCCCCCCTCCCTCTCAAGTCAACCATATCTTTGTAGTTTTTCCCCTTCCAATCAAGCTTCCTAGAAGCTAATCAAGGTTTGTATCAAACCTTTGTTATTCTGAATGTCCTTATTTTAAAAAATAGTAATAATAAAAATTTTGAAAGCATAGGTAGGGAAGTCTTCTGCCCATCTTAACGATCAGTTTTGTGGTGATTTAAGATTTTAAAGTTAAAAAAATCAGAACCCACTAGAGGCAAAAGACAGTTGTGAGGAGCTGGGCTTCATATGGCATCTGGATTAAAGCACTTTACTTGCTTCTTCATTTCAAACGAAGATAAACTTTAACAATATTCCTTGGTTTCTTTTCTACAATCCCTGATATCATCACTTTGTTTCTGATGTAATTTGGACTCTCTCATATAATAGCAAAGAAGTAGAATTTTCATCATTTGCATTAGGGAGGTAGAGAAGGTTATGATTATATATATAATATATACATAATACATATATTACATATATAATCTATATATATGTGTATATATATCTGACCAGAATTCCTAGGGCAAACAAAACTTCATTTTCTAAATAATTTCTCCCCTAAACTGTCTCAGTCAATGGCAAGCAGGCCCACTGGCTCCGGCATACTGGGTTCCTCACTGTCGCAGCTCACCCTTCAGAGCCTGAGCATATATTTTTCCCAGTGAAACTTCCTACCTCTCCATCCTTCTGATTTTTATAACTGAGGTTGAGCCACAATGTCCCTAACAGTGCTTGCAAGCTCTCAGAGAGCTGAATAAATGAGACCATTTCCGAGGTCTGGTTTATTCAGTCCTAGAAGAGTTTAAACTCCTTCTTCGGTGATGCAGCCTGATTTATTAGCTAATCCTGACAAAATAAGCCTCCGGCCACCTTAAAAAATTACTGGCTTGCCATTGGTGATTAATTACCGTTAAGTGAGAAAGCATGATGAGGCTTGAGGAATGAGGGTTGTATTTGGTTTCTAGATTTCCCCATCTTTAAATTGACAACATAAGGTTAGGGATAGAATCATGCCTTTGTTAAGCCTGGTTTCAGGGCATATTTGTGCCTCTTGCTCTCCCCTTCTTTAATTTCTAACTTCTAATGAATCATACAGGATCAAACTGAGAGACACAGGACACTGGCCTCCAGTTTGGATGTCATGTTTATGTTATTGGCAAAAAAAAAAAAAAAAGAAGGAAAAGGAAAAGAAGTAAAAACTAAATTAAACACACGAGGTTTCAGGTGGGTCTCCATTTGTTGGCCACCTGCCATTTCAGATATCTAAAGAAGGAAGGAGTTCTAAGGGTTAATGGAATACCTGCCATGCGTAGAGTGCACCTTAAAAGGCAATTACTCCAGTCAAATTGGGAGTCTGTGGAGGAGGGAGTGGGTGGGTGTTGTGGAGCAAACCCAGCCATATCAGAGAAAGGCTGTTGGGCTGGGGAGGCAGCAAAGAGCAGCTGTGGACTGGGGTGATTACCGTAAAGGTAAATTTACCCCCCAGAGGCCAGAAAGCAATTGGGGAGAGGGGTATCTGGGTGCTAGGCAGAGAGAGAAAGGAAGAAAAAAGCCCAGACTTAAAATTCAAAGAAACAACACCCAAGGAAGAAAACCGAGTTTAATGCAAACTCTCCCGACCAACTCAGAGTCTTCTTTTCTCCCCCATTAGAGCACTTTGGGAAAGATTGTTTTTCCAGGCTCCAAAGAGAAAGACATTGTACTATTGATTAAAGAGAAAAGAGATGAATTCCTCGGGTAGCAGCAGAAGTGAGCTGAGGGCCAATTTTACCCCTTTTTGTAGAATTTTTCTATCCTGGAGAAGGGAACAGGTCACCCAGTAGTCCAATTCTTCCTTTCTCTCATTTTTAATTTATTTCTCTTTTCTTCTTTCCGTTTCCTGTAGAACAAAAAGAGGCAGTGGCTGAAGACACATATATGCACACATACCCATGCTTGTTAACACTCACATACACAGTGGATCACACGTGAAGAAATCAGCAATCCATTCATAACTTTGGTCCTGTCTAGCTAGATGGGAGGCAGCAAAGACTGAGTTACTGGGAGATATAAAGACTAGTGCTCTCTGGATAGCCATATTATAATGCGTTATCTTTGAAGTTATTTAAGTCCAATTTAAGTGGTATTTAGTATAATATTTATGAATTAATGTAATCTAAACATAGGGCTGTCCCCAAAGGTTTAAACAGCCTTTACTACTGATGTGTGCTTGTTCCCAGAGCCCACGATGCATTTTAATCTAAACAGCCAAGTCCACATCATAGTCCCTCTTGTTATCCAGTCAGAACAGATCTGTGCCTGGGTAACCACTCTGCTTTGAGATTTTCTCTGCTGCATGGAGGAAAACCTACTCTACTGGCAGCCTGGGGGGCTCTCAGCCCAGGAGCCACAGCTGCAGGGATTTCAGCCCCTCGTACTTCCACACTACATCCAGAAGAAGGGTGGGGACAGAGCAATAGAATCTTCTATGGATTTAGCTCCAGAGAGTGTATCATTTTAAAATATACTCACCACCACATGCACAATCTTCTATTTCAACTATACCTGAATAGGAAATGCCTAAAGCCCCTTGATTTGGGGTTTAGCTGTGAGAAAGAAGAAGGACGGGGATATGAACATGTTTTGGTGATTTGTGACCATCTTCATAAAATTATGTCCTGTATTTGTGTTTAAGATATAATAATTCTCAGAACACTGAATTTCCACCGCTTGCCTTTACCCAAGATGGTTCGTTATTTTGTGGGGTTTTGGGTGTTTTTTTCCTGCTGTAGACAGGTGATTTAAACTGTGAGGCTTTATTTGATTTCCATTTTCAAATGAGTCTAAGAGACAGTGCAGCTGAAGTATTAGCATAGGCATGAGCTCAATTAAGATGAACTTTTTTAAAATTACTTTGAAAAATAAAAAATTAAGTTCTGTCCAGGGGAAAAGACTGGCAGAATGGCTGGGTACACACCTATAGCTTTTAAAAGAAAGATTTGCCTTGTCAGAGACAGGGAAAACTGAATAGCCATAATCAGAAGACAAGAAGAGCATTTTTTAAAAAACAAGTTTCACCAAAGAAAATGATCAATAGCAATCATTACAAACCTAAAGCATATCAAAGCAACAATCACCATTAAAACAAACTCCAAATTCCAGATGTTGATAAGTGTCCTACTTAAGAGCAAAGAAAAAATATTGGGAAATGATTAGCTTATTTAAGAGAGTGATGGTTATTTGCTGCTTATGCATAATTTCATTTGTCTTTTAAACAGACTTCCTTGGAATCAGCAAACACAGAGACAAATTAACATGCACATATGCACGTATATGTTTCCATGTGCAAGCATGACTAAGCACATCCCACACATATGGAAACCAGGGCTGGCCTAGATTTCAGTGCAATTCAACAGGGAGATGTTAACAACCTCCCTCCCATCCCCAAGCACACACAGTTTTAATGGGAATTCTAGATTGGGTTGAAACAACCCCCTTGGTATACTTTCACTCCCTTCATCACCTGCTCCAATTGGCTGGATGTTTGTGGCCTCTCAAACACAACAAAATGAAATCTTTTCTTGAATGAAATCATAGCCATAAAACAACGCAAAGGAAAACAATGACAAAACTGTCTGCCATCACTGCACCCCCTACACACTCATGTAGTAAAGTTCTGAGCTCTGTCAGGGAGCTCGTGTCCCAGGGCATTCCCACTGCCCAGTGATCTTGCCACACTCCAGCAACTTGATCATGGCCATTGTCATCACTAATAATAGCATCTTCCTCCTCATTATTACAGCATCTATATCAGGAGGGAAGAGGGGCTTCTGAGCGAGGCCTTGGAAGATATCCAAGACACCACCTTTTTGCTTGAGAAAAGAGCTGGTCTCAACTTTGCCTCTGTCCAGGGCTCACACCTTCCATGTCATCAGGAGAGAGTCAGTTTCCAAATTGACCCAGGAGGGATCTCACCTAAAGAGAATCTGGGATAAGTAGGCTCTAGAGGACAGAAATGCAACAGAGAATAAGGCCCAAGGTTGCAGGTAGAGAATAAAAAAAGTGAAAGTTGTAGGGTCAAAATGCCAGCTAGAAGCTGGGAGTGCCCGTTTACAGTGGCTGAAACCGCAGCAGCTCTTGAACTTGGAAGGGAAATCCCATGTGACATGCAGAGAGAAGAGCTAAAGGGTGTGAAAACCTATATGTCTGTGGGTGGGAGGAGGGAAGATGCTGCAGCCTGTGTGGGTGTTGGAGTGAGCATGTGTGTGTGCATACACACACACAGGGAAGAGATGACAGATGCAAGTGGCATGGAGATGATGTTAGGGACAGTTTAATCTTGCAAGGCTATATGCAGGATCAGGGAGAAGGGTGATGGAGAAAAGGAGAAAATCTGGAAAGAATGATGCTGTCCTCATCATTACATACATGATCCACCTCAGAACTCCTGGCTTGGATTTGTCAATGATCCAAGTCCCGGTGTGAAGGTGTGCTTTTTGTTTTATCTGCCTGATATCCCCATCCAGAAGTCCTGGTTTGGAGGAGGGTTCCATCCTCATTCCCCACCCATCACCCTTTTAAGGCTGGCCTGCTTCTGCTCACCCACTGACTCATTTTAGCAATGACCTTCCATCTGGAATCTGAGTGGCCAGCCGCAGCTAATTCCCTTCACCCATTGCATTTCCCACCTTACTCACTGCCCCTTGGTATTCCAGGCTACTTTCCTTTTATAGTGTTCACACACACACACACACAGACACACACATACACACACACACACGACCTGACAGCTCAGTCAAGTCAGGCCCTCCAAGCAGAATACTGCATTTTACCTAAATCCAAGCAGGGCGTGGCAGGGAGCCGGTTGCCCTCCTTTTGGGCTCTCTATAACAAGAGCAGAAAATCCACTCCTTTCACCTCTTCTTTTCCTGCAGGCCTTTAGATACACAGCCTCTCCAAGAATCGCAGAAAGCATCCAGTCCTACCTAAACAGCCTAGGGGAATAGAACAGAGCCCCCCCACCGCCTCCCCGCCGCCCGCAATTTCACTGAAGCCCTTTCATCATCCTTCTTCTCCTTTTCTTTCTTCCCTGACATTTAAGATATCCACCCAAACCCCAAAGTGGGGCCTGAAGAAGGAGATAAGTGTTCCATTCGGCAACATAAGAGAAGTTAAAGGTACCCGGACAGAAAAAAAAAAAAAAAACTGTTACAAGGGTAGTAAAAGCTGCAGAGGAATTTCCGGTGTTGATGTACTTGCCCTAACAGCTTCCTCCATCTCCACCCATCAAGTTGCCCATAGCCCTAGGTGGGTATAAAGCCCAAGCCACAGCCCTACCCACAGGAACCAAGAAGGAAGCCAGGTAGGAAGCCCAAGGTGATTGCCTTGATTTTTGAGTCCTCAAAAGTAGAAGGGGAATTAGTGGGGCATGGCAGTGCAAGCCTGTAGTCCCAGCTACTCAGGAGGCTGAGGCAGTAGGATCGCTTGAGCCTGGGTGGTGGAGGTTGCAGTGAGTGGAGATTGCACCACTGCACTCCAGCCTGAGCAACAGAGTGAGACCCGGTCTCAAAAAAAAAAAAAAAAAAAAAAAAAAAAAAAGAGTAAAAGGGGATGTTTTCAGGACCATCCATTTACAGGGTTTCTCCCCTTCTACTTGTTCCACATTTGGTTTCTCTTATCCTTCCTTGTATCTCTTCTCTAGCATGAGCTGATTGAGGATTTCAAACAGAGTGATTCCCCGCAGCTCAGCTCAGGAACAAATCCTATGTGGCCATCTGCAAGATGGAAATAAATGGGTGCCCTCATGGAGACAGACATAGTCTTGCTTCTGTGGGGACAGAGCAGCCAAAAATATTGATCAAACTCAGGAAAAAAATTGATAATGAATTGGCCTCCTACAAGAGCTTAATTGACAGAGACTTCCGAAGGCTGGCTCTGGACAACGCATAAACTGACCGCGATGTTACTTTATTGCAATGCACTCTGCTTTAATTAATTATCACCTTTGTTAAGAGTGGCTACAGATCAAAGGTTTCTAGATAGTTAACACATCTTTTGAACAAAGCACCGATGTATTAGGCTATTCCACAGCTGGCCAGCAAGGCAAGCTAGCTTCCCATTTTCTTCCCTCTTAGCTGTTGGCTTCCTCCTCTTTGTTAAAGACAAACAATCCTTTCTGCACAGCCACTGTGTCCAAGGACCGGGATTGTGAGAACTGTTGTCCACCAAGGGCAGGGTGCTGCAGTTCAGCAGCTGTTCCTAAAATTACACAACTTGGTTCACCCTTGAATCGATCTGACTGAAATGGGGAGTATCAGCAGAAGAAAAAGGAGTTTATAGAAACACAAACGGGGGGTGTGTGTGCATGCACATATGCACGTGCACAAGCGACTGTGTGCACATCCACATAAATATTATGGGATCAATACATTTCACATCCGCTGCCCACACCTCTTAACTTCTCCCTCCCATCTCTTGAGCACCTGTGCTACTATCGTATTTCACACTGAGAAATGCTCGCAGCTGAAGCATGCATAGATGATGCTGTATTGAACCAAGTCATTGTTTGGATTCAGTTGTGGAGTCTTGGTGCCCACTGAAGGATGGTCCTCGCCTGGGGTACATAGTGCCTAAAGAAGCCACTTCTTAAGATGTGACAGGAACCTCACTCTCTAGAGTCCCCAAAACCTACAAACTGACAGGTGACTTACTTGAAAGCAACCCTTGGAGTCATTCTAGGCAGATTTGAATGCCATACATGGCTGTTTGTTCATTATTCTAATTTAATGATGTAGTCACACCTAATTAATCCATGTCTGGTTTATTCATACACTATGTCTGAGGATCCAAAGGATCTCTCCAGCTAGCCAGTTTCCCTTTACAGGGACAAGCAAGGGGGCATCCCTGACAAGTGAGACTGTCTGAGTTCAAACAGGATGGGATCACTGTAGACCGAGCTGATAGAGGCTACTGACCCTGACACCACCTTCCATGCAGGTAGGCATGACAGCAGCCACAGAGATGCACAGCAATGAGGTCTGTGTGACCATGCATGAACACACACAAGCACAAAAAGCATGCCTTCTACTATAAACCTACACAAACCCATTCCCCTCTAAAAGTTAAAGGGCCACATCTCACCATGTAATCAATCAGGCCTGCTGGCATGCCAGGCTTTCACATGATTGGAAGTTTGGGGCAGAAGATTGAGAGCTCGAGCTCAGTAAACTTCCCCTCTCTGGTCTTTAGAAAGTAGAGCTGAATTAACTGTTGCCACTGCACAGATAAAGAGACTGAGGCTGAGAGTAGCGTATGCCCAAAGTCAAGCCTGCAGCATGGTCTTCAGCGCACCTCCCAGTGGCTGGTTCTGGCCAGACTGCTCCCAGTGAGTGGTGTCTCTTGCCTGGCAGGTAAATTGAGAGAATGAGGCATCAACCTAATAATATCCTTATAAAGCCAAGCCTCCCTGCGCAAGTCCTCAGAGACAAGAGGCATCTAAAGATCAAACGCTACATCACAGTGTATTTGTAGGAACTCTGATTCTGCTACCTCCCTATAATGCTGTAATTGACTATTTGATCAGCTCTAAAAGGGACGGTGTTCAAAACAGACTCACACACACACACTCATACACACACTCACATGCACACTTACATACACGTGAACACGCTCGCACACACACACACACACACACACATACATTCACCACACAAGCATATGCGCACACATTCTTTTGCATACCATATGTCACAGTACCCACACCAGTTCATGCAACGAAGGTCAGTTTTCACAGGAGATGCTTGAAGGTGAGTGAAAAGCATACACCTAAGATTGTATGTGCCCTTCCAGTAATGGGCTTATCAATACCTCTTAAAGCAATGTGACAGCCAGCCCAGAGTGATTCAGTTGTGTGGACAAAGGTCAGCATATAGATATCCATTATTAATAATATCAATATCTTGGTTGACCAATATAACCAGAAACTGTATCATGTCGCTGTTGATGGGTGAGGCTGGGAGGACTCCACAGCAATGGCCGGAAATTATGCCCATGTAAAATTAATCATATTGACTGGTTCTAAGAATAGACAGCGAGGCGAAGATCTTGGGAGAGCTTGTCATGGTAGGAAAGGGGGTCCTTGTTCCCAGAGGCTTTATGGTTTTGAACTCCTGCAAGGAGACCAGGAAAACAGAGGCGTCCCTGAGTGACCGGTGAGAACACTCTCCCTCATCCGGCCTTTGCTTTTCAACAGGGTGGGTTGGAGGAGAGGTGTACTCTGAACAGGAAAAGAAGGAAATAGGATCCCCTAACCATTATGCATCCAGCATATCCATATCTTTCTGTCAAATCAATACTTGGCTTGGCTTGGTCTCACCGGATGAGGCACAAAAAGCATGCTTGCCCCCGCTGTGTGAAGAGGTCTCTCTCCAAAGGGGTGGCATAAGCCTGAAGCCACATCCCATTCCGGGGGTGGGATATACTGGCTCCAGGAGATGCCAGTGTGCACTCTGCAGCCTGGGTATCCCGGGAGGAAAGGAAAGGCCCCCAGTCATATCAATCACTGTGATTAAATTCTTGGGATCAGCAAAGCCAGGGACTCAGGGTGCTGCCCTGTCAGCATTGCTGGTAGGGTGGGAATATCCTGGACTTCAGAAAGCCATTTCTCACTGAGGCTTACTTTCAGCCCCAGTGAGTGAGAAGGAAAGCCTTTGCATCCTTCCAAGGGAAGGCTTGGAATTCTCTTGAGGCAGTCCTGGACCCCTCACTCTCTTGCTTATAAGAACCCTGTCTCAGGACGTCTCTGGCCCTTCTTGGCAGCCATAGATAACACCTGGAAGGATGTCCTGGGGAAGAAGTGAAAAGGAGCGAACCCCTGTGTCTGGGCGCTCCTCAGAATGGAAAGAGGACAGTCAGGAAGTGTCTCTGGTGACAGCCAAAGGCCCAACTGGCTTTTTGATCATTCTCTGCTTCCAGAGTCGTCAAGGCAACTGAAAGGGAGCCTGACTTAGAGTCCAGGCCCCATGGTGGGCGTGATGATGAATAAGAAAGGGGCTGCTAAGATGGGGGGCGGCGGATGCCTTTGATTGTAAAGGAGGGCAAGTAAATGGGGCCTGTCGCTGGGATGGGCGATGGAGCTGCTTGAGGTACAGTGCTCTCCTTCTCATAAGAAACAGCTCAGGCCCAGTTGACCAGCCATATCCCACCCTCCTTTGATTTGCTCTCCCACTCACCCGGGGTCATCAAGAGACAAGAAGGTCCTCTGGCCTCTGCACAGTCAGGGTCCCACCCAGGTGCTCACACCCAGCCTGCGGGACAAAAAGCCCTGCAGGTCACTTCCGCTCCCTCCCCAGTGCACACAACCCAGCCTTCCTTGCAGAGCCCCAGCCCCCGAGGCTGCCCCAGACGGTTCCCAGGCCCCCTGACTGGCTCCCATCCCTGCCCAGGCTGGGCACAGCCTCAGAGGGTATATGAGGAGTGTGGGTTCTGGCATCAGCATTCAGTCCTCTGCCCAAAGTGCCCTCTCCCCTCCTCGGCCACAAGGCCTGGCTCTAGGTAGCTGTAGGGAGAACAGCAGAGAGCCCAGAAGCTAGACCACTTCTTTACACCTTTTTCATACCTGGGGAGGAAGCCCCTAAATTGTGTGTGAGGGGAGGGTTCCTCTTTCCTCCAGCTGTCGCCTGCCCTCTGACGGTGAGACGAAGAACTTCTTACACACACACTGCAGGCCCCAGTCTGAATTGCCCAGCTCCTGTAGCAGCCCAGGCCCCGCCCCACCCCAGGAGCTCCAACCCAAACCTCTCCTGCACCCTACCCCTTACCCCGGCCAGTGTTGGCTGCTCCTTCTGCACAGCAGCTCCCTGCGCGGGTGGGGGACTCTCCAGGTCATTTCCCTCACTTGACAAGCCAGGACTGACCCTGGGACACCAGCAAAACAGGGACCACAAAGCCAGAAAGGAGGATCAGAAAACCCAAAAAGTATTGTCATTTCTGTATCCATGTGAGTTTTGTTTCATTTAAAAAATTAATAACTACGATCTATGATTTAGTATGATTTTTATTCTTAATTCCATATGTTGGGGACTTGTCAGCAAAGCACCAGAATCTTTTGCATACTTAGGGCCTGACATGGGTCCAGCTCCAAACTGCTGTGTCCCAGAACTTCTGCAAAGGAATCTCCAAATGCCCCCCACAAGACGCACACGTGGCACACTCACATGCTACGTGTGATGAAATGGATGGGCCTGGGTGGAGAACCCAAGATTAGTGATCAATTGGTACACTCACCACCCAGGTCCAGCTGAGGCCCCAGTAGAGCAACTTAAGCCCAGTTTATCATCAGAGTGACAAAGACACAGAGTAGGACTGGCTTATTTTCAGGCTCATTTTCTTATCCAATTTAAAAAAAAATCTTTTTATTGAAAAACAGGACCTTCATCTGTACTGTCATCTTGACTATTTCAATAAGCAAATGATTACATTTATTTTAGAGTAAATTCGGTTGCCATTCTCTTGGGCAAGTTCAGAAATCTGGAATGAGGAAGAAACAGCGAAGCCTGGGACCCGGCAGCTGAGTTGGGTCCCCAGGGAAAAGAGAGGAACAGCAAATTAAAGGGTGACATCTCAGTGCGGGAAAAGCACGTTGTTGAGCTATGGTGAATGACTACTGGGCAGATCAGGTGGCAACAGCAGCTCAGGCCTTAGAGCAAAAGATCACACTCCTGAAGGGCTGACCAGCCACACTCCAGCTACAGAGGACACGCTTCCTCCAGCAGACCCCAGCTGAGATACGTGGGAAGCCAGGCAGGAAGGGCCAAACATGCAGGCTGAACCATCCAGCTGGAGCCAGCAGAAAGCCAGGCTCCTGTACCCTTTGTGTTCAAGTTCAAGACCCCCATCTGCCCCTTATGCCATCACCAGGGCTTTGGTTTATTTCTCCCTTAGTTTCTCAAGTTTCTCAGCAAAACATTAACTTGGAATGTTCTGACCTTGTCTTGGCTGAGCCAGTGATTAAGAGGGCTAGTCCGCAGCAGAGGCCACACAGCCAGGAGGAGCGCATCCCTGCAGACCAGCCGAGGCTGGAGGAGGGGCCTGCGGGGGCGGGAGTTGGGGAGTCACTGAACCAACTGCCGTTGACTTCTGGGATGCCCCCCACCCCTCTCGACACTCACCCTCATCATGCAGAGGCAGGTTTCTGCAGAGCAGGGAGTGGGTAGGAAATTATAGGCTGTGGCAGGACATACCATGGCCCCCTGCAGGAAAGCCCCTGGGTCTGACAGGGGAGACATAGGCCTCCCTCATGCAGGTGCAGATTCATGTCCAATTCAGGTGCCCTGAGTGTCAGGCTCTGTTCCGACAAGGTGGGGGACCCGCTTTCACTGCCACAAGATAACTTGAGATGTGATAGAAGACAGCAACCCCATAAACATAAAACTATCCCGTGTAAATGCCCTGTTGGTGGGGAGATGTGGGAACCCCTGAAAGATGAGTAATCAGGTAGGGGCACTGGCTCTGAGCCAGATTCCCACATAGAGAAGGACGGCGTAAGCCCAGCCTGGCAGATGGGAACAGGACAGAGCAGGAGGGCTGGAGAGCTGACAAGTCGGGGAGTTGTGTTTTGTTTCTTTCCATTGTGTTTGTTTTTGTCCCTCTGCAATGAAGTCTCATTCTCAGAATGGTGGACAAAGGAATTTCTCATTTTGAATAAATCTGGACCTGCCGCCAGCCTGGCTGAGGGAGAATCAGTCAGGGGTGGGTGGGTGTGTTGCTGTTACTCTGAAGAAGTCAGTGACACACGCTGAACCTGCCAGGGCTGTCCTCACCTGCTTTGGGTCTGCAGTGTCCTTCAGCTGTTCCAATTGCAGCCCACTTGGGCTGAGAAATTACTCATGGAATATTTAAACCCATGGTCATGTTTGCTGTCACCAAGGCAGGCGTCCAGATTGTCCCCACAGACTCACTCAGCCGAACGTCCCAAGCAATACACTATAGGGTTCCAGGGGCTGAAATCTTCCCGCAGCCTCGCCCTTCCTCTGTTCCTGCCCCCAGCACAGGAGTGGCTGGATGACAGCCAGGCCATGGGGATGAAGCTGAGGACAGTTTCCTGGGGTGACACTGGTCTTGCAGCTGGAAAAATATTGCCAGGTCCCAGGAAGAACTGCCCCCATTGTAGACAGCACACCTGGGCAACGTCCTGAGCAGACATTTTTTACTGCAGGATAACAGTGGAATGGGCATACTTCTCCCATCTCTGGAAGAGAAACTCAGCCCAGGGGGGCAGTCATGGCTGAGGTGGCCTTTGGAGCTGGCTCTTTAGGGGAGGGAGATTCCCCTCTTATAGGCCTTCCACAGACCACAATCCTGGCATCCTCCTGACCCCAGGGATTTCTCAGGGGAGAACAGAACTGGGCTCAGTCATAGAGCTGGAGTGACTGAAAAACTCAGTTCCCTGAAGGGATATGGACGTCACTAGTGTTGGTCTTCCAGTACCCTCCGAGTTCCCAGTCATCCAGCCTCTACACTCCCCACCCCAAGTTCCAAACCCCAACCCCCAGGCCACCAAACCAGGACTGAGGGCTCTCAAGCAATGGTACCCAACCAAAAGTGACCTCCTTTTCCTATCATTTCAATGCCTTGCCCCTTGCTGGTCTGACAAATCAAATTGGGCAGATGTGTCCCTGGTGGCTAATGGACATTAATGTGTTACCATCTCTGTTGCCACGTGCCTTTTAACAGGGACCTTTTAGAGCCCAGTCCTTAACCCAAAGAAACGTCTCTAATCGGGGGGAATTTTCTGGCACAGGCCAGGCCAGAGGGAGCCAGCGTGAGGCAGGGACGCCTCTGTCTACTGGGAGGCAGCAGAGGTCTGCCCGGCCTCGAGCTCTGTTGCCCAGGCAGAACTCCACCTCCCCTGCTGCAGCAGAGAGGGACCCAGGCAGCCAGCGGAAGGGCTGATCTCTTTGCTGGGCTCCCAGTGGGGCCTGCGGATCACAGAGGCTGCCATGCCAAAGGTTTAATCAAATATTAAACATGGTCCGTAAACTTAAACCAACGTCATATCTGGAACACCACATCCCTCCTTAAGAGCGCCTAGCTCTGGGGAAGTTTCAGCTTAGCTTGGCCTGGGTGCAGGGCAGGGGCTTCTTGGTTCATGCTCCCTTGGGGGCAGGAAAAAGGAGAGGCAGGCAGGGACCATGGCAGGGGTGGGACGTGTGGCTTTCCTTCTCCATTCTATTATTCATTTCCCCTGATTTTTATCTAATCTCTCCCTGATTGTCCTGGTGAAACTTAATAGACAAAGTGAATTTTTATTACATCATCAATATAATCTCCAGCTAATCAGCAGACACAGGGGCCACTGCAAGCCCTATAGCTCCTCATCTGGCTTCACAAATAGTAGGAACAATCACTGCCAAGCCCAACTCTTCCAGCTCCTCCTGAGAGGCCCCTCTCCCTGCTGAGCCCCTTCCCCAGACCTATTCTTGGGGTTTCTTTCTTCCCACGGATCCCCCACCCCCACCCATTGGACCACATTGCCAGTTGATGGAGATATCTTCCCCATTAGTATTTTTAGTTTTCTTCCTCCCAGCTTCAGCTGTTAAAATCACAAATCTGGGGCTTGTGTTTCGAATGCCAAAATAGCCTAATGTCGACTGATTTTGATTCTACTTTTCTCCGAGCTGGGAATATGATATGTCATAAGATATTATATAATTGTATGGATCACAGGACATACTATCAACCACATTATATACCAGATTAAGTGATATGTTATACTGCATATATATAACCTATATATAAAAGTGTTTTGGTCATTTAAAGTTGAACCATGCATCTTGTGCACTGTATCATAGAAGTTAAATTATGTATTTTATTTATATTATAGTGTGCCTTCTATTTATATAGCATTTTAATCTGTAAAATACTTTCTTATATAGTACTTCTTTTTATCCCTATTGCAACCAGGTACAGTTGATACCTTTTTTATAAAGAAAAATGAAAAAGGGATCATGAAGGAAAATTACAACCTGGTCAAATCCTGCCAGGATACGGCAGAATGGCTCTGCTCAGGATGTGTGCCAGCAAGGGAGGGAAGGGGTCACCAGTGAATCAGGGATCAGGGGCAAAGGTGTACCTGCTGACCAGGCAGGCAAATTCGTGAGGCTTGGCCTGCGAGGCAGCCCCTGACCAAAGGGCGACCTTCGTTCAAGGAGTAGGAGTTTTTTTCCCTGTCTCAAACCTGCCCAAAGTTAAATGTACAAATGAGTGCACCCCTTCCAAGACCTCTTGCTGTGAGACTAGGCCCATACAGTAACAGGAGGCTGCCTTCTCCTCTGTTCTCCAGGGTCCTGGTCATACTGCTCTAGGATGGTTTGGATTTCAGAAAAATAGCAACTTTCACTTACAGTCAAATCCTTTAAATAAAGTGAGTAATGAGGCTAATAAATCTGGCTTTGGGCACCCACAACAGCATAGACTGTTTGGGAGAAGGGTAGTCTGCTTCCTGCAGACAATCAGGACCAGCTCTGGGAGTGACTGGCCCCGCTTCACCAGTCACCCCTCTGATTCCTGAGGGGAGGGCTGTTTCCACGCATCTGTTCAGTGGATGGTCCGCATGTGTCTGGGGCTCATGCACAGGCCCCTCCAGCGTGGCCCTGATCATTCAGGGGAGGCCTGGATGTTGCAGGGCTCCTGGGGGTGGGCAGTGTTTAGTGCCTTGGACACTACCTGCTACAGAGGTAGCTAGCACGCCCAGGATGTACTCCACATAGGAGCCACATGCCTGGGTCCTTGCCCCACCCTGGCTCTGGCTCCCCCACGGACCAGTGTCCTCACCTCCTTGCTCAGAGCCTGGGCCTTCTGCTCTCACATCACTGCAGCAACACCTGCTCAACCCATTGCTCAGGGTCATTGTGAGGATCACATGAGAAGGGAAAACACGGTGTAAAAGTTAAAATGTCCAGGGTCACTGTCATGCATTAAGGGCCAGCACCCCTATCAGCACCCTCATCAGCTCTGAGGGTCCAGCTCACTCTTGGAAACAGCACATAAGGGGCGGCACAAAGGCCCAAGGATGGGTGGGAAGGGATATTGGCAATGCACCTACTATGTGACAGTGACACACAGCCTCTCACTTGTTTTATCTCATCACATCCTTGTGACAAAGCTTCGACAGAGATGTCACTGTGCCCCTTTGAATGCCAAAGAAATGGAAACTCGGAGAGAAGTAACTCGACTGAGGTTAGATACACCCAGATTGGTCATAGGCTCAAGCCGGCCACACTTCCTTGACTGCATGCTCCCTTTATGGAAGTAAATAAAAAGATCATCTCTTACATCTCCCTTAATTTGCAGATGGGAAAACTGAAGCCCTGGGACATTACTGGCTAATGTTTTCTTAAATTATCACACACTGTCTTGTATGGAGGATCTGAAAACACACACACACACACACAGAGATGTGTACACATTTATGGAAACAGAGATAACTCACACAGACACACCCTCATACAGATACACACATACATAGAGTTTCAAAAATCAGTACACACAGACACACATAGGAACACACTCAGAAATAGGGATTCATATAGATACTCATATATGCAAGCACACACACACACTCAAAAATGCAGATACATTCCCAAGCACATTCATAGACATACACATATAGAAACATTCTGGCACCCATAAAGAAGTGCACATAGAGATACACACACAGACCCAGATACACACCCTCACACAGACACACATACTCACATACCACTCCTTAAAGACAAAGCTTAATTAACCACAAGGCCAGAAACACAATTTATCCACCTAACTTTTTAGCAAGAAGAAGTAAAAGCAGCTGGTTTGGAGAGAGAGACGACAGGGGCCCAGCTTGGAAGGGAGGTGGGAACACAGGGACCCCATAAAGGCTGTGGCCAAATCCTCATTAGAAGTCAACAAATAAACAGAAGGCATTTGCTGAGTGCTCTCCCCCTGCAATCTCCCTTCTGCGTCAACCCGTGGATCTTGGCCAAATTTCTGTTCATCTGACTAAGACTAAAGGCAGGACCTGGAGAAATTTTGGGCAGGCCTTCCAAGAGCCACCCAGCCCCAGGCACTGGCTATAGACAGCCTCATGTAGGTAAGGGGAGGCCTGTGAGCAGAAGAGGCAGCCTCCAGGGGGTGGCAACTGGGAAGGAAGGAGAGCAACAGGGTAGGTCTACAGCCACAGCCTCTCCTGGAGACCAGCATTCAGGCTACCTCCAGCTGTGGCTGAGTGAGAAAGAAGGTTTTTGTACACCCAGCCCTCAGCCGTCCACCCAAGCCTGCTCCAGCCTGGGGGTGCTCCTGTTGGCTCATGGGAACATGTTTGGAAGAGAAGGTGGCCCTGCTCAGCTGTATTAAGAGAATACACACACACACACCACACACACACACACAACACACACACACACACACACACTAAGCAAAGGGTTAAGTAGTGGTAAGGAGTTCGCCAGGGAACAGGAAACCTATGGTTTTCTTTTCTTTAAAATAAAATCCTGAGGATCCAGGAATGACTTCTCTGTTTCCTCCATCTGCTGGATAAGCTGACCATTTGGAAACTGAGTCTGTCCCGGGATGATGGGGCAGTCTGCTTTTGCAG
Source organism: Symphalangus syndactylus (assembly GCF_028878055.3). Classification (NCBI taxonomy): domain Eukaryota; kingdom Metazoa; phylum Chordata; class Mammalia; order Primates; family Hylobatidae; genus Symphalangus; species Symphalangus syndactylus. Next base: position 49,163,720 of record NC_072423.2, read on the forward strand.
TACTGACTTGAGCTACATGTGCTGGACAGGAGAGATGAGGGGTTGTCACTGGAGGTACTACTGCATGTGTTGCCCTGTCCTGTGTAGACAAACTGTGCCAGCCGGCTGCAAAGGGTGAGGCTTGGTGGATACCTCTGGGGACTATGGCACAGAGCAGGCTGTGGTGTGTCTGCTAGAGGTGCGCCATGTAGATTCACGTTGTAGACAAGGGTTTTGTATTTACACTGCATCCTGTGGTTCTGCTGGAGCATGCATGTGTGTGTTGGTGCTGTGTGGGTCAGTGTGTGTCACGTGTGGGAGAGCTGTGTTTTCTACGCTGTTCTGGAAAGAGAGGGAAGGATGCCCAGAGGGCTGTCTTCATTCCTCCCAGGCTGCAAAGCTCTCTTATCCTGGGACTTGCTATCTGGCAGAGCCCCACCCTTTCCCTCCCAGCTCAGGGTCCAGGGGTATCTCACACCAGGACCACGTCTGTCCACAGCCTGAAAGAAGTGCTGAGTCTGATCAGGATTCTGGAATCAGGAGCCTTTTACTGCAGCTGCAGTGAGAAGTGCATATTTCTCACTGTGTGTGTGTATGTGTGTGCATACATGTGCGTGGGTGCAAGTATGTAGTGTGTGTGTGTGCATCTGCCCACACACCACTTCCAAGTGAGTACACTCCAATCCCGGCCTGTGAGACCTGGGCGAGGAGATGAGGAGATGTGCGGACGTGTATGCTCATACGTGCTGAGTGTATGCAAGTGTGTGTGGGCTGTGACGGGCTTGGGTGGGCCAATTTTTAGTGACAGATTGTGTGTACGTCTATGACTACAGTTTCTACCAAGTGCATGTAAAAAACAGAAGAGATGAGTCCAACTCCCTGGGTGGGCACGCCTGCAGTTCTCTGCAAATGTGTGTGAGCGTGGGTGTCTTTTTGAGGGGCCTCTGGCCAGTTGTAGGGGAGGAGTGTGGGAAAAGTATGTGGGGAGAAAGGGCTCCGCACACGTGTGGTTGTGGGCAACCTAGTTGGGTGGGACGCTAAGTCAGACAGTGTCCTCCAGAGACCTCGCCACTTTCTTGGATGCACGGCTGGGCCATCTGTGGCATCTTCTCACATTCTGCCCACAGATTCCCTGGGAGACCGGAAGAAGAGGGGGTCAGCTCCCCAGAAGGTAGCCCTGAGGTCTCTTCTTGGAGACAGCCGCAAGTGCAGGGCCGTGTGTGTGTGTGTGTGTGTGTGTGTATGCACACACACATGCATATGAGAGTGAGAGAGAGAGAGAGATGGGGCAGCCACAGGAAAAGAGAGGCCCCTGCCCCACTGCCTCCATCCAGTCTTGAGCAGATAGTGCTCAGACCCAACCAGCGAGGCCAGAGGCAGCACTTGGAAGCAACGTGTCCTGAGGGAAGGGCCAGAGTGGGGCCCGGGGAGATGCTGTCTGGCTAAATGCATCTCTGCTCTCCTGGGCCTGTCCTTCTGTCCAGAAACACAGAGCTCCTGAGCCTAGCCCACGTGTCCAGCTACAGATATTTTTTTTTCTCTTTGCCTCATCTCTGGGCCCCCTGGAGGCTGAATTCAGCTACTTGGGGTACAGGCACAAAAGCCAGGCCATCCCCAAGCCTGGCCCCAGCCCACCTCTGGCTCCAGCATGAGTCCTTTTGCTACTAGGCAGCAGGAGGAAGGCCAGTCCTACCTGCCCAGGAGTCCTGGGATCTCAGGGACAGATCTGGTGGTTACCCATTCGCTCATCTGGAGGCCCCGCCACTCTTGCCCCTGAGGACACTACCCCCTCCTCACACCCAGGGTTTGGCTGTGTGCTTTGCCCAGTGCATCTGCAGCAAGCTGCTGTTGGGCACTGGTGCCCTTATTATGCCCGGTCTTTCTGCAGCTGAGGCCAGACCCTGACACTTCCCAGCCTCTCCCAGAACACATGTATCAGAATCTTCTGGGATTCCGGTGGGAAACGAAGCTCCTGACCTCAACCCCACACTTTTGAATTCCCTGAGGATGAGGCAAAGGAATCTGCAAGTTGGAAAGCAGCTTTAGGGGTCTCCATGCATGTCATGTTGCCTGTCACCGGAGCCCTAGGATCAGCTCCCTGTCCAAGTTGTCAACAATGCTGCGGCTTCCTCAGGCCTCAACCAGACACCCTCCTGAGTATCCCCTAACTTTCTGTGGCTTGCCTCATGGCCCCCGGGGCTCAGCTTTCTTCCTCGGGGGAATGACAGCCTACATTTTTGGAACCATCTGCTTATGCCATAAAACCGATTCCTTAGGCTGGTGTTATAATTGTCATAACAGACATGTCTTCCCCACTTGTAGGAAGTGGATCCCAATCTCACACTCTTAAATTCTCATCCTCACGTAGTTACACATGCACAGATACACTTACACACATACATACGTACAAGCACACACGTACCCATATACAGGCCAGCCAACTCCTCTGGTGACACATTACATGTAAGTTCTTTGTTTTCAGTGGTGAAGCTATTCTGTGCCCAGCTGTGAAGTCGTTCCCCTGCTCAGCACCTCACACAGCTTCCCAGCCCCTCCCAGAGTCCATTCAGTGGGGAGTGGAGGCTTTGAAAGCAGCACAAGGGCCATGCAATGCGCAGCACTGAGGTCCAGCCCCGCAGCTCTGCTGACAAGCTGTGTGAGTTGGACAAATCCCTTTACCTACTGGTCAGCCTCAGTCTCCCTGTCTAGCAAACGGGACTTTACACCCTGCCTGGATGAGCTGCTTGTGAACATGACACACAGTGATTTCGGTGGAGCATCTGACAGTTCCTGGAACATGGTGAGCCCGAGATAATTGTAGCTGTTGAACAAATGAAAAAAAAAAAAAAAAAGAAGTAAAAGAGTTCACGACCTAGGACATCCCTGGCCTTGCTGCCCTTGCCCTTACCTCAGCCCTCCCTTCCTGGGAGGTGAGTTGCATCTCTGCACTTCTGCTCAGGCTGTTCCCCCACCTGGGGTACCCTCTTCACTCCTGCTTCCCCCAAGCCAAGGCCTGTTTCTCTGCACAGACCGTGCCGAGCCTCCTCCAGGAAGCCTCTAACTGCTGCAGCCCCATCAGTCTCTCAGAGTCCCCCAAGCTTCAGCCTCTCTGGAGCTTTAGCCTCCCTGCCCAGCGGCACAGACCATGTAGTAGCCTCTCTCATTCATCTAGAAGGAATGGAGGGGCCATCAATTGGTCCCCAGAAAAGACCAGTTGCTTTTTCAATACTAAGTGTATTGTAAATGTTTTCATTGTCAACAGTATTTGTCACAGAAAAAATAAACAAGATGACAACGTAGCAAGAAGAGGACACCCATATTCCCACTCCCCAAAGATAATGACTGTGAAGGTTTTGGTCATTGTCCTTAGGTCTGGCTGGTGGTTCCAGCCAGGAGCCTTATGCAACCTAGGCTGGGCTTTTGCTCACCCACACCGTGCCCAGTGCTGGGCTGCACATCATGTGAGGAACAGGAGGCAGAGCCACAGCCACTGCCCAGGATGCTCACAGACTCATGGGGAGGTAACACACAAAAAAAGCCATGCCCAAGCATAAGTAAATTCAGCCCCTGTCACCCACCACCAACAGCCCAACGTGAGATGCCCTGTGTCCCTCACCTGCTTCTCTAGTGACTGGGGAGATGGCCGGGAAGATGCCCAGCTTAGGGGAGGTAGGTCAGGGTACGGCCTGGGCTTGGAGGAGGGAGGAAGCCTTTCATTCTAGTCTGGGAACTCCTTTGAGTATGTCACTGGGCACCTGTGGAGCTCCATTTCTTCCTCTGGGGATGGGAATGAAATGGGTCACCTCGAAGAAAGCTTCCTGTTTCACAGCCTCTAACCCTATGATGTAAAGTTCATGTTGGATTTAGAGTTCAGATTCCAGGGTAGTGCAACCCTTGGGGAGCTCTTGGAGGCTGGGGATGGGAAGACATGGGAAGATTTGAGGGGTTGCTCAGAGACCACAGTCAGAGGTGCTGAGTCCATGCAGAGATTGAAGAGTTAAAATGGAGATGGGTGTGATGGGGAGTCCCCATCAGTATTGGGCTCTAACCAAGTTCAAGGGAGGCAGTAGTGATGCCATAGAAAGAGCACTGGATCTAGAGTCCAGAGACTTGGGTTTTCATGTCTGAGAGCCAGGCAATGACCAGGGGCAAGGCATTTCATTTCTGGAGCTCAGAGCATCTCCTAACCTGTAAGTCAAGAATAACAATACCAGCTTCATGAGTTATTATGGCAATTAAGTGTGAAAATGTAGAAACATCTAGAATAGTCTTGTATAATGATAATAATCATAATCATAATAATAAGAGATGAATTGTTAACATGTATTTATCATTCACCGTATCCCCAGCATGATGCCAAGTGCTCTCATGTGCTATCTCATTTAATGTTCCCAGTTTTCCTAGGAGAACATTTCAATTTCTATTTTACAGACAAAGAAACAGAGGCACAGAGTTTAATTGCCCTAACTTCCCAGGGCACAGAGCAAATAAGTGGCACAGCCAAGATGTCCAGCCATGCTCCCAAGAGTCATACGCTTGGGGAAGAGTGCCTGTGACTATTGTGGTTAAGTACCCACATCCAGGGAGTAGAAGTCTTCATGACTGGGCCTCAGCCTTCCTAAGTGTAGTTGCCACCATGGAAGATCAGAGCAGCCAGCTCGTGAAGTTCAGTGGGTGCACAGCGAGCACTCAATAACGAGTGTTTATTTATTGCTTCTGTTTACAGCTCTATTCCCAAAGTGAATTGTTTGTTTAAGTAAGGAGCATTTACCTTTATTACAGTCATTGGTAAATAGAATTATATTTGCATTTCCACAAATATGTATGAGTTTAATTAGTCTTGCAATTCGTACACGAGAGCCAGTCCAGGAAACACATTTATGAGCTCCCACTTCTACCCTAGGCAGAAGGCCTTCTCCCACAAACACCATCAGGATTGAATAATTCACTCATTCACAGTTACTGATCACCCACTCTGTGCCACTGCTGGAGTCACAACGACGACCAGGGCACAGAAACCTCTGGATCTCCTGGAGCTCACATTTTCATGAGGAGAGTCAGACGATAAATTAAAAATTAAAATTAAAAACCTGATCATAAGTGTTGTGCCGGGAATTAAAACATATGGATGAGGCATGACTGGGGCCACTGTATACATGTGAGTGGGGAGGGCTCCTCTGAGGAACTGACAGTGAAGCCAAGATCCAAACAACAAGCAGACATGGTGGGAGAAATCACTTCCAGCAGAGAGAATAGCAGGTGCAAAGGCCCGGAGGCAGGAATGGGCTTTGTGTGTTCAAGGGACAGGAGGAAGAGCAGTGTGACAGGCACATCCTGGGGTAATGGGGAGAATTAGGTGGGAGGGGCTGGTGGGGGCAGGTTGTGTCAGGCCTGGCAGGGGTGTCTGCATTGTTTTCTAAGGTTAGCAAGAAATGTTGGAAGAGCCATGTTCTGATGTATGTTTCACAGAGATCTTTTGGCTACTGTGTGGAGCCAGCTGCTACAGGAGAGCAGACATGGAGGGGGGCAGCTAGAGGAGCAATGAAGGGGCATGGATAAAGAAGGGCAGTGAAGGTGGTGTGAGACACAGATGGGGTCAGGATGTTTTTGGGAGATAGGGGTCCCAGGACTTGTTGATGGACTGGGTGTGATGTGGGGAGAAAGAGAGGAGCCCAGGACGATTTGAGGCACTCAGTGCTGAGTGGGGCCATTTACTGGGAAGGAACATGTTTTAGGGATGGATGATCAAAATTCTGATTTGGCCTTGCTAAGAGCGGGAGGCCTGTTAGATGTCCAAGGAGAGGCATTAGGAAGGCAGGTGGAATATGATCCTGGAGCTCAAAGTGATGATCTGGGCTGGAGGTATAAATTTGAGAGGCATCAGTATGTTATGGTATTTAAAGTCATTTATAATAGAACAAATTAAAGAAGACTTCCTAGATGTGATTATTGTTCCTCCTCAGTGTGGACTGAGCATCAATTAGGTCACAGACTGTGTGATGCACACTATGAGGTCATGCATGCGTGAAGCCTGGAACAGAGGATGCTGGGAGTCCTCCTTCCCCATGCCCCCACCCCACCTCTAGGCAGGTGCTCACCCACACTGACACTGCCAGCCCTCACTTTGTCATTAATGAATGAGATAAAGGAAACCGTTCCTCCTGCCTCAAATTGTCCTGCACCATCTCACAGAACTTAGCCCAGGTCTGTCCCTCCCATGCTCCCACCTAAATCCCTCATGCTGTAGCTTCATTCCCTCCAGCCCTTGCCAGGGCCACTGCTGCTGCCCTTTCTTGGAGCATCTTTCCCAGGATGCCAAGGTTGCATTCCACGCAGCAGGGAGAGCGGGAACTGCTGTCCAGGGGTGAGTCAGCCAGATTCACAGTGGTGATGTAGGTCGCAGAGCTCCCTCCTCCCTGCCCCGCTGCTGCGGCTGGAGCCTTCCCACCCAGCCTGCCCCACGATCCATGTCCTTGTGGCCCACATATCCCGACCCAGCCACCCCCGCCAGCCTGACAGTGCTGGCTCGTTTCTCTGAACACCTAGAAGGGAAGAGCCCCTTGGGAACTTCTCTTTGGCCCCCAGAGCCACGAGCAAATGCCTGAGGCAGACCGCTGGCCCGTTTTCCCTGTTTTAAAGTAAAACAAACAAACAAACAAAAAAAAAAACATTAAAAGCGACACACAAAGAGAGACCCTGTTTTACTTACAAATGAGAGATGTAATCATTCACCCAGGTACCTGGGAGGCTCTGGGCTGGGGCCAGGGAGCCAGTGGGCGGGAGGACCCTAGCGCCACAGGCACCCTCTCCACATCCTGCTGGGTGCCAGCAAGTGAGAGAGGCACTTGGGTCCCCACCCCAAACTTCTCTCACAGGCACCGCAGAGCCAAGCCCTCTTTCCTTGTCACCTTGAGAGATACTCTGGAGTCTGAGCCCACCGTCAGGAGGGTGGTATTCAACTGCCCTGGTAAAGAATGATGGGGTGTCTGGCTGCAAGGCTAGGTGGAGACAGGGAGAGCTGCACACACATCGATGCATATGCATGGTTATAATTGGGTAGTTATTAATAAAGCTATGTCTACTGTCCAGCTCTCTAACATGCCAGGCCTGTGCTGCCCATGAGACCTGATCATCACCTCTCTCCATCCTCACAGCAAGCCCATGACAGCATTACCAATTCGGTAGCTAACAGCAGCGTGTGACTATTTACATTTACATTTAAATTAACTTTATTCCAATGTAATTTAAAAATCCGTTCTTCAGTTTTACTAGCCACCTGCCCAGGGTTCAACAGCCACAAGTAAAGAGGGGCTACAGTGGTAGACAGTCTGTGCTGTCTACATAGCACATTTTCTGCATGCCAGAAAGTTCTATCAAACAGTGTGGAGAGCATTGTGCATGCACGGACTAACAAGAGTGCATGAGTGAAGACACACATGGGTGTGTGTGACTGCCACTGGAATGTTCACGCATGCACAGCACAAGGGACACAGCTGTGCATGTGTTTAGGCTGTGTGTCTGTGTGTGCACGTGCACGCGTGTGTGCGTGTGTGTGTGTGTGTGTGTGTCTTAGAGGTGCCCAGCCATTGTCCACCACCCCAGGCATCCTGCTGCCTGAAGGAATGTCAGGAACATGAGCTCTGGAATCAAACTGTCTGGGTTGGAATGTGGGCTCTCCCACTCTCTAACTGTGTGACCTTAGGCAAGTGGCTTAACTTCTCTGTGCTTCAGCTTTCTCTTTATAAAATGAAGATAATAACAGAGCCATTGTTGAGGGTTATTAGAAGCATTACATGAGATAATATGTGCAAAGCTCTCGGAGAGTCTCCCAGCACACTGTGAGCTATTAATAAACATTAGCTGTTACTGTCGTTTCCAAGAGGCAGTGTGTTTGCTGCGCAGGAGAAGCCTTGGAGAAGAGTCTGTCATGTCGGGGAGGGAGTTGAGAACCCTGATGAGACCAAGGATTGCTTCATTCTCAAGCCTGCCACCGCTTCCTGAGAGCAGCAGGGTGGGGCCGGGAGGGAGCTGCTGGGAGCAGCAGGCGTCCCCACCGGCCAGGGAAGGAAACTCTGCAGAGAGGGGTGCTGGGGTGAGGAGGTGCCAGGAGGGGAGGCACACCGGAGGCGGCGGGAGGGACGGAGCAGGAGTCCCGCCTTAGCATGTTGTTTACAGCCTGGATCTTCCAGTCGGGCTCTGGGAAATGTGCTGCTGAGTGAGGGAGAGAGAACCCCGTGTGTAACTGCTTCACAATGTCAGAATTGCTTTCTATATTCGCTAAAGCACCAGGCCAGCTATTCCCTCACACTGCCCTCTAGGATCTAAAGTCTCACCTGGGAATGAGACCAACCCACAAGCGACAATTGGAATGAAAAAGAATCAGAGCAGAGGAGGCACCTGAGGGAATCACTAGTCCCAGGCAGCCATTTTAACACAAATCAATTCAACAGGTATTTGCTGAGTGAGTGCCTGCTCTGGGTAAAGACAGCGTTGTGGGTACTTGAGGGATTCAGAAAAGCAAAAAGGCAGGAAGGAGCCTCTGCCCTGAAGGAGTCGAGAGGCAGAGAGAGAGGCTCCAGGCCTCAGCAGCCAAAGGTGAGACGGCTCGGGAGAGGATTACACACAGGAACTGGCATTTGTAATGGACTTTGAAGATGGGTGATACCTTTCAGAGAGCAAAACAAGGTCCAGAGAGGTTGGACAGCTTGCCCAGGGCTACACAGCCAGTGAAGAATCGAGCCAGGTGTGAGGTCTTCCTACCATGGAGAGACAAGGAAAAAGGAATGCATCCCTAGGCACAGTACAGAGAGCAGGGCCTCAGAGGTGCACACAGGAGAGACCAGGGCCATCCCCTGGGATGAGGAGGCCGCCCTCCCACCTCGCCATCCCTCTGGCCTCCCGGAAGGTCCGCCCGATGCGGCGAGAGGCCGCCTGTGTTTTCAGACGTGGCCAGCAGAGGGCACCAGGACTACTGCACAACCCGGACCAAGGAGTTGGCCGCCTCCAGCGCTGGATTCAGCGCCTGGGACTCTCCGGGGCACAGGGCACAAATGTCTGCCCAATCACACAGCTCCGTGGGGTGAGCCCATGATGGGACACCAGGTCGGGGAGTCACGTCCGCGGCTTCCCTGTGGAGGGTAGGGCTCCAAGGAGGCAGGCCTGGTTGAAGGAGAGAAATCCCAAGACCCTCCCAGATCAGGTGGCACCTCAGGTTGAATAAAAAAGTTTTCTCCCAGGAGGAGCTTGTGTCTGGTGGACATAAGATGAGTGTATTTTCCTTAGCTTCCTCTCAGAGAAAGCAAAGGGAGGGGTCTCTGCATCTGTCACCACCTCCGGGGCTCATCCCTGAACCCCTACTGCCAAGCAAGGAAATAATATAAACAGCCCCTGTCAGGCTCACGTGTGGAGTTGGGGTGGAGACAGCAGCCTGAAACGGTCCCCAAAGACCTGTAATTTTCATGTCCTTTTGCAGAGGCATGACAGAGGAACCATGTCCTTTTACAGAGATCCGACCAGGAACTGGCCTCCCTGCCTTAATCATAAAGGCCATTTGAAGTTAGCACTCAGGTTGCCCTTTTGCAGAAAGACACCCCCAAGGACTTGCTGGGAACTCTTTCTCTTGGATAGAGAGCACCATTCTCCTCCGAGAATGCCAGGCCCTCAGTGTGTACACAGGGCCCCTTCAGTCCAGCCTGGGTGCGATTTCCCAAACTCCAAAGGAATTGGGTCCAAATTCGGTTTTTCTTCTTCCTGCTCTGAGAACCAGCCTATGTTTGGTTTGGGCAGTGACAGTTTGGAGATTCAAATGGAAGTCATGATCAAGGTGGTGATAACTGAGTGCAAAGCAAAAAATGTAAGAGGAGAAGACAAATGCAAGAAGGGGAGGGAAATGCCAGGGACAAAGAGGCGAGAGCACAGAAGAAAGCCCAGGCAAGGGCTGAGTGGCCAGAAGGGTCGGGAAAGCCAGGCTGAGGATGAGTGACCTATGACACCCGCCAGTCCTGCTGTGGGACAGTCCCAGGGGATGTGCTACATCAGATCACATCTGTCCTTGGCTTTATGTGTAGGAATCTTGTGAAGTGAGTCAGCCAGCACCCCCTGGCAAGGTGGGGCATCTCCTCTCTCCCTTCGCAGAGCACAGCTCACACCATTGGGAGGTGTTGTCCAAGCCTCCCTGCAGGCCTGGGAGCTTTGTGTGAGCATGTGAAAGCCTGGGCCGCCTGCACACGAGCCTGTGGCTTTGGGAGGTGGGGGTGATGGTGATGGCAGGGGGTGGGAGGGAGCAAGTGCAAGAGGTGCGGGGACTTGCTGCCTGGGGACCGGGTCCCAAGGCTCCTCCTGTCTCACAGTGCCATCTCAGGTGGGCCACCACCTCCCCCACTCCCTGTCTGCATCTGTAAAATGCAAATAGCAATCTCTGCCTCACCCATCCAACACAAATGTTGTGATGCTCAGATTAGGCAAAAACGTGGAGAAAAGGCGCTAGCGAGCAGCACACAGGTGCCCTGCATAGACCTGTAGCTGGGGACCCCTTGCCCAGGGCTGAGAAGATGGCTGTTGCTCAGGAAGTTCCCTTTTAGGAGTGAGTAGGGGAGACAGGAAAGTACATAGAAGAAAGTCAGACCCTAGAGAAGAAGGAGCTTCCAGTCCTTCAGGTTCCAATGCACCATTTGCCCTAACACCTGTCCCTTGGGACTCTGAAGACCATAAGCCTTACCCCACAAACATTCTGGCCTGTGCAGTGCTCAGCTTTGCCTGGGGAAGCCTGTTTGCCACCCCACCCCTCCCATCACCCCTCCAGGGAGTATCCTCCCACCTCCCCCCATTGCTCCAAACAGCTGTGATTCAGAGACAGTCATTTCCAAGGAAACCAACAACAACAAAAAAATGTCCAGGCGTCAGGGGAAATTTCAACCACAATGCAAGTGGTTCCAGAGGAGCATTGATGGCACCCAGGATGCAGCTTGGGCTCCCAGCACTGTCAGCACCATTCTCAGAGGAAGAGACGTAAACAGGACATATGTGCAGGGGCGTGGGGAGGGAGATGGATGTTCCCCAAAAGCAGGAATTAAAGTTTTCAATAACATTTGTTGTTCAGCCACAAGGCCCTCGAGACTAGAGGAATCCAAAAAGAGGCCAGGAAAGGTTAGCAAGGTCCTTTCTACCAGGAAGTGAATCATGTTCTCTCTCGCTGCGTAGCCAATGTGGATCCAAGTAGGGATCGCCACACTCTGTGATGGCAGGGCTTACCTGAGCAGACTCCTCTGTGGCCTGGTCTGGGGGCCACCCCTCTCCCTAGCGGTGCTCAGGGCTGGCTCGAATCCCACATTCCGAACGTGGCTGCTTACTATCCCTTCGGAGCTCACAGTACATATAAACACTCTTAAGTAATACACTTGTATAAATTACCTAACGGCCCACGTGTGCACACAGGGGAGCATGCACCATGTCAAGTGATGGGTTGCGTGAACTCTTCCTGCTACTCTCATGATCACTGTATGCTAATATGATAAAGGTGGCTCCTGAATTTTGCCATATAGATCTCAGAGTTGTGTGGGGACTGGGAGCTGCTTGGAAAGTCTGCAACCTTGGATCCCTGAGCCACTGCTCTTTGGAACAGGAGCAATTGTCTTCCGAATTTGTTCCGTACGATGAATTCAGTCTTATTTTAACATTTTGAAAGGACTGACTAGGAAAAACAACAAAAAGACAATAAATAACGCCAATAAGGTATGTACTGTCATGTAGATTTTAATCTAAAGAGTCAGATTCCACCTGGTCCAAATCATACGAGACATTATTTTTAATTCCAGAATCACCAATTAGCTAATCCTCCATAGTCAGGGAGGATTTCCAGCATGGTGTTCTATTGTTGGAGAAGACCTGGGTGTAGGGAGGCCCACCTCCCATCCGAGGCCACACGGCAGCCAGGTGCCTAGGACTAGCCATGCCTTCAGACAGCTTCAAGGGTGAGGAAATGAGTGCAGAGGACAGCTTTCCATCAGCCTGCCATGTAGACATCACAAGCCTTCGGGACATGGCACCTCAGTTTCTCTTGCTTCTACTGGCAGCATCAGGGTTCCACGACCTGGAACAGTGCTATGCAGCCCCGGCCCCTGCTCGCTTTCAGAAGGGGTTCTGTAAACACCCGGCTCTGTGAGGCATGTCACCTATTTTCTAAGGCTGAAACCGACCAGACAATAGGCCAGAGCAGGAAGTGTCTGCATTCATACCCAGTCCTCTGCCTTCCCTCCCTTCTCTTCCCCTCCCTCTCTTCCCCTCTGGCCCTGGGGATGTATTTTGCATCCTTTAAATGATCTTGTTTATTCTATGTGTCGGAATATAGTTATCTGAATATTAATTATGGCTTTAGTGAAGTTCGTCGGTTGAATGCAGGAATTGAGAATTCCTCCTTCACTTTTAGCCACCTGCTTTGATTTCTCTGTTTATCTGCTTGACTGAGCTGAAATCAGTTTCTGTAAGTGAAAGTCGGCTGCTTGGAGCAGATGTTAATACTCAGAAATAGTGTACGGTCTACTATTAGCATAAGTAGCATGATGCTAATAAATAGAGGTGTGCAGGGCTAGTGGCAGTGGTGCTGGTGGGGACCGAGGGACAGCGGCCTGCCCAGTGACAGAGCCCATGCCCTACCCAGAGGAAGAGGGAGAGCCCCAGCCTGGGTGCTGGACACCTTCTGCCCAAGCCAGCCCTGCCCTTCCCCCTCCCCAGCACCCCAGTATGCAGCCAGCTAGGGGCCGATGATTAATGACGGCGAGGACTGTAACCAAATTGTAGTGCCATTAGCACCAAGTCACAACTGACAACTAGATACATCATCTCTGAGGTTTCTATCCAGCTAACTAATTTAACTATGTGAATACGGGAAACGCCGCTCTGATGCCATAAGGCAAATATTGCCAATACCCAGGAGCCTGTCAGTAAGGAATGAGAGACGGGGAATCCATCGGGGCCCAGCGGCCAGGTCCACAGTCCTGGTTGGGTCAGCGGATCTGTCTTCATGGCATTTGCGCTTCAAGGCTCTGGAACAACTCCACCATGCACCCCACGGAGCCAGGATCCAGTAATCCACCAAACCAAGCCCCCGACTCCAGGACCACCCCACTGCTTTCCCCTGACGTGGAGATGACAAGGTTTCCTTCCAAGTCAGAGAAGGACAGATTTGGTCACGGCAATGCCTTTCTCCCCATCCCCCGAATTTCTCCCCATCTCTGCAGCTCCCCACTTTCTCCAGGAGAGGGACGTGCAGGAGCTCTGATGAGATACAGGTGGGCCTCCGTTCTCACAGGAGCTGCTCCCGAAATAGTGAATGCAAATTGTTATTATCTTCTTTTTTGTCATTTTACGATGAATCTTATTTGAAATGTGCTGTGTTTGCTCATCAGAAGAGCCTTATAAGGAATCCTTTTAGAAATAAAAGAATCCTTCTGCCATGTGAATAGTTGCCCTTTAATTCATCTGCTTTATGAGCTTGGGGGCTCCACATAGCCATGTTCTTAAGCCAGCCCCTGAATTACCAGGTGATTTATTCTCTGAATCAGAAGGGCCCCCACTCAAATCACCCCCCTGCTGTATGGGCCAATGGCTGGGGAGGTTGGGGGGCCAAGACATTGACTCCATGTTAGAAACTCCGGATTCCCAAATTTCTCACCTGCCGTAGTGGAGGCAAAAGAGAGTCTAATAGGTTCTGTGTGGCTCAGCAAATCCAGTCTCCTCTCTGGGGTTCCCTACTCACACTCAGGGAAATGAGGACAAGCTCGTGGGATAAATGTCTGTGAACCAAGAGAGGAAAACTCAAAGCTCTCCAGCAATGGAAGGAGACATTCGTGCGTAAGCAGCCGTGTACCCGCAGCCGCGTGCCTGGCTGAAGCTCAAGGGCATGGTATCTGGAGTGGCTGGGCCAGCTTGCTGGAAGGCTGCGTTCTGGAAGTGGCCGCCCACGCCAGTAAGCTCAGAAGACAGTAATGGCAACAACCCAGATAATTCTGGGAAATTTAGCTTCCATGAGCAATATCCAGATAATGAAAATGGGAAGAAAGACTTTGGTGCCTGAATAATTGTCCAGCACCCCTCTTTCCAGGGCAGCCACTTAGACAAGAACTTTAGGTCACTGACAGTTACCTAAATAGATAATCCATGCCTCATGTAAAGAGCACTTTCTCCTTGGAGAGGTTCTCTCTTCTCTTTTCTTTTGTGTAAAATTTGCAACTGCCTTATGAGTGCAGGAATTATTATCCCATTTGGCGGATGAGAAAACTGAGTTTGCATATATGTTGAATACGGGGCTGTTACTTCTATAGACAACATGCTAGGTTTATTTTTGTCAGAAAATTAACACCATGTCGCCTGACCTTTTTTTAATTTTCTACTTTATCTTCCAGAACATAAAAAGTCAAATCCCTGGCCCAAGTGTTCTAATCTGTTTCTCTCAGGTGCCTGAAAGCGTATATTTCCTGTTTCCTTCAAAGAGGCTGTCATCATTTCTCTTAAATGTCTGGTCTTTCATCTGAATGCTGTTTCAGATGTTAATGGGGTACAGTCTCCCCAAAAGATAACATCCATCCCTCCATCTGTTATTCCACAAACCCTGGGTGAGGGTTACAAAGGTGACTGAGATGCAGTCCCTGCCCTCCAAATGCCTACAAAGAAATAAAGTACAAAGCCGCATTTCCCCAAACTGCCACAGGAACACACATTCAAAGTGCCGGGAAGTTCAGAAGAAGAAAGGCTGTCTCCTGAGGGGCTGACTTGGGGAGCTGCTGCACGGGGTGTCTTCGATCTTGGCCTTGATGAATGGATATGATTGTGAAATGCAAAGATCAGCAGAAGTGCCCTCTGCAAGGAGAAAGCGATTTGAGTAACAGTAGAGAGGTGCTAGGGAAACAGTGCAGGGCCAGGTAGGCCAGCAGCGGACCCCCAGTGGACATGGTGGAAGGGGAGCTAGCATAAATCATCAAGGGTCTGGACCCAAGGCCAAGTAATGTGCGCCATAGGCGATGGCCAGGGACACACACTCGTGCCCTTCCTTGAGAAGATTTCTCAGCGTTAACAGACCAGAGATTGAGACCAGAGTTAACAGGAAGATCCTGTTGGAGGGGCAGGGAAGGGCCACAGTGACCAAAGCAGACCAGTGCCCTGCCCTCTCACTGTCCTGCACCCAAGGACCCTAACTGCACCCAGATCTCAGGGTGCTAGAGGTCTGGTCCCCTAACGCTCAGCTACATCCTACATCCTGAAAACCACGATGGAACGGCCCCTCTATCCTAGCACAGGAGAGTGCCACTTCCATGATGGAAATCCTCCATTCCCAAACTTCTCACCTCCAAAGACACTATTGGTTCCACCCACCCCACCCCACTCTCAAGTCCTTTACTTTCTTAAAGGTTTTGCCTTTAAAACAAACTGCTGTTATTAAATAAATAATTGATTTCCTTCCCCATTTTTTATTAATCAAAGGCTAATCAGAGCTGCAGATCGGCATGCGGCAACCAGTGTTAGCCACACGGAGTGGATATAATTCTTGCTAAAAGCAGCGAGGTGCTATTTTTGTTTTCCCCGTGCAGCCTCATCAAGGGGACATGTGCAATTTCCATTAGGCTTTGTGAAGCATCGAGAAAGAGCTGGGACTCTGGGACTCCAGGGCGGCAAACAGCTAAACTGTCCACACCCTCAAGGGACCTTGGGGGGCTGCAAAGAGGCAGTATGAGGACCAGTTTCCTGCTCAGTGAGGAGTAGCTGGAGGGGGGCCCCAGCTGAGGCTAGAACCTGGGATAGAAGGGTCTCCCAGTCCCTGCAGAGGTTGTCAGGACAGGCAGCCCTGGCCTCAGAGGGCTGCTCTGGGCAACGATTCAAGCTGAACCTTGTCCTGGCCTGAGGCTGAGGATCTCCAGAGTCACCGACAAGCCTGTGACCTCACCCCATCTTGCTCTCCCACGGGTGACCCCCACCCCAGCTCCTGCCTCAGCAGATAAGACACCTGCTTACCCCACCCCTCCCTCACCTGTGTCATCTCCTAGCTTAAAAATACTACTGGCAGCATCAGGGTTCCACGACCTGGACCAGATTCTTATCAGTCCTTTTTTTTTTTCTAATCCTGCTGACTTTTTTCCTTCCTTTCTCTCTCCATCTTTCTCTCTCTCCCTCTCTGTACTTATTGATCCCAAACGAGGAAAAAGTCTATTAATCCTAAACCCAGAGAAGATTAGAGATAGGGCCGAAAGGGCTTGTCAGGACAGAGCCGCGCGGGGCATTATCTCCTAGGAAGGTGACCACGTCACCACCAGGAGGAGGAAGGGGAACAAAGGAAAGGAACAGAAAGTGAAACAGAGTGGCCACCCCAGGAAGCAAATGTAACCCCTACTCCACTGGACTGAGGGGAGCTATCCAATCCCAGCTTTGTACACACCTCCTGATTTGGGAGATGGAAGCTGGGGTGGCAGGGGGTAGGGGGAGTGGGGAAATACAACGATGATTATAACCCACCCCCACTCTCAAAGTGTCTTGCTGGGCAGGCAGGAGCTGGTGGATTTTCTTCTCCCCTAGGGCCACAGAGACTTTGGCTCTCGCTTGGAGTCACTCACAGTCAAGAAAAGCATGGGGTGATGGCATGGCCCTATACAATGTGGAGCAGCCTACTCTGACTGCTGAAGCCAGATGACCCACCAGAGACCTTAGGCAAGTTCCTTAGCCTCTCTCTGCCTCAGTTTCCTCCCCCGTAAAATGGACACAATCATTGCAAAAGCCTGATAGAGTTGTGGTGAGAATTAAATGAAATCACCTGTATGAAGAACCTGTGTACATGTCAGTCTTATTATGAATAAATACTTTTTATTATACTTTCATCCGAAGTGCAGGAAGGCTGGACTGTGGCTGGAAGAGTCTGACCGGCTCTCATCTCTGCAGGATGGCGTGGGTAGTGCGGTCTCTAAGGACAATACAAAAGTTCAGCAGTGCTCCAACGCTGATGTAACCAAAGTGTTTGGTTCTGTGCAGTGGCCATTGTCCATTCTGTGAGTGGATGTGGTTTTGTGTGCAAAACACCCCAAGGACCATTCACAGTGGCCCCTCGGGACCAAGCTTGCAGGTCTCAGCCCTTCTGGGTCTTGCTCTGCATAGAATCAGAATCTCTGTGGGTGAAGTCCAGGCACCTACATTTTTCAAGGAGAGATACCGAGGCCAAGGAAAGTCAGATTCCAGTCCAAGCTCCAGTGGCTGTTGAGTGGTAGCTGGTTGCTGATACCCCTTGGGAATAGAACCCAGGTTCCTGCCCCCCTACCAACACCACATCACACTTTCCCTCAAAAAATTCCTCCCTGGCTTGTCTAGAAGTCTGCCAGTTGCTTGCAAAGCAAATCCAAAACTGTTGGCTCCCCTTGGCTGTAGGAAGGCCAGGCAGCCGACTCTCTCCCCTATTGGAGCTTCCTTTCCTACTGCCAGTCCCCCAGCCTCTGTTCCACTCACCAGTTTCCTCCATTTGGGAGCTGGTGCTGAGCTACTGGATGTGCCCTGGTTTGCCTGCTCCTCCGTGAGCTCCCTCATGCAGTGGGTGTGGTATGCTACATCCCGCCAGACCTGAGCTCCTTGAGGTCAGAGACAGTGTCATAAGCACCTGGGCCCATGCAGTCTGGGTCAGAGCACTGGACAGATAGTGTGCCTCTGTGTCCTGCTCACCAGGCTCACCTCTCACCTCTCAGGCCCTGAGCAGAGGCCCATTGGATCAGAAGAAGAAGTCCAGGTTACCCATCCAAGCACTTCCTGAGGACCAGATACATGTATGAGCTCATCTATTCTCCCACAGATGCAATGAGGCTGGTACTATCATCATCCTCATTTTACAGATGAGGACACCGAGGCACAGAGCACCTGAGCGGCTTGCCCAGTAAATCCCCAATTTGAGACCCTGGTTCTTAATCCTTTAGTACCCACCTCCACCTGGGTCATCCTACCCTAAAGCCTCCATCCTCTGGGAAAGTAGCAATTTGGGGTAAAAAATAATAATAAAGGAATGAGCTAAGAGTAGATGGTTTGTTTGCTGTTTATTACCTACTCGAAAGTATGACAATTAGCCTCCGAGTTACCAATTTACAGAAGAATAACAGCAAAAAAGGATACTGCTGGTACCTCCACCTGGTACAGTGGAGGAAAATGCTGCTGAACTAGGAGACTGTGGTGTTGAGGTTTTTCAATGATTAGTATTGTTATTACAAAAATAATACATGCAGTCAGTAACACGTGCAAAGGGGTATACAATGAAGTGTGATTCTCCCTCCCACTCGAGACCCCATCCCAGTCTCCAGAAGGTGCAGTTTCCTGTGTATTCTTCTAGAAATATCTCACGTACAGACACACACAAACACACCCACACACACTTTCTGTTGTGGAAACTGGAATGTGCTCCCCACACTGCCATGCACCTTGATTCCTGGCTTTGCAACATATCTTGGATCTTTCCAAATTAGCATGTATATAAATCGACTTCATTCCATTTAGTAGCTGCATAGTATTGCATTGTCCAGAAATTCACTAATTGCCATAGCCAGACCCCCCACTGATAAGACATTTAGGTTGCTCCTGGTTTTGTGTCTTCTTTTATTACAAACCACACACAGTCAATATCTCCGTGAGCACCCACTGCATACATATCTAATTCTACCTATAGAATACACTCTTGTGAGGAAAATTACTTCAATAGACGTAAGCATTCTACATTTTGATTGATATTTGGCTCCAGAGAGACTGCACCAATTTAAGCTCCCATTAAATTTTCTTTGTTGGATTTTCTGTTTCCTCAAACTCCTTACTCACATTATGTGTTATCAGAAAATGCTTAATATTTGCCAGGACGTGAGTTTCCAGTTTTCCCCTGATATTAGCTAGCTGTAAGGCCTTGAACAAGTCACTTTGATCTCAGGGCCTCAGTTTCGTCACCTGCAAACTGAAGGTCAGGAACCTTTTTAGCTCTACTGTCTGTGATTTTAAGTATCTACCAAGTGTCTGCAGGTGTTAAAACTCTGCTAGGAACCATGAGTTCTCCTAGCCTAAAAGAACTTAAAATCTGGTTGGAGAGCCAGAACATACCCAGAGAAAATTTAAGGAGCAACTTGGGACAGCCTGAAATCAAATGCAGTGCAGCTTAGTCTGTGGGCCTATAGAAGGTCAGGGGAAAGTGATCAAAGGCCCAGTGGCCAGGGCTGCCATTGGAGGAGGTAAAGCATGTGTGGAAAAAGGAGGAAAATGCACAGAGGGGGTTGACTGTAAATGAAAAGAGGAAACATCTTATCCCACCCCGCAGCCAGAGCCTGGAAAGCCAGCCTGCATTCTCTCCCCAAATCACCCCACACTCTGCTTGTTTTCTCACCACTGACTGAAACCAAGTGAAACATCAGGTTTGTCTCAGAGCATGGTTTGATGTTCCGGTTCAATGAGGATCAGCTCTTGTCCCAGCAGCTTCACTAAGTACTGAGTTCTTTGTGGAAACATCAGTTCAGTTTACTATTCTGGAGGGGGTGGGGAGTTTACTATACATAAATCTTGATTACCCCAACTTCTTGGAAAATGGAGGGTTCTAATTAGTTTTCTGAGTAATGGAGGGTAAAAAGGGTTTGGGGGTTCAGCTTATTCCAAGAATAACTTTAGAGGCTCGAGCTCCTCTCCTGCTTGGGTCCGTCTGGGCTGGTGACCCTTCTCCAGTGCTGGATCCAAACTCACGGCCAGCACTTCTCAGGTCAGTTCTATGGTGGCTAAGTTGATATCAGGGAGTGCAGCTGGCGTTTTTGGCTTCTGGTGGGCTCTACAAAGCACAGGACCTGCTGTTTTCTTCTTGATCATTGTGCTCATTTGCAGGCGATTTAGCTTATATTCTTGCAAAGGGGATGGGGGCAATGGGAAAACCACTGCATAGGTTGAGGGTTCTGCTAAATTGATGTTATGTTATTTGGGGCTTACATAAATAAATGGCATTAGCCATGGTTTGTTACAGCTGCAGAGGCTCCTGGTCTACTGCCCATTTTATAGATAAGGCAACTGAGGCCCGGACATATGGGGTGGCTTGTTTCAGAGCTCTCAGAGAATCGGTGTGGTGACCACACCTTGCAAATCCA
The DNA here is from genome assembly GCF_028878055.3 of Symphalangus syndactylus. NCBI lineage: Eukaryota > Metazoa > Chordata > Mammalia > Primates > Hylobatidae > Symphalangus > Symphalangus syndactylus. Next base: position 49,183,816 of record NC_072423.2, read on the forward strand.
GGCTTTCATAATGGACAGGTTACGTGAGTTACCCAAGGTCCCACAGCCCATGAAGGGCAGAGTTGGGATTCAAACTAGGCCCAGTTGACACCAAAGCTTCTCCCAAGAAGTTCCCAGAAGTTCCCAGAAAGTGCAGGGACCCCTTTCTCCCTGCCCTTTGGAATCCCTTTGTCAAGAAGGATGCCCAGAGTTTGCATTTTAAACGTAACATGATCCTGAGGCAGGTTGTGGTATGACAGGAGCTTCTCTGCAACAAGCTGCCTTCAACTGTTCCATTAAAACATCATTCTTATAGCATTATCCTACTTTCATGCAGGTGGCTCTACCCCGGGTCACCCACCTCCCAAGCGCTGAGTAGTACTCACTAGGGGAAACTTGAAAATCTAATACCTTTCTGGCCCCTATGGGACAGAAATAGGAAGTCACTAGGAAAGAAGGGGAAGAAGAGGAAGTCACTAGGGAAATCAGAAAATACCTTGAGACAAATGAAAATGAAAACACAACATACCAAACCTTATGGGATGCAGCAAAAGAAGTACTGAATAATTTCATAGCAGTTAGCATTGACATGCTCACTCACAGCCATGCAAATGCAGGTCACCTCTCCAAACACAATTTTTGTCTCCTTTAAGGGTTGCTTGTGGGTTGAAAGAAAATGCATCCTCTAACACCCTTATGGGATGCCTCACACTGAGACCAGGAAATCATCCCAGCCTTGGCCCTGCTACCTATCTGGCCATGTGACATTTCTTTGCTGCTGTTCCTCCAGAGGTAAAAAGATACAATAATTTCCACCCCACCTACCTTCCTGAACTGCAGGGATAATTGAGGTCAGTGGTGCTCAAACTTCAGTGCGCCTCAGAATGCCCCGAAGTTCTCCTTAAACACAGTTGGCTGAACCCCACCCCAGAGTTTCTGATTCCAAAGGGAGGTAAGGAATGTTTAAGAATTTGCATTTCTAATAGATGCCTAGGTGATGCCCACAGGGTCCTCCTACAGGTCGCGGCCACACTTTTGAGAATCATTCCTCTATGAGACTGTGAACAAGAGATCTTGTGAAAGGGGTTTTTTATAATTATTTTCGATTTTGTAAAATGCAGGATCCTTCTTTAAAGGGAGAAAGTACCATTTCCTCCCTTCAGCATAATGTCTGATCAATGTAAATGTTCATGAATCCCGTTCTCTTGTCATGGAAGTTTGAGGAAATACTGTAGACCCATCAGCCAGTCACCAAGGAACCCTAACAGTCTTTTCCTTCCCGCCCCTCCCCACCCCTCCCTCCCCTAAGAAAGGTCAGCTCTAGAAACCAGAAGCTTCTCCGCAACAAATGTGAAAACACTTGCTCAAGTTCACAACGTGGTTGCCCTACACCCTACACCTGCGCAAACCTAGCCACAGACACAGAACCCAAACCTATACAGACATGCCGGGCAGCTTCCACTCCCCTCCCCACAACCCAGAAGACCACCCCCAAGGGCGCCAGGAGCACCGCTGGCTCCCAGTCTAGGCGTGGCCATGCCTCCTCTAACACGGGACTATTGTCTGGAGTTAGAAGGCAACACATTAAAGATGGAAAGGATTCCCAGAAGTCATTAACCCCAAATAAGAAGGGCCTGTTGTTGGTTCCTGCTGGTGAAGACAGATGTGAAAGGGCAGGGCCTCTGAAGAGAGCGACAGGCCACCGTCCCTCCAGCCGGGCCAGCGCAGTGCCATCCTCAGAGGGCGTCCAGGGGATAGGGAACCGGAGCCACTCTGTGGCCAGCTTAAGAGGAAGGGAAGAAAGGGGGAGGCAGAAAAAGGGATACCAGAAGGGTGGTCGGCCGGCCAAGCAAGAGGCCCCTAGGAAAGAGAGAGGTGGTTAACAAAGGAGAAAGGAGGAGGGCAGGCGGAGAGAGGAAAAAGGGAGGGCCGAGGGCGAGACGCTTCAGGGAGAGGAAGCGGGGCTCAAAGAGCGAAGCGGGAAACCAAGCTCGGGACTGGCGCAGCCGCCGCGACCCCCACCCCCCCGCCCCGGCCCAGCTCGGCAGCGCCCCATTCTGCTGGACGTTGCGGTCGCTGCCGGGGAGCCGCGGCCGGGGCGGGGAGGGCGTAGAGCACAATGCGCACCCCAGCGGCCTGCGGCTCGGGGGATGCTCGGCGGGGGAGCAGGGGCTGTGGCCGCTCCCTCCGCGTCCCCGCCCTTAATGGCTCGGTAATTGATTGGCCCCGCGTCCTATTTTCACCGCGGGCGGCCGGCGCCAGAGGTCGGCTAATATCAATATTTCCTACGGCTGCTCCGCGGTGTGGATCCTCCCGCTCCGGGGCTGCCCGGCCGGCCGAAAATTTACCTTTGGTTTAACAAGAAGTGGGAGCTGAGTCAGGGATTAGGGCGCGTCAAGTCAACACAAATAAAAAAAAAAAAAAGCGGGGAGGTGGGAACAGGGGAGAACATTCGTCACTGTGGGGCCATCAAGACAGCCTGGAGTTAATTGTGGGAAAGAGAAGGAGAGAGGAGGAGGCAAACAGAGACAGGGATTTTAAAAGACCCTGGACTCCTTATTCCTCGGGTTGGCATTCGAAGCCATCTGAAGTCGGCCTTTTCCTTCTTCCACCTTGTCACCCTCATCCTACCACCTCCCCGCCCCCACCAAGACCACAGGCCCCTTACAGCCTGACTGGCTTCTCTGCCTGCCCTCCCCGAGATGGATATCTGGTCCTATTTTATTTAAGTGGCCTTTTCTCTCCAACCAGATATGACTCATTCAAGGCAGGGAGAAGAACTAACATTTATGGAGGTATCGCTGTATGCCAGGCACTGTGCCTGGTGACAGTCAAATATTATCTCGTCTAACCTCCTCGGAGGCTCCATGGGTGCGGAGCACAGTGTCTCTCTGGGATATCCACGGCACCCAGGCACCCCATGAGGCTCATACACAGAGCCATCTGCTGGGAGGCAGAAAGCATGGACAAATGAGTGGTAGCGACATGCAAAGGGCAGGCATTTTGGGGGCTCAGTGAGCCTGAGTTGCAAGAAGCCACATGCTCATTTCTCCACCACCCTCCTCCCACCTTCACCTCTGTTGACTGATTAACTGTAAATTGATAGATCAGCAGCTGTTTATTAAAGACAGTGTAGAGACTCAAGTTTCACAGAAAGGAAGGACCAGAAGGGACTGGTGGCATGAGAAATTTGTGAGATAAAGGGCTGGGAAGCCTAGAAAGCTCCATAAGTGGGGCTTCTCTTAACAGGTCATGAGGTCTCAAGCCCTCCCCAAGACCCATTCCACTGGCAGCCTGAGCTGCAGGATTTGCTGATGGGCATCCTACGATGGGCCTGAATTTCCCAGAGCCAAGCACGGGCCCGAGTTTTGCCGCCTGTTCTCCCAGCAGTGATACTCCCCCAGCAAGCCTGTCTCCCCAGCCAGGGTCACCAAACTTCTTACCCTTGGTCAGGATTACAGGCATGTGGCTCAGGGTCCCAGGGTTAGGGACACATGGCAGATACCAGGTGCTGAAAGATGGAACTTCTTCCTTGGGCCTGTCTACCCCTGGAGGGGTGGTAAGGGATGTGAAGGAATTTCCTGATATCCCAAAAGAACATCTGGGGCCCATCTGAGCCCCTCTCCTGGCCCCAAGAGAGACCTGGGAGAGCATGAGAATGGATCCATGTCAACTGTCACTTTGCAAGAAATGCCCAACAACCGAGCCTCTGAAGACTTCTGGATCCATGTGGTCCCACTGTCTGTTCCTCATCAGATATAGACTATTGGATGGTCCCAACCAAGCCCACGTGAATGTGTGCCCAGCCAGGTGCCCAGCCAGGTGGTGAGCCCCTCGGGGAAACAGAAAGGGGGAGCATAGCCATGCCTACCCCATCCTTCTGAATCTGGTTGTGGGCAACAAATTTCTCCACTGCCAAATGATCACAGAACAATGCAAGGAGGCATGACAAAGAATATGGCCCTGTGGCTCTCCACACTGGAAATGCTGCTAGTTCAGAGACAGAAGCACTCCGAGTCAGGGGACTAATGAGGGATGGTTTCATGGGGGAGGGTGGATGGTTGGGGAAGGGGACAATGCAATGCCCAACTCTCTTGAGGCAGGCCAAACAGATGCGGAAGCCTGGGAGATTGGGTGCCACCCCACAGGGTGGGCTCAGAGAAGAGAGAAGGAAGCCAGGGAGAAGAGCTATGGCCCAGGGCCTCCAGTGGGCTCTGCTGCCCTGTTAGGAGGTGTGAAGGGGTGATGGGACCACTGGAGCTCATCTCAAACAAACAACCCTGCACCCATGGAAAATTCCCCTCATTGTCTCCTCAGCTCCCCCTCAAGGTGTCTATTAATGTGACGAGGATATTGCATTTCACAGGCTCAGTTCATTGCCCCCATCTGACATGCACACGTGTGTGTGTGTGTGTGTGCGCTCACACACACAGAGCTATCCAGTCAGACCTGGCAGGGTCTCAATGGAGAGTTGACAACATTTTCCCCTTAGGGACAGTTCCTTAGTCCTAATTTCAATCCCTCTTCCATCTCAGCTCCAGCTGGGTCCTGGGCTGGGCCCGGGCTGCAGGGAGATGCATGGTCCCTGTCATCTGGAGCTCACGTCTGGCACTGGTCAGAGGCAGAGAAGAATTCACCATGGTCACTATGCTAACTCTTAGATTCTGTATGACAAGATAGGGAGAGAGAGGGACAGGAAGGAGCATTGCATATTGCACCAGTCAGGAGGAGGTGGGACTCATTTAGAAAATAATTTAAGAGCTGTCCTTTACTGAGGCATTACTGTGTGTGCTGGGCATCTGGCTTCTGTTATCTCATTCAACCTTCACATGTCCACCAGAAGAAAGGCACCATTTCTCCTCTCCTCTTAGACAGATGCAGAAACTGAGGCTATGGAAGGTTATGAGCAGAGGTTAGCAGGCATTCCCCACTCTTAAACTCACCGGGTGCTGAGTGACGGTAACCTGCTATAACCAGGCACGGTGGAGGTGGAGGAGACAGCAAAAGTTCCTTTGAGACTTAAGAGAAATAAAGAGGGAAGCTGGATTTTTCTGTGCCTACTCAGAAGATGCATGAGATGGTGTCCCCTGCTCTCTGTGACTGTCACTCCTCAAGCCCTCCTGCCTGCATGGCAGGATGAAGGACAGGCTTTCACAGGCAGACAGGAGAGGCCAGGGTCACCGTTGCCAAAGGCTCACCTAGTGCTGCTCCTGCAGCCCAGACGGCTGCTCTGATCCTCCGCTGAAAATGTCACGCGGGAGACAGGCACGCTCTGATCTTCAGAGGGCCGTGGTGCATCTGTGATGACATGTGGGCATCAAGATTTGCATATTTATTATAGATAAGCTGTCAAAATGTATGTTGTCAATTTCACCTTATACTCCAGATTTAATGGTGCGCGTAGAGGACAGAAAATCTTTAATATTAATATTAATATGATTTTAGATTATAAGACCGCATTGTAGATATCAATCAGCCAACCCTTAAGGACATGTCACTCAAGTTGATACAGTTTATAGAAAATTAATGTAATCCATCCTGTATGATCTATTGCAGGGGGCATGAGGAGAGAATAGAGAGTGTGGGGGCTTGGGGCGGAGGGCTGGGGGACCATTATTACTTGCCACAGTTCTCCATACGTGCTAATTTGTGTTCGTGCCTGAAACATCAGAGAAGGGAATCTGCCGATCTTAGACTTGCCACGGACCTCAGAGATCAGCAGCACCAACTCTTCCACTTTGCTGTGAGGAAACGAAGGCCCAGAGAGAGAGTGATAGGGCCACAGTCACTCGGCTAGTTGGTGGCAGGTGTGGTTGAAGGAGGCTCCAGGCCCCCCTGATACATGTCTGTCCCCCAACCCCCGATACCTTCCCCTCTCCCACATCCCATCCCCTAGGCTGCCTGGGCAGATTGCTTCTTCATCTGTTTGAAAGGATCCTGAGGGACCCCTCCCCATGCCAAGGGGTCTGGAGGGCCTTGGCAATGTGCACCGGGGCTTTCCTGATGATTGCAGAAGTGCCAGGAAAACCCCAAAGTCCCCACTGTCCATCAATCTGCATTCCAAAGCCTGAGGCCCTGGCATTGACACTACTGAAATCATGGACTGAACACCTACTGTGAGCATAGCAGTGTGCTAGGAACAGAGGGACAGCCCAGAAATATATGACATCATAAGACTGTCCCCTCTGGGTAAGAAGGGATAATCCCCTAAATGTCTTGGGATCTGAGTGCTCTGCCCTAGCCTTCATAGGCCTCAGGGGCTTTCAAAATGGGCTTTTTGGTTACGGGAACCAGCCAGCTAGACAGACAGCACCAGTGGCTTCCAGGCTCCCGGCTCTGCTCTCAGGCCCTGTTATCCCCCTAGCCACCCACCCACAATCAGGAAAAACACCTTTTTTCCAGAGAGCAACCCAAAGCCTGTTACCCTCTGCCAGCTGAGTCAAGCAGTAACCCAGAGACACAGCTCCAAAACCTGCTCTTTGAATGGAGCAGCTATAGTGCAAAGCTTGGTCAAACAGTGCCTCTCTGGGCCTTCATTTCTACATTAATGAAATGGGAAGGAGAAGACATGCCCTATTTAACTCACGCCTTCCTGGGACAGTGCTCTGGGAAGTGCCAAGTGCACACAGCACTCTGGCCTGGTTTCTATGCCTCTGGCCTGGACCCCTGCTCTCCTGGCCAGGCCCAGGGCCCAGCACATGAGCAGAGAGGAGACACTGTTCCCCAGAGCTGGGGCCAGGGGAAGGAGCAGCCTATTCTTCAGGAGTCAGGCTCAGCCAATTTAGAAGCCCCGAGCTTGGGGTGAGAGAATGCAGCCCTGGCAGCATGGGATGGCCTCCCTCATCTCTAGGCCTCCCCACCTTGCTTGGGTAATGCAAGCTCTCAGGAAGCCCCAGTCTCCCCCAAGGAGAGGGTGGTGATGTCTTGGTGCCTGAGTGACAACAGCTACCTTCTCCCTCCAGTTTTCCCAGGTCTTAACAAGGAACCCCTTGTCTCCCACCAGTCTGCCAGTTCAGGAATCTGCCTCTGTCATTCCAGTCCCTTTTCCCGGCTCAGGCCCCCTGCCTCACTGCCTCCCAGAGGACAGGAATCAGGAAAGTGCTGGCTGGAGCAGTTCATGACCACTGGAGTTTATACACATCCACACTGCTTATCTGAAGTAAGACAGTGCCCAGCAAGCTCCATAAATCACAGAGCTGCAGAGCATATGTGAGCCAAGGCCCAGGCCACTAGTGGGGGATGCTTGCGGCAGGGGCCCCTCAGAGACTCCTAATGGGCCCAGCCAGCCAGACGTACTCCTTACTGCCCACAGATCTCGGCATCTTATTTACATACTGCTGCAGACTGACGAACACCTGAAGCATTTTTCATCCTGTTCAAACTACAAAAGCCTCCTCGGGTACTTCTGTGTTAGTGCTTCCAAACAACAGCAAAATGCTGATAGGAGGAATTTTTTTTTTCTTTTTTAATCTTCCACTGAAGCCTTTAGAAAGATGACCTGCAGAAGGGGGAGGAAGGCACAAACAAAGCCAGACAGAGTGAGGAGGGCATACCATCCTTGAGCTCACTTCTTTCTCCTGGGAGATGCAGCAAGTCGGGCAAGGGTTTCAGTCCGGGAAAGCATGACCACCACCCACCTGGCTGGCTCAGGACCCCCCAGCTCACCCCCACACCTCTCTAGGGACAGCTTCTTCCCAGCTGCTGTTCTGGGTCATGGCTGTTAGAAATTTAAAGCTGATGAACACAAACCAGGGTGTCCAGGAAGAAATGAAAAGCAGGTGGGGTTGGAGGGGCATTCCAAGCTGTGGCCAGGACCTTGGAGGCTGCCCGTCTGTCTGTGGGCTCTCAAGACCTCCAGGTGGAAGCTCCTGGGAGACGAATCTTGCTCGGTTCAATTCAAACTCAAGAATTCTTAATCTTATGCTTTCAGTCCCCTGGAGGAGGGGGCAGAATGCATGATCAGTTTTCAGAGCTTGGACAACCCCCTGTACCTATAGGCAAAATTACTTGTGCGTGCGTGTGTACATAATGCATGTGCATGTATGGGGACATTTTTCTAGAATCAATGCATGTTAATGTCCATCAGATTCTTAAAGGGCAAAGAAGACATCTAAAACTGTAACGAACCACACTGGGCCACCCCTGGAGCTGCTGAGTTATAGAGCTGAGGGCCCCAGGAGGTAGCAGACTGCCCAGTGTGGGGCACGCTGGACTCTGCACTTAGTAAATCACACTCCAACCCCAGCAAGATTGCCTGAGTTAGGGCGTGGGGATGGGAGGGTGCTCTTCAGGCCCCAGCAGGCTTCAGGAGTCTAGGGGGCTTTGTGCCTGGGAGGGAGGCCAGAAGGACATCCAAGCTCACGGTGGCTCTGAGCACATGGATTCTTAGAATCTCTGATTCTCTGTTCCCCCTTGCCTGCCCAGAGATTGTTTTCTTTCCCTGACTCCTGTCTGTTTATCTCTGTGTCACCAATATCTGTTTTTATGTATTTTCAAGTCCCTTTCCTTTGTTTCCTCCATTAATACTTCTCATTCAGAGGAGGATAAACAGGGTCATAATCACGCTATAAAGCAAGCCACGGGCTGTGTGTCGCTTATTGCCCAGGGGTCTGCTAATTGGAATTTATAAAGTTCAATAAAAACTATAATCCAATAAGGGCTGAAACTCTTCTTCATTTATCTTAGGGGTAATATTGCTCTTGCCCACCCACTAGCCTGCCTGCAAGCCAGCAGTCAGAAGCCAGGGAGCAACCACCCAAGGGGCATCCCCTGGGGCCACAGCATTCCCTAGAGTGACCAGCACTGTATCTCAGGCTGGGTGGCCTGGACAGAGGAAAGAGGGAGCCTTGCTGGTCAGGTCTCCCCACGGCCCAGTGCCACCCACCAGCTCTGGTGGTTGTGCTTTTGAGGCCTGAGAGGGAGGGGGACCCCCACTGTTCTAATATCATCTGTTGCACCATCACAGACTCACCCCAGTTATAGGTGCCCCCCAACCATGCAACTGCCTCACACACACACTGAACTACACAGCCTCTGGAACACAGGTGATCTGCCACGGGGAATCCTGTGTAAGTGCAATGAATCCTAAACCTAGGATGGAAGGTGCCTCCTTCCCTGACCTTCGGAGGTCCCACAGAGGGAGGTGTCACCATGAGGTGCACGCCCCAATCAGAGCTGGAGCCATCTTTGTCACCCAGCTGTGCCTCATCGGACACCCACCAGGAGCCCTTTCCTAGACTTGACAGTGAGGGAGACAAAAGAAGGCGGGGAGAGGGTGCCACAGCCACAGTGACGAGCCATGCCCTGGAGACAGTTAGACAGGTGTGTTAGACACGGGGCGACCAACTGTTCTGGTTGGCCTGGGACTGAGAGGCTTCCCACACATATGACTTTCAGTGCTAAAACCTGGACAGTGTAAGATGAGAGTGACAGAGGGAACCATCCAAGCAGTGGGCTGAGTGGTAGGGAAGCGGATGGAGCTCAGCACCAACAGACAGCTCCTGGAGGACCCCACCCTGCCCCTGCCCAAAAGCCACCCTGGGAACCACATCACGATGTGCCAAACACCTGCTTGCAAGACACCTTGCAGTTTCCCATTACCTTCCAAGAAGCCCACACTTGAAAGGTAAAATAAGTGCTTTCCAACAGGACTCTGCCCATACCCCAGCCCCAAATGCAAAAGCTGGCCCTTTGCTCAGACTTAGCTCTGGACATTCTCTGAGTGGGGAGAGGGGATGGGACACTCAGCCAGCCCTGTCTTCCAAGCAGGGCATGGGGAGGGAGTGACTGACCCCACAGCATTCCTGGCTTTCTCAGTGCTAAGTAGAAGGCAGAAGCCTGCAGAGCCAGTTGCCTCACCCATCCCTCTGCTGGGATGGGACATGCATGTGCACGTGCACATATGTGAGGGCTGTGTGATACCCAGAGTTGAAGGCACGGTCCCGCAGCCTCTCAGGGCTTCCCAGTCTGCAGAGAGAGAGAACACAGGCCGTGTTATTGTCCTAATGTAGCTTTTTGGGGAAGGAAGTTGTGTCAAGTATTAAAATGGGGAGGAGATCCCAGCCATGTGCCCCCAGAGCTGAGCTACACAGCTAAGGAGCACAGCTGTTGGGAGCCAGCGCCCCATGCCAGCTGTGGGGGTGAGCCACCCTCTCTGAGCCCAAGGCCCTCAGAGCCAGCAACACAAAGGAAATAGCTAAAGCCTCGGAGCCAGACCTGCCTGGGTTCTGAATTGGCTTTCTGCCACACATATGTGTTCAGCCTTGAGTAAGTCATTCATGGTCTCCACATCTCAGCTTGAGGAATAATGCCATAAATTATATAAAATGCTGACCATGATGCCTGGTCCACAGTAGTTAATTCCTGATCCTGGTAGTTAATTCTAGCTACTGTTAGGAGTAATTTATATTTTGTGTGAAAGACCCAAATGGAGATAAGGGTCAGTCTGTGGCCGGGGTGAGGGCTCTGTCTTCCCCAAGCTCCCTTTGCTGGCCAGGAGCCAGGCTAGTGTTGGCATGGGGACAGAAGAGTTAGTGAGGACTAGAGCTAGCAGGGACCCTGACTTGAATTTTGGAGTCAAGAAGGAATTCCAGGAGGAAGAGATGCTTAACAGTGGTGGGATGGGTGGTCCAGGTGGACGGGAAGAGGAGCCTCCCAGCAGAGGAATCAGTGTGTGCACATGTCTACCCCAGGGCCAAGAAGGGAGCAGGGAGGAGGCGTGGTCTACCAGGGGTCAGGAAGGGATGTTGGGCTCTATGATTAGGATGATGGGAAGCCAGTAAATAATATTTTTTTGCCAGACAAAAGCAGTTTGCTATCTGAGACTGAAAAGGTCTAATACCCTAAACCCTCTGAATCCTTCTATAGCCTCTCCACACCCTCATCAGACCCTCATCATCCACATTCATTCATTCATTCATTCACTCACTCACTCACTCCACCAAAGTGCATCAAGTGCCTCCATGCACCCAGCCCAGTCTAAATGCTGGGATGCCACAATAAAGAAGGAGGGTCCCGCTTTCACTGGGATGAATTACTGTCATCTAGCTTGGTCTCCTGCCTTTGCCCTCCACCCACTCCAGCCTTTCAGGATCTGGCCAATGTCCCCCAGCCCCTCTGCGAAGCTCCATCTGTCCTTCCCAGTCAGCACTTACTGGCTCTTCTTGGTGGAGAAATAAAAGAAGCAGGACACCATGCCCACACCCCCAGAGCTCCCCGTGCCCCGGCTAGAGGGCAGCACCTTTCAGTTCACTGCTGAGGCACTGGATCCACCGCCACCCTTGATACCATCCCTCGGGTGGGTCTATTCAGTGTCGCAGTCAGGCTGTGAGCTTCGCGAGTAGGGAGGCCTGTCTCCCTCCAGCGTTATGGTCTCGATGCAACCTCCACTAGTTAAGAAAGCAGAGTGTGACCATTGCTTTAGGCCTTTACTGGAGGATGGGCCAAGAAATGCCAGTTCCTACCACTTATGTTCAGGAAGCCTAGGCCTGCCAAAGATAGAAGGGAGAAAGACCCTTGATAGGATGGGATCCTCAAGGAAAGCACTGGCAGAGGGTAGCCAGGCTGGGGAGAAGCTCAGGGGCAGTCACTGCAGAGCAGCAAAGAGGGGAAAACTTGTTGCACCAGGGAGGGATGAAAAGCAAAAACAGAAAAGGGAATAAAGAAAGGCATTTGGGGAGGCAAGATGCAGTGTAATCTGAACTGCAAATCCCCCTCCTCCAGGCTTCTTAAGGCTTTTACTGTACTATAAAAACCACTGCCGAACAGCAAGCCTGCTTGATGACAAAGAGAGATAATTGGCTCTCATGCAGATTTAAGCCCAGAGTTATCAAATAATAATAGCACTCAGAAAGAGACACAGGCAAATGGGCCTGGAGAGCCCGCTTCTTCCAAAGGATGAGGATTTGTTAAAAGTATCTAAATTATGTCCCCGCAATGGAACAGGGAAATGGGGCATTTTTTTAAAAAAAGATTTTCTTTTAATGCTTGGATACATTTTTAAAAGTTCCTTTATAATTAGGGCTGTAATTTATATAATTTATTTTTAAAATATCCTTTTTTTAATTTCCACCCGGTCCAGTTAAAGTTGAACTGAAAAGCCCACAGTAAATGATTTTTTTAATAAACCCATTTAAAGGAGCCCCAACCTGAAGCAGAATAGATATGTGGATTTTTCAAAAGAGAGGGGGAAAAATCATATATTGAAAAAATAAATTTCCTAACCCATTTTATACCCCAGATTTTATTATCACCGGAGGTTTTTAAAATTCTAATTCCCTTTGCTTTTCTGAAGCTGTTTGTTTGCCACCCAGGGCTCCTTGGGCTTGGGACAGGGAGCTCAATTGGTTGGTTTCACTCTCCTCCAATTCCTCTTGTGATTGTCTGTTCGTGTGTCTGCTTTGCTCTTCAAGGGGGCTCTGAGCTCCCTGAGGTCAGCTACCAGGCTCTTGGAAGAAACTTTTCCTTCTCATCAGCATCCAGCACAGAGCCATGCATGCAATAAGTGTTCAATAAGTGTTTGCTGGTGATGCGCCATACTGTGAAGAAGTCCTAACCCGTGAACTCCATGAAAGCCCTGGGCCAGAAAACAGTGCTCCTTTTGCAGGAAGCTTTGGTTCCTGTTGTAATGCCCTCGTCCTAGGAGAGAGAGGGGAAGAGAGCCATACTTTCAGCTGTTAGTCAAGGACCCCTCAGATGATGGGAGAAGTGGAGCAGATTACCTTGAACACCAGAGCCAGAGAGCATCAGAGCCTCTGGTTGTTTGAGATGGGTCAGGGTAGGGGAAATGCAGAAAGAGGTACCAGGGACCCAGTGCTCTGCTGACCAGTAGACCAGAGAGATCTGTGTCTCCACATTTCTAGGGACTTGCCCTGAGCATCTGTGTTTGCTGGACTTGGTAGGGCCATCACCTCAGAAGTTGCCATCCCACACCTCTGTCAGAAGGTATACACACACACACACACACACACACACACACACACACACATGCCACCACACAGAAGGGAAGAGGGACAAAATTAGGGCCTCATGGACCAATCAGAGGACAACACAAGAGAGGTAGTTAGGACTGTAACTGCTGGAGCAAGACAAGGGATGCAGAAGTTCATGAACACTTCAGGGAGTCTCCATAGAGAAGGGAGCATTGGGGATTGGCCTGAAAGTACAAGTTGGATAAACATAAGCAGAAAGTGCTAGGGAGGGTATTCCAGGAGCTGGAACCAGTATGAGCATGGAAAATCTGGTAGGAATGAGCAGGCATGTCTCAGGAACAGTAAGAAGATGTTCTTGACAGAAGCTTAGTAGGTAGAGCTGGAAAGAGAAGGTTGGTGCAGACTAAAGAGGCCCTGGAGTGAGTGAAAGAATGGAGACATCAAATCCATTCCATAAGAATGGTCCACGCCCCTGCCCAGTGGCTCTCCATGCCTTTCTCTTTGGAAAGCAAAGCTCAGACCACAGGAAATCCATATTGCTGCCCATCCATGGACACACATTTGCTGAACACCTGCTGGACACAGAAGAGCCTATAAGAATGAGGCTTTCTCCAACTTTCAGTTTGCTCACACCGTGCCTGGGAGTCCATCCCACCTCTCAGAGGACAGACATGGATTGAAAGAGAAGGTCCTGCATGTGGCAGAGTAGGGATGGACCATTAGAGTTGGCAGAACTGGGAGACGCTTTCTAGAATGGGGGATAGCACAGAGTTTTCCTTGGAAGACAAAGCGATCCATATTGAGGCAGGGAACAAAGGGCTGTTGTTCCATTCTCAGTTCCCGCAGCAGCACCACACATGACTGGACCAGGTGGTTGGTGGATGCTAGGGAAGGTCGTGGGTTTCAACTCTTCTCCCAAATCTCTAGAGAAGGCACTTTTCTCACTTTCGCCTGGGTCTCCTGTGCCCCTGAGATCCACCATGCATCTCCCAGCCTCTGAGACCCCACACTCCTCAAAATTCCCCTTCTCCAGCTCTCTGCTCTCATCCGTGGGCCCTGAAGGCCAATGACACCTGCAGAACTCCCAGGAGAAGGGTGTTTGTACAAAGACAAGGGCAGAGAGCAGAAGGAGGAGGAGGAGAGAGAAGAAAGAAGAGGAACAGGAAGAGGAGGAAGAAGAACAAGAGGAGAAAGGAAAGTGGAGGAGAAAGGATAGAAGGACTAAAGGGAAGGAGAGAAAGAGAAAGCAGGAGGGAAGAAGGAGAAAGGGAGGAGGAGGAAGAAAAAGAGAGAGGAGTCAAAGATAAAGAATAGAAGAAAGAAGAGGAGGAGAACAAAGAGATGGAGAAGGAGGAGGAAGGAGAGGACAAAGAGGAAGAGGAGAAGGAAGAGAAAGACGAGAAGGAGGAAGACAAGAAAGGTGTCAAGATAAAGGATGGAAAAAGGAAGGACAGGAGATGGAGGAGGAAGAAAAGGAAGAGAAGAAAGAGAAAGAGGAAGAAGAGGAGGTAAATGAAGCATGAGGAGAAAGGGAAGAGAAAGGAAAAGAAGGAAAAAGGGGGAGGAGGGAGAAAGGAAAGAGAAAAGAAGGGAACAGGAGGAAGAGAAAGAGGAGGAGGAAAGAAGACAATGCCTGAAATGGTGCCTGGGCTTTCAGAGGGGCCACAGCTCCATGGAACTCATCTTGGAGGGTGGGTGGCCGACAGGGCCCCATCACACTCAGCACATGGATATTGGCCTGGATATTATGAACTGCAGCCAAGAGACCAACAGAAAACAAGAAAGGTGGCTGAAGAGTGACTTGACGACAGATTCTCTTCCAAGGGCCACAGGAGGAGGGAAACACTCTCGCCCCCCCCGCCGCCCAACTGTCCCTGGCCCTCCCAGCCCAGCGAAGGACAGCAGAGCACTGGGCCCCAGACTGCTGCTTTGTTGCCAAGGAAACAGCAATTACTGTGTGAGTTGTGTAGGGTTTTTTCCGTCTTTCTTTCTTTCTTTTTTTAAATTCTGGGCCTGATGAACTGCAGTAGTGGCTGCCCCCTCCTCTACCCCCACCCTCAGCCCCAGCCGCTGACTCTGCATTAAAGGTCGGAGGGGCTGTAACAGTTGCTTTCGGAAATGACAGATGCCCCTGCTTGGGGTAAGCATGGCAGGAGAGAAACCATTTGTCAAAGTATTTATAAAGTGGGTGGAGATGCTGAAGTTGTATTCCCTCCAGCTTTATAAAAAAGAAGAAAGAATGAAAGAAAAAGAGCAGAGAGCGTGAGGGAAAGGATAACCGGCAACTTATCCCACCTACCTCCTGCCTTACCACCTGGAGACGTTGACTGAGCGCTAAGTGCTGCCATGGATGCACAGATGAAAAAGCCCATGCTCCCACTGTTTGGCGCTCACAGCAGGAGGAGATTCACACCTGGGTAGTCAATGGCAGTGTGAGGAGTGTGTCAAATGGGTATGTTAGACCAACAGTGTCAAAGGCTGAGTTTGGGGAAAGGAGAGTGAAGTGTGGGTAAGTGAGATTAGGATTCAAGTCCTGAGGGAGGCCCAGGCTGAGCTGGGCCTGAGAGGGGAGCCTAGGGAATGCCAAGGCCTTTGGGGCTGACATTGATGGGCTAGAGCCTTGTGCAGGGGACCTGGACGCGGGGAGACCCAACTATGCCCCAGGAAGCTTGGCTTGCTGGAAGCATCAAGGTTCACGTGCTCATGAGGGCAGCACACAGTGGGCACCTGGCCAAACAAAGAGCCTGCCTGTGGAGGGCAGCTGATGCATACCTGTGGCAGGATGGGTGAGTGAGTAACTAAGGACATGCGAGGTTGCAGCTTCCAACACGCGAGGATTTTAAGGAAGGGAGAGGTTGGTGAAAGGTCCTGAAAGAGACCATCCTCCCCTTTATTTGTTCATCATTCAATCTTTTAACAAATCATTACAGAGCACCGCTGGGGGATGGGGGACACAGGAAGGCACCTTCTGGTGGGGATGGTGATGACCAGGAGGTGGGGTGATGGGTGACAAACAGTGCCCCTGAGTAATGGCCTAGAGGCTGCACAAGTTACTCTATGGAACAGAAAACAGACCATCCAGGAAGGCAGAGCTGCCTCCAGAAGGCCACCTCCAATGTCATTCTCAGGCAAAGCCCCTGGGTCGGCACTGACTGTTGATACATCTTCCTGGATGTTTCTGTTATGTGGTGAAAGGGGGAGCATGTGCACGGCCAAGTGGGAGCACCTGGAGAAGGAAGGGAAGATGTTTCCAAAGGAAGCCCTAAAAGCCAAGGAGAAAACAAAAGCCCAGGGCAGAGAAGTTACTGCTGGACCATTCTACAGGAAGAAACTTTGTCACCATGAAGTCCACCCCCTCAGACCACCAGGCATGTAGAAAGGCGGGGCAAGGGCTAAGGGCAAGTCGAGTTTCATTCTGTAAGTGGAGAGGTCACAGTGGGGCTTCAGACCATCCTGGTGGGGTAGAGAGCAGAGATGGATTGCACAGGGCTGCCTCTAGAAGTGAGGAAAACCTCTGTGGCTGATGGAAGCCTGCTGGGGTCACTAAGGAAGCCTAGAGGAGCAGGAGAGCTGAGGCACCCAAGTGCCAAGGAGACAAATCTGCACAGTGGATCAAGGCCAGCTTCTGGGGAAGAAGGCAAGGGTCCCTGCAGCAGATTGGCCAAGTGGGTCCAAGTAACATTCGGCCAGGTTGAGCAAGGAAAGCCTGGCATGCACTGAGGAACTGTGCACTGAGGATCCTGGGCTGGAATATTGCAACTCATGGGGCAGGAGGAGGGTAAAGTTTTTGTGCTTTAGTGTATTCATTTCCCCCATGCTTTCTTTTCTTTACTCTTCTTTTCTCTTAAACATTAACCACGTTACAGTGTACAATTCAGTGGTATTTAGTACCATCTCTGCGTTGCAGAACTATCATGCTCAAGTTCTGAGACATATTCATCACCCTAGAAAGAAACCTCCATATGCATTAGGCAGTTATACCCCATTCCTACCTCCTCCCAATCCCTGGTAACCACTAATCTTCTTTCTATCTCCATGGATTTACTTATTCTGAATGTTTCCTATAAATGGAATCAATAATATGTGACCTCTTGTGTCTGGCTTCTTTCACTGAGCATATTTTCAAGGTTCATCCACATTGTAGTGTATGTCAGAATTATCTTCCTTTTGATGGCTGAATAATATTCCATTGAATGGATATACTATATTTTGTTTATCCATTCATAAGCTGATGAAAATGTAGGCTATTCCTACTTTAGGCTTTTGTGAATACTGTTGCTGAGAACATGCGTGTACAAGTATTTGTTTGAATACCCATCTTTAATTCCTTGGGGCATATATCTAGGAGCAGAATTGCTAGATCACATGGCTTATGCCTTCTTATTGTTTGTCAATGTCCAAACTGACTTGTCTGTCTCAAGGTCCCCATCTTGATTCAGATGAACTCAATACTCATTGAGTGTCTGCTGTGTCATGCAATGCCTGCTCTCACTAATCCTAGGAGCAACCCTGTCTGATCAGTTTTATTCTCACTACCGATGACAACGCTGAGGTTCAGACAGATCAAGTCTTGGGTCAACCAAATGAAAGATGCCAGAAACTCAGATGCCAATTCCTGGATTTTTTCACCACACACACATGGCTTTCCCACATGGGTAGGACACCCAGTGCCTGGATGTCCTAGCTTCGTGGTGCTTTTCTGCAGAACTCAAAATACCTACATATTCTAAATTTAGATTAATACCATGAAAATGGTATTCTCTAGATTCTACTATAGATAAGTGGTTGCAGGTGCTAATCTTTGTTTTCTTTTCATTAGAGGAGGGGGATATAAAGTTGATAACATTCTTCCATTAAATTAATTTTTGTACAAGTGAGTTGGAGAAAGAAAAGCTGAAGTCCATTTTGATGGCTGAACCCTTGAGCCCTGCCTGTGGGAGGGAGACTGATGACATCCCAGAACAATCGAGATGGGGCTTTGAGGTGGGAAGACCACATTAGGGCAGGAGTGGTGTATGCAGACTTCCCAGGAGGCAGAAGAACAGGTTGAGGCAGAAGAGAGGTGACGCTAGTGACAGCTGAGCTGCCACAGCAGAGATCACCCTTCTCCTTCCAAGCATACAGATGCTAGATCTCAGGGTTTGTGTCAGCACGTGCACAGTTAAACTGGCTTGGCTCAGAGGGAAGAGGCCTCCCTCCTGCTTCCACCACCCCTCCTGCTTCCCCAGCTAGAAAGGGATGGTTAGCTAAGGAGACCAACCAATGGCCGCAAGTGGGGCTACAGGCCCCCAGTCCACCAGACCACTTGAGCTCACAGCATGACCTTGAGCAGCACACACAGAGATGTGATGGGAGCAGCTGGCTCATGTCCCCTGCAGCTGCACCTGTGGCATTTGTCAGCCTGGAGAACAGGCATGCCCTACCTATGCATGCCTAGTGCCATCCATCAACCCAGCAGGAGGTGAGGGGGGTGCCTCTCCACGCTTATCTCAGTAGCTCTCCACCCAACCCCCACTCTGCAAAAGACCTCAGCTGCTGAGTGTGTGATGAGACCACAGCCCAAGACCTGGACACCTGCCCTGTAATTCTGTCAGGCAATTAGCACAGCAAATGGGTCCAGAGGGGCCTGCCTCTGGAGAGTCACCCTCCTGCCTCCACACACTCTCCCCTGGCTCATCCCATGTCCTGATTCCAGACTGATGATGACACAGACATGCCACTGCCTTGCTGGCACTTACCAACCCCAATCTCCACTGGCACCCACAGCTTCCAATGTCTTAGTCTGGCCTTAGAGATGCGGCGATCAAGCCCAGCCTGTCTCATATGCCATAGCAACTCAGCACCAGACTTCAGCCAAGCCAGGGAAAAGAAGTGGGAGAAAGGAGAGGCCCAGAGGAGCCTGGCAGGGAAAAGTGGAGAGGAGGTAACAGCTCCCGGGAACTGCAGGAAACACAAACTTGGCAAGTGATGGTGAGGTCTGGACCTGGGCAGGGGCAGGGGCTGGTGGAGAGGAGGAATCCACTTTGGAGATGGCTGTGGGGTAGGTGAGGATGAAGGGGGAGGAATGTAGAACTGTTGGGTTTCTGGCTCAGGGGTGCTGATCACCAGCGTGGCAGAACCCAGGAGGATGGGCAGGTGTGGGCACATAACAGAGGCCTCTTTGCACAAGTTAAATGTGCGGGGCCCTGAACCCTCAGGCATGGTGTTCAGCAGGTAGCTGTGTGTCTGAGAGATGAGAACCAGCCATGCCACAGTGGGAGCCGCTGTGATTCCTGTGAAAATAGTGAAGTAGGGGACAAGCAGCCTGGTATAAACCCAGGTCTGCTCTCTCACAGCTGCCTTCTCTAGGAGGAGCCAGATTTAAAGTGATCCCTTGAACACTGGGACTTGACTAAGGAGGATGGCAGAGAGTGATATCACACAGCAGGCAAGCCTGAGAAGTGTGCACTGATTTTAGAGGAAATGGAAAGTCATGGAGGATTTCAAAGCAAGGAAGTGACAGATCAGAACCTGGCCTTAGGACAATCACTGTGCTGGCCTGAAACAGAGATGCTGGAGGCCAGGGGATGAATTAGGAGGTTATCAGACCAGAGAAGATGAGTGAGGAGATAGCAGAGAAGAGCTTGCACGGAGAGAGGTGAGATTTCTGTCCCGAATAACAACCTAGTAAATCAGTTCTAGACAAATACAAATGCACCCATCTAAGGTGAGGGGCAGCAGGGAAGGGGAGTGGCCTCCTTCCCACCCTGTGCCTAGCACTCACTCAGATGACCGTTGGGGTCTCTGGGCCTTGAGCAGTGACTGAGGGGAGCATATGAGACCATGGTGCTCAGCTGGGATCATGGTGAACGCCTTGAATGGGCAAGACAGTTCTCCAGCAGGGTAGGGAAGGCAAGAAGCAGCAGGGGACAGAGAGAGAGCCCTGGGTCACACCCTGAGCCACCCTCCTGGCAACTGTGACTTTAGGCCAACAATTCCATCTCTCTGGCCCTAGTTTCCCTTACCTGAAACCATCCATTCAAGAACGTGCAGGCTTCCTCACTCCTTTTCATCTGGCCCAAGGAAACGAGGGTGCCTGACCCCCTCCCAGCTCCCGGAAAGCGAGGAGCAGATGAGGTGGAGGATGGAAGGGAGCTTAGGAGGTGGAAAAGTGCCCAAGGAGGAAACAAACTTTTCAAAGTTAGAAGAGCCATAAAATGCAAGGCGCGATGTTTCCCCCCATTTCCCAGGGAAGCGCCACATTGCGTTTAATGGCACTGCTGCCGTTGGGCTGATGTGCAGTGGGTGTCTGTTGGGGCTGGAGAGTTGAATGGCAAAGGCAGGCAGGCAGGAACATTCCAGGCCTGCTGGATGTGGGGGAAATGTGGACGACTGCAGCTCAAGTTCAGAGAGGATGCCAGGTCCATGTGACCGCAGGAGACCCTTCCAGGTTGCCCAACCTCCCTCTCCATCTGCCTTCCTGGGATGGCATAGATGGGGTGTAAATGTGTCTTGAGAAGTCACCTCTGTGCCCATGAGGGCACTTGTCCTGGCAACAGCACAAGCCAGCCCCCTCTTGGAGGGGCAGCTGTAGAGTTAGCAGGTCCTGTGATAGCTCATGGGCTTGACCTACAGGGAGCTGGCTCGTCTGTCCACATCTCCCTACACTGTGGGATTTTTTGGTCGGCTGTGTTTTCCCCAAACAAGCCTATACAATTAGTTTCTTCTTGTTTCCTAAATTATTTTTGCCACTGCTAATTATTTCACACTCCATATACAGGAGTTATTGGGGTGGGTAATGGGACGCAAGGGATGGCTTTGCAGGAGCATCTCGGGCTTCAAGACACGAAGGCAACTTTGATTTGTTTTTCTGCTCAGCCGCCCGCCTGAGAGAAGGAGCAGAGAATGCCGAAAGAACAGGGGGGCGGTGTTGGGGGTGGGAGGGGAGGGGGGAGAAACAAACCAGGGCTGAGGCTTTGAATGGCAGCTCCTACCCACTACTCTCCCTGGGCCTGGGAGGGGCACCTGCCCGCAGATCAAGGCCACCACCCTCCTGTCCCATGGAAAAGATGTGCCCCATGGAAAAGACGTGCCCCAGTATATGGTTCTGGGAGGACTGGGCAATCCAGAGGACACTTCTGCTTAATGGCATCACAACAGGGACACATGTGGGGCCTGGCAGTGTACTGGGAGCTTCACATGTGTCACAACAGGCCTGGGGCACAGTTCACACTATCGATCCCCCTGTAGGGTCTGGGCAGTGGGGCTAGAGAGGTTAAGGAACTCCCCCAACATCACATAGCCAGGAAGTGGTAGAGCCCAGATGGGATTCCAGGTCTGTCTGATGCCAAAGTCCATGTCTCTAACCACCCTGCTCCCCTGCCAGCCACTGAGGTTCTCTGTTCACAAAAAGGCTGGGGAAGATTCCCCTGGGAGAAGGGCACTCACCTTAGGCAGGAAGGACTTGGCCCCCACAATCACCCCACCTGGCCCTGGACCCACCGAGGTTTTGGCTCCCAAAAGCCCACTGTGCCTGAACTCCAGTCAGGATAGTTATGCCCATTCCCATGTTCCCCTCTAGGCAGACCCCATGGTGGATGTGACCCTTTCAGCTTAGCTCTGCTGAAGGGTTTGGAGCTTTTCCAAAGGAGATTAACCAGGAATCTAAGCAGAGAAGCAAAACTAGAAAGTAGAAAAGTTGCTGAAAGAAAGGAGTGTGGAGCTGAGACTGCTTCTTGGAAGCCACAGGTCGGCCTGGCTGGCCCCAGTCACCAGGCCCATGGGTCACGCAGATGTAAGTTGGTCATCAATTTGACCTCAGCCATGAGAGGCACCAGTTATATAAGGACTTCACTTCCCTCTGGGACAGTTGCCCTCTGCCCCTGCTTCTCCTAATAGGACACTTGCCCCCTGCCCCTGCTTCTCCTAACCAGAGAACCCCAAGGCACTTCTCCTGCCTTTCTCAGGCTCAGCCTTGGTGTCCTGCAGTGGCTGGGGGAGGATGGGCTCTGGCCAGCCCTAGGACTCCTCTTGGCCTTCCCATGCTCTGGCCCAGGCCTGGGGGTCACCATCCTCACTGGCCCTCAAATTGTCCGTGGCTCAGGCCCTTTTCTTTTGTAAAGAAGCCTCTTGCCCCAGCCAGATGCTGAGACTTACTCTGTAGATGCCAAATTAGATCCATAATTCCAGGTAGCGCTCTGACCTCACCTCTCGGGGATCTCCATATTTCTCACAGACACACCAAGAAATGAAAACAGAGCCAGTGGACTAAGTGAGAAAATGTGTGCTTAGTGCTAAGCACCGCCCCTGGCCCGAGGCAGTGCTTCATTGTGCTGGTGGTGACTGGTACTCTCTGATTACTGAGAGCTAGCCCTGCCTGTACACCAGGCATGTGTGTTCTCACTTAACCCTCAGCAAGCCAGGGAGGTAAGTAAGTGCTGCTAGACTCTTATTTTACAGACGAGGAAAGCAGCTAAGAAACCTGCCCCAAATCACATGCTAAAAGGAAATTGAGCCAAGCAATGTGCAAGCTCCATCTTTTTTTTTTTTTTTTTTTTGAGACGGAGTCTCGCTCTGTCACCCATGCTGGAGTCAAGTGGAGTGATCTCGGCTCACTGCAACCTCTCCCGAGTAGCTCGGATTACAGGCACGTACCACCATGCCCGGATAATTTTGTATTTTTAGTAGAGACAGGGTTTCACCATGTTGGCCAGGCTGATCTTGAACTCCTGACCTCAGAAGATCCACCTGCCTTGGCCTCCCAAGGTGCTGGGATTACAGGCGTGAGCCACTGCGCCCGGCTGCAAGCCCCATTCTTAACCATACCATCTGAATGGAAGGGGCCAGGCTGCACAGATCAGCTCATCCAACTCCATTCCTCCCTATACATAAGGCCACAGGCATCCAAAGAAGAAAAGTTGCTTAGCTGTGAGCATACAACCCATGTTCATGATTTCCAGCCCAGGTCTCTTCTAAGAGAAAGCTCTTCCAGGAACTTCCATCCTCTCCTGGCCCCAGGAGGGGCTCTCTGGAAGCCACTCTCTTGGCCCTGAATCTGGTTGCTTCTTACTGGAGAGGACAACTGAGCCCCGGCCTTACTTACCCACTCCAGATGGGGTCAGGGAAGGAAAAGGAGAGGCTTGGGAGAGCATGAAGCAGAGTAAATGGAACAGGGACCTTGAAGGAGACTGCCTGACATTCAAGCGGCTCTCAGTACTCCCTGCTGCCATCTCATTTGAAGCCAGCACCACCCACCCACGTAAGGCAACTAGGGCAGGACTCAGCATGCCCATTTGATGGAAGGGAAAACTGAGACCCAGAGAAGTGAAGAGATTCATCAAGCCTTGGTGGCAGAAGTGGTGCTAGCACCCCTTTTAGTGACTTTTCTGAGAATGTCTTGTCCTCCACGCATGAGTCTCAGAAAACAGATGCTAAGCGTTCTGGGGAGGTGACTTGTGAGCTGGGGCCTTGGCTTGGAGTGTCCCTGGGCACACAGCTAAGCACAGGATGTGGAAGAGGCTCTTCCAAGGGAGGGAGTAGCTCTTCTGCTGACTGGACAAGGTTGGGACAGCACTCGTGACTCAATAGCAGGCTCTGGGCGCCACTGGGCTTTGTTGGCTGGAGTGCCAGCCACGGGCCAGGGATCATAAGAGCTCGCCGAGCATGCCCTCAACCTTGGTAAACCTCATGGGAAAATATGTTCTCCTATCCTCTGGCTGCAAGTGCTCCTGGAACAGGGGCTGAGCGCAGAGCCCTGGGCTGAGAGGTGGGAAAGAGGCAGGCACTGCCCCAGAACCATCCCAGGGGAGGCCAGGGGAGAGAAAGGGCAGTATCTGGCCTTTAGACACAGACACATGCATTAAGTCCAAGCCCTGCCTCCCCCTAGATAGTGAGTGACCATGAGCATCCCATCCGACCCCTCTGTGCCTCATGGGTATCCTCTGCACCATGGAGGAAATGTCATCTGCTCACAGATGTGTGATGATGCACCCACCTGACCTGGTACTGTGAGGCTCCATCCCTCTAGTGACCACCCTTCTTTGGGCAGCTAATGCAAAGGCTCAATTAGGAAGCAAGAAAGCAGATCCGACCCCAGCACTGGGTGCCTGGGACAGGCCTCTAGAGTTGAGAATGGAGGGAATCAGTGCTACCTAGAGGGCTTGGGAGGGCTGCCTGGATGAGGTGAGATGTTATTGAGACCTTGGCTGATTGGTGGGAATTCACCAATTCCCACCAGAGAGAGGGATGGGGCCCATCCTTAGTGAGGTGAGACAGGGAGCTGGGCACGGGCCAGGCGTGCAGAAGCTTGAGGGAGATCAGGGAGGGAAAGGAGGGAAGAAACCCTGAAGCTGGCAGGGGGCTGCCTTTGCTCCCCAATGGTGCCCAGCAGTGCAGTGGGGCCCGGGCCACACTCAGGCCACCAAAAGCAGATACTAGCCTTGCTGGAGGCCTGAGTCTTTCTCCTGGGCCACTGTCCTGTCTCATGAGACACCCTGTACCACCTTCCCGGTGAGAGATGATTACATCCTTTCTGAAAAATAAAGAACAGGAGGAAGAAAAGAAGCGGAGCCCTCCCTCTCCTTTCTCCCTCCCACTCTCCCTGCCCCCACCTTCCTTCCTCCCTCCCGCTCTTGCTCTCTGTTGCTAAGTAGATGGTAGGTTTATTTGCGGCTGTCGGTTCCCAGTAGAAAAATTTCGTCTTGGAGAGCCGCCTGGATGGAAATGGCTTCAGCACCGATTTCATGGAGAAGGTCTGTGCGGTAATTAGTGTTCATGAGGGAGGAATTGGACTGGCAGGCTCCCAAGAAAACTACTCCCCAAAAGTTAGCTCGAGTCCAGAGGGCTACATCAAATCCAATTCCAGAGTGCGCATCTCAACCTCTATATTTAGACCCAGAGACGAAGCGGGCAGCTCAGTGGCTGGAGGTTCACGGGGGGCCTGGTCGTGGGAGGCAGAGGCAGCCCATGCTGCTGAGACCACGAGTGATGCACAAACATGATTCAGCCGAGGGCTACTGGTTCTCACTTAGCCCCAAGCGTGTCTTCCCCCTTCATGCCCCAGCTTCCCCAGAAGAGAACCTTGGTGAGAGAGGGGGGAAAATGGAGAGAGAAAGAGAGGAAGGGAAGGAGAGAGGAAAGCAGGAGGCAGCCCGTGCTGGTCAACGCTGGAGTGCATTTCTACAGAGCACACCAGCTGACTGCAAATGCCCACTGCCCCTCTGAGTCCGACACATAACTTGTTCACTCCAACCACTGCAAGGCCCTCCCCTCCTCCTTCTTCCTACCTACCTCCACTGAGGCCCAGGCAGCCTGCCCGGCCTCCAGGAAGGTTCCCCAGATGACCTGTTTCTGTCCATGGCTTCCTCAGGCCTCTACAGTCTGAAGCTTGGTTACTGGGCCACACACCACCTTACCTGGCTTCCTCCATATCCCTCTGTCCCAGGCCCATCCCCAAGCTAGATGCCCCTGAGGTCAGGTGGTCTTTCTTCTTCTCTTTCCCTGCCTTCTCTCCCCAGGCCAGGACTGAGCAATTAACAGATACCTCAGACACTTAACGATGGAATGGAGACCCTCAGGCCCCAGAGGGCTGCCAGGGGCTGGAGCTCCACCTTGTCCCACCTGAGCCCTCAGCTGAAGGAAGAACAAGTAGAAGCAAGATTAAAAGCCATAGCTCTGACTCATCCTTCCCACTTTCATTCTCTGGAACTTTCCCACATCAACCTGCACTTAAGCAGAGATTTTATAGATAAGGTGGCTAGGGTCCCTGGAAGTCCAGGGACTTGACAGAAGGACCCTATCCTGGCATCTGAGCTAACATGCAGCTTCCAACCCAGTGTCTTGTCACAATGCCATGCTGTGGGGGCCTTTGTGCCCAGGGTCTCCCTATGGTTCTGCATCCCAGCCACCCCCAACTTCTCTCACTCCAGTCCCAGACCTCTGCTCTCAGCTGGCCTGACTCCTTGGCCATGGCCCACATTTCTGGCACCTCACAGGAAGGGTAGAGCTGGGGGTGAGCCTCTGCTCAGCCTCAGATTCCAGTTAGGAGAGGCCTCAGCTGGACCTTCTATCCACACCACCCTTCTTGTCTCAGCCTCCCCAGTGGGGCTGGGGTACATTCAGCTTAGCTGAGACACAGAAAGGCTCTAAAGAAAATGGCCGGGTGCAGTGGCTCACGCCTGTAATCCCAGCACTTTGGGAGACCAAGGCGGGCAGATCACGAGGTCAGGAGATCGAGACCTTCCTGGCTAACACGGTGAAACCCCGTCTCTACTAAAAATACAAAAAATTAGCCGGGCGTGGTGGCAGGCGCCTGTAGTCCCAGCTACTCGGGAGGCTGAGGCAGGAGAATGGCGTGAACCCAGGAGGCAGAGCTTGCAGTGAGCCCAGATTGCACCACTGCACTCCAGCATGGGCGACAGAGCGAAACTCTGTCTCAAAAAAAAAAAAAGAAAAGAAAAGAAAAGAAAATCAGCTAGAAGGCAAAGAGAAGGGGTAAACTGAGGGCACAAAGACAAGATGTACTCAGCTGCAGGAGTCGGAAGAGGTGCTAAGGTCAGGCTGCAGGCTGGCTCTGCCTGGCACAGCTCACTAAGCCTGGACCTGGGTCTCCACAACACCCCTTGTCGGCCTTACTCCTTCCCATCCCTGGATCCTCTCAAGGTGAAGTGAAGACAGAGAATAGAGCCCTACGCAGCTGTCGAACTTGTAAGCATCGTACCTGTGCCTCCCTCTCTCCCCAGCCCTGGCTGCCGCCTGCCGTCCACCCAGGCAGGGGCAGGGGCACTGGCTGCACTCGGCCCACACCTCCTCGCATGAATCTGTTCTCCCGATTCCCTTCCGTTTGGTGCACAGCCTTGGAGACACACCTCCATCTGTTGACTCACAGTCAGCTTCCTACACAGTTTGTCTGGCTTGCTCTCCCCTTGCCAGGGCGGCACCGGGCTCCCCAGCCTTACTCAACCCAGGGGGCGGGTGGTGCACCTGAGTTCTAGCTACCTTACTGACCAGATGTGCGGTCTCGGGATGATTGACTCGTGCTCCTTTCCCTGGTGTGTAAAAGAGGGACATGTACTTCCCATGCCCCTCTCCTCCACTCATTCATTCATTGATGAGTCTGTGCCAAGGACCCACTTGGTGCCAGGACTGTGCTGGATGCTGAGGACACAGACTCATGGCTAGGGATCATCAAACCTACTTTACAAAAAAGGAAACTGAAGCCCAGAGAGACCTATTGACCTTCTGGAGCCCTCCAGTCAGAACTGTCATGCAAACCATTGACCATCCCTCACCCCATGCTTCTAGTCCCCATGCCAGGCCCTGTGCCAGGAGTAGGGCAGACGAGAGGCATGCAGAGGGGGCCGGCACTGCCATTGCAGAGCTCACAGGGTCCGCTTGAGAAGTCAACAGATAACACAGTTGAGAGTGCTCAATCCACATTCCTTCCCTTCCCACGAGGGACCTGCCACCCTCTTGGGGCTCCCCGTCCCTCCCAGGCTGTCCCATCTCAGTGCTGTCAAGACCCTGTTCTGCTCCTGTGTGGAGATCTGCCTCCTGTAAACCTTGTCTGCAACGCCCCAGCTTTCCTCTCTCCAGCCCTCCTCAGCCCACATTCCCAGGTCTTGACAATTCCTCTCACAAAAGAAACAATTGGCACTGAGGTGCCTCTTTGGGGATGCATGAAGCCAGCTCTTTGTCACCTAGGCCCCTGCCAGCTCATTACTGCCTCCTGTCATTAGCATCTTAGACACACACACACAAGGGAAACAAAACACACCAGCATCCTAGACTCTCCAAGCAAACCATCCGTCGCTCTGAGCCCCCACACGCGCTGGCCTGTGCTGTACAGGAAGTGCAATGAGGTCCCTGTCCCCTATGAGTGTGTATGTGTGTGGTTATAACCAAGGAACACACACGGGTCCTACAAAAGGAAACAGACAATAGACAGTATGAAGGCCAAAGCCATTTTTCACACCATAGGGAATTTAAGCATCACATCACAACTATTACTACGGACAACAACAAGAGTAATACCCCCCATTAATTATATCCCAGGTGCTCTGCTGGGCACTCAGGACCCCAGCGGGTGAGTGTTATTATCCCCATTTCGCAGATTCTGGAAGAGACTCTGTAAACTACCCCAGGGCTCCCAGAAGAAAGCAGAGGCTACTGTCACAGCCAGACCCTCCTCCCTCCCAGGCCAGGTGCAACCCTCTCCCAGAACTCCAGACACCCTGCGGATGGCAGCAATCAGGCCACAGGGGTTGGATGGCTTTCTCAGAGTCACCAGCTGGCTGGTGACAGGAACCTCAAGGTCCCATGTTACCACTATGTAGGGATGGGAAAAATGCTGCAGCCTGGGATGGTCAGGGGGAAAATTAAATAGGTGGACAGGAGATAATATAGGTGCTAGTCATGAGACAAAACAGAATGACAGGAAGGGAGGGAGGGAAAAGGGAAGGGAAGAGGGGAGGAGTCAGGCAATGGAAAGGACATAAAGAGGAAAGAGAAAAGGAAGGGAAGAGGAGGGGAGGGGAAGAAAGGGGAAGGAATGGGAGGGGAGAAGAGGGAAGAGAAGGGAAGAGGATGGAAAGGAGGGAAAGGAAAGGAAAGGGAGGGGAGGGAAGGGAAGGGAAGAAGAGGGAAGGAGAGGGGAGGGGGAAGGAGGGAAGGGAAGGGGAAGAGAGGAGAGGAAGAACAGAAAATGAGAAAGCCAAAGAAAGATGTTTAGGAAGGCATCTGGGGGAGCTTTGAGGAGATGATGCTTTTACAAGCTCCAGCCCTTCTAAACCACTCCGGGACCCCCAAACCCACTCTGTTCAGTCTTTGCACATGCAAAGCTTTGCCCTAGCACACCCTTCGCTTAAGGCCACTCTGGGTTGGAGATTCACTCAGGTGTCCCTGCACTGAGTTCTCCCCCAGGCAGAGTTGAGTAACCTCCTTCTCAAGGCTGCAGAGTCCAGGGTTCACGACATGGGTTCTGCAGGCAGCCTACCCATCTCACACACTGGCTCTATCAGGGACCTGGTCACAAGATCTCGGGCAAGTCTTTAATCTTTGAGTGACTCCATTTCCTCACCTGTGAAATCGGGATGATAAGTCTATTTTATAGACTTACATTAAATGAGTCGAAATCTATAAAGCCCTTAGAACAATGCCCAAAATACAACCAAAAATCAGTGAGTGTTTGCTGCTATCATTTGTGCCACCAATAGGCCCTGCACAAACTTTGACTTGATAGGTGTGTTGGTTGCACACTCACCACCTGCCCTTCCAAGCATGCTTACCGATTGTCTTTCTTTCTTTTTTTTTTTTTTTGAGACAGAGTCTCGTTCTGTCATCCAGGCTGGAGCGCAGTGGTGCGATCTCAGCTCACTGCAACCTCTGCCTCCCGGGTTCAAGCAATTCTCCTGTCTCAGCCTCCTGAATAGCTAGGACTACAGGCACATGCCACCACGCCCAACTAATTTTTGTATTTTTAGTAGAGATGGGGTTTCACCATATTGGCCAGGCTGGTCTTGAACTCCTGACCTCGTGATCTGCCTGCCTCGGCCTCCCAAACTGCTGGGATTACAGGCATGAGCCACTGCACCCAGCACCAATTGTCTCTTTTAAAGCAGGGGGTATGTCTCTCATGGCAAACTGTGGACCGTCAATAAATGGTTGTGAAATGAATGAATGAATGAAGCATCTTTTCACTCCATCCACAGATGACAGCACCTCCAACCCCAGTCACATGGTTTGTTGGGTCTTGTGTACCAGTCAGCTGATAAGTTGGCTTCATTTCTCTCTTGGTGGGCTCTGTGGGCATGTGGGTGGTTCTCTGGGAAAAGAAACTCTAGAGCCAAATGCTGGGCTCTGTCTTACCCCATAGGCCAGTCTCCCCATTTACCAACTCCTCTCACCCACCTTGGGCACTCCTTGAGAGTCAGCAATGATTGCAGGATGACTTGGAATAGCTCTAGCCCTTCCCAGGACCGGGGCCAGCTGGCCCTAGAGCAAAACCCAGAGCCCCTACCCCTCTGAAAAATGAGAATGCTGCTTCCTTAGGGCCCCCCTGGATTTAAGGGATTGACTCATTGAGGCTGGCGTCCCGGTCACAGTTGCTGACTCCTTCTTCGCCGCAGCCCTAGGTTAAATATTGCTAAATGCCTGTGATTGAACTTACCATATTGATGTTGGGTGCAGCCAAAAGCCGGGCCAGAACAGTGGCTTAAATGGCCAAGATCACAAGAGAAAGACACCCTCTATCGAGAGCTGGACTGTGGCCTGCCAGGACAGTGTGAGATTGTTTTTCTTCTTTTAAAAAGAAAATCGCATTTTCCAAACATTGATCCTGTCATATGGGACTCCTGGCTATTGGTCTTTTCAAAATAGCCCGTCTTGGATGCTGAGGTTGGAATTTCTTTGTTGGTGTGCTTCTTTTTTAAAAAAATTTGTTGTTGCTGTTGTTGTTGTGTTGTTGTTCTTTAAGTGAATTAGAGCCTGTTAGGAAGAAGCCAGAGGAGAGAGGCGAGATTATTTCACCTTACCAGGCAGGTCCTGAGTGCCATCATGTGACCAGACCTTGCAATCAAAGAGGGGTGGACGTACCCTCCCCTCCTGAATTTTGTTCAGCTCAACCCAACTACTCTTATGAAACCCCATCCTGGGGCTTGGTAAGGGGGCTCCAGAGAAGAGGTCCAGCCCCGGGAGCTGTGGTCTAGTTGAGGGACAGGATTCTCACAGATGAGAACAGCAGAAAGCTGCTCAACCAAGCACTCGTTTGAGGGCATCAGACATGTTCGAAGGAGACCCAGCAAGGGCTGAGAAGCTGGGAGGGTTACACTGAGGAGCTGCAGCTTGAACACAGTTCAAAGGGTTGCAGGATCTGATGGAGGGCCCAAGAGTGGAGAAGGCACTCCAGACATGAGGAGAGAACAAGCAAAAGCCCACAGTGATATGGTCACACACTGCTGGGGGAGGGAGGCATGGCTTAGCTGTGTGACCCAAAGGGAGGGTCTGTCCTAAGAAGCCGCAAAGGGACTCATAGGTCCACTGCCTTGCTGGTATGATCTATTTTCCTTTCATGGGAGATAAGAGTCAGAGAAGCCCATCGCACCCCCCAAACACACACACACAAACACACACACACACAAGCACACACACACACAAATCATGAGGGCAGAGAGCTGTCCCTGTGGATATATCAGGGAGCGCTTCAGCCCTGGGGATAGGGATGGGGACTTCAGAGGCAGCCCAAGGACAGAGTCCTCTGAGCTTCCCTCTGCATGGGGAAGGCGCTCCCCCTGTGAAAAATGACCCCCACCTCCACTTTACCAGTCCCATGGCCACGGAGAGCTCCAGCAAGGGGAATTCTCTGCCACTCACTCGGCAGGTATTTGCTGAGTTCGCTGTGCAAGTATAAGACACACACACAACCCAGCAAATGACACTAGCCACTGGAGCCTCAGATGGGGCATGGTGTGATTCTTATGCGCTGAGGAGGTCAGGGTGTCAGGCCAGGGCTGAGCCATGTGGCTGAGGTCAGCTAGTGAGGCTCTGAAGTTCTGAACAAACAGGCCAAGAGGGAGAGGGAATCCGGGCAGGGGTGGAAGTAGTGAGGCAGAGGCTCAGAAGCTGTTGGAGAGGAGGGAGGTGGTTTCCTTCTCAAACCAGTGAAGATGCCTAGCTTCGTCAGGGACCCTGTCTGTTGCCCATATCACGCAATTTAGCGATGGTTTTGATCTTACCAAGGAGGCCTCTGAGAGCTCCTTCCACTGTTGGCCATCCCCACTGAATTGAGCCTGGCTTCTCACCCTGGTCTAAGAGAATTCAAACAGGAAGATCTAAACTCCCCTACTAGGTTCATTAGAAAGGAACACAGTTCAGTTTCTAGGTTCTAGCAAAGAATTTATCCTGGCACTCATGTGAGTAGCAAATGCCCCAAATGCATTTGAAATCCACCCTTGATGCTCAGCTAGAGACCTCTGCAGAGGAGCCCATGGCGTGCCTGCCTTTGACATTTGAGAGGGCACCTGTGATAGAGGAAGGCCAGGCACCACCTCAGCTGACTCTACTTGGGTGTCTGCAGGAAGAAGATGAGGTCACCCTTGAGCCCCTTATCCCAAGAGAAGGCCACAGGATGGGGGGTGGGGAGGGAGGACCTCTCCCCTCCAAGGACCCTCATGTCTCCCTGAGCATGGCCCATCCTCACACTCTCCTCACACACTGTCTAGGGCTTCTGGAGGGGGAAACAGGAGCTGAGCCCAAAAATAGCCATCAGGAGACCAGGGTCTCTGCTCGCCCACTGTGGCCACATCTCAGGGCCTCTCCCAGTCTCAAGCTTCTGAGCTGTCAGACGCTGATGATACCCACCCCATCCCAAGTCTATGCTGAGGTGTAAGAATGGTGAGATCATGCATATGACAGCACTCTGGCAAATCAAGGCCCTCTGCCAAAAAAACACACATAAGGGAACACCCTCATGCTCTCCTGGGGACCAGTAGGAGCTGCTGGCCAGAGAAGAGGTACAGAAGCAGGCCCCTGGCTGCAGGAACAAAGCCCAACAAATGTGGTCAGCTGAGCAGACTTCACTTCTGCAAGCCCATGTTGGAAAGGCTGACACCCACCCTGGGACAGTCCCTACTTTCCTGAACCTCATGGGCCCATCAGCCCTGGCCACAGATGGAGGAGCTCTTTGCTGAAAAGGGGGACAGGCCATCAATATGTCACGTCCACTTTGTCTTTTTTCACAGTGCTATAAAGATGGAGCAACCGACACCAGACATGTAATTCTCAAGATTTTAGGGCATAAACAAGGGCAACTGGCAGGGAGGGACACTTGGGAAAGGACCCACTGGCTGGTTCTTTAACCCTCTGAGGTCTGCACCTCCTTGTCCAGAGCCAGTTAGGTCCCTCGGTCTGAACATGCTGCCCTGAGCTGAGCAAGAAGAGAAAGAGAAAGTTGGTCCCTTTCCTGGGAGATTCAAATCTAGCTTGAGGAAAATCTGGACCACTCCAGGTCTGTGCACATCTCTGTCTTGTGGGTATAAAGGGCAGAAGGAGTCACAGTGAGCCATTTATTTTCCCATACCACACAGAGGAGTTTAACTCAGCAAAACTCATTCGCACTCTAGAATGGGCCATGTTCTTCTCTGGAGTTTCTGATTTAAAGAGAGGAGACTCTGGAGGGCAGTACGGAGCCTGAAAGACGAATGCATGGCCAAGGGGGAGATTTCAGCGCTTGGAGAGCCCCTAAAGAGGAGAGCAGGCTGCAGCCTCTGATGCATTGGCTTAGGGGACCATCCATCTTCCCCCTCCCCCACCTCTGCAGTCCCCATCACCCCCACCCCCCAGGCTGCCCCCTCTGAGGAAGACGGATGGCTCCCGCCACCAGGGGCCTGAGCAATGTGTTGACTTCCCCAGACCTCATGGCCCACCTCCCATACACCCGCATCCCTGCAGCAGCCCCTTCCTGCTGCCACTCCGCTCGCTCTCACCCAGCCAGAGGCAGAATGGAGCTCAGCAATCT
This sequence comes from Symphalangus syndactylus, assembly GCF_028878055.3. NCBI lineage: Eukaryota > Metazoa > Chordata > Mammalia > Primates > Hylobatidae > Symphalangus > Symphalangus syndactylus. The sequence continues at coordinate 49,217,212 of NC_072423.2, forward strand.
CTGCATTCTACGCTGTCTGCCACTGGGGGAAAGGGGGCCCTGGGGTGAGCTACTCCTGTAATAGATTATTTATATTCTGGGTGAACACACACAAAGGCAAGGCAGACAAAGACGTGTATGATTCGAACTGAAAAATGAGAAAGACCATTGCCAAGGGCTATGAGAGAGGTTGGAGTTGAAGTAGTCAGGGAAGGCTTCCCGGAGGAAGGAAAACTTAGACACTCCTAGAAAGTTATGTGGGCTCTAAAGGAGTGAGGCATGGGGGAAGGCAGCAGAGGAAAGGATGATGTTCTTAGGCTTGGGTTTACCCCACGGGGGTGGAGAAGCAAGAGGAAGTCAGAAATCTATTATGTGGGTGGGGAATCACTGTGTCACATGGAGAGAAGACAACTGCAGGAATTGTTGGAATACCAGCAGGGAGTACTTGGAGGAGTGGGAAGAGAGAAGGAAGAAGATCCAGGTGGAAAGAATTAGGGAAATAAGAATGGCCAGGAAAGGTCCTGGGAAGATGGCAGGAGGGTCAACCTTGGCTGGACACACAGAGAAGAGCCCAGAGAGAGGCACAGAACTATGGGGTCTTTTTCCCGCCTGTTACTCAGTCCTGCTGAGCCCCAAGGGCCCAGCCTCAGGTTGTTCACGGTTGAGGTAAGAAAATGAGGCTCATCCTTGAGGCAGGCCATGAGCAGAGGCCACATGCAAATCCATAGAAGGTGAGACCACAGTGGCCGACGTAGATGCTCAAGGCTTCAGCTTGGAGTAGGACCTAAGAAGTGGGTCTTAAAGACTGTGTAGACTCCAGCCGGGCACTTGAAGTGGGAGGATGTTTGCAGAGGAAGAACGTGTACATAATGAGCTGCTCTGTAGCTGCCTCTCTCTCACGTGGCGGCAGAACACCTGCTTCAAAAGGTACCAGGAAGACTGCCTTTGCCCACCCAGAGCACGAAAGACAGAGCCTGGATGGGGGAACAGATGTGACCTCAGAACACCAGTAACCCTCTTCCCAGGGAATCTGGTGGACTTTCCCTCCCTCCCTCTTGCGATCCACTCCCAGAGATGCTACTATAACTTCTCTGCAGTGGCCTGCATGTTTTTTAAATCTTCCAGGTGATTCTCAGGTGCAGCCAGGGGTGAGGCCCACTGAGGAGTGATGCTCCCAGGCTGTGATTTCAGGCACCATGGCAGGTGGATTAGTGGAGATTTGGGGCAGAGGCGGGGAGCCCCTTCCTTGGCCCCTAGGTCTGGCTAGTGGGCCTCCTGCTCCCTTCCCATTCCCCACTGCCCAGCTTTCTCCCACTTCCTCCAGGCCAGCCAAGTCCAAGGCCTAAAGGATCTGATGTTTTATTAAAATCCAGACCTTCCTATTCTAGGGCCACCTTCCTCTGGCTAATTCTGTAATTCAATTAGTAGGAAGGCAAGGCCCAGCTGGGGTGGGAGGAGGGAGAGCATCACATCGGGAATCTTCCCTTCTGCGATGATTACACCCCAGGCTTCGGCCCTGTTCAGAGTTGGGCAGGAAATTGTACTTCCTTCACTTCACAATGACAAGGGCCTTTTATCCCGGCACATGGGGGCTTTGTAAATTACTGCAGTCTCCGTGCAATTAATTCTGCTGCACTGTGTTTTCCCCCCACCTGGGAGAGGGCACCACCCACCTTCTCGGCCACAGCAGTACCCCTTGCACCATGGTCTGCTCGCTGCCTATGTCGGAGAGGGGCATCTGCCACCCCTGCATGCACCCTAGCCCTACAGCACCCTCCCGCTGCCCACGCTGCCTGCCTTTCCCTGGCCCAGTGTTCACCTCTCCTGCCACACACTCCTTCTCCCTTCCCTCCTCACCTGCCAACTTTTCCCAATCTCCCTTCAGTGCCCCAATCTTGGATCTCTTTCCCCCACCCCCATAGTCCGTCTTGGTCACCAGCTTGCAGAACCCTGAACAAGGAGCTGGGCCCTCCACTTAGCCGTATAGACATAGAAGAGCCTGTCTCCACCCTCACCGAATTGAAAGTCTATTGAGAGACAAGGCATCAAGCTGGTAAATGGAAGGGATAAGTAAATAAGAATGGTAAGTGGGAGAAGGTGACATGGCTGAATAAGGAAACACGCGTGCCGGCCAAAGCGTTCAGTGTATGTGATAGAATCTCAAGTATTAGAGGACAGGCAGGTCCGTGCTGGCCAGAGGAGGTGGGCACGGGGTCCCTCTCGGGTGAGGAGAGGAGGTAGGCACAGGGTCTCTCTTGGGTGAGGAGAGGAGGTGGGCATGGCGTCCCTCTTGGGTGAGGAGAGGAGGTGGGCACGGGGTCCCTCTTGGATGAGGAGAGGGTGCCATAAGGAGCGTAGGTGTCAGCTGCTGAGGGCAGCACTGTGGTGTGACTTCTCACCCCACAGTTCTGTCACCTCTCTGTCCCCACCCCACCTTGGATGATTTCCAAAGCTGTCTCTGCTCCAGAACAGGCTGTGCTTCTATCCTACTTGATCCCATGACTCAGGAAGAGGTGGGACAGAAAGTGCTGACCCCTAAAGGGTGGTAGACTCCATAATGAGCTGGTGCTGGGAGAACCATCCCAGACACTGGGACAGGATGAGGTCCTAACCCGCCCAGATCGCCCCTGGATCACTTGGGTGGCTCTACCTCAGGTCCCATCAGAGTCGCACAGTTGGGAGGGCCCTCCAAAAATGGGAGGGCAAAGACGGGGAGGTGTTTGCACCATCATGGTTTCCATCTCCCAAACACCAACCCCCAGAACTCAGGGCCAAAGAACCAGAACCATTTACATTTCCAGCTTGCTGAGTCGAGAGCACTTGTGTCAACTCCCAGCACCGCAGCAGCGAGCCCCGGCTCAGATGAAGCTTTGAGGCAGGGCCACGGCCACCCCACCAAGGATAATTTCCCTCATGAAGTATATTTGCCAGGCGGCAGATGTGCAATGATCTTTGTCTCCTCAATACAGGCCATGGGCCCTGCATCCTGTTGGGATCACCTATTCTCACCCACCTCCTTTTCATTTCATCCTACTCTTTTAGCAAAGATTTTTTTTTCCTTTCAAGTTAATTATGCAAGTGATACATGAATACATTCTGGGTCTAAATGTGTCAAACAAAACAAAAAAAGTGAAAGTCATAGGAAACATACCCCCCTACTCCCCACCCCGTACTCCCTGTTTTCAGTTTGGTGTGACTTCCAGACTTTGTCTTTCACGTGTAAATACAGGTCTGAGTATATAATGGGCAAGTTGACTGTGTCTCCACTGTACATACATGGCGTCTACTATTTCACAACTTGCTTTTCCCGTCTGACAATGTGGCTTTCCATGCTGGTACATTGAGGGTCTTTTCATCTTTTTAACTGCTGTTGAGTATTCACAGTTTAAAAATGAAAGCATTCCTGTCCTAAGGGACATTTAGGTGGTTTTTAATATTTTTTGCTATTCCAAGCAGCCACACTGGATCTTTGCTGACTCCTCTGTGAGCACGAGTGTATGTGGATCATAGGATCAGGACTTGGGAGGGATTTCTGGGTCTGAAGATGGGGAGAGATTTCTGTGGTGCTGGCCACATCCCCAGGAAGGATGAGGCATCCTCCGCAGAACTTCTCAAGCCTCAGCGTTCAGAGCCCAGTGCTAGCCCCTCTCCCACACTGTCTTGTATTGTTAGACAGCTGCTCCCTGAGAGAATCCCGTTTCCCACCTCAACTATGAGTTCCCAAAGGGCGCCACCAGGGATGTCTCTGGGGACACCTCAGTACAACATAGGAGAGTGAGTTTGGCAGATTAGTGGCTGCTGGGCTGAGGCTGATGCTCCCCACCTTCCCCCGTTTCAGCTGGACACCCTCACAGCCCACAGCCCCCTCCTCAACCCATGTGAGATGTGGAAATGAGCCACAGGAAGTCAAGGCCAGCTGTTCTAGCTGGGGGTTCTATGTGTCCCACCCCCATTCCCTCCCCAGGAGAGAGCAGTGAATGTCCAGTGGCTGAGGCTTGGGCACCCTTTCTTCCCCAGCCCCCCAGCTTCCACCCCAGGCCTCTCACCATCCACAGCACCTTGTGATGGCAAATTCTCCTCCTGCAGCCCCCTCCCCACAGTCACCATGCCCCCAGGGCTCTGCCCTCAGCCAGGGAGCAGACTGGTCCCTTCTTTTGAACCCCAGAGTCAGCGTTAATAACTGCTTATCCGCATTTGCCTTTCTCAAAGAGCCTTAAGATAGCCAACTAATCTGCCATGCTGGCGTGTCAGCGGCTGCATCGGACGGGCTGGAGATGGACTGGGAAGGGCCCGGGGTGGGACTGCCCCAGTTAGCCTCTGTGTCCAGCTGCTCCTGCCTCACAGAGGTGCAGAGGGAGAGAAGGAAGGGGTTTCAGCACCTCTCTAGCCCCTGCTTCACAACAGTGAACTGATATTGACACTGCAGCCTGCACTTAGTGAAGTCTGTAGAGGCTGTTCATACCCACCGGCAAGTAGGTCTCCCCACAAGCTTCTGAGGGCCATTACTCTTCCCATTTTACAGATGAGGAAGCTGGGCTGGGCCATGCCTGGGAAAGGGCTCTCCTGGGCTTCTCTCACTGCTTCCTTCTTTCATCTCCGTTCCTTTCACAAATACATTCCCTTTCCACCTCCTCTCTGAACCTGAAAAGGGAAGGGAGGCAGGAGGAATTTCTACATTGGAAGGGGAGGAAAGGGGTTTTCATTGGGTGCAGGCTGGATGGTGGAGGAGTCAGGAGCTGCAGTTGTTTATCAGTCTTTTCTGGGATCAACTTGGGGGTGAAGGGGGAAGCATGGTGAGAGTGCACTGTCAGATTCAACAGGCTCCTAGGAGCTCTTGGGGCAAAAACCCTCCCATCAGGAACCTGCCTATCAACTCTGGGGCAACCTCTGGCCCTGCCACCACTATGGAAGTCCAGTGTGCCTCAGTGCCCACAGATCTTGGACAGCTCTCAATAGCCTCTGAGCACCACTTCTGTGCCTATTGGCCCCACCAAATGAGCTGAGGTGTTCTGGCATTCAGTACTTTCAAGGAATACATATTAGCCTCCACTCATATGCTGGACACTGAGAACCAGGCAGACACAGAACAAAACCAGGCTCCTAACCTCATCTGAGCATGGGAGCCTGCCCCTCAATGAGCAAATATATGTGACTCTGTCAGGGAGTGATGGGTGCCAAACAGAAAGGGAAATGGGAAAGGGGGTCAGGGTCTGTGTGGGTGCAGGGCTATGTCAAATGGGGTGGTCAAGGGAAGTGTCTCTGAGGAGGTCTCATTTGAGCAGAAACCAGAGTGAAGGGAAGGAGCACACCATGCTGATAGCAGGGGTGGGGTGGGGGGGCTGTTCTGGGAAGAGGAAAGACCGGTGCAAAGACCCTAAGACAGAGTGCGCCTGGGGGGCTAAGATGTAGTGACGGGACCGGTAAGTGGGGCCAGGGGAAGACTGGAAGGAGATAAATTCAGGGGGTGGAGACGGCAGGGGGAGGTCACCCAAGGTCTGGAGGATCCTGAAAGATTTTGGTTCACAATAAAGTTGTGAGCTCTCTCAAAAACTGTGGCAGAAATTCCTGGAAGCTAGACAAAAGCAACAGATTCTTTTTCCTCTGGAATCCTTTTCTTGTTATCTTGGGCCATGGAAACAATATGGTCATTTCCTCCTCCTACTCCTACTCCTCTTCCTACTCCTCCTCCTCTTCCTCCCTCCCCTCATCCTCCTCCCTCCAAACCTGCCCCTGACCTTGTCCCAAGCTGGCTTGCCTGCATGCAGCAGAGGCAGTGGCCACCTCCTGGTTGCAGGCAGAGGACAAGGCCAACAAGGGGATGGGAGGAAAGACACCCCCGGGAGAAGCAGGCGGCAGCACGAGGGACGACGTCACGGGGGCCTCTGACCGCTATTCATTTCAGTCCCCGGGTGTCTCCATCAATAACCGTCTGCCAGTGACCAGGAGGGAGGACGACGGGAGAGGGAGGAGGGGTGATCTGGGGTCTGGAGGAAGGGAGAGATGAGAAGGAGTGGGAGAGAGGCTTCTCTGAAGCTCCTCCAAGCCTGGGGCAGGAGTTGGAGGTGGGGAAGGCAGAGGGGGGCACTGGGAGCTGAGAGTTTCTGTCTCCCAGGCTTTTCTCCGTTTCCTTCTTTCATCTCCGCTCCTTTCACAAATACATTCCCTTTCCACCTCCTCTCTGAAGCCAGAAAGGGAAGGGAGGCAGGAAGAATTTCTACATTGGAAGGGAAGGAAAGGGGTTTTCACTGGGTGCAGGCTGGATGGTGGAGGACTCAGGAGCTACAGAGGACACCGGGAGCATTGTGTGCCCGGCAACCAGAGTCTAAAGCAAGCCTGGTGACAAGGGCTGACATAGGTACCAGACTGGCACCAGCGGCCTGTGGGCCTCATGAGAGGAGGGCCTGGGCCACGAGGTCTGGCACAGAGCCTGGCACAGAGAAAGCACTCAGGAAATAAACAGCCATGGCAATGACCAAATGGCTGGCTGTGGAGATTGGCTGGGGATGGACTAGACCAGCCAAGGAGGGCTGCCTGGAGTAGGTAGAACTTGATCAGATTCTTGAAAGATCAATGGGTTTCGGAGAAGTGAACATGGGGAAAAAGGGCATACCAGGTGAGGAGGTGGTGAGAGCAGAGGAATCGGGGGCAGAAAGGGATACAGGTTGTTGGGGATGTGGCCTTGGATAAGATCACGTGAGAGAGAGAGAGGAACAAGAGAGGCAGCCATTCCACACGGTGCCTTCTCTGGGGCCATGGGTGGCTTGAAAAGGTCTGAGGTGACTGTTCACCAGAACATTCAAGCCTGCTTTCGCCATAGTGAGCTTTTGGGCTTTCCCCATGGTTTTGAGCCTTGCAGACCTCCCAAGCCACCTTCAGCCACATCAACAGGCAGAGAAAGAAGGCCTGACACTGGGCACGCTGGGCAGCTTATGGGAACTCCCAGAAAGACTCCCCCATCCCCACTCTCTTGGCCTTGTCACCACACCTAAAGGACAGCACTGAAAAGTCACCCCTTGAGTATATTCCTCTGTCAAATCCAGATTCCCTGGCGAGGGGGTGGGGTGTGGCCCAGTTAGAATTACTCAGTGGGAGAGCTAGACTGAGCCTTCTCAGTTCACAGGTGGGGAGACTGAGGCCAGAAAGAGGATGTGATTTGTTAAGGTCACCCAGGGAAGTAAAGGCAGAGCAAGGGTGGTCTAGTGCTGTAAGTCGGTGGCCTGGATATGCCCTAGAAGCCCTCTGACTTGGAGGGGTGTGAAGACCATCTGTCACTGCAAATCAAACAACAGGGGTTGGGACAGGGGACACAGGGTACATTTATTTTATTAGGAGGGCCTGGCTTGGGGTCCTCCTTACAGACTGAGCCTTTATTTGGAAGGCTTAGAGGAGCCCGCCACCATCCCTGAGGGAGCAGCGCCCAGCACTCCTACCGGCCAGAAACAGAGCCCATGGTCAAGTGTGGCTAGAGGTGCTGGGGGTGAGGGGTGGAAGCTGCCCCTTCTAGGAAGCGTAGGGGCTGGCGCTGAAACAGGCAGAGAGGTCTGAGGCACCAGGGTACGGGGTAACGAGAGAACCGTAGGGAGAGGGGGGTGTGGTGGGGGGAAGATGCAGGGTGGGGAGACTCCGCGGAGGGAGCAAAATAGAAAAGCAAAGGGAGGTACGAGAGGCAGACAGCCGGGAACACCGAGAGGCAGAGAAGCTCCGAGAAGAGTGCACGGGAGAGAAAGAGAGGTGGGGACAGGGACCGAGCCGCAGGGAGGGGCGGGAGCCTGGAGGGCGGGCGGCAGGGCGCGTCGGCGGGCCCGGGGGTGCCCCACTGACCCTTCTTGGCGCTTGCTTTCTTCCCCAGGCTGCGCCTTCCTCACCTACTGCGAGCGTGAGTCAGCGCTGAAGGCCCAGAGCGCGCTGCACGAGCAGAAGACTCTGCCCGGGGTAAGTGGCGCCCGCCGCGGCGCAAGCGGCCGACGCGCCGACAGGGGGCGACTTCGGGAGGCCGGGCGGCGGCGCGGCGCGCGGGGAGAGGGCGGCAGGGCGCCCGCTGCCCGCCTGCGCTCGGCAGCCCGCGCGCCCCCCAAATCCCCGGGGTCCCGGCCGTCCGGGCCCGACGGGATCCGGGGCGGGGGCCCCACTTGGCCGTGGCCGTGAAGGTGGATCCCGGACGCAGTTCCTGCGCGGGCAGCCTGGGGCGGGGGAGCGGCGCGTCCCGGGTCCCCGGAGCGGGAGCTGCCTCCGCCGGGCCCGCGGGCCGCGTGCGCGATCGAGTCCGCCCATCGAGTCGACGCGGGCCGCTCCAGTGGGGGAGGAGGGGGCCGGCGTGGGAGGGGGCGCCGCGAGTGAGATCACCGCGGTTTATTTAAGGAGCCAGCCCTCGTCTTTGATAAACTATCGCGCCTCGGCCCTGGTTTATAGCTTCTGTGCGGGGGAGAAGAGAATTATTTATGGCCCCCCTAACTGGGTGTGATATCAGCCATGGCTATTATCGAGGCTAGTTCATCACCATAAAATAAGAAGTGTTCTTCGGGTCAAGGGTCTGCGCGGTCTCTCCTGTGGGTTCAGAGAGATGGGGCGGTGGTGAGGGGGGAGAGATATACGGCTGCTGAGTATCTAAAGATAAATGGAAAGATGTGTGTTTGTGGGCATAATTTAAAGATTTTCTAAATAGAGTGTTGACGCTTATACAATGGACACTGCAGGGAAGCACATGTGTTCTGTAAGTATGCACACCCATGCTTACACATGCATGTTTACATTCTTACCAAGCCAACCGTATGTAAACACACGTTTCCATTTCTACCCCACAGCGGGAAAGGTTAACCAGGTAGACAGAGAGAAAATGCAACCCCGGGCGGGGGCAGCCTTCCTTTGCATCAGAGATCTTTCTTTACTCGTTTAGGGGTGGGGAGAGCTGAATTACACAGGGCCTTCCTTCCATTAAGACTGCCTTTGTATTGTATTTTGGTATTTGTGATTGCAAAGCACGGGGCTGAGTCATCTTAATAACATACCCACAGATGCAAATATATGGAAATCGAGCACAGCACAGATTTTGTGTGAAGCCCAGCTCTGGCAGGGTGGCCATTCCCCAGTTGTTTTTTCAGTTGCGCGGCTACATGCACATATATTATAGTAATTACTTTCTGGGTGCCCTCTGTAAGATGGCAGAAATATGCTCCACATCGCCCCATGTTATGTGTGAAGCATAAAGCCATACTGTAGGATAATCAAAGGCTTCTGAGAAAGGTTTGTGCTGATTAATAAAGTGTTTATGGTACTTTGTTTTGGGGGAGATTGTGACAGATATTTTAGAGCCACCCAAATGGAATAGAAAATACCACATTGTTATGGGAGGCCCTTCATCAGCTTGAGAGAGATTGCTGGGGAGTTTCATGGTGGCTAAAAGCCAGAATCAGATGGGGAAACAGAAAGAGAGAAGGTGGGAGGGGGAGGTTTAGGATTTTGAAAGGGGAGAGGCTGGGAACTGGGAGTATTTCAGTAGCAAGTGTGGATTGTTGAGGATCTAACATTAACTTGTGGTTGTTTATTTTACATATAATAGAATAACTAAATGATGGAGTGTATTAGTTCTTTAATAATTTATAGAAATACTTTGATGTTGCAGTAATTACATTAAAGGTCACATATCAAAGGTAATTTGGTTGAACAGCTGTGATGGTTTCTCAGAAGCAATCAATATCACTGTCCGTGGTGCTGATTTCACCAAGGGGCTTGCCAGATTAAAGAAGGCTTATTACCAGGCAGAAAGGCCCAAGGGAAATCAGGAGCATATTGGAGCGATGCGCCAGCCCCCCTTCCACCGATAATTAACACTGTTCCCCATAATCTGTGCTAATCCTTCATACTGGGAGATCCAGTGGCATTTTTCTGAAATCACAAAGACAAGTTGAGTAAGTTTGAGGGAAAGGGCAAAAAGAAACGTGAATGTATGTTGGGACGGGGAGTGGGGAAGACAGATAGAGGCCAACAGCAGAGCTGAAACATAGCCTAGAGTCCCCTCGAACCCGTCCCTTCTTCAAAGGCTTCACAGGGAGACTCATGGCCTCAAAAACCTCATCAAACAATTCTCGGGGCAGGCACGGCCCACTGGAGGGAGGGGCAGGAATGAAAGACCAGATTGCAGCTCGAAGTTCCGAGGGAATATTGTCTCCACACAAACCTGCCTGTGGACGAATGAAACATAAAATGACCAAGTAAAATTATTCTTTAAAGTGGAGTTGTTTTGATTCCAGAAAGCAGACCTGGTGTTATTGCTGTTGGTTGGTTCTCTCCTTTGAGATCAGAGAAAGTGTGCCACTAGCAAATGCAGGGACGGGATCAAGCCAAATGCTCTCACCCAACCAAATAATAAGCGCTCCTGCCAGCTGAGGCTGTGTTCATGGCTGCCTGTTTCAGTGAGAGGCAGAGGGGGACTTCTTCTTGTCTGGGGTGACCACGCTAGGTGCCCCAGCAAGCACGCTCTATGTCTGACTAAAGAGAATGAAATTGAAAAAAAAGAACCTGGAAAACTGGTAACCTCAGCAATTTAGGCACTTTTCCAGACTTCAAAATCCATTAAAATCAATCCATTAAAATCAGCCCTCCACTTTCTTGCTGAGGAGAGAAAGAGGAGAAAAGATAGTACAGGCAGCCTATGCTGTTTCTAGCGAGTTACGGAGCTCGTATCCTGTTGCCAGCAAGAAAAATAATCCCATTGCTGTCATACACACACACCACCACCATCACCATGAGCAACAATAACAAAATGACAGAGACAGAACTAGAGGCACCCCTAGCACATGTCTTCACAGGGGGCCTGAAAAGGGAAGCTGACATTTCTCTTGGGATCAGTGTAAGCTCAGAAACCAGACCATGGTGGCTGTTCTTACAAATCAGTGATACGTGATTCCCAGTATCCCTGGGAACCAGCCTGAGCAGGGCCCTCTGATGGCTGATGGAGTCATCCCTGGACCAGTGGCACAAATGGATTATTATTTTTGAGTTTGGCATGTTTTCGGCAGAATTAGATTATTAAACTATGAAGCTTCTTCTGGGTCTTTTTGAGCACTGCCTTCTGCCAGAATCCAAGCAGAGTGACTCCCTTTCTCTAATCTCTCTGCCTCTCTCGCCCTCATACTCTTGATCTCACTCTTTCCTGGCTTCCTGTTCTTTTCCTGCCCATGCTCCTCTATTCACAAAATTTGTTTCACTATTCACAGGGGACAGTCAACATGGGGCAGTTTCTCAATCCATCAACAAGTATTTCCTGTGTGCCAGACGTTCTGTAAAATACAGAGATAAGAAAAACACATCCACCTCTCCGCTTGGAGTTGCCCACCAAGTTGGGGATGGAAGCCACACACACACACAAATATCTACATAGTCAACAATACAAGACAGCACATGTTATTATAAAATGGGTAGTGTGGACAATTGTTCAATAATCACAATATTTTTAAGCACTTACTATATGACAGGCATGATGCCAAGCACTTTACCTACATTGCCTCATTTTATCTTCACAACTACCCTATGAAGAAGACGTCATGATTGTCCCTCACAGAGGAGGAGATCGAGGTTTGCCCAAGGTCACAAAATTGATAAGTGGCCAAGCCAGGACCAGCACAGAGTCTGCTACCAAAGCTCAGGATACCTGCCTCTGCCAGTGCCACCGGTTGCTTTAGGAATTTAGAGAGAACCAGGATGACCATGGAGTGCAGGAGTGACTCAAGTTTTCATTCAGGATATGGGTGGGGTGGGAGTAAAATGAGTCAGATGGGAGCACCGGTCCAAGAAACGGCCCAGAGTCGAGGCACACACAACAGGCCAGAAGCCAGGTGACTCACACAGGGTAGGAGAGGCCCACTCTGAGAACCACCTGGGGCCTGAGTGTGCACAGGAAGCCTCTTGAAAGAAGTCTGTTCCTTAAAATCTACCCCTGAAGCTTTGTTGCAGCTCCTCCAGCCATTGGGACTTTGTGGGGAATTGTCTTCCAGGAAGAGCCCTTCTGTTTCCAAGGTTGGGAATACAGGGTCTCAAGGGAGATGCTCAGATGAGAGAAAACCAGGTGCTATGACAAGCTGTGGCCAGCACTTTGCTCCTTTGGTGGCAGAAAGGGCTTCTCACCAGGGCTGGCAGGGGAAAAACTGGGTCCAGCCAGTAGGAGGCCAGGAAGCAGTGGGAATTAGAGCTAGCTGGGGATGGGGGTGGGGGAAGTGGGAGCTGTATCTCCTTGGTAAACATTGAAGTTCCAACTCACTAGTTAAAGATTGGCTTTTGTGTCGTCATTCCAACAATCCTTGAATACAAAGCAAACTAACACACTCCTCCCTGCTGTCTCCCCCTTCCCCTCCCCTCACGTCAGCCTGGCAGACATGCAGAGTCCCGCCATCGCACCTCCTGACTCAGGTCACCGCGACTCAGGATGGGTCACTTCCATGGAAATTCAATGTGACCTTCTTTGAGTTTACCAGGAAAGATGTTAAAGTGGGAAAATTCTTTTCAGAGAGCTCAACTGGATTTCTAGCACCTCTATCTCAGACTGTCTCTCCTTTCTATCCCTTCCTCTCACTTTTCTCTTTCTTAATCCCATTTTCTCCTCCTTTCTTTCTTTTTCTTTCTTCTCTTTGTGCCCCCATTTTCTCCTTTCTTTCTTTTTCTTTTTCTTTCTTCTCTTTGTGCCCCCATTTTCTCCTCTCTTCTCTCCCTCTGCACATTTTCCTCTATCTCTCTCACCAACACTTTCTTCTTTTATCCTTCAGACTTGTCTCTCCTTTCTCTCTCCTCCCTCCCTCTTCCGACTTTGGCCCACCCCACCTCAACCCTGACATCCATAGGAGGCTCTGGTGGGGCCCCCATCACCATATGGGGGCTTCCCTGGCAAGGCCCATCTCCCTCCCTGGCAGTCCTGCCATTGAGGGATCCATCTAATTTTATGTACAACTATAAAGATGAATGATAAGTAGAAAGGACGCAGGCAAGAACAAGATGAATAAATTATAAAGGGCAAATGATGACAAGACAGGGGTCCCCAGAGACAGTGATATGATAACAGAAACTAAAGACGAATGTATGATGGATGTAGTTAGCATGTATGGAGGCTGTTAATTCTTCAGGGTAGTTTTACAACTTCTAGTGATTGGTTCAATCAAAGCTTTTCATTTTAGAAATGGGATGTATTTCCACTTGTTTGTCCTGTAGGCACAGTGTTGGTTTTTGTCTCTGGACAGTGAGTCTAGGTCCCATCGGCACCTGCGTCTTCCCTCCCAGCCCCTGCCACCTTCTGGTTCTCTGCAAAGATCATCTCAGCCAGATCCACACACTCTTCCAGTTCCCCGGTCCTGTTGTCCTTCCTCTTGCTGAGGGTATTAGCATGGGACTGCTGCAAAAAAGCACCACAAATTGGGTGGCTTAAACAACAGAAATATATTGTCTCACAGTTCTGGAGACTGGCAGTCCCAAATCAAGGTGTTGGCAGAGTTGGTTCTTTCTGAGGGCTGTGAGGGAGAATCAGTTCCAGGCCTCTCTCCTGGCTTCTGGGAGCTTCAGGCATTCCTCGGTTGTAGATAGTGTTCCCTCTGTGTCTTTGCATCATCTTCCCAGTGTACACTGTCTGTGTCCAGACTTCTCCTTTTTATTAAGGCAGCAGTCATATCGCATTAGGGCCTGCCCTAATGACCTCGTCTTAACTTGATCATCTGCAAAGACCTTATTTCAAAGAAGGTCACTTTCATAGGTCCTGGGGTTAGGACTTCAGCATCTTGTGAAGGGAACACAATTCAACTCATAACACTGAGAAAGGCGCTGCCCTGTGGCTCTTCCACACTAGGGAGGATAAAGGCCTACAATAGTGTCTGAGTCATGGGGGTCGCCCAGCCTTTCCTCTGTATCTCACCTGGATTCACGCTTTTTTCTTTCTCTTTGGGAGAATGGATGATATATCTTTCTTCTTTCTCATATTCCCCGAAAAGAAGTATTTGTCTGTCCTTTTAGGGCAGTGGTTCTCAATTTTGCCCTGCAGGGGACATTTGACATTGTCTGGAGATGCTGCTGGCATCTAGTGGGTAGAGGCCAGGGCTGCTGCTGAATATCCTACAATGTACAGGACAGTCCCACAGCAAAACATGATCTGGCCCCAAGTGTCAACAATGCCAAGGTAAAGAAACCCCATCCCAGGCCTAGGGCGGGTAGAAGGTGGGACAGTGAGGCCCTGGGGCAGAGCGTTTCTCCCTTACTTGCTGGTTCTCATTCATTCAGGGAACAAGCCCAAAGGTCCTTAGAGTATTACAAGAGGGAGGACTTGTGAAGAGGCAAAAGCTCCAGTGGTGTAAGCACAGGGTAGGGGGGGAGTACGGGCAGGAGCAGAGGGCAGAGCCCACCTCCAGGCATTAAGGATCATTTGTCGCCTGCCATTCACATGCACTCATGTCTGCAGGGCAGACTTGACCCAAGGGCTTAGCAGTTTCAGCACCGACTCCAGCTCAACTCTCTCTTGGGTTAGGTGAATGGAGACTTTGCTATAACAGAGCTGGAACCAGAACCCAGGCCTTGAGACCCGCTCATGTGGGGCATTTCTCCAGCCCATACCTTCAGAAGAGCCCCCATCCCAACAGCAAACAGGCTTGGCAGGCATGTGCCCTAGCCAGGCTTTCCAGCCAAACAGGACCTTCACCACAGGACACCAGCCTGGGCTCATTATACAGAAGGGAACACCAAGGTTCCAAGAGAGAAGTCCAAAGTGCTTTAAATCCAGGTACTGAGGGACAGATGGGCATAGGGGCTACATCTGTGATGCCTTCGAAACTTACCTCTTCTCTTCCACATTAGCCCTTAGCCCAGCCCCATGTCCCACTGTGTTTCTGCAAAATCTTTTCAGTCTCCTCCCCACAGAGACATCTTAAAGTCCTCCTTCTCCCTGGGGCTGTGCCCACAGTCTTCCCTCCTGGACTGCCCACTTTCTCCTTCCCTGCCCGAACCACTGTCCTAAGGGTTCCCCATTTTTCAAACAAGTGACTCTTGACTCTCATAGGGACCTCATCTTCTCAGTGGCCCCCATGACATAGTCCAGGCCTGCCATGGGCTGTGCCCAGAAAGGCTCCCTAACAAGTTTATCTGAAAGAACCAGAGAACCACTATCCCTGCAGTCATACATGACTTGAAGGAAATAAACAAACAAGAGGGCACATGAGACAATGAACAGGGGGAACCTGGGCCAGGTCCAGCCTGCCACCAACAAGCCATGTGGCCTGGGCAGAGCAATGAGCTCGGACCCTCCCTGGACACACCGTCTAGACTGTGAAGGAGATGATGGGCCAGATCACCTCTCAAGCCCCTTCCAGCTCTGACATTCTTTATATTTCTAAGAATAATGAGTTCCGCATTACTCACATTACTTAAGACAACAGGGAGAGGAGAGGAGAGGGGGAGAGCGAGGACGACAGTGTCTCCTGCTCTCCACTACCCGACGCCATGGGTGACAAGTGTAATAAAGCGTGGGTCAGATATGTCTCTCCCTGACGCAGAGCAGCCAGACTGCCTGCCCCCCAGGGCTGGGGCTGGATTCCTGACGGTACCCCTACCCCTGCCCTCTGCTCAGGTCTCATTCTAAGGACACCAGACAGGCATTTTGCAATTTTTGCACTGCCCCAGTGTGGCTTGGATCACGGTTGCCATCACCCAAGTCAGCGGCAGCAGCGTTTACAGATAGCCTGCCCCCTGTGAAGTTTGGTTGTGGGAGGGAGGGTGTCTGGCATCGGACAAAAATAAGTAAGACACGGCCTGTTGCAGAAGGAGTTTATAATCTGGTTTGGGAGGCAAGTGTGAAGACAGCTCATGATCCAGAAAATATCTTTAGGGGCCCCAAAAATGGTAGTGATGGGAAGTGCCCAGGAGTTCAGATGAGAGAGATGGCAGGATAAGCCAACATGCCCTGGAGGAGCCCTCACCACCACGGTGGCCTTCTGCTTCCAGGCCCTCACCCCTCTGATGCATTCTTCAGAGGCTGGCCAAGGGTGTCATTGTAAAATAAAGGTCCTACCACCTGCAAACCACCCAGGCTTCTGTCACCCACAAGATTCAGCCAGGGCAGACACCATCCTGGCCACAAACCCTCCAGAAGCACATTGCCTTCCTGCAATCTCCTCTTTTTCCATGTCATTCCCTCTGCCTGGCGAGTTTCCATTCATCGTTGGAGGCCCAAATCCAACATCACTTCCTCTGAACAAACTCTCTGCTCCGCTCTGGGAGCTTTCCAATCCATCCCCATCCAAGCACCCAGCACTGCCCTTGGGGCCCAGGCTGTGCCGTTAACTCCAGAGTTCCCATCTTGGATTCCCAGCCTGTACCTGCTTTTCTGTTTCTGCGCCTGTGCCTGGAACTGGCCCAGAGCACGGATGGGCGGGAGGGAAGCAGCTCCCCCTCTGCTGAGCGACCTTGCTGGCCTTGGCATTTCCAGAGGCACCAACAGATCATTCTGGCAGCTCCTATTCCAGCCATATCACCTCTATGCCCCTCCAGAAAGTCTTCAGCCTAGCTCACCCTGCGGGGGTACATTTGGAAAGAGGAGAAAGACTCGCTGTCTGGTCATGGATGTAGAAAGGAAGTGCTGTGTGGAAGGTGCTTTGGCCCAGGCATTCGCCGCCAGCGCAGGTGTGAGTGTGGGCGTGTGTGGAGCGAGGTGTGTGTCCACCGGAGCGGGAATGTGAGGCTGCCACGAGGGCTGTGCCTGCATGAATCCGTGTGAAGCTGCAAAGGGTTTGTTGACCTTTCGCCAGAAAATAAGGCTGAGAAACAGAATGTCTGTGTGAGCTCCTGCTCCGGGATGGATGTGTTTTAGGATTGGAGGGTTTCTGCTGGGTGCATGTGTGTGGGCGACCAGAAGGACACATGTCTTTTTTGTTGACCTGCAGGGATCCGGAATTGCGGGCTGCCACGTGCCATCAAAAATGGGCAAGCCTAGGTGATAATAGAAAAAAACGGTATTGTTCTTTATTCTTTAATTCCTCATGAAAACAGCTGTTGTAAAGACGAAAGGGCTGGAATGCAGAGGAGATAAGGTCTCTCTAGGGCCCCGAAGTTTGCTATGGTTCAAGCACCCTTTTTTAAATCAAAGGCATTTGTGGTATGTTCCCACGAGCCCACCCGGGGGCGCCATGTGGGTGGCATCCCCTTCTGGTGGCTGAAGGAGCACAGTGTGTTTAATGGTGAGCCTGGTGTGCCCAACCCTGTGCCCATCACAGAAGAGGCACAATGATGCCGAACACTCTGCTCCACCCTTCAGAACACTGTCAGCCTGTGCAGAGGACACCAACCGACTTGGGGCATCCACCCAACATTTCCAGGTCTGAGTTCCCTAATTTCTATCATGAAAATCACATGTGTGAGCCCTTTATATGCTGTGGATTGCTAGAAATCATCCAACTTGTATTATTAATGACAAAACAATGATGTGAGTGGGGATGACCTTCGGAGTCCTTTGCCACAATAAAGCCCTGTGACTCCTAATTCACAGATGAAATAATTAAGAGGGTAATAAAAATATAGAATGGCTCAAGTATGCAGTTTGGACTATATGTCCCATTATATTTCAGAAAAGAGCTGGGATGACCCAAAAAGACTCCATGGAGTGGGGAGGACAGAAGTTGGTTGTGTATGTAAAGGGAAAGGAACTCGGGAAATGAGTAAGAGGAGGAAGGCTTGGGGAGCCAGGCCAGTATGAATTTTCCTCCTGGAATTGGGGATGAGAACAGGGCAAATGTGTCTGGAGATGGAGGAGGCTTTTCTCACACTGCTGTGCTTGAGAGCCTCTAGCCCCTTACAGCCTGTGGGCTCCAATCTACTCCATGCAGATCCGTTGCTCTGAAATCCTGCACGTGCTGGGCATGGCTTCAGGCCCCAGCAAGTCTCCAGCTTCCCCGCTCCCTAGAAAGGACCTGCCTCCTCCCAGCCTACCCACCAGAATCCTCCCAGGGCATCAGGACCTAGCCCCAAGCTCCCTTCCTCTGTGATGCTCCTCTAGGTTGCTCTAACCAACACTGATCTCGCCCTTGCCTGAGCCTCTGCAGGTCAACAGCACCGGAAGTCTAAACCCTGGCTAAAGTGTGGACATCAGATCAGCATCACCGGGGTCTGTTAGAAAGGCAGAGTCTTGAGCTTACTCTAGATCGTCTGAGCCACTTCACTCAGACAGCACCCACCACCCTTTAACAAGATCCCTAGGAGATTCGTGGGCACAAGAAGTTCAACCACCACTGGCCTAAAGTTAGGCTTTAAAGGATATTGTCTTAGTTGGAGCGCCCCCAGAAGCAGACTCTAGACAAGCATTTGAGTGCAAATAGCTTCTTTGTGGGGTTGACCCCAGGAACTTGGGTCAACAGTGGAGACAAGGAAGAGAGGAAATCAATAAGGGGTGTCTTATCAGGCAGACCAGCTTCCACTGCGGGTGTTGCTGAACCCCACTGGGACTCTAGAGCCAATGTCAATCATACTCCTTGGAGTCATCCCACCCAAGGGGCCAGAGAACTGGGGTATTCATGCACCGATTTCCACCAGGCTGTGGCCAAGGTTTTGCCCAGGCGTCTTCTGCTCTCTAGCTTTTCTGGCTTGCTGCATGGGTGGGCAAAGTGGGCTCCACAGTCAAAGGAAGCCCTCGAGCTGGAAGTGCCGGTGCTGGCAGTTGGAAGTCATCCCACTGTCACTGAGGTGGGAAGAGAAGGGGTCATGGGCAGGACACCACCTACATCTACTGCAGATTGAGCCTTGCAGCATTGTCCCAAATAAGAGAGCAGATCAAAGAATCTTGTCTCTCTAACCCTGATGACAGCTACCAATCACTGTGTACTCGCTAGAGCCAGACACTTCACAAATATTATCTCATTTATTTAAGACAGCATCACCTAGGTCTTAACCAGGCCTTATTAGTGCTATTGTATGGAAGAGGAAACTGAGGCAAAGGGGCTTGCTCAGACCAGAAAACTATGGAGAGATCTGGCTCCAGAGCCCATGCTCCTTCCTCCTCATCCTAGGGCACTAACCCTGTAGAAAGCCAGAGCTGCATGAGGGCAGGAACCGTCCCCGTCACCCCAAGGCCACACACCAGGCTCTTCTGGCAGGAGACTCTGGCATGATTGCTAGACACCCGGGGGGCCCTGCGGGGCAGGGCAGTGGCCCTCGAGGTGTCACCACACACCTGGCCTACCACTGCATTGCAGAAGTCCTGTTCTGAATGGAAGGCAGAGTCTGATTCCATCCCCAGCTCTGCCTGGAGCCTTACTGTGTCCCCTTGGGAAGCCACTTAACCTCTCTGAATTGTAATTTCTAAGTGGCCACCCTTCCACTTAGAAATTCATTTGGCTTCAGTGGCGTCAACAAATAACGCTTTGGGTTTTTTGCACATCACGGAGTCTGGGGCCTCGTGCTGCTTCAGCAACATAACCATGCAACAGCAACAACGTAACAGAGTCCTTCTCCTCACCACTGTCGGAGGGCATTGCATCTGTCATCAAGCAGAGCAGGTCCAGCTGCTTCTGTCCCTTCTATCAGGAATGCAAAAGGTTTCCGAGAGGTCCGCTCTCCAGGAGACATCTAAATATGTCTCATTGGACAGAGCTATGTCACAGGGCCACCCTAGCTGCAAGGAAGTCTGGGAAAGAGGATATCTTGCCAAAGACTATGCACATGTCTTCCATGAACAAATCTGTGCTTCTTCAGTGAAGGAGAAGGCCGGATAATATTGGTGGGACCTGGAAGAGTCTGCCCTCACACAGCCTGGTAGAGATGGTCAGGGGTTACAGAAGAGCAAGCTGGCTGGAGCAGCAGCCACCCCCCACACACGTGCCGCATTTGCCTTCAGCTTAGATCACACCCTGATGCTTCCATGAGGATGCTGAGTCAAGAAAGCAGTCTTAGGGTGTGGACCAGAGGAGCTTCTTCATGCAGCGCTGCTAACTCTGCATGTTTATTCCAGCTACTGACATGGTTTCCAATTCTGTGAGATTCATAAGGGAGAAGGGAATAAAATTTCAGCTACCCTTAGGTAGCATGTTTGTGTCCTCTGTGTCTTTCTCAAGTTTGTGCCCTTCTGTGCCTTTGTGTGTGGCTTAAATATTGAAGAATCAAAGGCCGCCATGCCGGCAGACAGCTGTGCCACATCACAGGCATTCCACAGGCAATTCCTCACTCCCACTTTTTTGACAGTTGCACCAGTGGTCTCACACCCTCTGAAAGTGGGTCGGCCAGCTTTCAGGGCCAGCAGCAATGGCACCAACTTTATTTTCAGAGACTGAAGCAGGACCTCTTTTGTAAAGGGGTGTGGGGTGAGGTAGGGGTGCTCTGTGCAAAGCCTGCCTTGGATTGACCTTCCTGGTAAGCTTCAGCATGGCTGAGAGCCAGGAAGGAGGGGACCAGGGACAGCACAGGCTGGCCTGTGCTGCCCTCTACTCCTGAGGCCCTCCCTCATAGCCTCTGCCAGTGACCTGGGCTGTCCCACAAGGTAGTGAGCCTCTGGTCACAGACATGTTCAAGCAGTCTGAGTCGTGGGGTCTGGGGGTTGATGCAGGTAATTCCAACATTGGACCAAATCAGTTCTGGGGGGCGAGTTAAGATCTCATGATTTTCTCTAAGTTTTACTAGCTTAACCATCATAAATGCCCACATAGAACCAGTCCCAGTCCTCAGCCCCAGCCAGTTTGGCTAGGTCCCAAATTCCCTAGCCTCTAGCCTGGAGTAATCCTCATTTCTGCTTCAGGCCTCCCAATTTCTCCCTTCTCTGAAGACCTTCAGGCCTTAGAGGCCAAACCCTCCATGCCACTGGGCAGGCTCAGGCCTTAAATTTAACAACCTAGCCTCCACTCCCAGCTCCACCACTCTGAGCTGTGTGACCTTGGGCTAATCACCTAACTTCTCTGTGCCTCAGTTTTCTCATCTCAGCCCTGGGGTGCCAATAGTTCTTTTATCCAGGAGCAGTTTATGGATAGCATGAAGCATGCAAAGCTCGGAACACCCTGCTGCTCTTGCACACAGGAAATGTGCACAGTGACAGTCTCTCTACAGCTGGCACTCTTGCTGCAGTGATTCTGTCTCCAAGAAAGGAGTGAATCTTCCTACCTGGCCCCTTCGGATCCATCCCCGGCCCCTGGCTGCCCAGGTCTGGAAGGCAGCCAACACAGGATGCATAGCAGCAAACCTCCCAGCTTTATAGCCTAGTGCAGGGCTGGCCGCAGGGAGGGGCCAACAAACCCTACCACGCTGAATGGAAATCACTGTGAGAGTGGCAGGCAGGTCCATAAGGATGCTGAAGCTGGCCTTGCCAAGGCCTGGCTGTGCCGGAAGAGGAGGGCTCAAGATCACCACCTTCATGCCCCCACAAGAGGTGTTTGTTAAGTTTGTCCTCATGGTTTCCAGAATCCCCCACATGAGACCTACATCATACCTCCCTCTCCACCCCCTGTTCACCATTCTTCGCCCCAAAACACGGCAGCACCCCTGGAATCTGAGTGAGCACAGCCCAGAAGATTGAAAACCCTAACCAGGGAGAGCAGGAGCAGAGTCATGCCCTGGACACCCTCATGGATTAAGATGGTCCAGGAGGCCCTTCAAGACCGAGAGACAGAGGGTCTGAAATGAATATGCATTCAGCCTCTCCCAGCAGCCCTGACAGCTGGCATCCAGCAGCTGGAATGGCTCAGAGCCTGGGAAAAGGTTTGTAGTTCAATTCGGTAAGTGTTTCCTGAGCACCCACCAGGAGCATAGCCCCATGCTAGGTGCTGCTTGGCAGGTGGAAGTGAGTAGAGGGCAAGAACCCTGCTGCCCCTGGGGCTTCCCTCCTGCGGAGGAGAGAAGATGTACACGCCAAGCAATTAGAGGACGATGGATCGAGACTCCAGACTGCAATTTAGAGCTGGGAGTGGTTTGGGAGCGCTTCCAGGCAGGACTGCTCACTGAGTGTCACACTGCCTGGGCAGGATCGGCAGGATCTAGGTGGATGGAGGGGGCTCCAGATGTCACTCCAGTGAGGTGACAGCAGGGGCAAAGGCAAGGAGGAGGGAGAGGGCAGGGGGCGCTGGCTGGAGTTCAGGAAGGGCTTGGGGGCGGGACTTAGCATGAGTTGGGAAGGCCTTACACATCCCAGTGAGGAGCTTGTTCCCTTTCCTTTGGGTTCTTGGGAGCTCATGAAGCTTCCTGAATAGGAGAGTGTCCACCTCCACATGGTACATGGCATGGTCTGGACGAGGAAGGCCTGTGCCAGTCCTGATGAGAGGACTGAGATTGGGAAGTGACATCAGGAACAGGAGCTGAGGCCAGTGGAGAGCCTGCCTCAGTCCCCCTTTCCAGGAGCAGCCTCAATGGGTACAGGCTGGCAGGAGCTACTCACTTGGTTCGGGGCAAGTCCTGCTGGTGGAGGGCTGAAGGGAAACTTGGCTCCCTCTCTGCCCTGAGGCTGGTGAGGGAAGTGGGCATTGCCCTGACCACTTGAACACTTGTTGCACCTAAAGGAGAAAGTCTCCATTCAGGGCAGGCTACGCAGTGCTGGAGAGGTTTCCAAATCACCTCATCTCACTACCGCACGTAGGGATTTCTTTGATGTTCAGATTTATAATAAATGTAAAGAAAGAGGCTCCACCTCTCTCTCTCTCTCTCTCTCTCTCTCTCTCTCTCTCTCACACACACACACACACACACACACACACACACACAGAGTCATGAAGAGTCAGGATCTGCCTGGGATCCATGTGTTGCAAATGCTCCCTGGGTGATTTCGCTGCTCCTCCAGCTTCAGAAACCCTGCGTGCTCCTCTATTCTTTGTCCAGCATTGTCAGAAAATACTGATTCCTCCTCTTGGGCTAAAAGAGTTTGATCCATGAGGAGGGCCCCACTCTGCCATTATGTTTCCCTCCTGAGGGTCAGAGAACCTCAGAAAAGTGGAGTGGGAAGGGACATAAGCATCACTCGCCTAGACAGTTGGACACAGCGCTGCTGGGATGCCACATTTGGGTCTGTTCTCATTTGCAACATGGCCTTTATCTTGAAAAGGCTCCATGATTGATGACAAGTAAACCCACCCTAATTCAGAAGAGCTGGGGAGGACACCCATTTCCATTAGCATCCATATTATGGGGTGTGCTCTGTGAAGTTTTATTACTTTTGAGTAGACAACCCAACAGTGCTTCCAAGTTAATGTCCAACACTGCTTTAATGAACAGATGCAAAGCCTGTGTAACTAGCACAGTGATGAAGTGACACAGAGGATTCGTAAGCCACTTGCAAACACTGGTCTTAGGTTGACAACATATTCCTGCACATAGAACTTTGTCTACACTACTTATTTGCTGATCAAAATTTTTGACAGATTTTTCAAAGGCCAACTTTACACCTAAAGTCCAAATTACCTTCTATTCTGACTCGGTAGTGTCGAAATCTACAAAGACTTCAGCCAACTCTTTAATTATTCAG
This sequence comes from Symphalangus syndactylus, assembly GCF_028878055.3. Taxonomy (NCBI): domain Eukaryota; kingdom Metazoa; phylum Chordata; class Mammalia; order Primates; family Hylobatidae; genus Symphalangus; species Symphalangus syndactylus. Next base: position 49,240,634 of record NC_072423.2, read on the forward strand.
CATCTAACAGATGCAATGAACTTGTAGTGGCCAAGGCACAGAGGGTCATGGTTCTTGCAGAAAGCCTTTCCTGATGGGCTTGAACCCTTATTCTCTAGCTGTCCCCCAGGGATTCACTGGGGGCTGTCCTGTGTTATGAAGTGGTGGGGTGGGCTACCTCCCACTGATGCCCCTTAATACTCTCAGACCCCATGGAGCTTTGCTATTGATTTGTGTGCTCCAGCCTGCACCATGCCTGGATGTGCCTCGAACTCTTCTAACTCCTGTTAAGTCAGTGGGCAAGAACCGGATCCATCACTGATAGATAAATTAATGGAAGCAAACCAGCTATCTGCCCACGTTTGAGCCCTTCCTCACTCCTGCCCAGAGGTTCTGGGAAGACAGTATGTGCCATCTTCTTCTATTCTTATTAAACGATTTATCTGGGGGAACTTAATATTTTCTTTTAGGATAAACTGAGCTAATGCGATGTGCTTGTTTTAATTTGCAAGGTTAACTGATCTAATTATCTGCGGCATTTAGTTAAATCCTTGTGCCTGGGCCGGCTGCAGGTGTGGGCTTTGAATCCTGCCAACAGGAAATCTCTTAAAACGAGCTGATCTAACTCAGTGGGTCTGCTGGTATGAGGGATTTTCTAATAATGCATGAATTTATTAACAGCCAAAGATAAATAAAGGATGTATTTACATTAAACAAATTCACGAGGAACTGTCTGCTGCTTCCCTGGCCCCCTCCCAACAGATGCATCCCCCAACTCCACATCACTGTCTGTGTCATACAGAGGGAGCAGAAAATGACTCTGAGGAGCCCCATGCAGCTACAAGTAGATGCCCCTGCCGTCATGACACGAAGGGGTAAGCAGGTCAGGCAAGGGTTGAAGATTAGATTTTAGTTGGCCCCAGACTCCAAAGGAGCCAATGGTGTTGCCCTGCTCCCTAAAAGTTGACACAGTCTTGCAGTTAACAGGTACCTCCCTCTAAAGAAGGAAAGTGATGCTCCCACTTTCCCTAGGCTGGGAAGATGGCCCCAGGAAATCTGAGTCTGGAACTGAGTGCTACACTTTTAGGGAAGTATGTCCAGAGAAGATGGCCAGGACAGGTGATATGGTTTGGCTCTGTGTCCCCACCCAAATCTCACCTCAAATTATAATACCCATAATCCCCACGTGTCAAGAGTGGGACCTAGTAGGAGATGATTGTATCATGGATGTGGTTTCCCCCATGCTGTTCTCGTGATAGTGAGTGAGTTCTCACGAGATCTGATGGTTTTATAAGGGGCTCTTCCTCCTTTGCTCATTTGCTGTCTCTCGCCTGCTGCCATGTAAGATGTACCTTTGCCTCTGCTTGCCTGCCACCATGATTGTAAGTTTCCTGAGGCCTCCCCAGCCAAGCAGAACTGTAAGTCAATTAAGCCTCTTTTCTTGATAAATTACCCAGTCTCGGGTATGTCTTTATAGCAGTGTGAGAATGGACTAATACAACAGGAGAAGGAAATCCTTCCTCCTGAAGCTAGTTGAATGGCCGATGCCATCCATCTTCCAGAAAACAGCCTTGGCAGATATAGGTGTGACCGGATTGGGGTGGCAGGAGGAGAATCTTGGGAGGCAGGTAGAGGGAACTCACCCCACACAGATGTCCTGAGAGCCTCCTGGCTTCCCAACCCCTGCCCTGCCACGGCCCTGACCCACTAGTAGCTGCCCCACTCTTCTGGGTCTCCAGAAACCCTCACAGAGGCTAGGCCTCTGAGGCCAGCACTGTTCAATGGGAGTGGAATTATTACTCCAGAAACGCACTTTGCTTGAAATATCACTCAGCTGCATTGTTTGGAACACAGCTTCAGGATCAGGCCAAGCAACCAAAGACGCATGTGAAATACATTTCCCATTTTCTAAGGCCCAGGCGCCCTGACAGCCCGAGTCACTCAGTACTGACCTGTTTTCAACGAGCATGGAGCTCTCCCTCTTCCACGTGAACGATCCTGGATAAAATTTTACTTGCAAAGGCCCATGTAGAATATGCACACACGTGCAAGATGTACTTGTGCACATACAGATGCAGCTGCACACTCATCACTCAAACACACACACATGCACGCACATACACACACCAGAGTGCATGCCATATAGGTGCACACAAAAGTATGTGTACATAACAGGTGATGTGAACATATAACACACATGGGAGAGGCACGTGACATCCTACACATGTCCACATGTGGGCACAGGAACACACAGGTGCACACACTTTCGCAGACTCCTTTGGAATTGAAAGAGAATGTAGCTCTTTAGGGACAGCTGAAGATAAACTCTTGATTTCTGATTTCCAGAGCAGTTTGGACAAGGTCCTCTGAAATGCATTAAAATGCTAATCACAGCATCTGTCTGAACTCTGGCAGCTGTGTGACTTGGGGGGAAATGGAAACAGAATGGATTCTGAAGCCTGGGACTCCTCTTTGACTCTCCTTCCCTTGCTCTCTCCTTTTTCTATCCACTGCCCTCCTCTGCCTGCTCCCCTGTGGGCTCCACCCAATACCAGCCTCTGTGCCACCTCATCCTCAGCCTGGTCCACAGTGGCCATTGACTCTGCCCGACTTTCCCAAGTGCATGGCTCCCATTGCTAACAAGTAAAGCCACCACCCTTCTTCTGGCTGTGCCCAAAACTCCCTGCTGTGGAGTCGCCCCAGCCCATGTGCAGGATGGTCAGGGCCAAGTTCCAGACATGGCCTGCATCCCAGAAATGGCCTCTTGTCCTCTGGGATCTCTCCTCTCCCCAGGTGAGAGCAGAGAAAGTGCCTGCTAACAAGTTACCTGTCCTGTAACAAGGACAGATGGTAGAAATACTCTATTTAACCTAAAAGGAGGGCACTCTGATGTGGAATGTCAGGCAGTGTACCAGGCAGGGCAGGGAGAACGTTTTAACCAGAGTAGCTTTCTGACACCCATAATGACCCATATATTGACAAGGGATGGGATCAGGTGGGGGTCTGAGACTTACACTCCTGAATACCCTTCACTGACTCAGTCACTCATCTTGTGACCATTAGCTCCTCCCCAATCCCCACCGCCTCCCACTCTGACCTCAGGATCCAGGACAACACTGGCTTCTGACTCCCTGACCCGTGAGCATGTGGCTCCACACCCGCTGAGTGGCTCCACTAGTTTTCTTTGCCTGGCATCCTCCTATGTCCACCCCAAGCTCCTTCCACCAGGTCAGTCCTTGGCCGGCATTCCAAACTCAGCTCACATGCCACCTTCTCCAGGGAGCCTTCCCCAATCTGGATAAGATGCCCTCTCCTGCATGCCTAGAATTTCCTATGCCTACCTCAGTTTACCAGAGTTTAACATGACTGCTCCACCCTAGACTGTGCTCTCTTTGAGGGCAGGGACTGGGTCCTACTTATTCATGTGGACCCAGCACTGGCACAAGGCTGGCCTCCTAAGTTCTCAGTAGCTGTGAAGCTATTGAAATGCAGTGGGTGGCTGCATGGGTACATGAACCCTTGGGACCAGACCCGCTTTGTGGGAGTCCCTAAGCAGACATCCTGGAAGTTGTCTGCCCTTTCTGCTGGGACCTAGAATGGGCTCTGGTCAGGCTTGTATAAGTACAGACCTCACACCAGGCTTCATGCGCCCACATCCCCACCCCTACCCCATGAAGATCGAAGCTCCCAGCATACGACAGTTCCATTTTTCCTCTTAGGCATCAAACTGTCATTTCACTAAACACCATCTGGAGACTCCTGGCCTCAGCCCCTCACTTCTCCCAAACTCTTATTAATGTGATCGGTGTTTATTCCTTCTTCCTCCTCTTCCACTTCCTTCAGAACATCTCAGCTCTGTGGCCTGCAGACATTCATCTTATCTTCAGGGAGCTCAGCTCCGCTGGGGAGGGCGGCTGTCTCGCGCTTGGCTTTAGGCAGCTGACAGTGATCAAGAGCAGGCGCGACTTAGCCGGCCCCTTGTGGAGCCTCATCCCAGCTGGCCTAGAAAGGGGGATGGCAGAGGCGAGCTGAAGAAGGAACCCGGTTAAATGTGGTCCACAGTGGCCTTTGACTCTGCCAGCACTCCAGGACCCTCCATGGCTCCCTGGTGCTATCAAACAAAGCCCAGATTCCTAACCCCAGCTACTGGGCTCCCATGATTCTGCTGCCAGCATACTGAGCTCTCTTTTCCTTCCTGTGCCCATGTTGTGGCTCTCATCTGAATGCATCCCCTGCCCCAATTCTTGCTTGTCCTTGAAGGAGGAGTTCATGTCTTCCTCTTCCATGCAGCCTTTCCTGACTACCCCATGCATACCAATTCCCTTCCATGACACTTACTGCATAACCACATTATTTTTGCTTAGTGCTCCAATCCACATTGCACTCTTTTATATCACGAATTTTATCTCCCTGAACCTACACAGACTCCTCTGATGGTACCCACAGAGCCATCCCAGCTCTGAGCACACAGTGGGCCCACAGTCAACCCCCACTGTCTTCAAGCAAAGCGGACCTGCAGCAGTGACCCCACTGAGACAAACCTCAGCTCTCTGAGGGTTGCCAGTGGCCCTTGAGGTGCTGGCACACAGAGCCCTCCCGCAGTGTCCACATGGAGGCTGCCCATTCCCATCTTCCACCGTAACCCGGCTGGCACTCAGGGCCGGCTTTCTTCCCCTGGTAAAGCATTAAGCTAATGCGTGTTGTGTCTCATTAGTGGCATTCTGTTTGTGCCAGGGCCAGGCAATTTGATGGGTGGTTGATTGGATATTCTGTTTATTTATGGCAGGAAAAGCATTCTTTATTGAGGACTGGGCAGCACATTTCTGTCCCCATGGCACTAAGATCCTCTGGAAATCAAGCAATTGTAAATTAAGACTAAATAAATAATATATAATAAGCAATAAAGATTGCAGGCCTCCATGCAAAGAGCTTTCCTCAGGCATCTCCCCAACCTGAGAGACACTGGCCATCCCAGAGCCTGGAGGAAGATTGACAGGAATTGCCCTCTTTAATTGATAGGTGAAGAAACTAAGTAAGGCCTGTGGAGGTTAAGAGACTTTCCCAGAAGCAGGATAATGGTGATCCAGCACATGGCAGTATCTTGAGGAGTCGGGAGACCCAAGGAGACTCCTCACAGACCTGTCCATTTGCTGAGATTGCACACAAGGAAGTAGTTATCCTGGGAGAATATCTGAGAACATCAGCGTGGACTTTCTTCCTCTGTCCCCCTTCAGGCAGCATTGCCAGTGTGGGTGGGCCAAACTGGCTGAGTTTAGAAGTCTGAAGATAGCACTGTGGCCCTTGCTCCCTGTGAACCAGCCAGGGCAGGCTAAAATTCGGGCTTCTCCACTCCCCATCTGTGAGATGCCTCGCCTGGCAGGGCTGCTCTGTGACCCACAGAGTGCCAGGGGCTCTGAGATTCAAAGGCTGTGATTCTCAGCCGGGCTGTCTGAGAAACACACCTCCACACCCAAAACAGCAGGCCAGCCAGGGCACCCAAGCCCACCCCAGGCAGAGCCCTGAGTCATGGGACAGATATGGACAAAGCTCTGATGTCTCCCCTGAGGGCTCACATATGGCCCAAGTGTCCCACCATGCAGCCCCAGACAGGGGCCTAGAAAGGGCTGCGTGAGTCATTCTGCAGCCAGAACAGTGGGAGGGAAGAGGCTGGGCATCGATGGGAGTCTTTAAGAGCCCTGAGTTGGAGGCATCAGAAAGGCCTCCCAGATAGAAAGGCAGTGTGTGGAGCTTGGCTGTACAGATGCAATCTACATCTCACTCAGCCCAGACCCCTCTCCAGCCAACCTTCCCGCCTTCCTTCACTCCTTTTCTGCTCTTCTTCTTCATCCTCACAAAAACTAATTGTCTCTCTCACCAGCCCGAGCCCCGTGCTTTCCAGAGGTTTATGCATGAAACTAATTATGCACCGCTAATTTAGAAGCTAGCAGCTTTCCCGTTACCGTTCATTTGATTTGGGTTGTTCTGCTGAGTGGCATTTCTGTAAATATGCCACAAGGCTGGGGGCCTGTCAGGGAGGGCAGCCTGAGTTCGGGGTCAGGAGGAGGGGCCTGGGAGTCTGGGGGTAGCAGGTGTGGTACACTTCATGAGGGAGAGGGGACAGGAGGGCACCATTACCATAAACCAAGGAAGGCCTCATTAGCAGCCCTGGATGGCCCTGCCAGGAGGTAGGAATATGACTGTAAAATGTCACACTCAGTTGGGTGGGGACAGATTAGAAAACACCCAAAAGGTAAGAAAAAAAAGCTCCAGGTTGGCAGGAGTGTTTAGAGGGCCTAGACGCCGCAGGCCAGGAGCTGGGACCCACTGAGCAAGGTTGGGGCTGGAGAGGAGCAGTGACATTAAGAGTGGTCATTGCCCTGGGAAACTCCCTCCAAAGAAAGATCTCAGGCCCAACTGGGTGATGGCACTGCAGTCCTGGAGGGCTGGCGTCCTAGGGTGCAGGAGGGAACAGGGGCAGGCAGGACCCTTTGGCCCAGATCCAAAGACTTCTGTTTCCACTTCCAATTATAGCTTCCTTTGTGACCCTAGGAAGACAGTTTAATCTCTCTAGGCCTTGAGATACACTTCTGGAAACTGGGAAGAATCATTTCAAAGTTGATCACGGGGTTTGGTAGAGACCCCATGAAATGAGCGATCTTAAAGAGCTTTTTGTGAATTACCTGACATAATCCACAAACATGTCAGGTGCCTCTGAGGGCCCAGCAAGGGCTCTGGGGAGTTGCTTGGGCTCTTGGTTCTCTGACCTGCTGCAGCCAGGCCCGGTGCAGCCATGCCCACTGCCATGGACATGTGAGGCTCAGTCACACAAAGCTCTGAACTCTCAGGAGGGCCCCTCACTTGGCTTAATGCTCTGCAGTCATCATCTTGAAATTCTTAATCATTTTCGAACTAGGGGCTCCACATTGCCGATTTGCATCTGCAAATCACATCAGACCCTGTCCTCATGGAGGAGGTTCTCTAGGGACTTCTGTGCATTCATTGTGTCTTCTGGAAAAGGAGCTCCCTGAGGACAAGGGCTGTGTCTTCTCCTGTGGTCCTCCAGAGTGCAGGTCCACAGAGTGCTCAATGGAGAACTCAGGCATTTCAAATGGCTCTTACACATGGTACACCTTGCATTGTCTAAAAAAAGGGTGCCCAATCTTTTGGCTTCCCTGGGCCACATCGGAAGAAGAATAATTGTCTTCGGCCATGCCTAAAATACACTAACACTAATGATAGCTGACGAGCCGAAAGAAAAAAATCACAAAAAAAAAAAAACACATAATGTTTTAAGAAAGTTTGCAAATTTGTGCTGGGCCAGGGGTTGGACAAGTTTGAATAAGTCAAATCTTGTCTATCTATCATGCACACTGCCCTTTTACTTCCCTTCATGGCCCTAGCAAGCATCTTCCAACAACCCTACTCCCCTCTCCCAGTAAACCTGGGGGCCCCAGCTCTCACTTCAACATAGAAGAGTAGATGTCCGCACCTGCTGCAACAGCGACTCGTGGATGCTGACAACCCCACTGTTGACTCCAATCTCTGGTGGCTAGGAGCCTGCCTAGCTGGCAGCTCAGAGATCTCAGGGTGCGTCCACCAGGGAAGGATTAGGAGAAAAATCGGACAATGCCTGCAGGGCTTGTGGACAGACAGCCAGACAGGAAGGCCTCTGGAGGAGCAAACACAAGGGTGAGGAGAGGAGATGTGGCACCAGGAGGCAGCAATGGGAAGCCCAGCTTGCCACCTAAAGGGAAGCTGGACAAACTGCTCTTTGGAGGCTACTGAATACCCCCAGGAGACCAGTGATGCTTGCTTCTCCTTTTCCCTGCTCGAGACCTCCAGGCAATGCCAGAGAGGCCTTTCTGGATCAGGGATGGGCAAATGGATACAGGGGCAACCGCCAGATCATCCTCCTACCTCTGCTGAGCTCTCAGGGTGCTCCAGGGAGTCAGCAGGGCTCACAGTGGGGTGAAGCTTATCACCTACTCTCCTCTGCTCTGCCACCCATTTGCTGTAGACCAAGTATCAATTACTGTCTCTGGGCCACATTTCCCTCATGGGTAAGATGAACTTGGTCCTCCCAGGAGCCCTTTCAACAGTACCACTCTGACCCTCCCATTTTCCCCCAATCATGCCTTGTCCTTCTCAGCATCCTCACCAACAGTCAGACTTACGCAGCTTCTAATTCTAATCCAACCAGAGCACCCACGTGGCCTTGTAGCTAGTCTCCTACCTGCACTGGCCTCTACCTCCATATCTGCAAAAGGAGCATGACAATACCATCCTTTGCAGGGCTGCCAAGAGGAGGGGATAATGGCAGCCACTCACTGAGCAGAAGCTACTGCTGGGACTCGGTGACCACTGACCATTCTGGCGTACAGCCTCTTGCTTAGCAGGACAGCTCTGGCTGCCTGAGATGCCGTGCCTCCTTTCACCAGCACTAAAATCCACCCCATCTGATATGGTTAGGCTTTGTGTCCCCACCCAAATCTCATCCTGAATTGTAGTTCCCATTATCCCCACCTGTTGTGGGAGGGACCTGGTGGGAGGTAATTTAATCATGGGGGCGGTTCCCCTCATGCTGTTCTTGTGATAGTGAATGAGTTCTCACAAGATCTGATTGTTTTATAAGGGGCTTTTCCCCCTTCTGCTCAGCACTTCTTGCTGCTGCTGTTTGAAGAAGAACGAGTTTGCTTCCCCTTCCACCATGATTATAAGTTTCCTGAGGCCTCCCCAGCCATGCTGAACTGCCAGTCAATTAAACCTCTTTCCTTTATAAATCACCCAGTCTTAGGTATGTCTTTATTAGCAGTGTGAGCACAGACTAATACGGCACTCTTGACAGCAAATCTCAAGCCCTGCTCCACCCTTGGGCTTGATAACTCACATAGGACTCAATGGGGAATCAGCCCCCATACCTGTGGTGAACTAGTTGCTTCTGTGGGGTGGCTCCTGTCTTAGATACCTTCTCCCAAGCCTCTCATACCACAGGCATGCAATAGACAGCAGGGAAGAGCTGTTGAGTGAAATGGACACACTGTGTGAATAACACTCTTGGCCATCCACACTAGCATGTGATGTATTGTATGGCATTCCTTGTCTTTGATGTTGGTTTTTCCTTCTCTTGATGGAATCTCAGTGTCATTTTCCAGCAGGTTTTTTCCTTTCCCATAGCAAATCTTAAGAGACCCACCTCCCACATCCAATCAACCCACAGCTGTTACTTGGTGTTGATTCCAAGTTTCCAAGACTGACAGAGAGGCAGGCCTCATGCTGAGCCATAGTGACCAGACTTCTGTGGGAACCAGTGCTGAGTAATGGTTCAAATGGTAGCCAGCATTAGCAAATAGTGCCTGTGATAATTGCAGCCTAATTTGTGTGTGTGCACATGAATTAGCATGCATCTGTATGCCATTAGCACTCTGAATTATCTCCTGAGCAGCAGTGCTTGCCTTGGGGCCCTGTGGACAAAGCCAACAGTGAGACATATCTAGAGCTCAGTTTCTTCTAAGAACAAAGGACAGAAAAACAAGATTTCAAGGAGAGGAAAGAGTTTGCTTCCAGACCATTCTGTGTCCCACAAGCTGAACTTCTGGCCGTTCCAGGCACAGAAGCAGAGAAAGTCAGCAAAATCCAGACCTTGTCACTGCTAGTAGTTGGGCTGCATGATGTCCTCAGCTGCAACCTCCTGGAAAAGAAACAAGGGTAATTCAGGAACCCCTCGCTCAGCATAAGAGCTGTGTTCCTAGTTGGACTACAGAGAGGACCATGTTCCATTTTAAGTGTGTCCAGGGAGTTATCTGAAGAACTCCTTATACAAAGTGGGTGATCATCTCTGGACTTGAGTTTTCATATCACAGACTTCTTAAGTACCAAAACTTTTAGGGTTAAGATCTCTACACAGACCGACTCATGTTCAGACATGGCGAGCCCTGGGGCCATGGTGATTCTTAGGAAACTTCCTGAAGAAGCACCAGTGATATTGGGTCTATTCCTTCGACTTCCTCCCCCTTGGCCAATACTGCCCATCCATTCAGAATTTGAACTGCTAGGTTTTTGTAAAAAGTACCTGGGAATTGCTATTTGATTTTCCTTTTGGTTTTCTGAAAAGTCTTTCAATATGATAAACTGCACATCATGCCATTCAAACTCTGCCTTCCAAGGACATATGTATTTAGAAGAATGCGTCTTCACACACACACACACAAAACAAGTTGGTGTAGTGTTAGGGGCTGAGTGTCCAAAGTCGATGAGGATAGATTGGGGTGTTCCAGTAATGGCCAATGACAACCTTGCACAACAAGTGCCAAGACCTCCAGCCGCTCCCCACTGGGTGTGAGCACAGCCAACCCAAGGCAAAAGCTGCAAGACAGAGCTGCTGAAGATCGGCATGCATCCCTCCAGGCTCTGAGGCCAAGGTCACATGGCCCACAGGCTCATGTGTGACAGGAGTTTGGGTCACACATGAGCTTCATGGAGTTGAGCTCATGTGTGACCCAAACTCCTGTCCAGTCCTCATTCCTCCCACTTCCAGCACATCACATCCATGAATCCTGTGGATGACTGTGGTTATGAAAACGTGAGGTCTCCATGCTAAGAAGAGAGTGAGTAGATGGAAGGACATAAGATCCTACTGAGGCAGAGGTGAAGAGAATTCAGGTAACTGACTGGAAGTTCAAGAGCTCTGAGCAAAAGAGATGAGAGAGTTACCTACATAGACCACTAGCTCTGGGAGAGAGAGAACACAGAGGATTTTGACTTTAGAGAGGTGACTGAGTCTAAGCATGAAGCCAGCGTCATGGGAACAAACTGGGACCAAAGAGAATGATGTGGAGCATGAACTCAGCAGCTCAATCCAAAAACCTATGAGTGCAAGAAAACACTTTAAAACCCTGTGGTATGGCCCTACATCCTTGAAAATTCACCTACAAGCCAGGTAGTCCAGGCATAGGAGGTAGAATCAGAAAGTGTCCCAGGGCTCTGTCATCAGTGATGAGCCCTGAAAGCAATGTCAGACTCACAAATAGCAGCAGGTTCTCTGACCAAGGCAAGCTTTGCAAGAAATGAAGGCTCTCCAAGCAGAGCCAAGCTCTCCAGATAGCAACAAGCTTTGTGGATACTGATGAGCTCAGCCTACAAGCTTAGCATCTACAAAAGACAATAGATTCTACAAAGAGTAACTGGTTCTAAAACCAGCGAAGAACTCTGCAAGCAAGGAGTAACTCTGCAAACAACAGGCTCCACAAACTGCTATGGGTTCTGCAAACCTTAATGAGCTTTGTAAGCAGTATCAGGCTCTGCAAACCCCGAGAAACTTTATAAGTGGCAGCAAGCTTTGCAGATAGTGATGAGCTCTGCATGTGATGCCCGGTTCTGCAAACAGCAGACTCTACAAACAGCACAGGCTCTAAAGCCAGTGACGAGCCCTTCAAGAAACAGCTGGCTCTGCAAACAGCAATAGGCTCTACAAATGTCAGCCGGCAGGGATGAGCTCTACAAGTTATAACAGAGATACCGCAAACTGTAACAAGGTCTCCTATGTGTTGGTCCCCAAAAATAGCAGGTTGAAGAACCTCATTCCATGCCAGGAGGTGAAATACCTGGCCATGAGTACTCCTTCCACGTAAGCCCAAAGGTGATAATGGAGCCCTGTCTTCAGCAACATTTGAATAGAAGGCCAGTCCCCACTATGGGGAAATCTCCACTAGTGGTACATCCTTACTAGGGCAAACAAAACTCCCAGAGGGAAGAGTTCTAGTGTGCACCTGGAAAACCCAGGGGTGGTGCCAGGGATGGCAGTGGAAGTGGCCAAAGCAGATACTCACATCTGCAGAGAAAAAGCAGAGCCCTAATGGGAAAAAGAGCTCCAGAGACAGGACAGCCTCAGCCACCAGCACAGAATGCTGCCACCCCCACTTCATGACCTTAGCCGTCCCAGGAAAAGGCTCCTTGCTCAAAATATCCTGCTGTCTGGCCTGTCTTTGATGCTCGAAGTCCCATCATTAAAACTTATACTGCTAGAGTTCACGCATGACCCTTATTGGAATGAAATCACCACCCACCCACCCACTCTGCCAACACCCTCAGCCTGACACCTCGGTGTGAATCAGCTCGTCACATCCTCTCCCTGGTGATAGACATCCAGGAGCAGCATTTGAAGGTGTGTGGGAGCCAGATTGTGCTGGATCCTTGGAGCATCGGATATTATGCTAGAAAGGACTGGAGGAGGAGTGGGCAGGGATGGAGGACAGGGAAACAACCTGGGATCAGGCTTAAAAATGGAAGGGTCACATTTCAGTCCTGCCAGGCCAGAGTCTCCTGGGAAAGCTGGGCTCAGAGGATGGAACAGGCCAGTGGGCGCCAGTGAGTGGGAGAAAGGAAAGGAGGAGGAACTGGAAATGGTCTTCGGGCTGCGGGATGTGAGGTCTTCTCCCAGGCTGAGCTCCCAGACCCTGTCAATAGCAGGAAGCCTTGCTCGGTTAATTAATGAGGTATTCAGGCTGACCCTTGATCTCTGGAGCAACTCAAGGGCTTTGTGTGGCTCCTATTAAGTCCCTGGATTTGTTCAGCAGCTGCCTGGGAAGTGGGTTGGTGGAAGACTCCTTTCCCCTCCTCTCTCCAAGTTCTGCACACTCCCAGATGCCCAGCGGCACTCTCAGCCCTGGATCTTGGGGTGTGAGGGTCCCAGAAAGAGCTGATTCTGTGTCAGGAGGATTGGGATATTTTCAGGGAGACCACTCTGAGGAGGAGGAAGGCCTGGTAGATTCAGCCATGGCCTAGCTGACAGCAAGGGGCCATGATCAGCCGCTGGTGTCTCCTGAAGACAGCTCCAGTCAGGCTCTGGAGGCAACAAAGGCCACAGGGAGCCAGCGCCTCATCCCAAGAGGAGAACCAGAGACACTCAGAGGCCCTCCTGCTCTGTAGGAGGCACCCCAGCTTCTGCAAGCACCCAGTGATAGAAGCAGCCATCTCCTACTTCCACTGAACCTTCCAGATGGGCAGGTCTCAGAAGCCTCCTCAGGAGAGACGTCATCAGGGAGGGAGCTTCTGGGAGGCCCAGTGACAGAAAGCCTGGGAGAGGAAGATCAGGCTGTCCCATCCAAAGATGAGGAAGGGAGTGGAGAAGTGGAATGAAGGCTGAATCTCTAAACATGCAGGCCTGGGGCTGGAGGAGTTCCCGAAGTGTGGTCTCAGGCCATGCCTCTGGCCTGGTAAAGATGATCACTAGACTGGCAGCCCAGAGAATGGCATGTGGATCTCTGCCTCTCACCTGGGCATGGCCACAGTGCATCAGGATTCGGCCCCAGATTGAGCATCCGCAGGAGGGTACAGGCCTGGCTGTGTTATTCATGGCTGTGTATCACCTGATCACCTGGGCCTCAGTTTCCCCAGCTATAAATGGGGGCTAAGAAGACCCATCCTAATTTCGACCCAAAAGAATTCAGTCAGAAGATGGCAGCAGAAGCGTTTTGGGAAAGATGTGGCCCTGCAGATAAGGGAGTCATGTTCATCATGGATCTGGGTGGCCCTGAGCCCTTTGACAGAGTCCCCTTTCGGACTACATGCTGTCAGGCGTGCAGGGCTGGACGGAGCAGGACAAGGCAGGTTGTTAACCCAGGTCCTGCACACAGAGAAGCAAAGCCTCACTCCTCAATCCATACAGGGCAGGCAGAGCCCTGGGCCTGCAGAAGCAGGCTTGTCCTTTCAGGGGCTCAACAAGCCAGCACTACGGGCCACCCCACCGAGGCCACTTCCAGAGTCCTTACCAAGCCCCACAATGGAGGGTTCTTTCAAGTCACAGAGATGGAAACAAGGCCTCAGAAGCAAAAGGCCAGACCAGGGTGTCTGCCCTGGAGAAGGAGGAAAAGGCCCAGGGACAACTTGATGGGGAGAAACCAGGGGCAGCTGTGCAGCCAAAGAGGAAGGCGCCGGCACTGAAGCAGGACCGAGGCTCTGGGGTTCCCTCTGCCACAGGTGACCAAGGGTGGGTATGACACTCCAGAGGCCTCAGGAGGAGAACAGAAGCCATGGGGCCCAGATTCAGCAACAAGAAGTCACTCAGCGCATTTCATGCTGCTGGAGACGGGACAGTGAATGAAGAGTAAGCCCAGCCCTCAGGGAGCTTCCCGTCTGGGGGTGCAGACAGGCTCCAAAGGAAGGAGGCTGCAAGATTCTGGGGTGGAGGCTCCTCTGGCCCTCAGTGGCATCAGGGTGAGGGGACCTCTCTGCAGAGCCCTGGGAGAGTGAGGTAACTTCTGAGGCCCAAACCTCGGCCTGTCCCAGCTGTGGGTGTATGATCAGTCATTCTCTGTGGCATGATTTCCTGCGGTGACCCAGCCCATAGACCTTGTCTATGACCTAAAAGTGTGTGTCCTGCAGATCTGCTGCAGGGATCTGCCATCCACCTCCATCATCCTTCCCTGACGGCCCATGCTCACATTCTGTGTCCACAGCGCTGATGTCACAGGGCCGGGGCAGAGGCGCTCTGGGCTCAGCCTTGTCAGCCCTGGCTCCCCAATTATGGGCCTGGAAAGAGAGGGGCTTCTCACTGGGAAGCCCCAAAGCACATTCCTTCCTGCCCCCACAGGTCTTGGCTGTGCTATCCCACAAGGGTACAGTGACACCCTTGGTGGGAAGTGAACATGAGTTGGAAGAAGAGGAGAGAAGGGAGAAGAGGTAGAATAATAAAAAGCAGAGGAGGTGTCACTCACAAGAACCCTCTGAGCAAATTAAGCCTGAAGACAAAGGAAGAGAGAATTAACTTTGGCCCAAATATTGGATGCTCTGTACTTGGTATGGTTCATCCTTTAGAAGGTGTAAGCAGATAGGCCTGAGAAATTCTCCACTTCCCATCCGCTCCTCCCACCTCTCAATGCATTAAATCCTTAAAACAAAATGAAGGTGCTGCTGTTTTAAGGAAATAAAAGTCTCTCGTATCCAAAAGCCCAGAGGTTTTGCGTGGAGAGGGAGAGAAATATATTTGAATGTTGATTTTTTTTCCCCCTAAAGTGCCACTTAGCAATGCACAGCCTGGGCATCCCTGAGGGAGAAGGCTCTCACTAAGGAGATGGGATGGGACTTTGGCCATGGCAGAGCTGACTCTAGGGATAGGGACCCATGTCCTCACGGTGCAGACACGTCACAGAGAGGAAAGGGCTGTAAGTTAACTGAAGGCTGCTCTCCTCATTAGGGGCCGTAGCACATCCAGGGCTGGTTCCTGTGCCTGGTACAGTGAAAACAATGTGTTTAGTTGACTCTTTAATTCCCAAGGTTAACCATGTTATTTTTAAAAAATATATTTTATTGTGTTAACAACCCCCAGTGGAGACAGTTAATTAAACAAAGCGTGATGTTGGGAGTAAAATATGCTTTGCAGGCGGACTCTATTTCTTTTTCCTGATGCCGGATGGACATTTCCGTATTGTTGGGTGGTCATAATACAGCCGTCACATATCAGCATGGTTGTCCTGAATACCTTGCTTATTGCGGGGGTGTGAATAAAGCTGTGGGTGAACACAGGGAAAATTAAGCTACATTCCTGCCTTCAAGGTGCTCACAACAGATAAGGTCACAAGATGCATGACTAAGAACCATGTGGGGGCTACCTGTAAAGGGGGTCAGCAAAGGGTTGGCTGTCCCCCATCCAAGCAAGAGAGGGTCACTGGAGGAGCCTAAGGGTCTGACTTGGGTCATTTGAATGGGGCAAACTTCACTGGGCTCCCAGGCCTCCTTCATAGAACAGAGCCCACCTGCCTCCTGGCATGGAACACAGGAGATGCTCAGAGTTGAGATGTGTCCTCTGGTACCTCCCAGCCCCTTTCAGGCAATGAGAAACTACTTCCCACCTGTTGGGATGCAAAGGGACATGATTTGCTTTTCTGCTTCCCAGCGCACAAATCTTTGCAAAGCTGTTTTTAGTTATTTTTTAACCTGAATTATAACTTCCTTTTTCCAAACATGATAGGTCTCTCTGGAGGCAAGGCAATAGGGCTTTTTTTGCTAGAAAGACAGATGAGTGGAGAGGAATGCTGGCTCATTGGAGAAGGCAGCTCAGTCCAAATCCAGGCAAAACCCAAGGTCAGCCTGAGGAACAAGACTTGGGTTAGATCAAACAGGACGGGGGTGGAGGGAGCAGGGGGAGGGAAGAAGAAAACCAGCTGCTGCCTATGGGGAGTTCATGAGTCCTGCTGGAAAAATAAGCTTCTTTATTTTATCTTATGTATTATTAGGTGCCAGGGTGGTACAGAGACTCATCGGCATTTTCTTTTCAGACTACCCCTGTTCCCAGGCATCCAGTGACTGCAGTCTGCATTTGAGGCCCTGGTAGGTCATCCGCACCCTGCCCTCAGCCTGAATTCCACCCCAGGCAGGCCAGCCTCCTCACCATTGACCCCCGATGCTCTGTGCTGAGTCCCGCCTCCTTGCCATTGCTCCTGAGGTTCCCTCCACCTGAAATGACCTCTCCATCGAAATCTTTCCCAGTTCAAGGGTCAGCTTTTTCTGCAATCCCCTTCTCTTAAATCCCATAGCCCTTTGTCAGGACAGCAGCCTCCAGCCCCAGTGAAGTTTTGTGGCAGGGACCAGTTCCCCCAAGAGTGTCACATGGTCAGTACTCATAATCCCCTCCTTGGGAGCTTTGAAGAAATGTGACCCTGAGAGTTGCTGGGGCTGGTTAGAGAATGTTCAAGAAAATTAGCATTGGGCTAAAGGTTAGGGAGTATCCCACAAACACAAGCTGTTTTTCCTGAACTGCCTTATCATATTCATTCATCCATTCAGCAAATGGCAAGAACGCACACATAATGTGGTCAGTTTTGTAAAAAGAGCGCCGTGCCTTTGCAGGCCGGGAAGAGGTTTCCCAGAAGTATGAGCAAATATGTTGGACCGTAAAAGGAATGGTATTGCTACAGGCAGAGAAAAGGAGGGAGCCATTCCAGGTAGAGGGAACCCGGAAGCAAGGCAGAGGCCAGATGTAGAAGCATATTCAGGAAGTTGAGGCAGGTGTGTGAGGGGCAGCTGGGGGTAGTACCTCATCTGGAGGGCCTGGAATGGCTGGCAAGGCCAGGCAACATTTTTCTGCAGGCTGGAGGAGACTTTTGCATGGAACAGTGTGGTACCAGCCCTGAGTTTCAACTCCCTTGGGGTGTGAGGGTTAAGAAGGGGTGGGGGCAGTGGGTACTTGGCTCAAGCTATGCTGGGATCTCAGCCAGAGACGTGGCTATGCAGAGGCGAAGGAGATAAATTCTGGAATGATTGGGGGTTGAGAAAAGGGAGAAATCAGAGTGATGGATTAAGATAAGAAGCACTCATATTTCACACCTTTACTTATTTACAAATATGTATGGAAAGCCTACTAACCAGGGTCTATAAAAGAAAGAGGATGATTCCTTGAGCAGTGTCCAGTGGACCTGGGGAAATGGTGGGGTGGTGCTCTGATGCAGAGACACCGTGACACAGACTCTTAAGCAGAAATCCTTTTCCAGAGAGTTCTGCTTCCAAAACAATGCGTGAGGTGACACTTTAGCCCCTCAAGTCTATGTCTCTACCCGAGGCAGGAGGTGCTGGCATCTGACAACCCAGGGAAAGAGAAACTGCCTGCCAGGCCTGGGCTAGGACAGCCACAGGCCTCTGGGTCCACCTTGGGGTTCCTTGAGCTTGGCCACCAAGAGCTGAGTTGCCTGGCTGGGCAGGCACCGCCTGTTTCCTCATCTGTGCAGAAATGACAGTCCTGGCCTCAAGGGTTGTGAGAAGACACCACAGTGTGTTAGAGTTCTGCAGTTCTACCCACAGCACCTGGCATGTGGCAGCCACTTAATAAGCAGTAGCTGTTATTACTCCTGCTGCTATTATTGCCATTATTACATTACCAAGCGTGGCTCAGGGTGGCATGCATTTAGCCGACACCATTGCTGGCAGAGATGGGTATCAGAGATGCTCCATTCTGGAAAATCTTGCCCCACATCCCACTGTCCCTGCCTCCTGGCTGATGGGCAGGCAGCACATGCCAGCCCAAAGAAGGGGCCCATGGAGGCAGGGAACCTTGCCCAGGTGCTGGGCAGAGGAGGGCTCAGATCCCAAGAATGGAGGGGTGGGCAGAAAGTGCTGGGATCCCCTGCCCTGGGCTCATCTCTAGGTTTGCTGGTGGAGGAGGGAATTAAGCAGGCCCATCAGATCCAGGATATGAGAAGCCCACTCCATTCCAGGCCCCACTGGATGGACGGCTGGGGTTGGGCTGCTCGGAGGATGAAGTGGGTGATATGAGGGAACAGCACCAGCAGCGGGGCTTCGTGGGCTGCTCAGCGCTGTCCCACGTCATGTCTGATGGCTCTTCAGGGTGTGCTGACTGGGTGCTAAGTACGACTGCCCTCCTGGAGACCCCTGTCAGGAGCTACTGAGCTGTGAACACACCCTAGCTACTGTGTGGCCCAGCTAGGATGCCAGCAGAGGGTCCTGTGGAGAGAAGTGCAAGGCAGGGATGTGCACCAAACCACAGACACACACACATACATACACACATGTGCATGTGCACACACACATGCACAAACATGCACTGACACATGCACACAGGTACATACCTGCGTACACATACATGCTACACATGCACATGCACACACACAAAAGACACAGGCATACACAACCACATACACAGGGACACATGCACACACACAGCATGCACACACGCACAGATACACACGGACACACAGAAGCACACATGTATACACAGACACACTATGTTCATACTCACAGACACACACAGCCCACACCACACAGTCCACCTTCCTTATCAGGCTCACATTCCTGGCCCACGATGGGCCTGTCCCCATTGGGATTTCCTCAGTGTCCCCTTCCTCCTCCCAAGGTGCCCAGGAGCCACCACTCTGTCCCCTGCTCTGCCCATGTCCTCTGCAGTGGGACGGGGGGCAGCTGATCCTGCTGGTTGTCCCATTGCAGAGCCTGGTCTCTGCAGCCCTTCCCTCTACCAGGGCCGCCACCATCTCCATGTCCCTGGGGCTCCTTCAGATAGAAACGGCAACATGTGGGCTGCTTTGCATTGACAAAGGCGCCCACGGCCACACTCAGGGCAGTGGGTGGGGCTTTGGCAGGTCCACAAGTGAAGTGATGAGGCCCAGAGCACAGCCTTCTGAGCCAGGTCCCCTCCTTCCCACTCCTGAAAAACCGGGCCAAGGCTAGTGACAGAGGAATGTGTTGTCCCTTGCTAGGAACCTGTGCGTTGTTACGCTGGACCCAGGAATGTCCCAAGGAGTGACAGGTACCATCGAGGCCCTGCAGGCACAGAGATGGGCTGTGCATCATGGGGGAGGGGAAGGCATCTGGGAAGCCCATGAGGTGAGGCGGGTGCCCAGTAGGGTCAGCGAGGCTGTGCTGCCCGGAGGCCCCAGCGGGAAGATCGGGAGGGCAACATTCCAGCCATGGAGATCATCAGGGATCGCCATGGCAACGGGGGTGCAATTAAGGCCCGTTTCAGCTGGGAGCAGCTGTGCGCACTTTATCTGCCTTGAATAAGGAGCAAGAGAAAAAACCTGGGGAGGGAAAGGGGGCGGGGAGACAGAGGGAAATGGCAGTCCTTTGCAGGCCTCTTCCTGTTCTGAGAGAAAGAAGGGGGTGCGGGGGAGGGGGAGGGAGGAGAGAGATGCCGAGAGACACCTGGACAGGGAGACGGAGACATAGGTGCAGAGAAGATCGACAGAGAGAGACATATAACACAAAGAGAGGGCGAGAGAGAACGCGTTTTTTTCCAGCCACAATGGGACCGCTCAGCCTGCTTCTTCCTCCCAACACTCACACGCACACACACATACATAACACACATACACGCAAATATGAATACCCACATGTACTTCCATACAAACTCGTACCCTCCCACACGTACGTATAAATACACACACACCCTCTAGCCTCTGAGCCT
Source organism: Symphalangus syndactylus (assembly GCF_028878055.3). NCBI lineage: Eukaryota > Metazoa > Chordata > Mammalia > Primates > Hylobatidae > Symphalangus > Symphalangus syndactylus. The sequence continues at coordinate 49,260,540 of NC_072423.2, forward strand.
TCCCCGCTCCCTTCCCCTCCCCCCACCTGGAATTTTCTTCCCCCACCCTGGCCCCTCCATAGGCTTGCACTTCTGGGCTCTGGGAAAACCCTGTGTCCCTCAACTCCCGAAGTTGGGTTTTCTCCTTGTTATCGCAGGGACTTCAGCACCCACTGCTCTCACTGCCTGTCCTGGGCTCATGGCATCCTGGGTGTGGAAGAGTGAAAGGTGGGCAGGGGGTGGTAGCCAGAGCCAAGGGCCTCCAGCTAAATGAGGGACACACCTTGAGGTTACAAATCCTTGTCTGGTCCCCACATGCCCCAGGGCCTTTGCATGTGCTCTGCCTATGCCTGGAAAGCTCTGCTCTCAGATGCTCACTTGGCTCACTCTCTCCCTTCCAGTTTCTTTTCAAATGTCACCTTATCAGAGAGGCCTTCCCTGGCCATGCTATCTAAAATAGCTGTTCCCTCACCCTTACTCTGCTTTACTGTTTCTGTGAGCGTCCAACGAGTTATGCCCTGACTTGCATGTTCATTGTTGGTCTCCCTCCACTAGACCGTGTGCTTCAGGAGCAGGGACTTTGTTCACTGATGTATCCCTGGATCTGGAACAGGGCCTGTCACTCAGTGGCATAGGGCTTCTCAAAGAACCCTGCAAGCTGGAATGAGTGGGTGGTAGAACTTCTCCCACCTCCCTAGAATCCCACAGCCAGCCTGGTAGCAGAGTTGAGATCAAGCTCCCAGCACTGTCATGCCCCTTTCCCTGGGCTGCACGCCTCTTCCTTTCCCTGTCCCCCATGATCCCGCTGTCCCAGTCACACTGGCCCAGTCACTCTCAGTCAAAGGCAACCCATGCTTCCCCATCCCTTGGGATGACATCCTTCCTCTTCTCTCAGGACCCAAATTGTTCTAAAGCATTCAGATGCCTCCTCCTCCTTGCAGCCCTCCCTGATCTCCAATCCCAAAGCCATCTCTTTCCCGTGAAACGCTACTGAGCTGGGGCAACCAGCTGTGGGTTGGTGGTCCGGTTTTGCTACTGGCAAGCTGTGACTCAGCAGGTCATTTCATCTCCCTGACATTGTTTCTTGGCCAAAAAAGCAAAGGAGCGTGATGCTGTCACTAAGGGTTTCCTGCTTGGACAAACCCATTGAGGGAGCTCATGAAGCTTTGGCCATGCTGGCATCAAGCAGTCAGCTGACTCCGTGTCTGCTTGCATGGCCAGTGGCTGTGGCGTGTGGGCCCAGAGGGTGGGCAGGATGGCATCTGCTGGGCTGTGCCATGGGAGGGTGAGTAGACACATTCTGAAGAGCAAGGTCCCAGTACCAAACGGAACTTTCATCTCCAAGGAACCAGGCAGCGGGCTGAGCACTTCTTGGGAAGCACAGAGTCTGGAGATGGGGCACTCGAGGCTGCCAGACCCATGCAGGCAGTGGGGTGGCCACATCTATTCCTGGCAGTGCCCTTGAAGGCGGTCAGAGCAGCTCACAGCAATTCCCGCCAGCCTCCCAGATGCCAGGACGCTGTCAGGGGCCAGCACCTGCGCAAGACGGAAAGGGTGGGGATGGCTGCCACTCCCCATCCCCAGCCAGTCAGCAAATGCGTCAGAGCTGGACATGCCCTGCCGTGGCACTGAGGTCACAGCCGGGAGGGGACAGCATAGGGCCATACCGTGTGAAGGCAAGGCCTTGCCAGGGGGCTCAGCTGTCAGTGGGGCTGCAGTCAGGGAGGCTTCTGGGCAGCCGTGGGCTGGAGGCACACCTCAGAGGACTGGTGACTGGTAGGGAAGGGAAGGACTTCCTCTGTCCTCTGCCAGCACCCAGGGCCCTGGCCCCATCCTCCTCAGAGAACTCACTCCTGGAGAGCTGCCCGGGCTTCAGGCTCCAGTCATCACGCACAAGCGTCAAGGCCTCAGTGACAAGAGACCCACTCCCTCCAGTTTGAACCAGGAAGCAAATTCTTGCTGATGTCAGCACCACTGAGCATCCAAAAGTTACCTGTAATGACTATGCGATGCTCTGCACAACTGGCCATTCGACTGCCTCATGGCTCTAGATCATTTTAATTTGGGAATCACTGAATGCTACCATGTACTCAGACCTAGGCTTATACCAATGTGGCTCTGAGGAGAGATACATCCCGTTTGTGTCAGCAGGATGGAAGCAAGGGAGCTGCAGGGAGCCCTGGATGGCCTCGGAGGAGAGGTGGAGGTGCTTGGGGGATGGTCACCCAGTGGTGCTGGCCATCTGGCTGTTAGGGTTCTCCACTGGCTCATGTGGAATGAATGAACAAAGATGGGAAGAGGGACTGAATAAGTGAATGAATCTCCCCCCAAAAGACAGGCAGTCAATAAAAACTCAGGAACAGTGGCCCAAACCCGAACACCAGGGCAGGTAGGAATCAGAAAATAAAGTCAAGCCCCAGAGGGGTAGAGGGTGCAGACACCCACCTCTCAACCCAGGGCCCATGTGGCATCACAGCTGACCTGCAAAGAGGGCTCTGAGTCCTCCAGCAGCCAAGGATGTGCTGGGTGGGCCAGGGCCCCTCTGGAGCTCCTGGAGGCTGGGGAGCGAGCCTGCACAGAGAAAGAAAAACGGGTCGCTCCCTCCAGCTGCAGGAGAGGAAAGCCCAGTTCCGGTCAATGGGGATTGGAAGGGGTGGTAAAGGAGCACGGGGTGCAAGTGAGGCCCCAACTCTGACAGTGAGTGCTGGGGCACTGTGGGAAGTCACCATCCTTCCCTGTGCAGTGTCTGTAGTGACACCTGAAGCCCTTCCCGGGGCTATGGGGAGGATGCAACAAGATAATGCACTCGAGCCCCTTCACAAACCAGCATGTGAGGGTGAGGCTTGTAATTAAGAGGGAGCCTCTCCGTGACGCGCTCTGGATCACATGAATTTGGATGCCAAGTGTTTGGTGATTGGCTTCTGGGCTCCAAAGCCCTTGGCACGTTGGCTGCACAGGCACCCACTGTGGCATTTCATTGGCCTCACAATAATGAGATCCTGCCCTTCATCGGATTAATTTTTTTTTCTTTTCTTACTCTACTTTTAGCAACTATGGCAGGATTTTATTGCATCTCCTCATTTCTGCAACTGATCACACACTGCTGGATAGTCAATGAAGGATATTTTAATGGTGAATGAATGAGTGAGTGAATGAGTGAAGTCACTCCTATACTTGCCAAGGATCTCCTATTTGGCAGAAGCTCCTTGAGGGAAAAAGAAAGGCCAGTGTGTCTTGTGCAAATTACAGGGCTTTGCACACAGAAAATGACCAGTAGTGTGGCACTGACTTAATCGTGCTGCCCAGCAACACCATGGTCTTCTCATGAGTGGCTCCTGACACCTGATAGACTCTCTGAAAACGGGCTTGACAGTGAGGGATGAGGGGAGAGGAGAGAGGGAGCTCAGGAGAAGGGAGAGGTAGAGAGAGGAGGAAGGGTGAGGACCAACGAAGAATAAATGATTATTTGAATGATTAAAGAAATATTAGCTAATATTTACTGCATGCTTGCTGTGTGCCAGGAACTGTGTCCAGTGCACTACATGGACTCTCATTTAACCCTGCACGCTGGGGGCTGGGACCATCTTCCAGGTGGTGAAGCTGTCACAAAGAGACCAGGGACCTTAATCAAGGGTATACAGCTCATGAGTGGTAGAGCCAGGACTCAAATATGAACCTGTGGAATCTACAGTCCAAGCCTTTCCTGCCCTCCCTCACACAGGGAGCCCAACAGCACCCCCAGCTGAGGACCCTGGGGGGCTGCATTAGTCACCCAGGCCTGGCTGTACCTCTCCAGGCTGGGGCTGTGTAAGGGAAAGGTGGGTTTAGCCCACCTTACCTGTCACTGGCCTGGGGAGCCCCTGGCCTACAATACAAGGTCCTTGATCTCCAAATCCATCGGTCTCTTGCACGTGGGTAATGAGGGTTCAAAAGTGTGGCATGGCTGTAGCATTTATGCAGTCTGCAGACCCTCCTCATCACACGCACAGCCCACCTGGACAGAGCCCCACCACCCACGTTAGTCCCCTCCTGCTGAGGCAAAGCATCCATGTCTGTGACCTTCTCTGGAGCAGCAACTGCAAGCATGAGGGGAGGATGGCGCTAACAAAGCCTGGGTCACAGTCCGGGCTCTCACCACTCCGAGCCTCCCTCTTACTCTCTGTAAGGTGGAGATATTAATACCTGCCTTGAAGGGTTGTGAAGAGGATAAAAAGCTGGGTCCACGTGGGGCCTGGCATAGCGTAGACACTCAAAGGGTAGATGATAAGGAGGAAGAGGATGGTGGCGGTGGGAGACAGAGAAAGGGACCTGCGGGCACACAGGCGACGTGAGGCTTCCAGGCCTCCCGTGGCCATTTCCCTGTCTGCCTTCTCTGTCTCTTCTCCTCTTCAGCTTCTCAGGGGAAGCTCTATGGGAGACACGGAATGCATCCGACTCATGCCTCCCTTTCTCTTTTGGAAAGAGTTGCCTTCTTTCCAACTGCCCCGTCCCTCTGCCCCTCTCTGGGCCTCTGCCTCCCTGCATCTGCCACCCCATCCTTGCGGGCATTGTCTTCGTGCCTGCCTCTCTCTCCCTGCTCCCCCCCTCCTCTGCTTAATCATCTTAATCATTGTGTCCTTGTAACTCAGCCCCAGGCTGTCTGGCAGCAGCACTACCCCACGAGGTGACAACTCTGAGTCACACACACATTTGGATGCCAGCACTGTGACTACCGACCCCAGACCCCAGCTTTAGGCCCCAGACCCCCCTCAGGGACTCAGCAGCAGACCCCAAACCCAACTCAGGGACTCAGCCTACCAAAACGCCAAGAAACCCTTCCAGACTCCATTTCTGCTCCCCTGGGGGAGAATAGAGAAACAAGCCCCTGGCCACGCTCTCTGGGGCAGGATGTCCAGCACAGGGCTCAGACCGGCCCCTCTGCTCCTGCTCCTGCAGCCCAGGGTCTCTGCAGTGTGGTGGGGAGGGGAAGATGTAGGATCCTAGTCTCTCGCCAGTCTTTCTCAGCCTGTCCTCAGCATCAGGCCACCTAAATCAGCCAGCACTAGAGGTGCTGGTTAAAAGGTAGGTTCCTGGGTCCTGCCCTCAGGCTGTCTTTAACAAGTGCACCAAAGTTACAGTTACGTGCCCGCTCCTCCTTTCCGAGCAGCCCCACCCAGCCTCTGTCTGCACCTGAAGCTGGCAGGCTGTGTGTGCCCTTCTGCAGGCCGCAAGCCCAGGAGCCCGCGTCACACACACAGGATGTTCCAACAGCACCCTCTCCTGGAAACTCCCTTTATTTTCTGAGCGTCAACTCAAGTTGCTTTTGGTGACCATACCTAGTGTCTCTCAGAATCTTACTCCAGGAGGGAAGTACGGGGAGGCAGAAGGGAATGGGGAGCCTCGTCTGGAGGGCCCCTCCTGAGCCTGTCAGGGCCATGGACAGTGCAGAGAAACACCACATACCCAGGAACTAGCCCACCCCTGCACCTCCCCACCTCTCTCCTTCCTCCTCTGAAACTGCATCGTTCGTGTGTGTGTGTGTGTGTGTGTGTGTGTGTGTGTGTGTGTGTACGCATGCCAGAGAGAGAGAAAGCATGTTTCTCTTGGAGAAGGGCAGCTTTGTTTCTTACGGCTATAACCTTGGCTTTTGGGTAGAGCAGGGCAGTGGGAATCTTTGGAGCCTGGAGCAAAGAATTTAATATTCATAAGTGACCTCACCAAAAATGGAGTCCAGCACCCCCGAAGGACTCGCAGATGATGCCTGCTGCCTCCTCCCACGGTTGCCTCTCTCAGGGAGTTCGTCAAAGCCTCCAGCCACAGCTCCTGCCCGGCTGCCCACAGTGTCACCAGACCTATCCCGGGCTCTGGACTCCTGAGCTGCAGTCCAGGAGGGGGATGCTAGGGGGGATCCACCCCTACCCACACGGGGGGTCTATACAGGTGCCTGGATAACAAATGCAGGGTAAGCACCCTGGGGTCAAGAGAGTGGACTCAGGGTCAGGGTCTCACACATACTAGGAACTTGGGACATAACAGTATAGTAGGTTCTGATCCAGCATTTTGCATATGTTAACTCATTTAATCAGTACAGGAACCCAAATTACAGATGAGAACATTGAGGCAGGGAGAAGTTAGTAACTGGCCCCAGGTCACACAGCCAGTACGTAGCAGTGCTGAGATTCAAGGCCAAGGATTACAGAGCGTGAGGAGAATCTCACAGATACACGTCAGGCCCATATTCAGTTACAGAAACCTCTAAATTTTTAGCATCTATTTTAGGGCTCAACACTCAGAATATGCACACTGAATATTTGTTGAATTGACATCTCGCTGGGCAGAGTGAGCGGTAAATATCTGGCGAATGAAAGGCGGATGAATTGTGCCCAAAAGGGATTGAGCTTGTGAACACAGAAGGAGGCTCAGGATTCCATGTCAGTGACCACCCCCAGCCCCGACACGGAGAGGGAGAGGGAGAGGGAGCCGAGGAATCGGGGTCTGCTCCCCACCCTTTCATACCAATGAAGATGTGGGCTGGGAAGCCTGGACCCTCTTCCTGAGGCCTTCCAGGGGGAGCCTTGGAGCCACTCTCCAGCCATTCAGGGATGAAAGCCTCCACCCACACCGATGATGTCATTGGCCTGCTTTGAGAAACGCTGGCTGAAGCCCCTCTGCCAAAACACTTCGGCACATGCACACACTTTGGTGGTGGGGAGCTCTCTCAAACCTTGCAGCAGGCCATGGGCCTCCTCTCCTGCCAGCCCAGGGCCTTTATGCAGGGGGAGTGTGCTAGAATCAGGATGGGGTAGCACAGGGCAGATGGTGCAGTTGGGAGACCCTCCCCCTACTCCTCTGTTTATCTAACCCAGAGCCTGCCTCTTGTGTTTATTTTTAATGAACAGAATGATGGTCCAGGTCTTTTCTACTTTTCCACTTTTATAAGCAAAGGAAGGAGAAGAAATAAGTCTCAGGAGGCGGAGGGACAGAGACAGGCTAGGGCTTTGCCCCCTGTGAGGCCCTAGGGTTTAGCTCTAATCCGCGGAAGACACGCCCCCCTCCCAATCCCATCCCCACTCCCATCAGGTTCTCACCCTCCAGGAGCTCCCATTTGGGAAGACAAAAGCTACACACTGGAAACAAGTCGCCCCTTGTTTGGCCACACGTGCAGAAGTCAAGGGAGACTTAGGGATGGGTAGAATTTTGAAAGCAGAGGGTAGTGGGAAGTAAGGGCGCAGACAAGACTAGGAAGATAGGTGCAAACTAACCCAGAAGGCAGTGTGGTTGGTAGCAGGTACTGTGTAAGAAAAGGAGGGAGAGCTTAACAGGACGGAGAGGGAGAGATTATGGAGCCCTGCCCAGATGTTCCTTAGAGAATTCTACGATTCCAAGGCGCCTCCGTAAGACATCTTGTTCATTCCCATACAGGTGGCTCAGGGTTCCACAGCCCTTCTTGCAGACTGTGCTACCAGCGGCCGAGCCTCTTCTTAGCAACTGTCCAGAGACGAGGCACAGCACAATCTGTTTCCTTGTATTGGAAATGTGCCCGGTGGACTGAAAGCAACCTTCCCGGGAGCCGCCATGTGGACTTCCCATGGGCTCGCTGTGCTGTTTGGGCCAAGCCCCCTTCAGCAGTAGCGTGCACTGTGATGACCGTCACCCCAGCCACCCTCCCTTCCTGAGGTATTGACAGCCATCCCTTCTCCCTTTCTAGAGGGTATCTTGGCCCACCCAGCCATTAATTTGCAAATGGACCATTTCTGCTTCAAAGGGAAAATTTTTTTTTTCTGAGATCTAGTTTTTAAGTATTCTCAAATGACTAGTGAGAATCAATCTGAGATCTAAGAGTTTGGTGTATGTTTAGTGTGGATTCTCAACTTCCATCTTTATTTCTTTATGGCACGACTTGGTAAGCAGGTGGATGAATGTGGGCCTGGAGGCATGGGTCCCTACAGAAGCCATGTTCGTCATTTTTTTTAATTTGTTCCTTCCACTGAGCTGCTGCTGATGATTTTTATCCCTTTCTTCTCCTCCTCCATTCACCCTCCCAAAGCCCCTGGGTAATTCATCCTTTGTCCACAAGTCTGGCCAGGCCCAGCTTTGTGCCAGCAGAAGCCAGTGGGGCACCCAACAAAGGAAATGTCCCAGGTAAAGGGTGACGCACCATGTCATCTAGGGTCTTTGCAGTTTGGGTGACACACCATGTCATCTAGGGTCTTTGCGGTTCAGGTGTGGAGATTCAGGGGAGTTCTGAGGAGGGGGAATGGGTATGAGTTGCACTCATCAGGAGGACTTCCTGAGGGAGGAGGGCTGCACTGGGCCTTCAAGAATAGAATGCTTCCCAGGGCCACAAGCCTAGTGGTGGGTGGGGAGGCAAGCTGGCTGCCACTCCTGAAACCCTGGGTGGATAGATGTCCCCTTCTGTTTAATGTGCACCTTCCCCAAAAGAGGGTGATCTTGCGAGATAGAGGGTGACCACAAAGCAGATGGTCTGACTCAAGATAATAGTCCCTGGCTGCCACCTCGTCCCCACGGGGGCAGGACTAGGCTGCCGCAGCCAAACCACCCTGACTCTTTCTACCCCTCCTACCTAATTGCCCCATTACTGTAAATAATATCTTCCCATCCGAACAATTAGCCTCCTCATTTTGAAACTCCTGGTTTGTTTTTTCTGGTTCTGAGGCCTTAACATTGGAAAATACAAACATATCCGGCATCTGTCTGCGGTCTCCCTGCAACCATCCCAGCCACTAATGCACTTACAGCCCCCACAGGCCTGATTCCCAGTCCCCATATCCCCCGTGTGTATACACACACACACACACACACAGACATACACACACACACACACACACACACACAGAGCATTGTTGAGTTCTGGGAGGTAGGGAGGAGCCAGCTCCCTGGCATCTGGAAAGCAGACAGAGGGCTGGCTGGCTGGAGCTTCCTTCAGGATCTGCCCCACCCTCCGTGGCTGGGAGATCTTTAAAAACAAATCCCAAGCCTTCCTTCAGTGGATGTCCAGAGTCACTGGTCCAGCGGGGAGAGACAGTCTGAAAATGATCTCAAGACAAGAACAGTTTAGGTATCAGCAGCGGCAGATACGGTTGTGGTGGAAGTAATGTTGACAACAAAAATAATGCATCCACTATCTAATATTCATATTCCTTGCACCACTTTACGGATCATCTTTAAGTCCATCCAATCCTTTAAACAAGCTCAGGAGATCAGGGGAGAATTGTTATCTCCATTTGCAACAGGGAAACCAAGGCCCAGAGGGTCTGTAGTTTGTCCAAGGTCCTTGGAGGATAAGCAGGGGAATGGCTAGTTGGGCAGATGGGTAGTTCGGTAGGTAGATACGTGGATGAGTAGGTGATTGCAAGGGGTAAATAGGTTGACAGAAAGACTAGATGACTGCAGCCAATATCCTCGCTCTCCCCTCCAGGCCACTCATTGCAATAATCACCTGCCCCACAAGATACAGTTAGTTGTATTTTAAATTGAACCGGTGCCATTTATTAATTATTCCTTGTGGGCCCCACCTCCTCCAAGGAAGGAGACACCACTTCTCCTCTGTGCCTCCCTTCCCTCCTGTGGCTGTATTTTTGGAGCTGAAGCTGAGGACATCTGGTCTGACATGGAGGAAATGTTCCTCAGATGGTAGAAGAGTGAAATCAGGGCTGTCCTGGGACAGCGGGCTGAGCCTGGATGCTCCACACTGGGCCTGAGACAAACTGGGCACCCAGCCATGGCCAGCAAGGCCTGGTGGGGCTGAACGGGAGCAAGGACGTGCCTGCCCTTCCTCCTCAGTTCTCTAGGATGTCCTCGGAGCTCCAGGGGGAGAGCGCAGCCCAGCCTCCCCTCCTCCCCACCTGGTTGTTAGTTCCAGCACGTTCCCCCTCACCGAGGCCCCCCAGCCAATGCTGCCTGAAAAACTCCACCGGGAGCGTGTACAGGACACCTTGGGTCTAATGTAACATTTAATGGCCAAATCTCCCCAGGTCCCTGCATTAATACAAAACTGCTTTACTCGTTCTAACCAGACAGAGTCACATGGCTAATGGCTCCAAGGCTGAGCCTGGGCAAGAGGGAGGTGATGAAGGAAGCAGCAGCCATCAGCACCTTGCTGTGGCCTTGAGTGGCAGGGGTGGGCCATCCTCAGGACCAGAAGTCATTGTGTGACCTCTAAGGACAGGACCCTGTAGTGTTCACATCTACCTCCTAGGAGCCTAAGGCAGGGCTGTACTACACATCAGTCATCATTTAATACACAAATAAATGTCTTGGGGACAAATATTTCCCCAAAGACATGCAAGACAGGCATACACTAGCCCCTGCCCACCCTAAGCCGGAGATGACATGATGCTGTCCCGCCATACAAACTGAGCCCTGCCTCCCACACCAGCCTGAGGGGCCTCCATTGGTTCCTACCTGACAGCTCCAGGGATATGGGGGACAAGAGAGCTGGTGGGGGAGAGCTTCCCAGAGAAGAGCAACTAGGCCGAGTTGTGGAGGTCCCCAAGGGCTCCAACATGGTCCTAGCCCCCAGGGTCCTTGGAGTGGTCAGGAAGACAAGACTTCTTAGGAGAAGAAGGCACACAGTGTCAGAGGAAATAAGGTCATTTGGACACTGATAGCAGGGCTGTGGATTTCCAGGGGTGTGGCACAACCCTCATGAGCTCCTAGGTATTTCAAACGCACACATGCACACACACACACATGCATGCATGCATACATGCACACACATGATCAGAAAAAAGCCCTCCAGAAATTGACCTAATTTGGTTCTACTTTCAATTTATGTAAACCCCACTTTCATGGACACTGAGGGACGAGAGGAACTGTCCCGTGGCCATCCAAGTACTTCCAGATTGTATCCATGCCCCCCAACCCCACCACCTGCCCCTCTCAGGGTAAAGCAGAGCTACCCTCACTCCAGTACTAACTGCAGCCAGGCCTGCCTCTGGCCAGCTGCAAAACCTAGTGAGAGTCCCTTTGCTTCTCTGGGCCTCAGTTTTCTCATCTGTAAAATGAAGGGGCGGGCCTGGAGAGTCCCTGGGGCCCTCTGCAGTTCCAGCATCAGGACTGCGGAGGCTGCTGGGCTCTCAGGTGGAGGCAATTTCCCAGATCACTGAGCCCCACCTGGCCACCATTGTGTGAGGCCTCCCCTGGGCATTAGCCATCTGGAAATATTGCCATCCATCTTTCTGAATATTTGGTTAAAACACTTACCTAATCCTAACCTAATCCTTTCAATTTGGGGAGAGAATTGAAGAAAAAAAAAGCAAGCAGCCTGAAGCCTGAATGCTAACAGATGGGTAAAAAGTATGTATAAATTACACCCGCGGCTGTCAATTCAAGCTCTCTAGATAAAGTGATATGAAAGGTGTTTCATTTATAGGGGAAATTAATTGCCAGCTGTATGACTGGATGGTGTGAAGAAACCACAGCCACACGATGTGTCCCGTATATTTTTTCTGGCTGGATTCAGTACCTTCTGTGCCAATGGCTCCTGCACCACTCCAGACCTGGAAGGCACCAGGGTAAACATGAACCACTATTCCAAAGTTAGGATGCAGCCAGGGAAGCTTCAAACATGGTAGGGTGCACGACATTGAGAGGTAGGGTGTCAGCCCCTCCTGCTACCAACCCTGGGTCTCAGTGTCTTCATCTGTCAGGACAGCTGCTTAAACTGCATCTACTCTTATCTACTCTGTCAGCATCCTGGGCACAGGATCACATCCCAGTCTTCTAGATACCTTCATCCTGCCTTACAAAGCCCCTTGCCCCACCATGGATACTCGGTCCATTTCAAGGGGTAACACTGACATCTGGAACACCAGTCACATCATTTAGTCTGGAACCAACCCACTCTTCACTGACAGTCAATCACTTGACCTTTCAGGCTTCAGTCTCCACATCAGCATAGTGAGGTTGTCTTAGGCAACTCAGGCTGCCATACCAAAAACCACAGACTGAGGGGCATACTAACAAGACAATTATTTCTCACAGTTCTGGGGGCTGGGAAGTCCAAAATCAAGGTGCTAGCAGGTTCAGTGTCTGGTGATGGCTCTTTTCTGGGCTTGCAGACAGCCGCCTTCTTGCTATGTCCTTTCATGGTGGAGGGAGACTGAGCTCTGGTCTCTTTCTCTTCTGATAAGGACACTAACTAATCCCATCATGAGGGCCTCACCTTCCTGACCTCATCTACACCTAATTAATCTCCCAAAGGCCCCACCTCCCAATACAGGTTTCAACATATGAATTTGGGTGGCAGGGGGACACAAACGTCAAGTCTTTAACAGAGGCACTTAGCTGGTAGGTCCACAGCTCCCAGTGCTGATGTGTATTCTGACTATTAAAGTTCTCATTATCTCTGTCTCTGGCTGTGGAGATCAGGAGGCTGAGAAGACAACTCTACTGGGAAATAGAGGCAGCCAGGACAACTCCTCTGCCCACCTGCCTGGATGTGTCCTCTCCAGAGATCCTTTATGGGGAAGAAGTGTGCATCACAGGAAGAGATGGCAGCCACTCTAATGCCTTACCTTGGTCCTCCAGGACACGAGATGTGTGGGAGTGGGGAAGCAGAGTGCTGGCCAAGCCAAAACCGTTTATGCCCCCATTCCCCCAGTTTCCATAGTATCTCCCCCACAACCAACCCCACCAAAAATGCTCTCTGGATCATTTGGTAAAGATATCCGTATCCCTAGAACCATTTCTGAGAAAGAAAGACTGCAATGCTGAAAGACTTCCCAGCTCTCAGACTGCAGGGCCCCTGACACTCGGACCTTGGCACCAGTGTGCTTGCCCATCCTCACCCAGTCTGCATCAGCCAGGAGGAGGGGTCTCCCAGCAGCCTCCAGCTTGGGAAATTGCTTCTGGTTCCTGCTTCTCCTGCCTTTTCATTCTTCTTTCTTTCTTGGGCATGGGGTGGGGCAGGCAGAGCTCAAGGTGGGGCCTGCACTGAGAGTCAATTTGGAGGTACACACTTGTAGCCACCTGCCACCCGCTGGGGAGCCTGGCCCCCAGCTATGCTGCATGTAGCCACTCTGCCAGCTGCCTGACAAGCCCTGGGGTCTTTCCATTCTCGCTGGGGAGTGGGTGAGTGAGAGGATTTCTATCCTGTGCTCCCCCCATTATCAGCACTATTAAGACAATGAGCTAATATTCAACTCAGATTTAAATAATAAATTAATCTGCATTATACTGAGGAGGCCTGAGAGAGACTTAATTATCTGGTGTACTTTTGGGTGGAAATGAAGGTTGGGAATCGTGCTGGGAATAGACAAGCTCCCTGTGATCACATTGATGTGGGAGTTTAGATGCTGGGGCTCCTGGGCAGAGGTACAGAAGTGCCCCGGCTTCCCTCTAGCCCCAGCCACTCCCTCCAACATGGGGAGGAGGCGCCTCTATTTCTGACCATCCCTTCAAAGGGCTCCAGGAACAGTTTCTGAATTGTGTGTTCTCCTGAGCAGGCAGCCTAGGAAGTGAAGAACCAAAGCCTCTGTATAGCCTGAGCTGTTTGCCAGGGAAAGTGCTGGGGCCACCTGTCCCCCTAAGCAAACAGGAATAACAGAAACTTCCCCAGAGGGCAGAGGTCAGCCCTGGCTCTGGACCCCACCTCTGCAGCTTCTTGCTGTGTGACCCTAGGCAGCCTGCTTGATTTACCCCAGCCTCAGTTTCCACATCCGTGTAATGAATGTGATACCAGCTCTGTCCAGGGTCTCTAGGGGATTAGACCCTGCAAGGCCAGGAGCTTTTAGCACAGCACCCCGGGCAGGAAGCCCTCAGGAAATGGTAACCGGCACGCCTGCAGATGCTGTCTGAATGAGGGAGCATTTGAGGGCATCTCGAACTGCTCCCGAGTTCGTGGTTACCGTCTTAAACAAACGTATCGGTATACAGTGCTGGAGAGTTGAGCCGCACTCTTCTCTTAAGCGAGCCAGCGCCGGGCCTGTGGTTAATTTTTCTCCCTGGCTGGTTCCTGCCGCTCCCTGGGAACGGAGCTTTTCACACCCTGAGCCAGCCTGCCCGAGAAAGGACTATTTTCAGCCCAGCAGCTACAGCAACAAAAATGTGAAGTCATTCCTGCTGCCTCCAGCTCACCCCTCCCAAGAGAGGTGAGCAGAGAGGTGCGGGCCCTGCAGCAGGGGTCCTGGAATGCCCACCACCTACTCCAATCTGTGACCCTAGAGAGACACCACCCTGTCCTGGGTTTATTCCTTATACCCACTAGTTCACCTCTTCTCCTCCCTGTAGGCCCTCTCAAGGTCTGGGGTCTTGCCAGGCTCTGCCTGGGGATGTGGCATCCTACTGGGCTCTGACCCTCTGGAAGACACACTAGGGTGAGCTACAGTGCTGAGGACTGGGGTGTCAACTGAGGCTGAACCGACAGGGTGCAGCCTCCCCTGCTGAGAGTCGCCTGGGAGCCAGTGCCTTGTTGGGACGTGATGAGGTGGGGGTAGGAAGAAGGCACCTGAGTGATGAATCATTGCAGAGAATCCAGGGAAGTGGGTGTTGCTGAGATCCTGAGCTGAGAAGAGCTTGATCATTTGTTAAGTTCAAAACCTGGCAGTTGTCTCAGTCTGCTCTGCAAAGAAAGCTGGGGATCAGAGACCCTAAGCAAGAGAGAGAAACTCAGTGGTCAAGAGAGCTGAAGCCTGAAGAGAGGTGCTAGGAGCCAAAAGGGGCAGCCCCACCCCAGACCCAGACTAGAACCACCGATAGCAGGGCAGCAACATGTCAGACACACCCAAGACACACGCGGGCACACACACATGTGCACATGCACACCAGACAGGCTGGGGAATGGGCTGCGGGCTGGTCACAGGTCAGCCAAACAAGCCCTGGGCCTCCGGCAAGATATGTAATCCTTGTGGCTTCTAGACGCTCACAGAGAAAGTAGAACTGGAAAAATTCCACCTGTCTCAGCTGAGCTGAAAAAGGGGGTTTGTTCACAGTCAGGCCAGAGTAGTGAGTCCTAGGAAGTGGGATGGGGCAAGGATCACCTTTCCCTGGGTTCTCTACCCCCAAAGGGGAACCCAGGGAAGCCCAGACAGGGGCTGGAAGAGAACAGTTACTAGAGTGGGCAGGTGACCTCCCTACATCCCCTGGAGCGCCCCCTCCTGTGGACTTGCCATTTTCCTCCCCCAAGAGTTTTGGAGGGGGTAGTCAAAAGATCTGAATCTCTCCCTGCAATAGGGAAGACAAGATGCCCATTTTCCCTGCTCGGGTCTTCAACTAGGAAAAGGAGGGGGTGCAGGTGGAAGGTGTTTGAGGGTGCACTTAGGGGCAACATCGCAAATCAAACACTGGGAGGACTTGGGGAGCTGGCGAGGAGACCAGAGTCTCCTCCTTACTCCCTACGCTGAAAGGGCAGTGGGACAGGCAGGCTGCCCTGGGTATTTACCGATCGCATCTGTGGCCTCCTGACATCAACAGAGTGGCTGCTGTAAGGCCAATCCCCATGCAGCCCGAAAGGCCCTGGTTCCTGGTGCCGCTGCTCATTCACCCCACCAGGGAGGGGTGGCACAGCAAACCCCCGGCTCTCTTCCATCTCCTCGCTGCTCTTCGCTGGTGTAATAAGGTGGCTGCACCTCACTCCCAGAGGAGGTCGGGCAGGGGAAATGATGGCACAGGCCCCTGTTTTAGACAGGGGCCACTGAAGCGCTTTTGCCCCATGAAGGTGACTGGTACCAGCCCCCGACCAACAAGCTGCAGAATTAGCTCTGGGCTTCCGGTCCTTGGAAGTCAAATTTCAGTGGTCACAACAGCAGTTAATAGACCAAAAATGCCAGAAACCAGCCTCCGGGGCTTTCCATGAGCTCAGCAGCCTGAGGTGGGTGCTTTTTCCTCAGAGTAACCCAAACCCTCATTGTCTGTACTCCTCATTGGGCAGCTAATCGTGTATGGCCTTGAAACATCGCTTCTCTTTTTATTCTGAACTATTAGTTAACTCTTGGAGTATTAATTTACTTTTTATGGTTTCTGTTTCAGAGTTTGTGTGCAGCTTCCCTTCTCCCCAACAAAGCGATCAGCTCACCAGCGTCAGATACCAAGCCCTGTTAGTCCAGTCCTTGGCACCCAGGTGCCTGTAGGGCCTTAGGTGTAGGGAGCACTCAACTAAGATTTCTCTGTTTAAAAACTTCTGCCACACAGGCCTGGGTGTGGGAAGAATAACTAAATAAATAAAAATAAACACTTCCAAACTCTGCCTCTTGTAGGGATTTCGAGGTCTGGGGAGCCAGCCAGTCTCAAAGACTGGTTGCCACAAGGCAAGCCATCTTCCCAGGCTCCAGACACTGCCACCCAGTCTACCTCCCCACGTCTTCTTTCATTCTCCAAGTGACAGAATCATGAAGGCTTAGAGACCACCTAAGAGGTGGTCCATCCTCAGACCCGCTCTCAGAAACCTCTCCCGGTCTGTCTGCTTACACACTCCTCCCCACAGGGAGCTCCCCATTTGCCAGGTGACCCCATTCCATGCTTGGCCAGTGACAAGATGCTCCAAGACAAGGACAATCATGGCCCCGACCTGGCACTTTGAGATAACTTTCAGAAACAAAAGCTCAAACGAAAATGGTTCTCATGTTGATAGTGCCATCATTTGCCTACCGTGTGCTCTGTGCTGTGGTGAACACCATAGGGGCACAGACAGGCAGAGATAAAATCCTTGTCCTCAAGCAACATTCAGTGTAGTTGGGGGCCAGAAAAATGTACAGTAAAAGGATGATGACCCCACAGAGAAGACATCAACTGCTGCATTGTATTGGCAAGAGCAGGGCATGGGACATCAGGCTGCAGTGTCCCCATGGGGAGGTCTGAAACAGCTCCTTCCCTAGGCAGGCCCGTAGTCACTTTATCTGTGCAAAAAAAGGGGTGGGCCCAAATGATCCTATAAGTGCTTTCTGGCTCTCACGTTCCTAGGGACACAGTCACTTCTTGGGGAAGAGGAGGCCAGGGTGGGAGGCACTGAACTTAGAGAGGTGAACAGGGCAGCACCCCACTCATGGGCACATCCTAGCCACACTTTCCTCCACTGCTCACCTCCCACAGGCGTTCAATCTACTCACTGGTTTTGTATCATGTTGGAGATAGGTGTGTGTGGCAGTAAGATTCCTGTGTTGCGCATACCATGGATTGGGACAGGAGACAGGCATTAGAAGCCTGGTGGTACTGCAAGCTCACTTCTGACCAGGAGCAAATCAAAAGAGCATGAAATAGAAAGAGGATGAAGGAGCTGAGAGAGCATAGTAAGAAAGTTATTCAAGGCAGGGGCTCAATCCAAGAAGGCTTCCTGAAAGAGGAGAACGTTGAGGAGGATAGAAAACGGTAAATGTGAAGCACTGGCCAGGTCTCTGGGGCAGCAGTGCTGGTCTCTCCAGGTCTCTGCCTTGAATAATGCCACTAGCCCTGAAACAGGAAGCAGCTTCTCTGTTCTCAGCTATGAGATGGTCACATGATGAGGTCCTTGCACAGACGTTTTTGCCAAACCGCATGAATAAGAATATGTTGTATTCTCCCGGGCATCTTTCATTTCAAACATCTTTGCTTGGCATCTTACAGCTCTCCCCAATCTCTCTGCCCCCAGGATTTGCTTTGCTTGGTCTGGGTGCAGCGTTCATTGTCTTTGTTGTTTATAAAGTTGAAGGATAGTGTGCCTACCATGATTTCTCCTATCTGTTGTTCTCTTATTTCTCTAATTTGGTCTTTTCAAATAAATTGGTAGAACAAATGTCCTCTTTCCCATCCCACCTCCAAGCTCCCCCTCTGGGCCCAGGTGGGATGTGCTGGGAGTTGGGGGCCTCCTCAGATGGAAACCAGTCTCTGGGCCTCTGGAGCCTGTGCCCCCGCATTGGCGGGTGGCCCTCACAACAGCACCCCTTCTGCTGCACAGAAGGGAAGGTGGGATCCACCCAAGAGGCAGAGGCCATCAGTGCTGGCTGCTTCTCAGCCAGTGTGTTTGATCTGGAGGCTAAGGACCCAGCAGGAGTGAATCCAAAGAGAGGGCCAGGTGGGACCCAAAGCTAAGCTGCCTGGGCTCCCAGCCTCACAGCCTCCCAGCTCAGGCCCAGGGACAGCAATAGACAGGCATCTTTCATGCCTCACACTCCTTGCAATCAGTGGAAAATTAAGTGTTCAAGGTGGGGGGACCTATTTCACGCTTTTACAGCTTTTCCACAGAATGAAAGCCAAGGATTCAGGAGGCTTAATTATGTGGGCATAGACAAGCTGCCTCCTGGGACCTCAGTTTCCTTATCTGTAGATTGGGCATGCTGGTACCTGCCCAGACGGCCTTGCAGATGCATTTGGAGGATGAGATGAGAGATTAATACAATGGCATTTTGAAAAACCTAAAGTCCTGTGCTCAACTGCCAGGGAAGTTTAACAATTTAATCTTCATATGGTGACTGTGGCTTATTGAGTTTTCACATAACTTAGAAAGAGAGAAAGGGCCAGGTGCGGTGGGCTCACGCCTGTAATCCCAGCACTTTGGGAGGCTGAGGCAGGTGGATCACGAGGTCAGGAGATCAAGACCATCCCAACTAACATGGTGAAACCCTGTCTCTACTAAAAATACAAAAAAATTAGCTGGGCGTGGTGGCAGGCGCCTGTAGTCCCAGCTACTCAGGAGGCTGAGGCAGGAGAATGGCGTGAACCAGGGAGGCGGAGCTTGCAGTGAGCCGAGATTGCACCACTGCACTCCAGCCTGGGTAACAGAGCGAGACTCCGTCTCAAAAAAAAAAAAAAAAAAAAAAAAAAAAAAAAAAGGAGAGAAAGGAGAAAGTGGCTGTGTAATAGAAAAAGAACACAAAAATAAGGAGATGATAAGCCTACCAGGAAAAGAAGACGAGATGATAAGATCTCCAGGAAAAGAAGCAATTGTTTTTGGCATAATGACTTTTTAATCAGTCAGTTGGTCAGTTTTAATTAGGCACCTACTGTACGCCAGGGAGTGAACTAGATGGCACCGTCAAGGAACAGAGCTGTCCCCAGACAGAGGAGAGCAGGGAGGGCTCAGTGGCCCATCCTCACCTCTGGCTCACCCACAACACCCAACCACAGCAGCACCTAGAGTCCCTTCCTCCCTATACTTGCCCCAGGACCCAAGCCTAACCCAGCAGCCAGGCCTAAGGCCAAGTTCCCCAGACCAGGGTTGTGGGAGGGAAGAAGCAGGCAATGGATGGGAGTGTGGGGGAGGCGGCCTTACCCAGAGACACCTACAGCTATAAAAAGCTCCAGCCCCACCTCCTGACCAAGTGAGACCTGCTAATGTGCCAGATCCCCATGGGGTGAGGAGAAGGAGCAAGCACTTCCCCTGGGGTGGGAGTGCACTTTTGCTCAGCCCTGGGAGACACAACTGGAGGGGGCCTGACAGGCCACTTCCTTAGCTACCAGGGGGCCCGAGCCAGAAGGAGGCATCTCACAGCAACTTAGGGGTGCCCTGCTCAGTGCTCCCCCCATTCTGCTCAGAGGAAGCTAGATGCACACACTGCTTCTGCAGCCTGTCATTTGCAAAAACCAGGCCCTAAACCACAGTTATCTGGTCGTTTCTGTGCTGGGTTGGGCTTGTGCCTGGCTTTAGGTTTTGTTTAAAGCCCCAGCAGGCTCTAGCCTGTTACTGCGCTACACAGCATCCTTGCCGTCTTCACCCTCCCTGCCCCGAGGTTTGTGTGGAGTGGGGGTGGAGGGCCCACTGCAATGCTATTACAGTATTTGCATTTATATGAGGCACAGACCCCAAGTCTCCAGTCTCTGGGTGCTTTTACAACTCTGTGTATACATAATTTATTTTTGTTGCTATTTAATCAGTCTTCGTGTTGAGATGAAAAGTTTCCAAGGGGCCCCAGGTTATTATGCAACTTGCAATTCCACCAGCATTGACTGAGTGGATGGGGTCCCCAGTCTGTGCTCAGCTGCAAAGGTGGGAGGCATGGGACTGGGCAGGAGGCTGTGTGGTTCCTGCCCACAAAGCCAGCTCAGGCTGAGGTGGGGTGGCGGATGGCAGGGTACAGAGCCAAGGTCTACCTCCCCCAAGAGGGGTGGCCAGGAGAGAAGTGGGCAGTGAGAGCCACACTGTTCCTAGGGAAAGATGCTGAAGGAGGAGGTGCCTGAGACAAAGGGCGTGGCCAGTAGGAGGAACCAACTGGCCTGGACTTCCTGCTTCAGAGTCAGGAGACTGATTGGAGCTGAGCAGGGATTGGAGCAGCTAAGTGGGAGGCAGGAAGTGCAGATGTGTGCCTGACACAGGAGTCAGGCAGGGCAGGATGAGGCCCAAGTGTGCGGTCTTCCGTAGGGATCAGTCCTAAGAAGAGATGAGGTTGTTCTGTGTTCCTCAATAGGCTGTAGAGGAGAGCCCCTGCGCAAGGCCAAAGGGAAACCCCAGCCTCATCAAGATCTCCACTCAATTCATTTTTTAAATGGAGTGGGTTATAAATAAATAACCAAACAAAGAGGCAGTGGTATGTGCTGAAGTTCTTGCCTGTGTCTGCTAGAGCTGAGGCCCAGGGAAGAAGCAGTCCCTGCATGGGGTAGCACTGCCCACTTGGAAACTGCAGGACCTCTGACATAGACATGCAGCATCTGCTGCATGAAACAGACACACCCAAACACACACAGAATGCATGCAAATACACAGGTATGCAAAGATGCTGGCACACATAGGCACACATACATACTCACAGACATGCACACACAACGAGACTATAGACACACACAGACACAGACACACCAGCAAACACAAAGAGGCAGACAAAATGCACACAGACATACAGCGCACACACAGAGGCACATACGCATGCTTCCCAACACACACACACACACACACACACACACACAGACACAGACTTACACATGCACCTTCCCAGCCTTCAGGCTCTCCTCTCCTGGCCACACCCATAGGGGGTCCTTGTAACCAGAGAAGGTAGGTTGTCAGGAGTCAAGGGAGAGAACTACATTTCAGAACAAGCACTCAGAGGAACACCTCCCACGTAGCCAGCGATGGCCCCAGCCCCTATTATAAAGTAAGCAAGCACCCAGTGTTCCAATATTCCTTACTATGGCAGGAAGGAGGGCTCCCTCACCATGATACAGCAGCAGAGACAAGGGGCATCCATGCCTCCCCTATGATGCAATTGCTCAGGCCCCTGCAAACATTTATTGGGAGCCACCACTCTAGATCCTGGGTGCCCAGGTGAATAAGACAGTCCATGCCCTCGACGGGTCACTGGGTTCAGCAAGCACTTGCTGTGTGCCCTCTGGATGTCAAAATGATGTTTGTGGAAGAGATACAGAAATAAAGAAGGCCTATTCTCAGCCACCAGGGAGTGCAGGGTGTGGGCTGGAGGGATCAGGCACACTTCCTCCTGCAGGGCGGCCGCTGCTGAGAACACATGGGGGCCCTACTTTAGGAGTCTTCTTCAGGTCTTCCTGCCTCATACAGCCCTACTGACAGCAAATCTTCCTCTGAGTGCTGATTTAAAGTTGTACATAACTGAGATTCCCTGAAAGGGAATTCGATGATCCTGTTTGGGAAAACTGAAATCATAAGTCCTTTCAAAGGCTTTTGTGTCCCATTAGCTGTACTGGAGTAGGTGCAGCCCCTTTGGATGTGTGAGTTCTGATGCAGCTACTGTGCAGTGACTCCTTGTAGACGCCCTTGGAAACACAGCCATACCCCAAAGGATGCGCTCCCATAGAAAAACCTCTCTGCTTAGCACCTCCTTCCTTACAGAGACCCAGAGCAGGAATGTGACTTCACCTTCCTCCCTCATCCCCTGCCTGCCCTGGATCGTGATCAGGGCAGGTCAGGTTCAAGCTCCAGTTCCACACCGCCCCCTCCTTCCCCTCTCCGTGCATTCCTGAGGACTCAGCCACTGGCCAAATCTTTTTACTTTCCTCTCATCACCCTGATTATTCCCTGTTTAATTAAAATTTGCTTCAGCTAATAGGCCTTAAATTAGTATTTTCAAATATTGACATCTACAGGACCCTCATTCATTATTTTTGAAAGCTCTAGGGCTAATTGCTTTATCACCCACCAATTAATTACTCATTCAGTGGACAGGTAGCCGCTGCCCCCAGAACATGGACGGACATACTTGCAGGTAGGTGAAGCTGCACATAGAACAGGTGCACACAAGCATGCATGCCTGGGTGTGCACATGCACGCACACATACACACACCCTAGACACTTTCCCCAGTAGAAGTCTGGCCTAGTAAAATCCAGTTGTGCATACATTTGGGAACCAGAAGGACAGCAAAACATTGCATGGGAGACCCAGGTCTTCAGTGCCAGGCCATCCCCTTTCTATCTGTCAACCATGTGGAGAACTCTGCAGGACTGGAGGCCTCTTTGTTCTTCCTTCAGTGCAGAGAACAGCAGCACCGAGAGGAGGTGATTAAGGCCGAGGAAGGTCCCAAAGATGGCAGCTGGAGCTAGTAACCCAGGGCCTTGAGCAGGAAGGGAAGACCTTGAAAGCCGAACAAAGAGAGTGATGTCTCCACATGTAGCTGGGGAACCTGCAGGGAACCATGCAAGAGGAGATGAGGTCAGGTTGGGGGTCAGGGCTGGGGAGCCTGCAGAGAGGGACAGGCCAGGGCTGTAAGGGTCCCCAGAGGCCACGGAAAGGACACTTGAATCAGACCCAAGTTGGCTTCCCCCATAGTTCCCCGAAATGACCCAGCTGTGGACATCAACAGATCCAGGAAAGGTCTAGAACAGTCCACAGAGCAAATCCCCCACGCAGCCCTGGGGAGAGCTAGGTTTGGCGAGTTGGGTGTTTTTGCCTATGGGAGTCCATTGGGAGGGGGCCCCTGTTGTTCACAACCATAGCCACCTGTGCTATTTCCTGCCTGGGCTATTGAGAACTTTACAGAAGAACAAGAATGTGTTCAGGAGGCCACTCCAGAACCCCTCCACCTCCTACCCCAGGCCAGTGATCCTGCACATCTGTTTTGGGTTGGAGGAGGCAAGTCCTGCTTCCAGCTGATGAGAGGAGAAGCCTTCATTTGAACAAGGGCCTTCTTCCTCAGGCTCCCGCCAGACCGCGCTCTATGCTGCTGCCACGGTGGGCTTCACCCAGGGTGACCAGCTTCCCCTCCGTGTCCCTGCTGCTGCCAGCACCCGCCAAGTCTGAGCCTCAGCCCCCTTGACCGTCTTTTTTTTTTTTTTTTTTTTTTACTCCTTGTAAACAGTCTGGAGTGATTGGGATTAAAGTCTCTGCAAGTCGTTGGTGTCGTTTTTCGGGAGAGCCAAGTAATCCATGGGGATTAAAGAAGCAGCCGTGCTCATCTCTCACAAATGCATATCTGTCAGAGGCATTGACCTGTTAAAATAATGAATTTAATGTGCAGCAAACCGCACATGGCAGCGGCAACGCAACATGGCCTGGCAAATTGTTTTCCACGTGTTCTGAGACTTTTAAGGGAACGGGGCCGCCTGGGGAGGCTGCCCCGCCCCCAGCCCTCCCGCACCACACCCTCTGCAGTCCCACTCCTGGAAGGAAGAAGGAGGCTGGTGCAGAAGCGATCAACCCCGCCCACGTCCACCCCACTTAGGAAATGCAATCATCCCACTCAATTTCTGCAGGTTTATTATTGGCTTTGTGGGCCATTTGTGGCTTCCTCCAATGGCTCTCCCACAGCTCAGCCCCTGGGTGGCCATTGACAAGGTCCTGTGTGACCCTGGGCCTCTCTGTAAGGCTCTGTCACAGGACAGTCTGTGTCCCCTCCCCAGCCACTGGAAGAGTGGCCTAGCCACCAACTCCTAGGACCAAAGCTGGGGTCTGGCAAGGCAGGCACCCAGGCCAATGCTCTCTTTTTACATAAGGGGAAACTGAGGCTGATAGAGGAGACATGACTTACCCTCAGTCACCTAGAGTGTCCGTGGCAGACAGAGGACCAGTGTCCCAATATTCTTCCCCCTGCCCAGTTCTTTGTCCACTTTCCCCTTCCCCCGTATCATTGTCCCCATGGCCAGGACCTGTGCTTGGGGGCAGGTCCAGCTGGAACTTGTGGAACCTGTCCAGTGCTACTGGAGGGAAAGGCCCATAGCCAGAGTTGGGACTACATTGATTCCAGGGCAAGGGCTGGGGCTGGGGCTATGTCCTGGTCTGATCCCAGTGGCCACTCTCCCTCACCACCAATGAGCCTGTTTCCCCTCCAGGCACTGTCCCTGGCAGACTTGGTGGAGAAGCCTCTCCCTCCCTGGCTGATGTCCTCTCTGGGGAATGGAGGTGCTACCCCCAGCACCTAACAGAGAACCAACTCTGTTAGGGACCAAAGGTCCCCTCATCAGGCAGGCCTTGATGGTAACATGTCCATCTTCCAAGGTGTCTTCAGATGGCAATGACCATGGCCCAGGGGCTTTCGCCAAGCAGCTGTAGTTTCTGCAGATGTCAAAGGTCAAGTCTGTGCCAGGGAGCTGGCTCCTGGCCCTGGAAGTCTCCAAAGGAACCTGCTTTTTTCTTTCTTGAATCTCTATGAGCTTTCTCCCTGGTGGACGAGTGCACAGTGTCTGCTCTAATGAGGTAATTACGAATGACTTGATAGAAAGGCAGTGCACTCTCCTTTTCCTTCGTTCTTTTATGTTTTTTAAAGAAATCATTTGATTATGAATTCTTTGGGTCTTGGGTATTCTGGCATGCATTAATAAACCCACAGTTAGGAGGCAATCTGGGAGCCAGGAGGGCTTCCTGCAGCAGCTGCCTCTCAGAGACCCCTCAGGCACCCTCCCTGCAGCTGGCTTCCTGTCTGTGGCTGACTGAGCAGGGAAGGGTTAGAGCCCTAGAGGGGCCTTGTCCTCTTTGTTCCAAAGCAGATACATTAATGGACACGTACACAGCATCCCTATTTCAACCTGCAGGCCTACGATCCTGTCATCAGCCCACACACGAGGCCAGTAGCATCATGATCAGATGATCCGTTTGTCCAGTCATGGCCGAGCACCTTCAGGTTGCCCAGTCCTGGGCCTGGCAGAACAGGAAACCCAGAGAGTTGGAACAGATTATTTCTATCCCCCAGAATCCCAAAGTCCTGCTGGGAGTCACACATTCACAAATGACAATTGGGTCCCACAGCAAGATAGGATGTGACCAAATGCCCAGAGAGGGGCAGAGAGCTAAGAACCTGCCTTAGGGACCACAGTGGCCAGAGAGCACTCTGGGGGTGGGGCGGGAGTGGAACAGGTGCAGGTTGAGGGTCAGATTCAGGAGAGAGGACGTGCTTAGGACTAAAAGAGCACAGCAAGGAATAGCAGGCAGATAGCAAGAGTGTGGCAGGGTCAGGAGTGTGTGGAGCCCAATCCCCTGGACTTGGGAGCTTAGATGGGGAGGTTGGACTACTCATCTAGCCAGAACGCAGGAAGAGTGAGAGGGTAGGGGGAGGAGGCAGCCAAAGCTGGGCCGGGCTTAACACTGGTAACCACGTAGCTGGGGAACCTGCAGGGAAGGGCAGTGGTGCTCCCTCAGCCTCTGATCCTGTGTGACCACAGGCATTGCTGCTAGCGACTGGGAAATCTTATCCCAGGCCACAGCATAACTGCACAAACCCAGTAACAGCATGCAAAATATTGCTTGTAAATGCTATCGGGTGCTCAGAGTGCCTGAGGCAAGGGGTGCTTGGTCCTGGAGCTAGGCCACGACCCTCCAAGGCAGGCTGTAAGGAACACACGGGGTGGAAGGCCGGAGCTCCTTCCCCTCCTTCTGCTCTCTGGGTATTGCCACCAAGCCCTGTACCTCTTGTGAATCTCTTAGCACCCCTTTCTCCTTGGCAAACCACCACCATTTCATCCCTTCTAGACTGCCCTCTGCCCCCAGCCTCCCGTGATAGCCCACCTCACCTTGGCTCCATACGCCTCCACACAGATCTTGTCAGTCAGGGTAAAGTCTACCACCATGTTAGATAAGCCCTCTTGGGATAAAGTCGAGAGCCTCTCGTTCCTAGGCCAAGGGAGCTAACAGCAAATCAGGCCCTTGCAGGAACCACATATTAGAGAAGGGAGCTATTAGGTTGGTGCAAAAGTAATTGCCATGATTTTCAATGGCAAAAACCACAATTTCTTTCACACCAACCTAATAGATCATTCCAAGTGCATGGAGCAGGAAGTTGTCTCAAAAGGCCAGACAGCATGAGTCCTAGAAGGCTTCTCAGTGGTGGAGACCTCTCCCCAGGACTTAGAAGGGTGGAGGAGGAAGAAACTCAGAGACGAGGAAGAGATGGCATGGCGTATAGCCAGTCTGGCCAAAAATCTGTTCCTTATGGAGTGAGAAGGTGGGAAAAGCATGATGAACCCCCAGTCAAAGATCTGTGAGCCTGTCAGCTATGGTGCATCGCCCTGAAGCCTCCCAAAGCCATTCTCCTGAAGGTTTCAAGTGGAGGCAAGGAGGAGAAGGAGCATAGGGAGCCTTCCTCTCCTTTCTTAGAGGGCTTAGGGATGAGTGAGGTGATGGCCTCAGGAGACCAAGGCCATGGCTGTCACCAGGACTTTGGTAACTCCACTGCTTTGGTTTCTCACTAGAATAGCTTCACCCACCTGCCATTGCTGGGTTGCCCTGGGGCCCGGAAGAAGAACACCAGGCCAGGGACCTGGGAGGAGTGGGAGGACAGTCACCCCTGCTCTCCACCAAGAATGACTTCAAGGGTGCCTCACTCAGGCCCTTCCTTCCACCAGCAATGTCTCTGAGCTCCTCCTAAGCCCACCTTTGACCCCACCTCCTCCAGGCAGTCTTCCCTTCCCACTCTGGCCCCATAAGGACTCCTTTCCCTGTGAAAGCCAGCACTCCCTGAGGAGTCAGCACCACATAAGACCTGAGGAGCCTGGTCAAGCTCCCAGTGCTGTTTATTTCATGAGAAAGACCCTGGCAGCCTACCTGGACGTGGATGAGCCAAGGACAGGGCACACCTGCATCTGTGCCCCTTGTCGTTAGCCCACCTTCCTGGAACACTCAGCACTGCATTAGGCATTTCATTGACTTGTCTGGAGCTCATGAGCCAGTCTCTCTGTCTCTCTGACTCTCTCTCTCTCTCTGTCTCTCTCTCTCTCTCTCTCTCTGTCTCTCTCTCTGTCTCTCTGTGTGTGTGTGTGTGTGTGTGTGCGTAGAACCAGCACAATGTTTAGGCACCACTAGCTGCTCCCATATCTTACCCAGCCCCATGAAGAAGCAGAGAAAGTGGCTTTGGAAATGAGGTGGAGGGATGGGCACTACTGAAGAAAACAGAGAAATTTAGGGGTGTGTTGTTCTCATGGCAGAAGCGAGAAGCATTCATGGGTCATTTCTGCTGGGGAAATAGGACGAGGGATGACTTCAGAGCCTTTTCATTGAGAAATCAGGAGTGGGGGTGGTCTCTGGCCAGCTTCCCTGGCAGAAAGTAACAAGGCATGGCTTCCCTATGGCCAAGAATGTAACAGGGCAACTGTATAAAGGCAGCGTGCCCTAAACCCAGGGATCTCTCTCACTTTCATGCATGTGCTGGCACATGCATGCCTGCACACATGTGCACACACTCTGGCCTGCTCTTTCTCAGGCACACACTCACTCCCACAGGCTTAACACACACATCCATCTCTCAGTTCTTCTTCAGGTATAGCTGCTCCCTCCTCCAGGCTCCCAGGCTCCTCTCCTGGTTCCCCCACTTATTCCTGACACTTGCAGGGCTGACTTTGCCTTTTGAGTGTTGCATTAAGAAGTGCAGGGGCTTGGGGTCAAAGCTACAAGGAGTGTGCCGGGAGAGAGGAGCTGGGAGCCAACCGGCTCCTCCTTCCTCCCTGATAAATGTCTTGTTTGTGTCATTGACCACATGGCCGAAACAGGGAAATGCAGCTGTGTTTCTTATTCGGCCACAAGGGTGGCCCCTGGCTGGCCATCATAGTTGGGAGGCAGCTGCCATTCTGCCTGCTCCCATCTCAGGGGGAGGAGAGGAGGCCGCAAGAGCTGCCTGGGGCCTGGAATCTGGTCCTCACACAGGCCCCACTCAGACCCTGGCCTCTTCTGTGATCTCCTGGGAGAAGTCGCCTCCCCACCGTATTCAGTTTCCTCACTTGTCTAGCCAGTGTTATAATTTGTTGCCCCAGCACACAACTGAGCGCCGTGTCTTCCAGCAAGAGGGATTTCAGTTAGACAGGAAGGACCAGCTTTTGAAAATGAGAGTTCTTAAGGGCAAGGCTCCAGGAATATCTTTTCTCCGTGTTTGCTCACATTCTGCTGCTTTCTAAAAAGACACCGCGTGGGTGACCAGAGGGAGGTGTGAGGATTGCCTTCCGAGGAGAGAATCAGGCCATGCTAATCCATGCTGACTGAGGAAGGCTTGAATTCACATCCGGTGTTTTACAGCTCACATTTCGCAGGCTGTGCGTGACTGTCCTGGAATTGGCTTGGCCATTCCTTTGCTCCACAAGCCCACTCTCAAAAGACAGAGCAAAGATCGAACTCAGTCACCCTCATGCCTGAGCCTCCGATCTGTTTATCACTTGGTGGACTCCCATGAGCCCCCACTGTGTGCTCAGGCCGCAGGGACCCCAAAGAAGAGGGGCACGTGCCCATGACAGCAGGCAGTGGGTCACTGTCTGGCTGGGAGACATGACTCACATGCATGACACAATCGAGGACAGGGGTGGCCGTTAATCAGGGCAGGAGGCTGGGGTTGGACTCCTAGGCTGCCTTTTTCATTGTAGGCAGAGATGCATTCAGCTGGCCTACCGCAGCTAAAGAAGAAAGCTGTGCGGAGCCCAGGGTGTTAGTGAGAAAACTGCCCTGTGTTTAAGGAGGCTGCACAGCCCCACAGCCCCTGTGGCCAGGCCAGCCAGTGCGCAAGGAGGGAGAGAAGGCAGCTGAGTAGGAAATGCTTTGGCCAGGGAGCTGGGAGCCCTGTATTCTAATCCCAGCTCTACTCATAACATGCTTCGTGTTCAATCTCTCTGAGCCTTAGTTTCCGTCTCTACAGACTGAGAGTGTGGGGTTAG
Source organism: Symphalangus syndactylus (assembly GCF_028878055.3). NCBI lineage: Eukaryota > Metazoa > Chordata > Mammalia > Primates > Hylobatidae > Symphalangus > Symphalangus syndactylus. Next base: position 49,289,453 of record NC_072423.2, read on the forward strand.
CCCTGCCCCATGACGCAGGCAGGGGACTGTGAGACACTTGGCAGGATGTGGATGGGCCTATGCCCAGAGAGGGATGTTGGGGAGGGGATGAGGAAGAGGCAGAAAGATCAGGACCAAAGACCCAGCAGCTCCTACACTTGAGTCAAGTGGTTGGAAAGGAGAGGAGGAGGGAAGAACCTTGGCTACAGAGACTTGGAATGTCCTAGGTTCAAGCCAAGTTCTTACCTGAATTGGATGGGAACAGGACTACAAAACATGGCATGAGGCTCTTAATGGGAAAAGCAAGGTCATTTGGTCCCTCAAGACTGCCAGGTAGACCATGAGGCAGGGCTTCCGAGAAGCTGGGAGTCTCTGATCCACAGGAAGGCAGGGCACCGGAGAGGTTGGTGGCTTGTGCCTGGCTTGCAGTTTGTGCTCAGAAAGCTCTCTTTGTGGGATGCAGGAAGCCTGTGGCTCCACCTGTGTGGTGAAGCAATGATTCCACTACCCAGGTTCCAGGCCCCATGCTTGGAGAACCAGTCACCTGTTCTCTAGCAGAGGCTGGGCTATCCTGCAAGCACCTGCACCCTCTCCCTGCCACAGCCTGCCAGGCAGACATCCCCACAGCCGGGAGGTAGACAGAGTGCCCCTCCACCCAGTGCTCCCAGCACGGGTCCCACCCCCACACGTTGGCTCACACAGTTCCATGCATTTCCCTCTCTCGCCACCCAGTTCAAGTCCCACCTCCTACACAAAGCCTTTCCTGAGGATTCCCGTTCACAGCCATTCTCAGCACGCCACACTATTTCATTCACTCCTCATCGGAACTGTGAGCTAAGTGCTGTCATCCTCTTACCAGATAAGGAAACCAAGGTGCTGAGACATTCAGTAGCTGCCCAGTGTTCCATGGCTAGTGAGTGGTAGAGCCAGGTTTTGCAACCCCCAGGTTCTGGCTGCAGGGTCTGCACCCTAACCATGAGGCCACACTGCCTCTCCCAGCTGCTGCCTGCTATCAGACACTGGACCTGAATTAGCCCCTGCAGCTCCTTCTATTTCGAGGGTCAAGGTCCCCCCACTGCATAGCAGGCCACTTTTAGGCCAGGGCTTGGATGGCCTCGGTCCACCCTTCCCACCCCCAAGCCTCTCAGCAGGGCGTCAAAAGCATGTGGATCAATGTGTTGCTGGATACCAAGAGCAGATGGCTCACATGATGACTAGATGTAGCTGCCAGAACCCTGGAGTGGCCGTTTTGTGAGTCCTTCGCAGAGGACGCCCTTCTCGCCGACCTCGGGCCACCACAGGGCTAGATTCTTCCCCAAGATCCTCGCTGTCAGCCAGGCTGGCCTGAAGCTGAGGGTCTCCTGAGGAGCAGATGGGCTGTTAACCCAGACAGGGCTGGTTCTCTCTTTGTCCTTAAAAAAATCCGGTAGGAACCCTCCAAGGGTGGAGCAAACCCTCATCATCCCCTGGATCCTCTACTTTGGGTACCAGAGGGCATCCCTGAGGGTTTTATGGTCTTCCCTAAGCTCTCTCCACCCTCTCAGGAGAGGAAGGCTGACCACCTGACCAGCATAGGAGAAGGTATATCCACATGGCCGCCTCCCCTCCCTTCCCCCTGACCACACCCTGAGGCAGCTCCTCTCCGCATCCATCTTCCAGGAATGCCACCATCCTTCCTGACCCGATGCCAGTTCTCAGGCTTGACCACATTCCATCTCCCAACATTCCTAAAGCAGGTGCTCAGGGGGTGAGGTTTCCCTGCAGTCACATACCTCAACTCTGGCCCCATCTCTCCTGCCTGTTTTCCTGACTCACAGAGTGCCAGTGGTTCTCCGAGTAGAACATTCCAGAAGGACTAACCTCCTCCTCAGTGCATCTTTCTTGAGTTGTGACCCTGAAGATACTTCTGGAATTATTTTAAAGAAATGCAGTTTCACCACTTAAAAGTCCAATTCATTTGTAAAATCCATGTAATCAAACAAAAGAGTAAAACCGGTATTGAATAACAATCAGTCTATAACATTGACTTAGCCCCTCCTGGGTGCTTGGCTCTGCACTAGGTGCTGAGGAAATAGAGAGGAACAGAGCAGTTCCCCACTCTTGAGGAAGATGGGGTCCTGTATCTATGAGTTCACTTTTGGACACCCCAGCTCCAGCCATACCAGAGGACACCAGCAGGTCCCCCACTCTTCATCCCCAGAAGTACACCTACCATGTGCACTTATGCTAGACTAGACACAGGCACAGCATGAAATATCAGCTGAGTATTCCAGAGGAATTATCAAGCACACCTAACCTTTGCTCAGACAGAGAGCCTGGCTCTCAGAGAATGCACACATCCATTACAGCAGGCACCCATTCAGTGATTTGAGAAGCTATGAGCCTTTGGCAAGTTCCTGAATCTCTCTGAGCATTAGTTTCTCCTCTTAGAAAACTGATCGATGATCTTCCTCCTGTCTGACATGTGCTTTACAGTATTTTTTGACTAGCCTCAGCAATTCTATGAGACAGGCAGAGTATATGTTATTATTTTGGAAATGAGGAAAATGTAAGCAAGGCCAAGTGACTTGACCTAGGTCACACTGTGGGAGGAACACAGCCAGAACGCAAACATTCTGGGTCCTTCTTCACTGCTTTTTCCAGGGTTGGGCTAGGTGATTTCCAAAGTGTCATTCACTGTGAAAATGCTATGACACTGAAAGGTTGAAGCAGCAGGGTGCGTATGAAGCCAAGTCTAGGAAGGCCCCAAAACTACAGGCGGAGGCTCAGTGGGGGCCAGGTGGTCCTGAGAAGAGACAGCAGAGTCACTGGGGAGACACACACCAAGAGTGAGCAATGGGGATATGCTGACTGCTTGTGGTTTACAAGGGTGTGGAAATCAGACCTGCCCATGCTTGACCAAGTTTGAAACCTCCATGCTACAGTCATCAGATTTTTTTACCAATGTCCCCACTGCCCACCTCTGGTGTATGTATTCAAAAGCAATTGCCACCAGCAAAGCTCAGTAGTGGGACTGCTCACCTTCTCCAACCATGTGGATTTCCAACTTGGTGGGGAGAGGACAGAAAGAGAACTGGGGAGGAAAGACAATTGGGGCCTTTGATCAGATCACTTTTGCCTTGAAAGATAGGTGGATTTTCATGATGCCCCTCACTGGCAGTGCTTCCAGGAAAGCAAGCATACCAGGAAAGTAAGCAGGTTCCAGTCTTTAAACTGAGGGTTAAAAGCAAGTATTCAGGAACTTGAAGTTCAGTTGACCCCAAACATCCTTCAGACCCATAAGCTATCAATCACATGACTCGTTATGAGCAGGTGATGTTTCTTACCACACCGCTCTGTGGGTCTTGGCTCTGAATGGTCTTTTCAGGGAGTCTAGGATATCCAGAGGGTCTAACAGCAGCTACAGGACATCTGGATGGGGTTGACATGGTCATGATCTGGCCAAGATTAGAATCAGACTGGCCTTTGTAGTCCTGGTGAGGATGGCATCTGCAGGATACTGTCCTACTGACCCCATCTCTCTCCTATTTGACCTGATGGGCCCTGGAGCAGCACTTTTCCTGGGAGAGCTGGTGGTTCCAGCTACTGGCCAGTGCTGCAAGAAGCACCTCCCTGGATCACTGCAGGACCTGCCCTATGGGCTTCCAAAGGAAGATAGCACCACTTGGCTAACAGAGGAACTTCACTGAGTCTGCTGTATTCTGCTGGGCAGAATCCTGAGAAGATGTGGGGAAGGATCCTGAACATAGGGAAAGGGAGACTTTCCCACAGGTTAAGTCAGAGAAATTGGCAGGCAAGAGAAGTGGAAAGACAGGGGAAGCCCAGTGCTCTGTCTCTGGGCCATTGGCTGGAAAGGAGCTGTGGCTGGAAGAAGGAAGGGGTTAGAGGCAGCTACCTGCTCGCCAATGACTTCTCATTGCTGAACCATCCCTATGGATGGGCATGTTTACCCCCAGACCCAGCTCCCAAGCAGCCCTATCTCCTGCACTTGGAGCCCAGTCAGCAAGTTCTCCCTGTCCATAGACTACACAGAGGTGCAATTGTTCAGGCCTGTCAGGATGCCTGGGCAGTTTCCCATCACAGGAAGCCTTCATTCTTTATTTTCTTTTCCCTTTTTTTCTGTTTTCTTTTCTTCCTTCCTCTCTTTAATGATTTCCTTTCATTCCTTCTTCCTTCCTGCTTTCTCCTTTCCTTTCCTCTCTCTTCTATTCTCCCTTTTGCATTCCTTCTTGTCCTCCTTCCTTTCTTCCTCCTGTGTCTACTTCCCTTTCCCTCCCTTCCTCTTCCATTCTCTGTTCCCCAGAAAGATGATACCACCTCTAGCATTTCCACCTGTCTTGCTTCTGAACCTACCTGATTGCAGAAGTGCATTCCTGCCTCCTCAACACAGGACAGATGCAACAGGGAGCATGCAGCCCAAAGAGGGAGAGGAAGACCACAGCCTGTTCACAGGGCCTGGACACACTGGAGTCTCCCATCCCCCAGCTTCCTGAAGACCCAGCCCTGGGCTTGATGCATGAGAAGACAGAGAGGCCCCTCAGGCTGGCTGAGCAGTGTGCCTAAGGATCCCCTGGGTCCTCTTTTTAAAGGCTGATTTCAAGGCCATGGTCCCAGGATGCTGATTCCATATGTCTGTGTTGGGGCTCCAGCATCTTCCTTGTTAAAGAGCAGACCAGATGATATGAAGCAGGTACCAAGATACTTTGGGGAATCTTGGGCTAAAAAGACAAGACACTCATGTGAAAACCATATGCAGTCAAGCTAAGGACTAGAGATTTCCAGGATGGAAGCTAGAGGCTTAGAAAAGCTGGGGGCTCCTGGAGGTGAAACCCAGGAGCTGGACTCTGGCAGGGAGAGAATCTGCATGGGTTGTCAAAGAAGGAGTATTACAGACAAGAGCAAATTATTTGAGTCAGATACTTCAAATGGCAGGCAATGTATTAGATGGATGGATGGATGGATGGATGGATGGATGACTTCAAATGGCCCCAAGGGACCACTGGGCTCTGCCTTGCCCTGTGTATTCAGTGTCTATGGTTTCAGGCCAGGGCTCTAAGTGGCACGAGATGCTCCCCAACCAAACCTCTCGCTCTTCCACTTTTCACCACCCTTTGCTGTTTTGCCACCTTCTGAAAGATACCAAACAAGAGAATGAAGGTTAAATCTGACCCTTCCCCCTCCCTGTCCCACCCTGGGCCCAACATTCAGAGAAGAGTTAAGTGACAGAGCCTCGTTCTCCTGTATGAATTAATAATTGATTCAGTAACAAATCACTAATATTGCAGTAGTCGTGGTGAATAAGATAATGAATGTGTTCTGTCCAGGGAGTGTCATGTTGTGAGGATTCAGCTGAAATTATTCATAAATGTGCTACTTTTCCTCATCTCCAACTGCTGCTAGTTTAGCTCCTCTTTTTAATCTTCCCAACCTGTCACATTCAATGGTAGAAATCGTCAGGCTCCATATACAGCAGAATATTAAGGGGGAACTGCCAAGGCATTATGTCAAATTTCAATAGGTAATAAAAACAAAGTGCTTGAAGACCCTTTCCCACTTCTCTTAAAGTTAAAAAAAGAAGACTTCCAAAAAACTTTCTAGATGGGCACTTTCTCCTATCATTGGGGGGAAAAAACCTGAGTTCAAGGTATTCAGAAACTTGGGTATGATCCCTACTTTATCACAAACTTGCTGCGTGACTTTGAGCCAGTACTCAACCATCCTGGGCTAAGTCTCCAATCTCTAAACAAGGGGTGCCTCCCTGCTTTTCTCCTGGGTGTCATGAGATAATTGTGAGGTGATGGGAAAGAAAGTGCTCTAGGCCACTAATAGATAGCTAGGCTGGATTTTCTCCACTATCACACCCGACACCAGCCAAGTCAGCTGGTTCACTATTCTCTAAACATGCCTTCCACGTGGCCACCACAGAGAGGGCCCCTGCCCTCCTGTTCACCCTCCATGTCTCTTCCCTTCTCTGTCTGACCCAAGCAGCACTCTGGGCTCAGTTCAGCCACCACTTGCTTCATGAAACCTTTCCTGATCCTGCCTGTCAAACATCTTTTCTCCCCTCCACATCTCCCCAGAGCACCCGGGCCCACTCTTACACATACCTCTTACACTGCTTTCCACATACCATCTTCCCTAGTAGACTGCAAGCATCTCAAGAATGGAAGTTGTCTTCTACATCGAGTACAATAAGAAAGGAGAAATATTTGTAGAATGAGTCCACTGGTGGATGAGTGGGGAGATGGATAGATAGATGAGTAGGTGGGTGGATGGGTGGTGGATGAGTGGATAGGTAGATGGATGAGTGGATGAATGCTGGATGGATGGATGAATTAGGGCCAGGCTTGGTGGCTCAAGCCTGTAATCCCAGCACTTTGGGAGGCCGAGGTGGGTGGATCACGAGGTCAGGAGATCGAGACCATCCTGGCTAACACGGTGAAACCCCGTCTCTACTAAAAATACAAAAAATTAGCCAGGCATGTGGTGGGTGCCTGTAGTCCCAGCTACTCGGGAAGCTGAGGCAGGAGAATGGCATGAACCTGGGAGGCAGAGCTTGCAGTGAGCCGAGATCGCGCCACTGCACTCCAGCCTGGGTGACAGAGTGAGACTCCATCTCAAAAAAAAAGAAAAGAAAAAAAAGGAATTAGTAGATGGGTAGATGGATAGATAGAAGAATGGGTGAGTAGATAGTTGGATAAGTGGATGAATGGATGGGTAAGTGGGTGTGAGTGAATGGGTGGGTGAAACAGTATACATGGGTAGATGGATACATGGATGGGTAGATAGATGGATGGATGAAAGAATGAATGGGTAGGTAGGTAGATGGGTGAGAGAAGAGTAAATGGGTAGATGGAGGCATGTATGCAAGTATGAATGGATGGATAGATAGATAGATAGATGAATGAATGGAAAAATAAGAAACTTGAAACTGGCATTATACTGTTTTCAGTCAATGAGCAAGTGTTTGCCGAATCCCTGCCCTGCCTTGGTGGTTATCTCTGCTATGTCAGGTTGGAAAGCAGAGAGGAAGTGTCAATGACTTGGCACTGAGAGTGCTTAGAACAGGATGATGGTGATCAGACTGGGTTGGAGAGTGGAGATCATGACATCACAGTTGACAGACCCTTAAGATGGGCCTTTTGGAGGCCTTAATATGGCCCCTCACCCTACAAAGGAGACTTATGGTACAGAGGGTATAGACATTTTGCTCAACCATACAGCAGGTTGGAAGGGCCAGATCCTGGGTCTCCAGACCACCATATTGCAGTTCTTCCTTCACACCAGAGGGCACTGCACATAAGGGAGGATGATAGGCTCCTTGGAGAGGAGGAATGGGGCTCTGGAAGGATGTGGGACTTGACCAAGAAAAAAGCACTGTCCCAAGTGGTTAATTCTGATTCTGCCAAGAAATGAAAGAGGATGAGGTGCCCTCTCAGGACTCAACCAGCTTCAGTTGACAGAGATTTTTTCCATAACTGGTCCATGGGGTCATCTGGATTAGGAGACCAGACTAAAGAGGAACTGTAGAACAGGCGATGCCCAAAATAGATGTCACAGGAGTGGAGGGCATGGAGGAGTGGGAACAAAAATTGTCTCATTTCCTGTGTGGCCTGTTTTCAGGCCCTCTGTACAAACACACCCCAGTCAAATCAAAACCTTTCCAACATGCCCCACAACATACCCTTACACCACCTTAACCACCGAGCTCCAGAGCAAATGCTGACATTCCACCACCCCCTACACACACAGATGCTCACTGACACAGGTGAACACACCTACAGGAACCTACATGAACAAACACAGAAATGCACCCCTTAAAACACACATGTCCACCCACACGTGAACACACGCAGACACACAGACATGAAGAAACAGCCATACTCATCCAAGCCTTCATTCTGAGTAAGTTATTAAAAATGTAGACATCGCTGGCTCCCAGGGTCAATATGTTGTTTTTAAATTTAAACATGAATTTCCATTTCATTGAGCCTCCAGGGCTAACAAGATGTGCTGTGACAGGAGCAGCTAGCTGGAAAGGCATGATTGAAGAGCGAGCCAATAATGTGTGTGCACAGCCTAGGCGGGGAGGGGAGCCCCCCTGCCCAGCCCCCACAGCCTGCTATGAGCCATGAGCAGGCAGTGAGTATCATTACTACTACTCAGATCTGAGTTCTGACCCAATTCACCAACCAACCTCACACCGAGAACCTCACACACATCGGCGCGGGGAGTGGCAGCCGCTCAGTCCAGTCAACACCTGAAAGTGGCCCTGAGGCCATCTCTGCCTCCATCATTCTCATTGGCCTTTCTCATCCCAATATTAGCAGCCAACCACAATTTCCAAAGCTAAGAGAGCAGAGTGTGATGCAGAAGTAACATCCATTCATTCATCCATCCATACACACATGCATCCATCCATCCATCCATCCATCCACCCACCCGTCCATACACACATGCACTCATCTATCCATCCATTCACCCATTCATACACACATGCACCCATTCATCCATCCATCCACCCACCCACCCATCTATACACACGTACCCATCCACTCAGCCATTCACCTATTCATACACACATGCACACATGCACCCACCCATCCATACACACATGCATGCATGCATCCATCCATCCATCTATCCACCCATGCATGCATCCATCTGCTCACCCATCCACCCATGCATGTATGCATCCATCCATCCATCCATATTCTGTGAAAACTCAGGCCTGGACTAAGGACTGCGGAGGTGAGGGCAAGAAGAAACATGCTGTCCCTGCCCCCTGGAATCTCCACTCTGATTGGGATGAGATGTGTTTCTCATTGAACCCCAGCTGTACCCTCTGTATCCTCAGACAACACCAGACACTCTGGTTTATAACATTGCCATAAGCAGTCTCCCTCTCTGGGCTGGAAGTTCTGTAACAGAAGGTATCATATCTGTCTTTCCAGCAATGGACTCTTGGCACCTAAGCCACAGTAAGTACTCTGAATGTTTGGCGAACTTGAATGGGTTTAGATTCAAATCTGGTAGGCTAACTCAGAGGTCTTATGTGGTTGTATTCTTCCTCATCCCCCAGCATGAAGGAGGAAAGAAAATAAAGAAAACACCACAGCAAAGAAAAGGGTGCTGAGTGGTCAGGATCTGCTCCATGGAAGAGGTGGACAGGGAGGTGACCTTGCTTTTGGTATGCCAGGCAGCTGGAGGGCACAGTTACCCCCCTGCAGGAGAAACAGTGGCTAGGAGCCCCTGGACATGGGTCCTGGCTGGGAGGGAGGCACAGTCGGCACAGCTGAACTGGGCCTTGAGAGGGCCTATCTAGGCTAGCAGGGAGTTGCACCACTTCCCCATGCAGTCCACCTCATCTCCTGCCTGCCACCGCCCTTCTTGATAAGCTGCTGAGCTGCCCATCTCTGAAGCCTGGGGAGAGCCCTGCCTGGTGCTGGCTGCTCTCTGGGATTCAGGGAACTTTGATTAGGCTGGATTTGGTGGATTCTGTAGGATTTTAGGTATCTTGTGTGTTTTAAATGCCAGTTAATACCTAAAGTTTTTCATCCATCAGAAAGTGAGAAGGAAGTAGCAGCAGTGCCCCTCATGAATAAGTCACCCCATGGCCTCACCTCTTGGAGATGGTTTGGCCAAAGCCAGACCCTATTTTTCTTGCCATGCACACACACATACACAGATACCCATGGGACCAGGGGCCACTGGCTAATGTGGGACCATGTTCCCTCACCCTCACACAGCCTCAACAATGCAGCCACATGCCCACATAAACACACAAGTCTCCCACACATTGGGATGGGCTTTCCCTCTCTTCAAGACTTCTGAACTCCAAATAAATTTCAAAACTCTTCCCTTAAAAATCAGGCTATTTGGGCTGGGCATAGTGGCTTATATCTGTAATCTCAACACTTTGGGAGTTCAAGGTGGGAGGATCACTTGAGCTCAGGAGTTTGAGGCCAGCTTGGGCACACAGTGAGACCCGTCTCTACAAAAAAATACAAAAATTACCCGGGCATGGTGGCACACACCTGTAGTCCCAGCTACGCAGGAGGCTGAAGTGGGAGGATCTCGTGAGCCCAGGAGTTTGAGGCTATGTGAGCTATGATAGTGCCACTTCATTCCAGCCTGGGTGACAGAGTGAGACCGTGTCTCAAAAAAAATCTTGGTTTCTGCCTTTGGGAAGCAGTGCCTCTCCCCATCTCTGGATCTCATGGATGCAGAACTCCAGGATCAAGGGAGCAGTGCCCCTGCAGGGCAGCCGGACCATTCATTTCCACTTCAGGCCTTGAGGCCAACAGCAGCCCAGCCCTGGCACATGTCCACCTCAGGCTGCTTGCGTGCCCTCCTTGCATCTGCAGTGATGGGGGTGTGCAGGCTGACTCACGCGCCCTAAGTCACTTGGTCGTACCTGCACACAGGCATACAATATGCGATTGCTGGGCACACCCTCGCCTTCACACGCCACATCCGTCTACCCCAACACACACGCCAAAAGCATAGATGGCCTATGTGCAGACAACTCTCACCAGCATGCACACTGAAGGTGGCTGGCACAGCGTGTGCAGGGATGCGTACAAGCACACACGAGCACACAGGCATGATGTCAAGCCCTATCGTCGGGTTTGCCAGCCTGAGGTTCTGGCAGCCCAGGTGTGGAGTGGGTGGGCCGGGGGACAGCGTGCCCACACTGGCCTGCAGCCCTGGACCTTCATGTGCCCAGGAGTGGAGGCCCAGGCCTCTGGCCCTTTAACCATCCATTTAAAGTCTCATCTCTCAAATAATTCAGCAGAGGCATCAGCCAAAAGGGCACACTCTCCTTTCCTTGTCTTCAGGAGCAGAGAAGGAAGGAGACAGGGGAGAGAGTAGATTAATTGGGCCTGGAACAGGAGCCAGGGATTGTGTAAGCCTAGGCTGCCAGGGAGGCAGGGGTGGGGGTAGGGAGAGTCCAGCTTCGCTCTTCTCCTCTTTCTGTCCTTTTCCTGTCATGCTCTCCCGAGAACCTCACACACATCGGCGCGGGGAGTGGCAGCCACTTAGTCCAGTCAACACCTGAAAGTGGCCCTGAGGCCATCTCTGCCTCCATCATTCTCATTGGCCTTTCTCATCCCAATATTAGCAGCCAACCAAAATTTCTGAGAGAGAAGGGCTTTCAGGCTGGGCCCAGTGGGTGTGCCTGGCCCTGAGGCGCTGCGTGTGAAGGGTCACTTTGTAAAGCAAACTCTGTCTGCGGTGCCCCAGGGAGCCCAGAATGGCAGAATGGCAGGTGGTTGGGCCTGGGCAGGTAGAGCAAGAAACCCAACTGTAAACAGAGCCCTGTCCCCTTGCTAGGTCTCAAGTATAGACCCAGAGTCCTGACACTTCTGTCCCCTCCCTACCATGTCCCTCAGCTCCCCCTCCTGTCTTTGTCACCTGCCAGATTCTGTCACCCATTCTCTCCACCCCCCACCAGGGTCTCCCTCACTCTGGACACTCCCTTCCCTGATGCAGCCCTCCATACTTGGCTTTCTGGACCTCGACAACAGGGTGCAGGCTAGGGTCTGCCTAGCCCACTTTTCAGAATAGCTTAGAGTAAACCAGATACACAAGGGATGAGCAGACAGATTTCAGCTCAGTGAAGAGTGTGCTCACAGCAAGGGGTGTCCCAAAACACAGCAACCTCCTCTGCAGTAACTGTCTGCCCAACTCTCCCCCACAATGAGGCATCCTTGGGGGACTGCAATACCCCCAAGATTCCTCCTAGCTCAAACACACTGAGTTCGCCCCTCAGTAGGAATCAGTGCATCACATCCTGATGGGGCCCTCCCCATTGGCTGCCCCCTGGCTCCTAGTTCTCAGGTCAGTCATCAAAAGCGCAAGAGGCGCCAAACCCATTCCAGGTTTTGGTCAGTCCTCCCAGAAAGCCGGTGGGAAAGTGTTTATTCATGTGGGAAATCAAATCGCTGGGGAGAGCCACATTTCCCAGCACATGGGTATGTAGGTCAGTCTCAGGGTTTCTTCCGCATGGCCACCCTTTGGGTATCTGAGGACAGTCAGCAGTCCTGGGCCCCTGCCCCCACACCTGAGCCTTCACTTGGAGTCATTCAGTCAACCCATACGTTCTGAGCACCCGGTGCGGGGGATCCCACGATGAATTGACAGACCTCTCTGCCTGCTATCTGGAAAGGGACCCATGCAGGACTAGGACATGGCATCTGTGCTTCCTAAGACCAGAGCTAGGAGAGAGGTGGGCAGGTGGAGAGGGAGACAAAGACCCCCACACACCACGGAGCACGCGGTGACACCTGTACCCTGAAGAGCTGGGCGGTGGGACAGGACCAAAAAGAGAAGCCCGTGTTCGGGGGAGGGTGCGCCGGGTGTCCCCGGCCTGAATCCAGACTTTCAGACTTAGGAGCTGTGGCTGGGACTCAACAAAGGGCAGCTGTGAAATTCTGAGAAGAGCCAAGGGGAAAGGAGCAGAGAACTGGGTCTTCCCAACTCTGCCTCCCATTCTAGGAAATAGGAAGAATCATAAAGTGAAGTGTGATGAGGCCTTCAGATTTGCCAAACTTGTATGGAATCTCCAGGCTTCCTCCTCTCACATCCTCCTGCCCACCCCCCCCACCGACACCCCCGGCACCAACTATAAAAAAAAGAACCTTCTTGATTTTTCCATGTGTGTAGTCAGGGTAGCTGAGAAACAGCAGATTCTTACGTTCCTGGAAAGTTGGGTGCTTGGTCCCTTGCAGTCCTTTGAAAGATATGGTTCAGCGTCTTCCTAAGAGAAAGGCAGTAGCCTCAACTCAAAGAAGGAGGCTTCCTGAAGGATGGGTACCTTGCTCATAATTCCTATCATGGATATAGAATTTTAATAAATAATCCTGCTTACTAATAAGAACAGGCTGTCTTCCCCAGCCCATCAGTCTAAGAGCAGCAGACCCTGGCATGGGAGAGAGGAGGGCGGTGAGGTGGGCAAGAGGAAAGGTAGAGAGAGCTAGCATCCCAGTGATTCAGAGCTATTCCAAATTCCACTTTCTGCCTTCCAGCTGCATCCCAGCCGCTTCTCCTCACCAGTATTCTGTGCCAGCCAAATTTTGGTACACACAGTGGTGCGGTTTAACCAGTCCTTTTAAAAATCCTTTTTTTTTTTTTTCAAAATCAATGTAAAAATATTCTGTGGTACAGAGCAGATTTGATTAAAAAGGGAAAAAGTTGCCTGAAATATACCCCCCAAAAATTGAGCTAATGGAAATCTCATTCATTATTTAATCTTCTGCTTATCTGAATAGGAGCAAAATGGAATCCAATACGGCATGTGCATAGTGTTGTCCTGGAGAGCAGACAGAAGGCAAGGAGCAGGGGAGGGAAGGACAGATGCAGACCCGCCATTTCACTTCGTATATTAAACCGGGCTGCAGGCTGTGAACCAGGTTAATAACAATACTTATTGTTCTTAATGCCTGAACATCCTAATGTGTGCATTTGTATGTATGTGTGTGGGTATGTATATATATATCTACACACACATACATATACACATATACATATATACACACATACACACCTGTACACATGCACACACATATATTTATCTGGCATCCATTCTCTTGTGTTACACTGTGATTCATCAGCTGCCACACTACTGGAATTTATTAAACGCAGATAAAATTTGTCTCATCCAGCAACAGCCCATGAAGTGATGGGACCCAGGAACGGCCAGGCATGTGCCATGTCTGCTCACTCATGCTGGGCTGGCAAAACCTGCCTCGTTCTAAAAAGAGCCTGGCAGGAGCTGGAGTAAATATCCAGCAGCCCTCCCCCTGGAGTGATGTTGTGGGGTAGGGACAATGTTTTCGGAGAGTTTCCCATGTGCCCAACTTTATGTATACTGGTGCCTTTAACCCCCATAGCAGTTCTGCAGATAATATCATCCTCTCTGTCTTGCAAGGGAGGAAAGTGAGGCACAAAGATGTAAGGAAACTGGCCCAGGTCCAAAGAAGAGTAAGCAGTAGGTCTATTAGATCCTAAGGTTTGTTTTCTTTTTTCCATAAACCATGCTGTCTTTCCTGAGGTCTAACAAAGTGAGGTCTGACATTCCAGCTTTGCATGGATGGATGATAGACACATCGGCAGCTCTCCCAGACATTCCATTTTGTTCAGACTGGTCTCCTTCACCCCCTCCTAGACAGGCCCACCTTGAATTCCTGGCTTTCCCCATTCCCCCACTTCCCCACAACCCCATAATACCTTTCCTGGCTTTCTTCCAAAGGTCCAATTCCTCTACCTGCCCTACCCAACTTCTATTCCCTGAGGTCCAGCTGCTGAGCACCTGATGAATACAAGGCCCTGCACTCAAAGGCTGCATATAACAGGCAGCATTAGGGGTCTTCCTTTTCTTCAACCCTGGCCCACAATGGAGCAACCAGGAAAATATTTTCTTCTTTCAATGTGCTTTGTGCCTGGATAACAAATGGGTCAGGTATATTGGGACAACAATTGCTCAGCAAAAGGCCACCTTCCAAGTTGTCTATCTGTAGATGATTTATCAAGCAGGTCCTCACTGGCCTCACTGCCCAGGTTCCCCCAAGGTCCAGCAGCCCATTCACCCTCTTTTCCATTCCAGCAAGCCCATAGTGCAAGACTGTCAGCCTAGACCAGATGGATAGGGACGTATGTGGGAGGCAGAGAGACCTTTCCAGTAGAAGGCATGTTTTTAGTGAGCTATCTTGTGGGCTTATGCTGGGGAATCTCTCCTCCCTCTTCTGCAGTCCCACTGACCGAACTGAACTGGGGTGCATGTGTGGGGCTCCGAGGATAGAGATGGGATGGGCGTGTCATCCCATCTCTGCTGACTGCTTTCCCTCCTTTAAAGCCAACCAGGGACAGCTTTCCTTTACTCCTCATATTCTTTGAAATTCAGTTTGGGCTGCAGGGGAGTTTAAAAAAAAATAAAAATGGAGCAGGGCACCAAACACCCTATGAAACAACTCAGTGAGGCAGTTTCTCCAGCGAACCTGCATCTTCTATCTTCTGTGACAAAAAGATTTATAGCAATTTTTTATTAAAAAAGAGAGAGAGAAAGAGAGCTGCAGATAATCAGATCTGAGGCTCAGAAATGGGAGCGTGGGGGTGTTATGCATGTAAGTTATTTTAAAATATATGTTAGGTTCGTGATGGATTTTTCCACTCCCGGCTGGAGGGGGGCCAGCCCAGCCCCCCACCACCACCCCATGCCTGGCCTAAAGTGATGGAAATGATGTGTGAAGGGGACAGACGGGGACAATGGGACCTCCCCCACTAATATCTCACAGGCACTCTCCTCCACAGCCACAGCCCACCACCCTCTTCCCTCAACAGATAGACAGGGGACTCCTGCTTTTAGTGGGAAGAACATAGCCACAGGTTCTTAAAACTGGAAGCAATCTTAGGGACCCTCCAGTGTTGAGCTAAAGGCCTATTTTATAAATGAATTAAATGATAGAGAGAAGGCTTCCCCTGCATTTTGGAACACAAAGATGGGCCTTGCTGGCCTTGTTGGTAAGGTGTACACATCTGTCTGCTAGTTCTCTAAACCTTCTTGGTCTCCTGCATCCCGGGGCAGAGCCCCCCTTCGAAGGAAGGGTAGAGGCAGGAAGTGGCATGTACACCACAGAGAAAGAACTGGGCAGAGGCGGCGGGATGGTTACCCAGTCCTGAGACTGAGCAGAGCACGCCTTGGGTGCAGAGATCTGAACTAGCAGAGGAAGGGGCAAGGGCAGGAGGGTGGGGGGAGATGTGATCATCCCTGTGGATCATGCCCCTGCCTGAGGAAATTCCTCCCACGCAGGGAGGCCCAATTCCACGGGGCCTGTGGACAACACTGTCAAATGACTAGACATTCAGCTGTTAGTGAAAATGACAGGATGACGATGCGGAAGAAGTGTCTGGAAAACATGTCCTATGAGGAATAGCTGGAGGAACCAGGAATCTGAAGGAAAAGACACGGGGGAGGTTGGGGCCTGCCTTCAGACCCAAGCCCAGCCAGCTCAGAGCACAGAGTGGCCCCATGGGTGAACAGCTGGGTGCAGGTGTATGATGGACTTTTTTCTTTTTTTTTTTTTTTTTACAAGGAATGTTTGTTTGGTGGGACAAATAGCAAAGACATTTTAGAGGGTGGGACAGAACTAATAAGAATGCTGAGGCAAGGAAAAGCATATGACAAGGAATGGGCAGTGCTTAACCCCCAAATGAGTGCTAATGGTGGCATGCCAGCCTCCAGAGCAGATTAACAAGGAAGATGCTAGAAGGAGGGGCTTTCTGAGTGCCTTGGACCTCACTGTTAGGGCAGCCACACCTCCACACTGGTCTTGGTCACAAGGTGTACACTCTCCATCCTGGCTGTCTGCGCTTTCTTGGGGTGCCTCTGAGTCCTCTGTGAGCTGAGCTCCCCAAGAACTAAAGTGTATGGGGTGAGAGTGCTGGAGCAGGTCGAGCCAGGGGGGCCTGGCTGGAGTGATGTCCAGGCCCAGGCACAGCCCCCATGTGAGATTCCCATGGCTTCAGGAGGGACCTGGGCATCCAACTGTGCACATGCCCCATCAGGCAGGGCCTGGACTCCTGTTTTCCAAGTTCTCTGCCCTGTGTCTATGCCCCAGATCCTACTCCACCTCTTTGCCAGTGAGTTAATAAGCTGAAAACAAGCACTTAACTCCAGAGGCGCCCTGCATGAAGGCACTCCAGGATTTGGAAATGGGGGGCCTCCTCTTCTGTGGGGTGTAGTCTGGAGAGCAGAGAACCCCTCCACTATGTGACTGAGACCCTCTGCTTCCCTTTGGGCTCAAGAACCGGGCATGAGCTGAGCAGGAGCTTCAGGGGCTGGGGGATGTGCTCGAGGTCACGTGCCTCAACATCTCCAAGTTGTAGCTGTCTTGTCTATGATGTAGGGTTAATGAACTTGCTGGCTCAGCCCTGCCCATGGGGCTGTTTGAGGAGTAACCGTGACAAGGCATGTGAAGGCCTGGCCAGGCCCCAGGGGGGAATCCGGGAATGGTGGTCAAAGATCCCACTTTGGGTGGAAGATGCTGACTGTAAAGCACCCTGAGTGCCTCCTGGACAGTTGGCCTCACAGCGGGGGGCAAGGCCATGCCAAGGCCAGCCATGGGCACCGAGAGCCTTGAGGTAAGGAAGTGGACCTCTGAGAATAGGAATGAGAATTGGGGCTAAATCCAGGGGAGTCTGTAGCTGAGACCATCTCAGAAGAGGGCAGGAGCAGCACTAGCCCAGAAGGCCCAGTGGCTCTGTCCCAGCCACAGCATCTGCATGACCCTGCACACATCATTTCATGTGCACTATGCAAACTCCGACACGTATCACTCACGCTTCTGCCTAGGGCCGCCCTTCTGTGAAGGGGAACACACACCTGCGCTGTCCCGCCTGTCCCATGCCCTCTCAGCCCCACCTCTAGAGGACTGCACACAGTGAGGCACAGCTGGGCCAAGCCGCACAGCAACCCGGGCCCCTGCCAGCACACACACCCACCACCCCCTCGCCACACGCTGTCACACGGAGTCACATGCAAACATGGAGTCACATGGCCCTGTCCCTCCACTCCAGCCATTTGTCCCCAGCCCTCCCTGTGGGCCTTGTGTGACTGGAGGAGGAGCACAGAGAGCCATAGGGGAGGGGTGGCCTCGCCTCCCTGGAGGGTGACTCCTTGCGTTATTTTTAAACATTCCCCTCATTTGCTAAATGAGGCTTTCGCTCCCAGGCTCCCTTTGAAGCGGCTGCTCCTCTTATGGAGAGGGGCAGGGAGACAGTGGCCTGACAGATGCTTAAGAAATTACAGGCAAAACTTGCTGACTCAGGCCCGAATTATGTGCTGTCCTGGGACTGTGTTTAGTCCAGTGAGGACTGCTGGCTGGCCCGCCCTCCCCCAACCCCAACCCTCTTCCTTCTCTCTCTGCCTCTCTCCCCTCCTCGCCCCATCTCTCCCCTCACTCTCACTGTCTCAGATTAGGCATCTTTGCCACCTCCTCCTTCCCTTCCTCCCAGCCCTCCTTCCTGGGGCTGGAGAGCCTGCCCAGTGAGTGAAAAGATGCCCACCCCCACGGAGCCATGAGAAGCCGCATGGGGCCCTGTGCATGCCAGGACTGGGGCCTGTTCAGGCCATGCATGGAGGGTGGAGAGGGCAGAGGAAGGCTGGGGGAGAAGGGCCCAGGGAAGGCTCCTCAGAAGAGGGGTCCTTGAGCTAGGCCTGCAGGGACCTTGAACTTGCTAGGCTGTAGAAGGGCACAGCGCTGCCCAGAAGAGAAGGAACAGCCCTGGCCAGTCCCCAGGGCAGAGTAAGCTAGGTGTGGGCAAGGTGGGGAGCTCTGTTATGGGGGGAGAAAGACCATTTTGAATTTCAGAAGTTCCTTTTGGCTTGAACTTTTACTTACTCTTTGACTTACTTATTGTCTTTCTCTTTCACCTTTTCCACATTCAGACTCTGGCTCTTTCCTGGAATAAAGAATGACAAGGAGCTTCTACCCCCACCCTACCCCACACCCACTTTCCACCTGCCACCTCCAAGTTAGAAGATTGAGAAGGGGCTCCCACTCAGAACACAAGGACAAGAAGTGGGGGGGTCCACCCAGGCTCAAAGGGGTTAGAGAAGGGGCAGCTCCCTGGGGTCCCCCCGACCCTGGAACCCTGGAAACAGATAGGTCCATGGAGGTAGGCAGTGGTATATGTTCCAGGCAGGTGCAATAGGAGCGTTTAGGAGCAGGAGCGAGCATCCTTGGGGCCCCAGTGCCTCTTCTCCCATGTGGGCAACCTGAAAGATGGATGGTAATTAAACTGGAATGCAAATTAAAGTGGTTCAGACCAAACGCTTATGGATTCACCTCAGTAGCCTCCCTGCTTATCCCCACCGGATCATGTGTTCACCGCCTCAGCATGAGAAGGGACACGTCCCCTCCAGGTGGCCTCGGAAATAAAAAAGGAAGGAAGCCCAGAGGCAGAGTCCAGATGCCTGGGTTTCAGGTGAGGGAGTTGGAGGCCCAGAGAGCTGCAGCAATTTGTCCCAACTCCCCAGCAAACTGATGGTGTACTCAACGTCAGGTTTTAAAGGCAGACAGCCCCAAGGAGACAGTGGGCTATAGCCAGAGATTGATGCACCTGAATAGGCAGGAAGACCTGGGGTCTGGCCCAGGCCTCCTTATGGATCATGCCAGGCCCCAGGTCAAGCCAACTCAGGGCTTGAAATGCAATATCGCTTTCTTGAGCTGAGTAACCTTGCAGCCCCCAGGGAAGTGAGAGGCCAGCCCTGTGTAAGTATGCTTTGGTGGGAAGAATGCTGGATGGTGTCCTTTTCTATCTCCCCATTCAACTATTAGCTAAAGGCTGAAGGATTTCTGGCTCATGGCTGGTGTCAGGGAAGTCTCAGATCCATGTCACAGACGGGTAGAACATTGCCTGAGCTGGGCTCTGTGGCTCACAGGCTGGGAAGTCTTAGGCAAGCTCCTGGATGTTTCTGTGTCTTGGTTGCACTCTCAACAGAACTGGCTCAGAAGGCTGTTCTGAGGACCAAATGATTTAATGCATGGACAGCCCTTGACCTGTGCTCAGTGAACTTAAGTTAGTATTGGTCTGTAAGATGGCCGGATCACACTCTGAAAGGCACTTTCCTGAGTCCTTGCCCCACAAATGCAGAGCTCACTGCCTCTTCCATGAAGCAGTGTTGCTCATCAGGAGCCCAGGACAGAGCCTCCACACAGTAGGTGCTTGCTGAGCTGCCAGACACAGCCAACCACATGAAAGGTTTCATCAGCTGGCCTTGCAGTTCAATTTTAAAGGAGAGTATGACCTGGTGGGAAAAGGGAAGTTGCAATGAACGTCTCCATGTCCGTCGCTTTCTTTTCTGAGTGAAGAAGACCTACCTACAACCATCTGGGGGTCCAGCAGAGGAGTCGCTGGAGCCTGAGCATTCATCCCAGCTGCCAGTCCAGGCCCCCATCTAGGCCCTGCCTCACAGCTCTCTGGGAACCAGCGGAGCCCAGCAGAAGCAGCTAAGGAAGGACCCCCACACCTACTCTATTCTCAGAGCCACCCCCGGGGCCCCTGCCAGGCCCAACACCGCATCAGAAGGGCCTAGGCCCCGCTGGGATCAAGCTGTTCCCATAGTGACACACAAATCAGCCGCCCTCAGCCCTGTCATTTGCCAGAACCCAATTCATGAGCCTCTGATCAATAATTCAGGCGTCTCCATCTGTGGAAAACTCGGATTTGGCCTAATTTCTCTCATAAACAAAGAACATCATCTGCTTATAACAGTAAAATAGACACCAGTCAAATTTCTCAAAAACTAGAGATTCCCATGAACAGCATTCATTCTGGGTCTGGGATGACGGAATCCGGCTTGCCTTTGTGAATACCGTGGGCAGGCTGGGTTGAGAACACAAAGCCCGGTGTGGGAAGCTGGACTGGGCAGTTGGTTCAATGAAGAAGAAGAGAATGTATTTTAAGTGCTCCAATATATGGTTTGAAGACCAACGGATGGACCTAACTTCAAATGGTTCTTCTCCGTTTACTGGAATTGGCCATCTGACCTATTTCTAAGTAGTATTTGCTGAAAGAACATGAATGCAACAAACACATTTCTTTGGAGATATTCTTGAGCCCAGGTGTGTCAGTCAGGCTTCTCCAGAGAAATAGAAGCTATATATAGGTGTGTGTGCGCGCATGTGTATGTATATGTGTGTGTGTACATGCATACATATATATACATACACACACACATATACATATATATACACACATATATAAAGGTTTATTAGAAGGAATTGGCACATGTGATTGTTGGGGCACTGGCAAGTCTGAAATCTATAGGGCAGAGCAGCAAGCTAGAAACTCTCAGGCATGAGTTGAAGCTGCAGTCTTGAGGCAGAATTTCTTCTTCCTCAAAGAAACCTCAGTTTTGCTTTTAAGGCCTTTCAACTGATTGGATGAGGCCCACCCATATACCCTCCTTTTACTTCAAGGCAAATACTGGTAGATGTAGGCTGTACACCTAGATTTGGGTTTGATTAAATAAGATGCATGCTGCAGCCTAGCCAAGGTAATACCTAAAACCATCTCATCAGTTTTTCTCTGGGATTTGCCTTTCCTCAGCATCTCCTGTCCCAGTGGACCTAAATCAGTGAGGCTCATCTGCATGGGTGAGAAGCGAAACATCAAGGAATGATTGAGCCAGAGCAGACCCTGGAAAGGATGTGCTTAGGGAAATTGGAGCCAAAATAGCTGAATTGATTTGCCCAAGGTCACATAGCTAGTTAGATGGGCAAGCGTCTTCCTGAATCAGGACCACAGTAGGCTCACCTGCCACATGAACCAACCATTTTTGCCTGCCTGCCTCCAAGTCTAGGCAAGGTCCTGTACTACAGGTGTGCAGCTGTTACAAACCAACCCTGGTCAGTGGACAACTGGTGGGTGTATCTCAGGCACTTTGTGTTTCTGTTATTTGGACCCTTCTAGAGCAACTGTTGTTCAGCCTGTTAGTAAAAGCCCCCACAGGATACCAGGCATTGTGTTGGTGATTGTCGTAGTCCATTTTTTGCTGCTATAACAGAATACCTGAGAGTGGGTAATTTATAAATAATAGAGTCTTATTTGGCTTACAGAGGGGAGGCTGAGAAGTCCAAGGGCATGGAGCCAGCATCTGTTGAGGGCTTTCTTACTGCATCATCCCAAGGAGGAAAAACAGAAGGGGACACAAGTGCATGAGGCAGAGAGAAAAAAGGGGGCAAACTCGTTCTTTTTATCAGGAACCCACTCTCACAGGAACATTCTAATGATAACGGCATCAATCCATTCACCAAGGCAGACCCCTCATGACCTAATCACCCCTTAAATGTCCCATCCCTTAATATCATCACAATGGCAATTAAATTTCCAACGTGACTTTTGAAGGGGACAAACATTCAAACCATAGCAATGATCAACAAGTATTTCTTGTGAGCATCTCCTGTGTGTTATTCACCTTGGGTGCCCTATCATTTGGCACAGTACCTACTACAATAGAAATGCTGACCTGAAAGGGGTTTCCTAGAGTGAGAAGCAGTGGGCAGGCCTCACCCACAGGTGGGAAGGTAATTGGCAGGACAAAGCAGTCACGTGTGAAGCATGGGCAGTTTGAAATCTATATGCACCCCCAGGATCTCTGTAAATCCTCTCAGCCACTCAAGGGGATGTAGCCACCTCCATCTTACAGTTGAAGAACCTAGGACTTGGCAGGAGAAGGGATTTGTCCAAGGTGGCTGGGTCCATGGTGTGATGTTGAGTGATCGCCACACAGTGCCCTGCTTACTACGCTCCACCACTCTCCAGAACCCCCACGCCTTGGAGAGAAACAAAGGCCAGAGGCTTCAAGCAGTGTCAGTGGCTGGTACGTGTCCCTGGCCCTCTCACCAACGGGCCTCCTTGGGAGGACCTCTGTGGGCCAGGGAGGAGGGTGAGATGGAGGGATGGGCTGCAGCCTTATGTCTCAGCAGAAGGCCCCTTTGACAGGCCAGTGGCCTCACTCCTGGGCCACAGCAGGAAGCCTCCTCCCCCTGTCCCGAGGCTAGGATCTTCCTCAAGATCAGCAGGATATCTGCTCCTCAAGGTCCCTCACGTGCCAGAACCACACCATGGAGCAGCCATGTCTGTGAGGCACAGGCCACGAAGGGAAATTCCTTCTCTCTAAAGGTCATTGTCCACAATAGAACAGTTCTCCTCCCGAAACCCACCCTCCCAGGACAGGACTTTCACTGTCATCCTGGCCCTCTTTTGCCCACTTTTCCAGCCCCCTCTCCCTTCTGACTCCAAACTCCAGAACTTTAGAGGAGGAAGTAATTTGGCCTGGACTATTATTGAAAGGGAATGGGAGAAGGGCTCACAGGCTGTAAAAGCTCTTCTGCCTCCTTCCCTCCCTCCCAACAGCGAGGGCAGGCAGCTCACTCGACACACCTGTCCTCCCTGAAGGACCGGCCCTTCACATTCCAGATGGGCTCAGGGCCCCTTTACAGCCCCACTGCCACGGCTGTTGCCACTGACCCAGGCCTGAGTGGGGAGAGACCAGAGGGAGGAGGCAGCCCTGTCATCAGGATAGGGGGTGGGAGGAGCCCCTGCTGGAAAGAGCAGAGATGACCTTGTGTTAGAACAAAGCACAAGCAAGGATCCGCACCCCCCGCCCCCTGCCCACTCCACCCGGGGTCCCTGGGGATGGAATTCCTGGGAGGTACAGAGCTCAGAGACAGAGATTTGGGTTCGAGCCCCAGCTCCACTCTACCCCAGCTGAGACTAGACTTCTTCTCTGATAAAAAGCCAACATACCCACCTCACAAGGTTCATGTACAGCCAGTGCTACTTACAAATATAGAGTGTGCCGTAAGCCAGGAGCTGGTCATCCGTCAGGCATGGTTTGCCCACCCAGGGCCTGGTTTCTGGGCAGCATAACTTGTGCAGCTGTAGAGGAAGTGGCCAGGAGTAGCTCAGAGCCCAGCCTGCCCAGCCTCTATCCCTCCCCACCCATGGACTCCCCAGGACTCCTCCGTGCAGTTTAGGGATCCCAACCAATCCCTTCAATCTGCAGATGAGAAAACCAAAGCCTGGAACTACCCAGATGGTCCTGGGTACCCAGGGCAACCCAGATGGTCCTGCCCTTGCCCAGCCCAGCTGCAGTTTAGAATGGAAACTCCTGGGGGGCAGGGATCATGGCTTTGTCTAGCCTGGCCCCAAGCCCCAGGCCTACCACAAGGCCTGGCAAATATCCCTGAATAAATGAGGTGTCTGCCAAGATGCCCTGTGCATGAAAGCACCCAGGCTCTTTAAATGGAGGATGAGGGGCTGGGTGTGCAAGCACTGCAAGGAGTTCAGAGAGTTGAGAGGCAGAACCAAGCTCTGAACAGCTGCTTTGTGTCTGCAGAGAGGACAGCAGCAGTCCTTATAATGTCTGGGAGGCATGAGGGTTTGTGGGGAGCTGGGGGTGACAAAGGCAGTGGGGAGGCATGTGGGCTGAGTCGCAATCCGCTCACCTCCCCCCGGGCTCTGGAGGCCCAGCGTCCAGCTGCCACACAGGCAGGCACACCAATAGCTTGGCCAAAATAAAGACATCCAGACACAAGCCTGCACCCTCAGAGACGGAATCCTGGCTCTTGCTCCTTCAATTAAGAAAAACAAAAGATATGAGCAGGGTGAGTTTGCCTCAAAGATGCTGGGGAGGTAGAAAGGATAGGTTCTTGGCTTCCTCTAGGAGGGCTGTCTGGGAGGAACACACGTGGTGGCTTGGCTGTGCCGTCACTGAGACTGAGGTCATGGGTTCACACCCTACAACGTGTGGGGGAAAGAATCCAAATTTCCCATCCCAGACTGACCCCAATCATAGACTCAGAGTGATCCTAGTTTTGTCCAGTCACCTGCCTCATCCATGCTGTCTCTTATAAGGACACTGGCAAGACAGAGCAGCTGCATTCACTCAACCAGGGCTTACTGAGCACCTACTATGTACCGAGCTTAGTGCAGAGGACACAGCTGTGAGCAATGGAAATACCTTGCTCTCACAGCAGCTCACCTCATCAGCCTTTATCCCTGACTCACTCACCCTGCTCTTTTATTTGTTTCTGTTTGTCCATTTTTAATCCTTCTGAAAACCTATTCCCATCTACCATCTTGAGACGTTTTCAATAGCCAAAAATTTACAGATGGAAAAAGGGCAGCACAGCTAGGACAAGAATTTGGATCTCCCATCTTGCAGCAACACATTGTTCAAGCCCTGTAGCTTGAACAAGCCTGTACTGTGTGGTCACAGGCTGCACAAGAGCACTGAGGCCAGGGGCCACAGTGGCGTGTGGCTATTGGCAAGGCAGGCAGAGGTACTAGCAACCTCACATCCACAAGCACATCCAAATGCATCTTTGCTGAGTCCTGAGAGAAATGTGAGAAGTCAGAGTCTTCTTGCAGTCTTGTACTCATGGACAGAGAGAAAGAACCCACAGACTAGACAGAATCCTTATCTTGGTCTGGGACCATGGGTTGGATTTACCTAGACAGGCAAGAATGGGGTGAGTATCAGAAGGGGGGACCTATGAAGACCAAAGATGCCAAGGAGGAGTGAGTGAGACAAAATTGCCAGGGTCCATGAAGGGAGCCGGGCAAGAAGAGAGCAAGTGTGGCTTGGAGCACGGGAGTTAGATGGATCAGGCTGGCTGGATGGGTCTGGGAGGGCCTTGGATCCCAGGCTGGGGAGTTCACACCTTGGGGAGCTGAGTGCCCCAAAGCCAGCCTCCTTTCTCCTCTGGCTGCAGTGTGGGGGCCTCAGGACTGGGTCTGGTACTTGTGTGTGCTATTTGGAGTTCTCAGCACCTGGCAAGCTGGGCTGTTCCCCAACAACCAAGAGGTCAATTGGATTGGACTTCAGCACCTCTACCACTTGACAGAGTCATGCCCCCAGGCAAGAAACAAGATGACAGATTCACTCTGTGAGATGGGGAGCCTAGCATTCACCCCTCACTCACCTGACCCCTCAGGGACTTAGTGTTTTACAAGAGGATCCCAGAGAAGAACTACTGATCTCAAAATGACAAACTGCTGTAGTGGACACCAAGATACTGCGGTTCCCTTCCCCTAAATCTCCAGTGAGCACCTGCTATGCATGAAGTGTGCGGCACAGGAACGGGGAGGATACAGAGGGGTCAGCTCAGACTGCAGCTTGCAAGAGCCTGGAAGGATGAGGAGGGAACGTGTCTGGCCTTTAACACACAGTCCAGCCCGCTGTGGGAGCAGTCATCACCCACCGAATGAAGTAGTGCAGGAGGAAATGGTGGGGGAAGCACACAAAAAAAGCATTCTCACCAGGACGGTGGGTTGTAAGTGCCACAGGAGAAGTGCAACAGGACTGCAAGAGAAAGTGAGCTTCTGCCTCCCTGTCCACTAAGGCTCTGCCAGGGAGACAGTGAACATGGCATAGAGGAGGTGACATGGTGAGGGGATATGTAGACAGAAATAGTGGTGGAAGCCCAGGAAGATATGGGAAACCCATGGCCATGGGCCTTGGACAGAGTTTGAAGGTTGGCAGTGGACAGGCAAGACTTGGATCTGTAGGGATGGGTGGCAAACTTACTCTGGGGACAGTGAGTGGAGGCCAAGGCGGGGGGTCGTGGGCATGGTAGGATGGCTGTGGAGTGATGGCCACCAGACAGGCCTGCCAGGGAGGGAGTAATGCTGCAGCACCCACACAGCCTAGGGCCTAGGAGGTGGCCCCAGCGGCCACTGCAAGAGCAGGTCAGGAGCTGCCGTGGTCTGGGGGGAGTGGGCGGCTGACACTTGCATCCTGGAGACAGCAGACTGCTGGGTGTGGCAGGCCTCCTTCTGGACCCTTCAGTCCTCCCACCCTCTCCCCCGTGTGACACCCCCCATGTCTGCAGTGGAGTGGAGGGGTGCTGGGGCTGTCGTGGGAGGGCCCTGGCATCGCCTTATGAAGACATCTGTGTCTCTAATGAAAAGTTACCCGTTGCCGGGCAGGGGAGAGACACAAATCATTAGGAATCAATTTAGTTCTGGCCAGCCATCTGCCTGGGCCTCACGTGGCGGGGAGCCGGCCGCTGCCTCATCACGCGTTCCCCCTCCCAGCCCAGCCTGGACGCACGCGCGGCCAGGAGGAGGCCCGTCTGCTGGACTGAGGGCAGCTCACGGCCTGCCTGGTGCCCGCATGGTATGCCCGTGGGCGCCGGCCAGGTCTAAGGTCAGGGCGGCTGCACGCGAGCAGGAGGGGAGACGCCGCCCAATTCCGTCCCCCAGCTTCCTGCCTCCCGCCCCGCGTCCCTCTCCCTGCTCTGCGCGGCCCGCGCCCTCCGCCCCGCCCCTCGCGCCTGTCCTGAGTGGGAGGTGGCGGTTGCCGAGCCATCTCTCTGGCCATGGTCACAGCTCGGTTGCTATGGAGGCCGGAACCCCGCTGCCCCGCCCCCGCCGGGCCGGTCCCTGAGCATCTGCCGCGGGCCCCTCCCGCGGGTCTCGGAGCCCAGCGCCGCCCAGAGGAACGCGCCAGTTGTCGCGCGCGCCCTGCGGGCCCCCGACAAGCTGGCAATTTGTTGTTGTTTGTAGAGTGCTTTTGTCATGCAAATCCCAGAGCCGGCCGCTGGCGCTCCGCTCGGAGGAGGTGGGGTGTTTTTGCCTTTTTTTTTCCCTTGGCCTTTGCAGTTGGAATTGTTGGTGTTGCTTAAAATTTAAAAAAAAAAAAAAAAAAAAGCCGCGTAAAGGAATATCACTTAATTTCATTTGAGTGTAGCATTTGTCGCTGCCAAGTGTGCTCCACACCTTCGAGGTTGCTCAGATTGGGGATGGGTTGTGAGTTAAAAGGTGAAGGAATCTGCCTAGATGGGCACCTGTCACCAAGAGAGACTCAGCTACCGGGGCTGGAGCACCAAGTCCCAACTCCAAAAGCCAGCCCCACCCAGTGTAGCCCACACCTCCTCTCCCCACCACATGCCTCTGTGGGACTTGGTCCCCTTCGGGGATGTGGGGCTCCAGGCTGCTGGCAGAGCCCTCCCTCTGTGAGCAATGAGTTCCCTGCAGGACTCCAGGCAGCCCAAACCCAGCTTTGCCCACCCAGACCTGGGCCCAAGTGTCCAAAGGGCTGCTTCTTGAAAACCTGAGCCAACGCGTCCACAAGTCCCTGAGCAGCCCCTCCTGAGGGTGAAAGTTGTGCCCCAGCCAGTGCCCTGGAGAACAACGAATGAATGACCCCTTTGTGTAAATTTACACCATGCCCTGTTTCCATGGCTCTGAGTGGCTTTGAGCAAGTGCCAGGTACATCCCATCAGGAGGTCTGTGTCTGGGGTGGGTCTTCCCCACCGGGTGCCAGGCCAAGCTGGGCACCTCTTGACCAGGAAGTAGCAGGAGGGCATCAGGGTATCCCCGAGAGGAACCAAGCCATCTCAAGCCTGTACCCTGTCCCTGCAATCCATGTGTCTGTCCAACACACTGCAGTCCCTGTGTCTGTCCAACACACCGCAGTCCCTGTGTCTCTCCAACACACCGCAGTCCATGTGTCTGTCCAACTCACCACAGTCCATGTGTCTGTCCAACTCACTGCAGTCCACGTGTCTGTGCAACACACTATGCCTAGGTATATGCTGGTGTCAGGCCCCGTGCTGGGCATGGGGCACCACAGGGAACAGACAAAAAAAAATCTGCTCCTGTGGAATGGAATGACATGGGAGAAGGGAGATAATCCACCGATAAACAATATCAATGTAGGTGCTGATAAGAGCTTTGAAGAGGATGAAGCAGGTGACAGGGGGAAAGGGAAGGGGCTGTTTGAGATGTGGTGGCAGGGAAGCCTCTACTGAGGTGACTTTGAGCTGAGACCTGAGGGACCACTGAAGCATGCTCAGTAGCACAACAGGCTAGTTCCTTTCTACAACAAACAAAATCCATCTGAGTTTGTGAATTGCAGAATGCTTTTTTAAGCATTTGGGTCCAGTGCTTTGGGGACCAGGAATTAAATGGCCTGCTAGGGAGTGCTGCCATACTGCACTAGGTAGCATCTCTACTTTGCTTGTGGGCACAAAGGAACTTCGGAGGTGAAGGAAACAGGCTGTTGTTGGAAGGAAGGCAGAGCATGGCCTTGCAGTGAGCGCTGCCTCTTCCCTGCTCATCTCAGCTCTGGGTTCCTAGTTCATCCGAGTGGTCAGCGGTCAGATCCAGCGTGAGGAGCACTAAGCAAGAGGCTTCACCACATCTTCTTTCCCAAGCTGTGCACCTAAACACGAAGGGTTCAACAGTGCTTTCAGGGTTTGCCCCTTATGCAAAACAGATGGCCCAGTGCAAGCACAGAGCAACGCAAGCTAAAAATGAGGATGGCTGTGGGTGGCTTTCATGGAGGTACCCTGGGGTGCAACTAGATCTTGTCTCCGTGACGGAGCCCGTCCTAGCCCCAGATCACCAGCTCACAGCTCTTCTCCAGAACTAGCTTGTTCTTGGGGGAAAACCTTTCTTTCTCCCACTTTCCCCACCACAGTGATGAACAGATATGGGTGTATGAAGCTGAGTCATTGTCACAGGAGTGTCCACTGGAGGGGAACAGAGGCTCTCAGCCCCCAGGGTCTCCCTGAATTCAGTTCTGGTGACCCAGTTGCAGGCAGCATGGTTTACCCCTCTGGTTCTCAGCCTTGCACACTAAACGCCACCCTGGGACCAATTGTGCCTTGGATCCAGCTCTCAGGGTGGGGTAAGACAGGCGAAACTCCACAGCTGAAAACGCCTGGTGCCGACTGCCTGCTCCTGTCTGTGCAGAGCACACTCACTGCAGCCTCTGAGCTGCTCAGAGCCTTATCCTAGCTGTGCCTCTCTTGTGTCCTGAATCTCCCCCCAGACCCTCAGTGTCCTGCCATCTGCCCTTGGTGGCATCCTCTCTGACAATCAGAAAACAAGCTCTATGCAAGGCCCTGAGGGGATTCAGCCGAGAACTCACTACTTGGACCAGCCAGCATTTATTGAGCATGGACCCTGACCTGGCCGCCATGCCATGGGTCAGGACATCAAGACAACCAAGGGAAGGCATGGTCTGATGGGGGAGATAGACACATGAACAGATCATGGCAACGACAGAGACATGGGGTGGAGGGTGCCCAGCCTGGAAGACAGGACCACTCCAGCACAAAGACCGTTCGACCACATGGGACCTTGGCAAGTGCTACCTTGAGCCAGGAGGGCCCAGCCTGCATTCAGACCCAGCAGAGCAGGCTGCCGCTGGTGCAGAGCTTCAGAGAGCAGACAGCTTAGGCAAGGGATGCCAGGGTCCATTCCTGCAGGCATGGGCAAGGATGCTGCTCCTTAGAGAGGGGCAGCTTTGCCGGGGCATGTGTCCATGTGTCCTAGATGGTTAAGAAAAGTTTTGGGGTCCCTGATCCTCTGCCCCCTCAGGAGACAAATATGAACTAAAGGCAGGGGCCTTTCGCCAAGAGGCTTCTCTCCCTGCCTACTTCTTATGCTTGCCACCTGCAGGCTGTGATTTAGGGGCACCTCCCCAGGGGGTCCATCCCTGTCCTCTCCTCCCTACGCCTCCTGTCTGGTGGCAGCTCAGGCCGGCCAAACGAGACCAGACACGACTGAGGCGGGCAGCCTCCACATTCAGGGCTGCTGTGACAGCTGACAAAGTTACAAGGACGGGGACATGAGGGAGGACGGGTGGCCCGCTCCCTGCAGCGGCTGCCCCTCTGCTCCTTTCCATTAGGATTGATCAGGCTGGGTCAGGGGTCTGCTGGGCCTGCACTGGGCACCTGGAACTTTCACGATGACTAATGGCAGTGCTGCCACTGCTGTGCCGGCCAGCGCACACACCCCCGACCCCATCACCACCACCAGCCCTCCCGTCCACCCAGCTCTTCAGCAGGTAGTCCACCTTCAGGTGTTGCCCATGCTTGGCTCTTGTTCTGGCTGCTGCTTTACTCATCCACCCATTCACTCAGTCAGCCAGTCAGTAAGTATTTACTGATTACTCCCCAGAGATTTCTGCCCAGCCCCCTGCCCCCAGCTTAATTCTGCTCACCAGCACCGTTGCCAAGCCCCCTCCACCCTAGCACATGACAGGTGCTCTCACCATCACCTGGACAGTAGGATTGCCCCAGTCAACAAGCCATGCCTTAGCCAGCCCTGCATGCCCAGCAGAGGGAAAAAGAGGAGAAAATCCAGTAACTGCCCTGAAAGAGCTACCCTCCAGCCGGAGTGAGGAGACCCACATGCACAAAACTACTAGGAAATCCCAGCCAGGGCATGGCCAAGAGATGGCCAAAGTGACAGGCTGGGGGCTGCCGCACATGGCTCCCAGTTCTCTCATCCCCAGGGCTCTGGGAGCTGTCGGGGGCGTCCTGGAACTGAGAGGAAGAATCAAGTGGAGAAACTGACACGACACGCAGCCACACTCCTTCAGGCGCCTCCATAACCCACGCTGCAGGCTCCCATGTGGCGCACGCTCATGGACATATGCCACCTACAGCATGTGGTGGGGAGGGGGCGTGGACGAGGTGTCCTAGAAGCCATCCTGGAGCTAGCAGGGGCAGAGGGGCCATCCCAACAGGGCTGATTGGCAGAGAGCTGCTGTGCCTTCACTCCTGGGTGGGACAGAACAGGCTGAGGCCCCAAACCCTGCACAGAAGCAAGCCTGAAGCCCCAGAATGTTCCATGGGCCCATCCCTGAAGGATCTGTGCGGCGTGAGTGAGCGTGAGGAATCCAGACTGCTTCCTGACAGTGTCCCTGAGTGAGACAGCCGTGCGTGACTCTGTGCCTGTGTGTGTTTGTGACCAGGGTGGATTCGCTGTACATGGCTTTATGTGCCAGATTCCGTGTGGGTGGGGGCAGCATTTTGCGGTATACTGGAGGCTATGTCTATAAATTTCTGACTGTGTGCATGCTCACACTCCTGTACATGTGACACTTAGTGTGACAGTGAGGCTGCAGGGAGGGCAGGATGCGGTGACCATCCTCAGGGGTGTGTGTGGGTGCATGGGGGAGTGGACATCTGTCCTGCTTTCCATGCTTCCCACCTCCCACAAGCATACCCAGAGGTCCAGCCATGGTGAGCAGACCACAGCCCAGCACCCCTCCCACACACACTTTTAATCAATTTGGTGCTTTCTTGTCAAGAAGACAAGCTATTTGCTTCCTGAAGATCAGATGGTGATGGATGAAATATAGGGAATAATTAAATTAGCAGTGTAATGGTGGTGCAAGGCTCAATTAAAAAAATATTTCCATTGTCATAAAGTCTAGCCATAAATTTTAGGAGCCCTACATTCTGGTGGCCTGCAGTGCTTGGCAGCCCGACTGGCCGCCCTGTGGGTGTGGACTCTGATCCGATCTGGGGAGGCCCAGGGAAGGGCTGGGCTGCTTGAAGGAGATTGGTATCAGCAATTTGAAGGTCTCACCGTGCCCCACCTGGTCCCCGTCTTGTCACATCTGAGCAAGACAGCGACAGCCTGAGAGCAGCCTCTGGTGCCTGCTCCGCGTTTCAGGTGCATCTCCAACTCTCAGCCATAGTGACCCCTCATTCCCTCTGTGTTTTTTCTCACTTTAAGCCAACCATCAGGAACTTGGGGTGGGGCTAACTCCCACCCTGTTTCACCAGGGCAGGACCCCAGTCTGTTCATGAGGTGCTGGGTGGTGTCTCCGAGACCCTTCACTGGAAGCCTCAGGAAGAGCCATCAGGAGGTGCACAGGAGCACCCAGGAAGTCCCTGGTAACTAACCCATGGATGACATGGCCCAGGTCACCCTTCAGGGCACTGCAAAAGGTCTCCTGGACAAGAGGGTCCAGAGTGACAAGGGCTGAGGTGCTCCAGGCGGAAGCAGAGGGTGTGGGGGCTTAGACTGCAAGGGCATGCTCGGGAGGCATCCTTAGTGTGTTCTGTGGAGGCTCTGGGAGGCCCCCTACTGCCGTGTAAGTTGGACTTGTTGGCTTCTCCCTCCCCACCGCACTTATTGCAATAACCACTCCTCGTATGGCCCATTATGCTAATGAATGACAGCAGCAGACCTAGAAGGGTGTTTGCTGCTGTCTTGAGCTCATTGGTAACCGAGAGGAACCCCATGCAACAGGAAAGCTAGAGAGGGCATGATGCCAGGTTTAAGCAGGGCTGGGGCACCACTGGCCTTGGGGAGGGAGAGGAGGAAGAGAAGGAGGATGGGAGAGACTGGAGGAGGAAGACAGAGAAGAAGGAGAGAGAAGGAGGGGGGAAAGGAGGAGAAGGAGGAGGGAAGGGAGGGAAGAAGAGAAGCAAAGGGCAGAGGGAGACAGAGGAGGAGCTGGGAAAGGAGGAAGCGTCAGAGTGCAGTCAGAGGCCACAGGTGGCCTGTTTGGGGAGAAGGGACAGCATTCCCTACCCTATCTCTTCATGCAATGGTGCATGACTTCTGGCACCATTAGGACCAAACCTGACTAGGACCAAGCCTGACAGATGTGCTGAGCTTGGCATTGAACCCTCAGCCTCACCTTTCTTTTTCCCTTTAGATAAGCCCCTCTCACACCTCAGGTGATCCCTCCTCTCTCCCCTCAATGAAACCTGCCCCAAAGGACTTACCCAAATCACACTGCGCTGTACAATACCCTCGCCCCTCCCCCCACTCCTGCCTTCCACCGAGTGTGGCATTAAAGAAGGGACAATGACAATAAAGGCCGCAGAGGGCCACAGAACCTCATCAGCTGGTGGGAAGGAGGAGGGTCTGGATGAATACTAGGGAGAAAGTGGCTTCCCCCAGCCCCAGGCCAGGTAAGATGAGGCCCTACTCTGCTCGGCTCTGATGAGAGAGTGCAGGGGGCTCCGTGCCCTTGGCTTCTTTGCCAGGATTGGGGATGCTGTGGGCCAGCACCAAGATCTACTGAGATTACAGCTGGAAGGAGCAAAGGGTCAGACTGGAAAGCAGCACACGAAGATCTGCTCAGGATGCTGCAAAACAGAGTCCCACCCGCAGGGGAGCTGCTAGGGTACAAGGAAAAACCTGCAGCTTCAGCCAGCCCTGGACTCTTCTACCAGCCTCCTGAGGCCAGAAAAAGCCCCAGACCACAGTCCTCAACTTTACACAGACTCTGGGTTTGTCCAAAGGAGTTGGAAGAAGCAACTGAATTCAGTCCTCTCAGGGTGGTGACTGGCAAGCCGGACTCAGTTGGGCCCGGCACGAGGTGGGCCCTGGATCCTGAATCTCCAGGATTGAACAAGAACCTCCCGTGAGAAGAGGGGCTCTGGAGGTCAAGGAAGCAGTTGGCTGCCTGTGGTTCCGGGTATCCAGGCCTCATTCCACCAAGGCAGAAGCCAGCCAGGGTCCCGGGGCAGATTGTGAGGGCCCCTTGCCACTCTGCTGGTTTGGGGAGGGAGCAAGGCCTGGCCCAGAGGCATGGGTTCAGCTTCACTATGGGGTTCAGTTGGCCCAGCCCCCCACTCGGGATGGCCTTGGTTGCTGGGAGAAGGCAGGGAGGAAGGGGCAGCACAAAGTAATGCCCAGGACAAGGAACCAGGGGAACTTGGGGGCCATCTGTCTCTTCTTACTGCTAGAATCTGTACCATGGGCAAGGATCAAAGCAAAAGCCCCACATCCTCCACTGAGGCCAGCCGGGGCTGGGGAGCCACCTCCACAGCCAAGCAGGCTCAGCCCCGCGCGTGCCGTCTCTCTATCGCCAAGAGAGCCCCAGGACCAGTGAGAGGCACAGTCCATCATTTCTGCCTGCCAGTGGCTTCTTCTTCAGGTCACTGAGAGAGAGTACAAACTTGTCCTACAGAAGGCAATAAAACCTTTTTAATGCAAAGAGAATTCACAGAGCCCCACTCTGTACACACCCTGAGGTATGAGAACAAAGTGAAGAGGTGAACATGCAGTCAAGGGCTTCTTCTTTGAAACCCTAGAGAGGAAACTATTTAGGAAAAGAGAGACTATTTAGGACCATAACAGTTAAAGATTATTGAGAAAGGGACTGAATTGTACCTGGGTGTTTTTTCTTTATAGGCTTGTTTTATAAGACTTTCCAATCTCATTTAATGGCACCATGTTCAAGTTAATTTAATTCAATCAAAAGTTCTATTTTGACTTTTTCTAAGGATAATTAGTAGGGAAGCGTGTGTTCTCACTCTCAGTTAATGGCACCATCATCTAGACAGTCTTGGAATCAGGACGGCTCTCCGCCCCACTCTCCTCATTCTCATCAGCTGGTTCTCCCTCAAGCTGGCCTCTCCACGCAGTACTGCTTTCCTGCCTCTCCCCACGACCGCAAGGTATCCTCGCTTAGCCTCCTACCACTGTAGGCCACTACTCTCGCCTTATTTCCTCCTTACTTACTTCATTCTGATGTTGCCACCTCTGTAAAGGCTTCGTCTTCATTGAGTTAATTATTCCTTTCGCTAAGCTTCCAGAACACTGTTTATTTCAACACATCACCTAATAATTGTCATCCTCTTTGTACATCTGCAGGTCCACAGAGCAGCCATTCTTTAGGAGGACAGAGGGGTATGTGCCTGGAATATAAGAGTAGGCAAATTAAGATGGCAGAAGAGTGAGAAAAATCAATGCATTCATTCATCATATCCAGGTAATATGCCCAAAGCAAAAAAGAATATACCAAGGTAGATATCACCACCTGGTGGCCATATTTAGAATTGCAAGTTTAGTTTATTTGGATTAAATTAATTCTTAAATCTAAACTTTTGAAGTTTCAATAAATATCACGCTTAAACACTATGAGTGTAGTATCTGAAAATAACAGCCTTGTCATTTCACAGGCTTATATGAAGGTAAAATATGTTAACTAATGAAGATACTTCGGAAAATCAGTAAATACGTGTTGAAAATAGTCCACATGTGGGGTCCCTGCCAGGTACTGTGCAGAGAGCTCCCATTAGATGGGAAAACAGGATTCGCACTTGAAACCACTAGAGAAACAAAACTGTAGGTGTGTGGCACAATATCATAGAAAAAGCATTCTGGACAGGATGTCAGGGAGGGCTCCATGCCCAAGGCAGGGTTTGCAGAATGAATCAGGTTAGAATAAAGCCAGTAGGCAAGAGGGTGTTGTGGGCTGGGGGAGGTGGAGGGGAGGGGAGACATTGGCTCAGTTAACTACTGGCCTAATTGACTACTGACTAATTGATTAACCACGTGGCATGGACAAGCTAAGATGGGGAGAAACTACAGCCGGTAGCAACCCCCACTTCCCTTGACATCCTTATCATTGCCACCACCACGGCATTAACCTCGTTAGAGGTGATCACATTTTCTTTCTTTTCTTTTTTTTTTGAGATGGACTCTTGCACTGTTGCCCAGGCTATAGTGCAGCAGTTTGATCTCCACTCACTGCAACCTTCGCCTCCTGAGTTCAAGCGATTCTCCTGCTTCAGCCTCCCGAGTAGTTGGGATTACAGGCACACGCCACCATGCCCGGCTAATTTTCTATATTTTTGGTAGAGATGGGTTTTCACCATGTTGGCCAGGCTGGTCTCAAACTCCTGACCTCAAGTGATCTGCCCACCTCAGCCTCCCAAAGTGCTGGGATTACAGGCGTGAGCCACCACACCCAGCCTAGTGATCACATTTTCTTAACAAAAAAATCAGACACACAGCCTGACAAATATAAGTGTGTATTTATGAGGACAAAGGGAGAAAAGGCTTGGAATGAGGACTGACCCAAGAAATCTGAGACGTATGGTTCCGTACTCATTAGTAAGTTTAATGAGGGATATGAATCCACTCAGGAGGGCAGGTGGCTCTGGGACAGGCAGGACTGGCCACCTCACTGGGTGACCTGTGTGAAGAATGGGCCCTGGTCCAAGAAAGAGCAGATAAAGCGGGGGGCGCTCCTTAGCCATCCTGCTCATGAGTAAAGGGGCTCATGATGGCGAGCGGGATGACACTAGCCACTCTGGCCAGCTGAAGTGACCCATGATGTTCCCCATTTATTTCTCCTACCACCTTCACTTTGCTCTGCTGCCTGACACCACCACCCTCCATAGGCTAAGGCTTCTGCAGAGTCCCTTTCCTGGCAAGGCTCCCAACATGGCCCAGGGGACCTCCAGGCCAGTGTCCCAGGCCTGTGTCTACACCACATTCTGAACTTGCTGAGTCTCGGTGCTTTCCAGTTCCTCCACTGCAGGCTGGCTTCAGTCCCTGCCCGCCCCTGTCTGGACAAGCCACAGGCCCCCAACAGGGCCCCTCTACACCCTGCCCCACCCATGTGTCCTCCCTCCCCCGTCCTCATCCCCAGTCCCTCCGCCTCCCTCCCCAGAGCGGAGGCCGGCCTGAAGACAGATATTAATGTGCAAATTAGCACAACCCGACTGGGTCCAGATTGCCACTTAGAATTTGCATATTAATAAATGTTTTTGTGACAGCATTTAGCAGCTCAGGAAGGACAGAGTGTCTCCCCTCCCCCAGCCCCATAAATGAGATAACAAGCCTGGGGAAGCCAAATTTGTCCCCCTCCCACTAGCCAACCTGTACGACTTCCTCTCATCAATCAATCAATCAATGTATCTATCTCTCTGTCAACCCTGCATTGAGCATCTCTGCCCAGTCTCCCAGTTAGCCATGCAGGAAGCAGGACAAGCTCAGCACCATGGGGAGCGGTGGAGGAGCAGTCAGTGCAGCAGGGTGTCTGGAAGGAGGAGGAAGAACCAGCCTCCGCCCCCCTTCACTCCCCCACCCCACCCCCCCACCGCCACAACCCACAGGGCAGACATGGTGGATTTAGGGAGAATTCCTGCTTTTCCAATCCCTGAGGGTCTGCCACCTTCCTAGCCAGCAAGGAGAGGAGCTCAGGAGTCGGCAAGGTCCCTGGACTAGCCCACCAGAGCCCTGGCCCTGTGGCTGGTCCCAGTTGAAACTTGTACAAGACACAGCACCCCTTTGGGTCTCTAGTTCCTCTTCTGTAAAATAGGGTTAATACCCGACTTCCCTGCCTCACAAGACTATCATGGGAATCAAATGAGATGTGGACGTGCTTGGAAAAGAAAGGAGTGGTTTACAGATGCCACATGGCATTTGGCATGGGAGGAAAAATTCCTGGGGCTGCATATTACAGACTTCTGTATTATACATGAACCATCTGGAAATTAAGTATTATGTATAATAGAGTTTTCAGCTGGCTGAGGATTGCCTCCTTTAAGCATCAAAACTTTTAAACTTTCATTTTAACTACTTGGAGGAAACATCTTTCTAAAATGCACTCCAAGCTCTCGGTTTCCTTATTCAGTATAAAACCAAGTTTTCCTCCTGCCCCCAGTTTGTCTCCATGCAGGATGGTGCCGTCAGGATGCCCAGGACAGGGCCAGGGCCGTTTCCTGCTGCAGCACCACCCACGTCTCCCTGCTACCTTCCTGAGCCTCCTGCTTCCCCCAGTGGCCGCTGCTCTGCCTGGTCTGCCAGGCCTCAGCCTTTCTCAGTGCCTCCTGGCCCGTATGATTAAATCAGTGGCTGGCTGCAGTGGCTCATGCCTATAAGTAATTCCAGCACTTTGCAAGGCCAGAGGATGGCTTGAGCCCAGGAGTTGAAGACTAGCCTGGACAACATAGTGAGATCCTATCTCTACAAAAAATAATATATACATACATGTATGTACTATTACATACATAATATTGTTATGTATATAATAAAATTGTTAGAGCTGGCAAGTCAGCCCTAACGATGGGAACTGGAATGATCAGGCCACCCAGGAGTAGGAGTGGGCCACACTCCATCCAGGGTCAGGGTCAGGGTCAGGGCGCTTACGTTTCTGTGGAGTGGGGCAGGTGAGCAGCTTGTCAACATTGTTTGTAAACTGGCAGTTAATAGCCCTAGAGTGGGCTTTCTATGAGCAAAGTGCACAAGAGTTTTAATACATGGACCGTAAATATTTTACGTTTGTTGAATCAATGAAGGGATTAATAAACCCTGAGGGCCTTCATGACCTACTTCTCAGTTCTGTGTTCATTTGTGTTCTAGAGGAAAAGGCAGCCTGCTTGCTAGTTTTGTTCTGTATAGAAGAGGCATGACTCAGGCATGTGTGTATGCATGCACCCATGTGTGAATTCACCGCCTTTGCCCGGTGAAAGGGGTAAACGGGCTCTGGAAGCAGTGGGCCAGCAGGTCTGCATTCTCCTGTGCCCAGGATACATGGTGAAGAGGGAAGAGCCCCTAGTCTGGGAACATCATACCTAAGACAGAGCCTGGTTTGGTTATGGACCTGCTCTGTGTGTGTCAGGAGGGCAGGTCTGAACCTTTCTGGACCTGTGTTTCCCGTTCTCTAAAAGAGCTCCTGCTAAGAGAGGCAGAGAAGGAGAGTGGTTAGAACGTGCTCAAGAGCCAAACCACATGCTGACTGCTGATGCCAGCTCTGTGGGCCTGGGCTAGCTGCCTATCCTCTCTGTGCCTCAGCTTTTCCATCTGTAAAATGGGATGGTAACATTCCCTGCCTCATAGTGAAGTGGACTTCTGTCAACAGAAGTCAAGCACTTGGAACAGTCAGTGCCAGCACATGATAAGCTCTAAGTAAATGTTTGTTGTTTTTACTTTTGCTTTAGCTTCCCTACCAGGTCAATTTAAGGACCACCAGGTTTAACATAAAGAGTGAGGGCCGGGCGCGGTGGCTCACGCTTGTAATCCCAGCACTTTGGGAGGCCGAGGCGGGCGGATCACGAGGTCAGGAGATCGAGACCACGGTGAAACCCCGTCTCTACTAAAAATACAAAAAAAAATTAGCCGGGCGTGGTGGCGGGCGCCTGTAGTCCCAGCTACTCAGAGAGGCTGAGGCAGGAGAATGGCGTGAACCCGGGAGGCGGAGCTTGCAGTGAGCTGAGATTGCGCCACTGCACTCCAGCCTGGGCGACAGAGCGAGACTCCGTCTCAAAAAAAAAAAAAAAAAAAAAAAAGAAAGAAAAGAGTGAGCCTTTAACTCTAGTTACTACTTTCAGGCCACCTTCCCAGTCCAAGGCTCCTCCTCCCAGGCCTAGAGCACGTGAAGGCCCCCTTTACAATCCCTGGGTTGTGTCTTCTTCCCTGCTTGGCCCCACTGGGCCCATCAGTAAATATTCAGTAAGACTTGCCAGTGCTAAAGCACTCAGGGTGAGACTGGGACCGCACAGGAACTTGCTAGGAATTCTAGTAGATGCAGGTAGTGGGCCAAGCCAGAGGGAGAGCTGGGGCCGACAGGAATCTGAGCCTTGACCCAGAGGGCAGCAGTGAGGCATGGAGGTCTCCTTAATCAGCAAAGCAGCTAAAGACATCCTTCAATCTCAGTCAAAAAATTCCAGCATCCGAGTCCTGGCCTGGGTAGTGGGAAAGATGAGGACAAACAGAGAAAACCATCCCTGCCATCAGAGAGACCCCATTCAAATGGTTGATAGAAGAGGCAAAACTCTCCTCTATCTCTCATTCTAAAGGAATGTTCATGTGAAGGAGTGTCCAGTCCCTACCCTAGGGTGCCTTCAAGGCTCCCACCTCAAGGAGCTTCCTGCCTTCCAGAGCCCCCATATAACGTGATATAAGCATCAGCATTCTGGGAGTTCAGAGCTCAGAGCCAGGGGGCCTGAGTCAAGCACAAACAGAACATGAGGGCCTCCTCCATTGCCCTTTAGAGCCCAACTTAGAGAGTACCTCCTCCAGGAAGCCTTCTCTGATTTTGTTACATAATTGCCTAATAGATTGCTTACATTCTTTACTCCTACCTGGCCCCCTGCAGTCTAGGATTAGACCTTATTCCAGTACTAGTGTATGGCCTGGCATCAAGTATGCCCCTGATACTTATTGTTGAGTGGACGAATGGTAGGTGGATGGATGGATGGATGGATGGTGGATGGCTGATGGTAGATGGAGGGATGATGGATGTATGCATAGAGGAATGGATGGATGGATGATAGATGATGGATTGTAGAGGAATGGATAGACGGATGGATGGTGGATGGTTGATGAATGGATACATAAGGATATATGGTGGGTAGATGATGGATGCATGGATACAGGAATTCATGGATGAATGGAGGAATTGATGGATGGATGGATGGATGGATGGATGGATGGATGGATGGATGCATGATGGATAGTGGATTGATTGATGGATGGATGAATGGATAAATGGATGGAGGAATGGATAGAAGGATGGATGGTGGATGGTGGATGGATAAGTGGATGGAGAAATGGATAGAAGGATAGATGTTGAATGGATGGATGGATAAATTGATGGATGGATGACTGGATGGATAAATGGATACAGGAATGGATAGAAGGATGGATGATGGATGGATTCATGGATTCATGGAGAAATGGATAGGAGGAGAGATGTTGAATGGATGGATGGATGGATGACTGGATGGATAAATGGATAGAGGAATGGACAGAAGTATAGATGATGGGTAGATGGATGGATGGATGGATAAATGGATAAAGGAATGAATAGATGGATGAATGGTGGATGAATGGATGGATGGATGGATAGATGGATAAATAAATGGATGGAAGAATGGATAGATGGATGGAGAATGGATGGATGATGAATGGTGGATGGATGCTGGATTAATCATGGATGCTTGGTGGAAGAATGACTGATGGATTACTTGTAGATGGGTGGCAGGAGTACCAGAGGCCAGAGTACAGAGAAGGACATGAATGGGCAATTGGGCAAAGACATGAGAATGGGTTTGGAAGGAGTAGTTGGGAGAGAGAGCTTGAACATAGACCTTCAACCTGAGGCATAGGAGAGAAGACTCAGCACAACATAAGCACTGGGGAAGTTTCCCCAGAGGGACAGTGATAAACAAAGTGGGGAGTTGGGGGAGTGGTGCTTGTCAGGATGTAGGAGGGATGGCAGCTGGTCCAAGAGGGAGGTGAGGGCAGGTGAACTTCTCTGCATCTGAAAAATCACAACAGCATTGGGAGTGCCAGCCTGGCACCAGTAATTCAACCTTGGGTTCAAATCAAATACAGGACAACTGGACGGGAGAGTGGAGGCACCAGCCACAAGCTGAAAGGGTCTGGCTCTGGTTCAGTGAAGAACATGGACAGAATATCTGGTCCTGAACACGAGTCCCTGAAACCCATCCACCCTCTGAGTGGAAGGGTGGGTCTAAGGGTGAGGGACCCCAGAGCAGGAAAGCATCTTGGCCTCCCTCACTGAGGTTCCCTGAATACCAGATGTTTAATCCACCCCTCTGCCTCTCTCCAACACCATGCTCCATGCACACAAAATGGGGAGCTGGAGGGAGAGCAGGAGTGGGTCACCAGATCTCTCAAGCACTCTCAGGAGAACCTCTCCAGCTCTGCTCATGTTCCAGCACAAGCAGGAAGTCCTGCCCTGAGTCTGACCTTTATTCCTCTTGGTGCGTTTGTGAGCAAGGAAGCAGAGGGAGCCCAGTTTGAGGTCCCAAAAGACAGTTCTCAGAATTTCTTAGAATTTCTCTAGGCTAGGGAGATATCAAAGGATTTCTCTGGCTTCTGTGGGACCCCAGATCTTGCTGGCATATACAGGAGCAAAGGATAGTACTTTTTTTTTTTTTCTCATGGCCTCTTATTTGTGATGCCAGAGCTGGCCATTGTGAAGGTGATTAAATTTAAAGACACTGCAGTAAACTCCAGCTTACAAAAGGCAGCCAGCATCATTAACACGTAATTGGAAGCTAAGCTTAATGAGGTAAGAGAGAAAAAAATAATACTCCCAGTCCCTTTTAGGATGGCAGCCCACCTGAGCTTCCACACTAGCACCTCAATAGCATCCCCACGCCAGGGCCAACGGGGAAAAACAGAGTGAAGACAGCCTCTGCCTTAGGGAGTTCACCGTTTATCCCTGCTGTCATCCAATCCTCCATTCAACTAAGTGTTTCACAGCACCCACTAGGTGCCCGCCTAGGCCAGGCCCCGGGGGAGGCAGGTGAATAACTGGATGAGGCCCCAGACTCCTAGCTAAGGTCTTCAGGGAGGCTGGCCTCCTAGCCTAAGCAGGACAAGCAGTGCAAGCCCCCAGGTGAGGAAGAGCCAGCAGCATGGTCAGACACAGACAGGAAGACCAGGGAGGGTGGGAGCTCCTGGGAGACCTTCTGGAGAAGGGGACGTATCAGCCTTGCAGAGAACAAAAGGCTGGTTGATACCATGAAATTAGATGCTCAGGGATGCTGACTGGCTGGAGCCCAGCCCAGCCTTCCTGCCCCCTCCCATGCTGCCCCGTCCATGCTGTCCCCAGGGCCTGCTTTTGACTCGTGGGGCAGTGCACCCCCACAGCTACTCCTTCCTCTGTGAGCCTGGGCAAGCCCCACTGTGGTTGCACATGAGCCAATCAGCTCAGACTGGCTTTCCCAGCATTTGTGGGTTTTAATAAGACCCTAAAAAATAAAAGCATGGCTTACCCCCAAGTGCTCTTTCCCTTTAATTTGGGGTTTATAATATGTATGTGTTTATTTCATGGTAGTGAATGCTTCCACGGGACTTGCCCATCGCTAGTGTTGTCTGATTTATTTCCTCTCCACGCTCTAAGAAGGATGCGGTTGTTAATAACAATAATGCCGCCC
Organism: Symphalangus syndactylus; assembly: GCF_028878055.3. NCBI lineage: Eukaryota > Metazoa > Chordata > Mammalia > Primates > Hylobatidae > Symphalangus > Symphalangus syndactylus. The sequence goes on from NC_072423.2 coordinate 49,332,418, forward strand.
ATCTTACAGCACTCTCTGCTTTTCGGGGCATTTTAAAATCCATTATCCTATTTAATAGAATTGTAGACTCACAGGGAAATTGTAAAGTCGGGGGAATTTGTCCTTGGCCACCCCTATGGCCCTCTCCGTGCCTGCCGCCTCCCTGGGCTCCCTGGCCTCCGTTCTGTGGAGGTGGCCCAGCCCTGCGGAGCCACTATCGGGCCATACCCCACCTCCTGCGACCCAAGCAACAAGCAAGGGGTGGCAGAGAAAGCACTTTCCGCTCCTGGGGTGGGCGTGGGGCGAGCAGTCCTCTCTCGTAGCCTCTGTCCGGGGAGTGCTGCTCTCCAGAGGAGGGGGTCCACCATGGGAAAAGAACTGGGGAGAGGGTCAACCTGTGGGCAAGGTGAGTGGGAGCTGCTCTCTTTCATGTCTTAACAGTGAGGACCAGGGCTGTGACTATCTTCCCCCACCCAGCACGAGGCTCCTGGAAGCCCAGCCAGCTGCAGTGTAGGGGCGCAGGGAGGAGGAGAAGGGCCCCACTGGACTCAGGACCTCTGCTCTCCACTGCCTTAGAGGCTCGCTCCTGTTGCCTCCTCTGTGGCTCTTCTGTTCCCCTTAGTCCTCCATCTCCTTCTGCGAGCACTGCCTATCCTCCCTTTCCGCCCTTGCCCTTCCGTATGCCAGAAACCCACTTTCCTCCAGTGGCATCAGCCCTGCCCCAGGACAAATGCATCCTTCCCAGCAGGGTCCAAGGGGAACCAAGCGCACTCTAGAGAAGGGTCCTGCCTCTGACTGCAACCTCAAAGGCAGAGTTCGACTTGAGTAACTCAAGACATGTCCCCAGGAACACAACTGTCTTCCTGAAAGCCCAGTCACAAGCTTCTGGTCAGAAGCCAGATCTGTGCGCATTCATTTCATGTTCTCCATGTTCTCTCATCACGGTGTTCGCAGCTTCCCTCTCATTTCTAACCCTCAGGAACGACCCCTCAGCTGGCACCAGCCCAGCCTGCCCTGCATCTGGGGCCAGAGCATTACAGTCACCCAGGGAGCTTGTGAGAAGCATCCCATGCCTGGGTCCCACAGACTGGTCTGATTGGATTTGTCTGGGAAGGGGGATTTTCTTCCTTCTTTTTCTTTTTTCTTGTTTTTCCTTGAAGCTCCCAGGAGGTTCTAAAATGCAGCCAGGGTTGGACTCCACTGAGGCAGTTTTTTGGGACATGTAGACCTCAGGGTCCTGCAGAAGCAGGAGGCCATCCTCAGGCAGTCTTACCAGGCAGTGGACAGCCCCTGCACCTGCCAGCCCTGCTCCACCAGCCCAACCACTGCCTTCCTGCATCTCAGGATGCCTTTGTTTCCCTGGCCGCTCCCTTCTCCCCTTTTTCTCCTCACATGTCCTTTTTCTCTCTCTCCTTCTCCATTTCTTTCCACTTTTGTCTTGCCTCTTCTCTTCCTTTTTTATTTCTCCTCCTTGCTTTAGTTATCTTCCTCTGTCCTCCCTCCTCCACCTCCCCTTCCCCTCTCCCTTCCACCCTCACCTGTGCCCACTCCCCCATCCCTGGATGCTCCCTGCTGTGCCCCCTGCTGAAAGCAGACTCCTTATTAACCCAGGTGTACCCAGAGGTAGGGAGCGGCTCTCCTCTGCTCTGCTTTCAAATTGAGCAGAGCTTCTCTAATGGAGCACATTGCAGAATTCATCCACTAGCATGAACTGAACTCCAGTTTATGATCCCAACCCTTTCCAGGCCAGAGGAAAGCAGGACCTACCCTCCCCTTGCACCCTGAAAGGTGAGCCTGGCAAGCACTGCAGGCTGCTTTGTGGGGGCCCCAGGGCCTTGCCTATTTTCCATCAAGGTGAGGCCAGACCCCAAGATTCCTGCATTCACCCAGAGCTCTACACTCCTGAGGATGATGGATTATGGCAGAACAGAAATGGAGGAGGGCCTTCCTGGGATTCTCAAGCCCTCAGCACTGCAGACATTGAAGCCTTGAAGGCCAGAGGAGGACTGAGCTAGGACCAGAAGAGTGGGAGGAGTGGGGAGCACACCCAGGAGAGAGCAGAATTGCAGAAGAAAGCAAGAGGTGGGAATGGATGCAGGGTTTGCAGGGGCAAAGAAGTGGCCTGGCTGGGCTGCAGTGTCCCATCCCAGCTAGGGAGAGAAGAACACCAAGCCAGGCAGGGGCTCGGAGCGGATTACAGAAGCCTCGTGTGCCAGGAGGGAGGGCTAAGCTTGATCTCCTGGGGGATAGGGAGCCAGAGGAAGGTAGGTGGCCTCTTGAAAGGTAGATGGCCCAAAAGGGACATGGCCTGAAGAGGTGGGAGGCTGCCATTTGGGAAAGGGCTGGCCAGGCACTGCCCTTAATGAGAAAGGGTGAGGGCTGGTCAGGAAGAGAGAAGGTGAAGGCAGCCTGGGACGGATGCTTCCAGTGCCCTCCTCATTAAGAAGCCTGGCTCTGCTCCTGACAAACCTGCCCAGGAGCCTGTGCTCAGTAAAAGAAATTGATTACTTTCCATTGCAATTAACATCTGGTCCCAGGTCACATCGTTAGGATAATTTGTTATAGGAAAAGCAAAGGAACTTGTTACCCAGTAATAAAGTTCTTGTGGACCCAATTAAAAAGGCCTCCTCCAGCCCATGGGGAGGGGCTGGAATGGGGAAGGCTCCCCAGGCCAGAGTCTGGGACCAGGGAGCACGGAGAGGGCAGTCATTAGAAGTAGATGCTTGGGGGTGGAAGAGTAGAGGAGCCCTAGAGGAGTTGGCTGTAGCCCGGCTGCATCCCACACATTCAGGCCTCGAGCTCCCAGAGGCCAGGTGGGCAGTGGTACAGGATACTGGTAGGAGCCAGGGCTCTAGCTCAGACTCAGTTTCACGTCCTGCCTCTGCCATCTAGGGAAGCCTCTTCCTTCTCTGGGCCTCAGTTTCCATCTCTGTGGTCTGTGAATATTAAGTTTCCATCTCACAGGGGTGGGGAGGGTTAAATAAGCTATAGGGACCAAGCTCTTTGGACAGCATCAGCATCGGAGGTCAGGAAAAGCTGACTCTGGTTGGGTGATTCAGGCATTTATCCCATGCTAGTGGGGGGCTCCCTAGGATGTGTCCCTGCCCCCTTGCTGAAGGAACCAGCCCTGAAGGCCCTGTGGTGACCTAGCTGCTGCCCTGGTACTGGCCCCGAGAGCCGTCCAGCCGGCGCCATCGCTGACTTCTTTTGGTGTTCTTCAACCCCATCACTGAGCGCTTTTGTAAACGCCCCCCTCCCAACACACAAAGTTACCTTTGCAATTTATTTGTTTGCCAGGCAGGCAGATTTATGGCAGGTATCTGTATAAATATTTATACTCTGCGGCAAGGAGGTTTTGGAGGACGCATAAGCACACACACACGCACCCACAGGCTCTCATGCCCCCACCCCACCCTAGACACAGCTTCCCCTGCCCAGGCCAGCTGCAGCCAATGGAAAAGTGACTCTCACCCCATACAGACACTCAACCTAAGGACACACATCACAGGCCAGACAGGCCGACACCACAGGCAGGCCACACGACACAGACAGAAACACACTCATGCACACACCATGCTCCAACTGCAAGAGTGCCTGCTCACCTGGGCCCTGTCCCAGGATTGGCCCTGAACTACATGACCTCATAACCACCCACTGGCTCACTCCTCCCACCATTTAGAGGATTGGAGGATGAGGCTGCAGCTCAAAGAGGCAGGGCCACTGGCTGCGAGTAGGAAGCCGGTAAGAAGCAGAGGCGAGATTTGAACTCAGTGCTGGGTAAGGACAATGCTTATCCACTCTGTGCCTCCCTTCCACGGGTGAAGGAACCAGGCAAGAAGGGACACGATGGTCTTCCTAAGGCTTTTCCATCAGAGACTGACTCAGAACAATGCCCCCACGTCTTCTGGAGTGCCTAGGAGTGCTCACCCTCTGTACACATGGTGGCCAGACCAGGGGAGCCCCTGCTTCTGCACACTGGCATGTCATTGTCAGTCTGCATATTGACAATGACAATATGCAGATCTGGCCACCCACAACAGGCAGTGAGCCCCTCAGCTGCCAGTGAAGTTACAGATCAGAGAGGAGTGGGCTCCTCAGGAGGCTTCCAGAAGGGTAGGGAATGTGGCTATCCCAGCCCCAGCTGTGGAAGTTCAGAGCCAGATGTCAGAGTGGAGATGAGCTGCCTGAGCCACTGCACCAGGCAGTGAGGACCGCCCTGTGCACTGGCAAAGGACAGCGCCGACCCCAAACTCGCTGGGTGCAGGGCTCAAAGCCTCACCTCCTGCCTCTACAGATTAGTCGCATTGAGGCTTCAAAGGGCTGAACTAAGTGTGCATGGTGAGGTGGAGAGTGAGGAGGTGGGGACCTGCGGGGAACTTCTCTGCCCAAACTGGGTCTGGGACACAGTAGCCACCTGTGATCTCAGTGGCTGGGCAGTGGAGTAGCCACCTTTCTGGCATGTGAATTGCTGTGGATTTCGGTAAAATGCCCACTCCAGTGCATCTCTCACTTCCTACATTATCCTTCAGATTTTTCATTTGGTGAGAGCTGATGTATGGTGGCTCCTCACTCCCCAATATTATTATTCGATTAAAGCACATCTTTGAGCCAGCAACTGTAGATCATCTGGCTGCTAGGAGTCCGCAGGCAGCTTGACAGAGGCTGTGGCATTGGGAATGGGTCCTGTACCTGCCCACCTGGGCCTCTCATGTGCCTAGCGGGAGCACTCCCATGAGGGACCCCCATCCTCTGCACGTCGCTGGCACGATGCCCTGCCTGGACAGCCTCCCCGGACCCTCCCCAGGCTGCTTTCCAGCCCCTCCCACTGTTTGTTAGAGTCTGAAACCTGGCAGGGAGGTTTTGGGACACAGCCCACTCTAGAGCTGGCTCGCTCTGGGCACATTACTGACCCTCCCTGTGCCAGTTTCTTAATCTGTAAAATGCAGGTCCTAAGTGCTCCTCTCAGAGGACTGGGGTGAAGATCAAGTGGGGAAATACACACACCTGCTGGTCATCAGTGATGCTAACCATCACCATTGCCATTAGCATGTTCTTTGTTCCAACAAAGTTCCCCAGGGAGCAGAGGCTCTGTCTTGAGTATGCCCAGTGCCCCACCATTCAGGGTGTCGGGTAGGGATGGCCCAGGATGGGCTGTCTGTGGTCAAGCCAGGTAGGGTGTGTGAGAGCCTGGTCGTCCCCTCCACATCTGAAATCAGAAGGGCAGGGCTCTGGGCACATGGCTGCGCCTGTGAGACACCCTCAGTCGAAACCAGCTTGCTGATGCCCTGATTGATGGGAACCAGCAGTGAGAAGGGGCCCGTCTTTGCCTGGCTCACGTCGGAGCTGGCAGTGGCATGGGACAGAGAGTAGAGTCAGTGGCCCCAGCTCTGCCACCACTCACCAGGGCAGCGTCCACTCCAGCCTCAGTCTCTCTTGGCTTGCCTTGGCGTCTCATCTGTAAAATGGGAATCACCTTTTCCCTGCATATCTTCCTGGCTTGTTGTGAGACGTAAGCGGAGTTACCAGGTAAAGGGAGTGTAAGGTGTCGGTTGTCGAATGGAGTCTTCTTGGCTGAAATTTTAATGATTGGAGCTCTTGTCCCTCCCCTGGCATATTCCTCACCCCAGCCCTCAACAGGTCACACTAATTCACATGCTCAGGCAGGACCCTGCCCCACCCAGAGAACATCCTTCCCTCTTTTTTTTCAGGTTAATAAGTAAAAATTATTTTATTTCATTAAAAATAATCAGTATCTTATCTGGAAACTGGGTAATTATTAAACATTTACCCAGTTGAGACTCATAAGTAATAGCAAGTCATTTAAATCTATGCTGTATTTGTTTGTAAATGGTTGTTTCCATTGAAAATATATGGTTATATTTTTTCGTTGTGATTTCTTGTTTTTTTTATTGTTATACTTTAAGTTCTAGGGTACATGTGCACAACATGCAGGTTTGTTACGTATGTATACATGTGCCATTTTGGTGTGCTGTATCCATTAACTCGTCGTTTACATTAGGTATTTCTCTTAACGCTATCTCTCCCCGCTACCCCTACCCCACGACAGGCCCCGGTGTGTGATGTTCCCTGCCCTGTGTCCAAGTGTTCTCATTGTTCAATTCCCACCTATGAGTGAGAACATGTGGTGTTTGGTTTTCTGTCCTTGTGATAGTTTGCTCAGAATGATGGTTTCCAGTTTCATCCATGTCCCTACAAAGGACATGAACTCATCCTTTGTTATGGCTGCATAGTATTCCATGGTGTATATGTGCCACATTTTCTTAATCCAGTCTATCATTGATGGACATTTGGGTTCGTTCCAAGTCTTTGCTATTGTGAATAGTGCTGCAATAAACATATGTGTGCATGTGTCTTTATAGCAGCATGATTTATAATGCTTTGGGTATATACCCAGTAGTGGGATGGCTGGGTCAAATGGTATTTCTAGTTCTAGATCCTTGAGGAATCTCCACACTGTCTTCCACAATGGTTGAACTAGTTTACACTCCCACCAATAGTGTAAAAGTAGAACATCATTCTCTTTCTAAGGCTCGGTTGTCTATGTTATTGTTCTTACAAGCTCCAACTGCACATTGAAAAGAAACCATGCACACATTAAGAAGAGTGTACTCAGAGCTGCTGAACTGCATGCATTCCCAGGCTTGTCATGTGGCCTTTCTGGCCCGAGAAACTTGTTCTTCCTGGGCCCCTGAGTCAGGCATAAGCCTCAGTCACCCTTGTTACCATCCCCAGGGCCTGGGCACTGCTTGATGACTGCCCCAAGCCCTCTCTGGCTGTTTTTATTCCATTCTGGGCCAGCCCTGTGGTCACACTCACAGGGGTAGCCAAGGGCCTTGACTGCCCCCTCCCAGCTCCTGGTGGCAAGACCATGCCTCTTCTCTCCCTTTCTCAACAACGAATCAAGAAAGCCTACACTAGGACCCTGGCATTGCTCAAAGGGCTTCTCTAGAAGCAGATCATGAGAAGCCCCACTCTTCAGTCTGAGGACGTCTCTGGAAAGGAGGGATCTTTCCATTAGGAGAGGTGCTGCTACATTCCTGCAGAGAAGGCGCTGGGCAAGATGGCCACAAAGGGCTCATTTCTCCTTGAGGGTCTTTGCACCTCCCCTAGGCCAGGATCCCTGGGCTTCTGGCCAGTCGTTAGGCCCTAAGGACCCACAGAGCACCCTGGGGCCTTGGCCACCTGTGAACTGCTCCAGGGCTGGCACTATGAATTTTTCAGCTTGGTCCTGCCATAATCCACATTATCAATGACTTGGCTAAAGATAATGTTGGTTAGATTGACTGAATCTTCAGATGACTTAAAGCTGAGAAAAATGGTGCATCCTTAGATGGCAGAAAAAGAATGCAACGAGATCTCAGCAGATGGACATGATGGGTAGAATCCAACAAGACACAGTTCAATAGGGAGAAATATGGGGCCATTTCACTCGGGGCTGAGGATCTAAGTACAGAGGCAGGGACAGGCGAAGAACACAGCTGCTGTGCCCTCGGGCAAGTGCTTCTCCTGACAGCTCAATAGGAGGCTCCAGCAGCATTTGGCTGCCCCGGATGGAATTGCACTTGAGACTGCTTGTAGACATGTGTGACATCCAGGAGGAGGTGTCAGTCACAGTCTGCTCTTTGCTGTTTCAACCAGTTCTGGGAAAAATTGAAGAACTGGGTAAAAATTACACAAAAACTAAGTTCAGAGGAGAGTGGTTACCACGCTGAAGGATTTTACTGCTTGACACGTGACATGTGGTCACAGAGCCAGCATTGTGAAGCTGAGCGGGGACCAACTGGGAAAAGGGTCCCTCCAGGGTGGTCCTAAGGAAAACGCTTGTTTCTTGTGGCTCCAAAAGATGACAGGAGGGCCACCTGCAGAAAGAATCAGCAGTCAGATTTTAGGCAAACATTAAAAGCGTGCTACTTTCATTGCTGTGCAAGGAGAATGTGGCCACTGTCGTGGGGTTAGATCATCATAGGCAGATAAACTAGATGCCTCAAAGCAGGGGTCACTAAGTGGGACTGTGGTCAGGACGTAGGGAGGCTGGATGGCCTCAAAGTTCCCTTGTAGAGACATCTGGGTTCTGTGCTTCCTACTGGGTCTGGAGAAATGCAGGGCACCTCCAGCCTGCCATACCCCTTCTAAGTGTAATGATTCCAGTAACACCCAAGACCAAGGTGGGAAGAGTGGAGCCCTCCATTTCTGAGCAGTAGAATGGATCTATGAGGAATGTAAGCCTGGGGAAATGGCCCCCAACCAGGCAGCCATCCTCTCCTCCTTCCCCTCAGGCTTGGGAAAGAAGGACAACTAGTCCCTCGGGAGGAATAAAAGGACACTAAGGCCAGAGAACCTTTCTGGGATAGGACCTATTGGATTGGAAGCTGGGAACAATCTGAGGGTCTCTTGCTTGCTGGATTTCTCTGTCCCTGTCCCTGTGGTTTCAGGCTGTAGGTGCCTCTGCTTTAGAGGAACGCTAGGCTGAGGCAAGCCAGAGGACTAGGATGGGCTCTGAGGAGAGGGAGCAAAGGCTTTTGCAGTGTCAGCTCAGCAGAGGTGAAGAAGGGAGCTTCGGCTTTCTGCAGTTTGCACAGCCCAAAGCCCCAGAGCCAGGAGGAGACAGGCACGGCTCTCATGCAGAGGACACAGTGCACGGGCACATTTCCTGGGCAGTATCTCTTGGGATCTGTTGTGCTGGCTGGGCACAGAGAGTATGAACACATAGATGAGCACATGGCCTGGCCGGGCTGGAACAGAAAGTGAATGGTGTTAGAGACAGCAGTGATTCTATGAGAGTCACTGGGATCAACTGTGAATTCCAGTCCATAGGATTTAAAGTTAATCCTTTGGCACTGGGAGCCATAGCACGTCTTTGAGCTGTTGAGTGGTGGAATCAAGCGTAGGTGTAGCACTACAAGCAACGAGGGCAGAGATGGTGAAACTAGAGGGGAAGCAGCAATCCAAGAGTGTCTAAAGAACTGTAAATTATTTCATTGTGCCTGGCCCTTAAGTATACAAGGAGAGGGTGTGGACAGGATGCTGTTGAGGTTTCAGAAAACCCAGGAGCAATCCTTACATCCCTCACCCACCTGGGCAAAGGTGACATTTGGTCCCCAGAGCCACTCATAGTTTCCTCCAAAGACCCAGTGAGCCAATCCTCTAGAAGATACTGTAGCCACAGTAAACTGGGGGCATGGAGGCAATGACTGGGAGAGGGTTTGGGTCCCAGTAGATCCTGAAAGAGAGCCCAGCCTCCTGCTGCACCCCCATACACTGCAGTGTTCTGGGAGAGACAGTTATACATTTACATGTTCGGGTGTTGGGAGCCCCATGGTGGAGGCTGCAGATGAGGAAAGGAAAAAAGTTTTGGTCTTTTGGCTAATGGGAGAGCCTGGGGGAAGGAGGTTTCCATCTCCCTGGGGAAGCATCTCAAAATGAACCTTATTCAGGCTTGCTCCTTCCTCCCCTCCCCATTCTGGAATCCACCTTAGAGCTGCCCAAGCAAGCACTCAGCCCCCAGGCGGCAGATCCCCCGGAGGTCTGCAGTGCCCATGTGGTCATGTGTGCAGGCTTGTATGCACCAGTACCACATATCTCCCCCAAACAGGGATGCCCAGGTGTTCGCCCAGGTCCTCATGCTTGCACACAAATGGTGCATGCCCACCTGCACAGCCACAGGCACAGACTGTACAGGTGTGCATGGGCAGTTCACTGGTGTGCACACGAGGCTGTTCCATAGGGACACAGGCTAGACAGACCTGGGCTCATTCGCTCATGTGGAAGGGGAGGAGAATGCTGTAGCTGCCTGCTCCTTGCACGCTGAGGTGACCCCAAACCCTGGGGTCAGGCTGGAAAAATGACTTTGCTGGCTGAAAGTGACAGAGGCTCACTGCCAACACAGAGAAGGAGGAAGTTTATGGCAGAAAATTGGATTTGAAATCAGACCAGGCCCCTGGGAAGAGGTTCAGTCAGAGACAGCAGCAGCCAAGATGGGACGGGACCTTGGCATGGGCAGTGGGAGGGGAGGCCAGCCAGGAACCAAGCGGGAGGGAGACAGTACCCTCCCTACCCCTCCCTGGGGAGCCATCAGGCCCCTGCTGTGTGCATCACTGTGGGGGAGGATCTAGGCGGAGGGCTGACAGGCAACAGGGGCTGAAGAGAATTCCCCCTGAGGTGTGGTCTAGAGTAGGGAGACCGGCAGGGAGGAGGGAAGGATGGGGCTGAAAAGGGAGATGGGGTCAGATGGTGGATTCCTCCACATTGTGCTCAGAGGAAACCAAAGCCTCACAAAGTTGGGCTGGGGGCAGGGGAAGGCTGAGTTCTTGCCTGAAGGATTGATGAATACTTGAATGAATGCCTGTATCCTGGGACATATATAGTGTCACCATACCCAGGTCAACATGTAGTGTCACCATGCCCAGGTCTCCTCCACAGATGGAGTCACTGAGACCCAAATGACCCACAGGCTGTGTTCAGGTTGGTGCTGGAACCTGGCTCTTTATACCCAGGGCTGGTTCCCCTCCTGCCTCCCTGGGCTGCACTGCACTGTGCCGCCTCCTCTCAGCAAGCCCACCCTCCCCCTGACTCTGCTGGAAGACAGGCTGGGTTTGGGGGGTGTTAACACAGCCAAACAATTAACTGGAGTCACACAAAGGAAGGGTGGGGAGAGGGACACTCTTGGCAACGCAGCAGCGTTCGGAGAGATGGATGAACTTTCCCACTTCACCGGCGCCACGGAGCTGACAGTAAATATCAGAGGTAATGATATTGACTTTAAGGTATTATGGCTCCAAATGTCACTTGTGCTTTCGTTCTCTTTCTCTCTTTTAAGAAAAAAAAAAAGGAAAAGAAAAAAACACAGTCTCCCCGACCTGATTTGCATTTTTCCTTCCTCCATTCCTCTGTTCCTACAGCTGGGAAGGTAGAGACCATCCTGCACATTGCACCTTCCGGGGACCCAACACCAGAGCTCATTAGGAAAAGTCAGCTGTGGCCTTCCTGTCCTTTTTGTCCCAAGCATCTTATGCAGGACAAGAAAGGCCTCCCCAGAGCATCCTTTCCCTCTGTCCTCCCACCCCCACCCCTGCCCCAGCTCGGGAACCCACTGCAGCCTCCCAGGGCTGGGAGAACCAAGCAGAGACTCAGGAGCCCACAGTTCCTGGCCCCAAACGAACTGTTTCCAGTGACATCTCCCCACTCCCCCGTGTCTGCCTCCAGTCTTGCTGTTCCCTCCTTCCCACCCCCTCTCTTTGACTAACACTGCTTCCTTTCTGTCCACCTGCCCCATGCTCTCCATCTCTCTCGTCACACCTCCTCCAGGTAGCCACCACCATCACCACCACAACCTGAGCCCTAGCTCCTCCTCTTCCTCCTGCAAACACCCTAGCACATGAACCCTGCAATGCCCCCTGCTCAGGTGGGTGCTGACCCCATGCCTTGCCAAGTTTCTTCTCCCAGATCTCACCTCTGAAGCCAGGTTAAGGCTTCTGGGATGCCAGTCTCCCCAGTCTCCCACTCCTTTTCAAGATGATCACACAGAGCTTGGCTTTTTCAATGGTGTTTTCTGTAAATACCTCTTAAATGAGAAACCAAGAAGGGGCCACCCAGAGGAGGAGCTCCATGGGGCACGGGTAGATGGGTGGAAGCAGAGAGAAGTGAAGAGGGTGGGATGGGAGTGGAGGGCTCCACCCAGACAGGGAGGCTCTGGATGTAGTGGGAAAAATAGAAGCGTGGAAGTTAGACAGGTCTGGGATTCAAATCCAGGTGTTCTGTGACCCCAAGGATACTACTTACCCTCTCCAAGCCCAGTCTTCCTGTTTTCCAACGATAGTGGCGATGCCTCCCTCCCTGACCCTCCTTGCCTAATGGAGATTAGGGGCTTCATATACAGGTGAGAAACTCCACCTTCTCCCAGGCTCCGTCTCCATGGGAACCAAGCCTCAGGTCCTGCTGAGCAGGGAGAGGACCAGACAAGGACCCCAAACTGGAGTGTGGGGAAGAATGGGGTCTGAGTCAGGCACACTGCAGCCCCAGCACCTCCCCTGACCAGATGAGCCACCCACCTCTCAGCCTCAGTGCTTTGTTTGCAAAAATGGAATAGGAGCCATCTTGTGGGACTTGTGTGAGGTTTGGAGCTGGCAAGTGGAGATGAGAAGTGAGGGCCTGGACACAGGACAGCTGACATCTGGGTGTGACTTGAGTGTCTTTGTGGATGTTACACATAACTACAGTGACAGTGAAGACCTGGCCGCACTGCTGCTCTGTGCTATAGTAACTTTCTGGGTCTGCGCTATAGCTTTTCTAGCCCCAGCCCTACCCTGTTGAGTGCCTCCAGACCTGGTTTGGGGAAGCAGAGACCGTCCTCCTCAGCACAGTGTACACAGGGAAGAACATGGTGATAGATACTGCCTCTCCTTTGTGAACATGTCCAGTGACAGAGATCATGGCCTTTTCAAGATGCTCTATTCCATGGTCAGTCTTAAGAGCTAGAAAGTTCTTCCTTAGGCTGAGCTAAAGCCTGCCTCCCTCTAAATTCCTACTGAAACTTCCAGGTCATGTTCACACAAATCACTGTTATTAGGGGGCCCTTGTTCCTGATCACTCAATCGATTATTTGGGCCCAGAGGCAGGATTTTACTATTGTAAAGTATGAACACTATGTCCATATTGTACTATGTCCATCATCTTTCAAGAGTTGATCTGGTGTCCGGCTGTTGACTTAGTTTTAAATTTGCCCCATCCCAGGCTGGGTGCGGTGATTCACACCTGTACTGCCAGCACTTTGGGAGGCCAAGATGGGCGGATCACCTGAGGTCGGAGTTTGAGACCAGTCTGACCAACATGGTGAAACCTGGTCTCTACTAAAAATACAAAAATTAGCCAGGCATGGTGGTGTGCACTCAGGAGGTTGAGGCAGGAGAATCGCTTGAACCCAGGAGGCGGAAGTTGCCATGAGCCAAGATTGCACTCCAGCCTGGGCAACAGAGCGAGACTCCGTCTCAAAAAAAAAAAAAAAATATGTGCCCCATCCGCCTTCAGGGATCTGTGAAGAAATTCTCTCTCCTCTGCCTCATCCAGATCCCTCCCCAGCCCTTGGCTCCTAGCCTCAATTCACAGGGGGTGGGCGACATGCTTCTCCCTTCCAATGAGGTTTCATTACATTCACTCCATCGGGCTTGGTAGGTGTTCAGAAAGGGCTCAATCAACTCTCCATTGCCCAACTTTGAGGGTGCTTGAGACCCACACTGCTATCTTCTGTGAGCTACTCTCCTGCTCAAGAATCTGCAGCTGCTGCCTATTGTCTTTGTGTTGAGCCTTCAAGGCGCTTGGTATTCTAGCCTTACTCTTCCTCTCCCTTTAAAGTCCCTTTTTCTCAGCACCCACCCTTCAGTAAAATCATTCTCTGCTGTCTCCCATCCTATCCTATAAATCATTCTCCCAGCAACCTCTCCCGTCATTGCTATCTTCCCAAATCTTCCTCCTCCTTTAAGACCCAGCCAGATTCCTACCACCCCAGGAGACTTCTTGTAACTGCCCTGGTCCCTGCTGACCTTCCTTCTCTCCTACCTCCTCTAGCACCCGTTGTCTGCCCGTCTTTCTATAGTCACTGCTACAGCCTTCCCTGACCCTCCTTCCAGTCTACAGAGGGCAGAGATTCTGTCTTCTGTTCTTTCTATTTTCCCATACCCCATCACTGAACTGCATAGAAATCATTCATATTCAGCTTTGGAATACCTTATGATGAGAGCATTTGAGTTTGGTTCTACTTATAAGCAGTCCGTTTCTCTTTCTAATTCTAAGTTCTTTAGGCCTAACCAGAAAAGACTGGGCAAATCCGCTCCATGGACTGAGCAGACACCTGGGCTTGGTGGATAGTGTGCGCTGCTGAGTTCGGGGTCCCCAGGGAGATGGAGCCCCAAGAGAAACCCCTTCCAGGCTCATGGTTGCAGACCACAGCCACACCTCTAGACCACAGCCTGGAGCCTGGAGCCCCAGTGCTGGATCCTCAAATTACTGTCTTGGGATCCTTGTGTTCCATGCTGTCTTCCTCAGCCCTGGCCCGAGTGCCTGAAATTCCAGCATGTGTTCTAGAGCCCAGGCTGGGAATAGGGCCAATTCCTGAAGTGGCTGCCAGGGAGAAGTGAAAGGACACTTGTCATTTCTCCTGCCCCGGGGAAAGGACCTTGGGTTGAGAAACAGAGCAAAAACCAAGAACATTATGTCTGTAAAGAAGCTGGTGGTAAGGGGAGAGGAGAGACAGGGGTGCAGGAAGGAGGGAAGGAGGCCAGCAAGGGACAGGGCACGTGCACCCACTGACTGCTCCGCAAGCCTAAATGCGAACAGAAGCTCCCATTGTGCCTTATTGGAAATCCCCTGGAAACATTCCCATTTAAAAGAATCCAAGGACAAAGTATTGCATAGAACAAAGACCCCCACCAGGCAAAGAGGCTGTGCCCCTATCCCTTTTTTCAGGCCTCTCCTCAGAGGGCCCCTGGGTCTTAGAAGCAATCGGTTCCTGGAGACACAGTGACAGATGTGGTCCCCACCTGTCAGTCCACACCACTAGCCGCCTTACTGCAGACAGATGGGTGCATCAAGGACCAGGCAGAGGAGGCCAGAGAGTGCCCAGGGTCCTGAGCATAAGACAGGGGCTGGAGTGGGGCAGAGAAAGGCACAGATGTGGGAGGGAGGGGCACGTGCATAAAGGGGACCAGGTGCTGTCCAGGGGGGCATGCTCAAAGATTCAGCCCACTGCAGGACGGCAAGCTCAGAGTTGCCTCCCGGTTATGAAGAAGCCATGCTAAATAACATGCTTTGATTAACCAAGGATCATTCAGGTCACTGAAAACCCGTACCCTATGACACCAAAATCTTACCGTTCTTTCTGTCATCCTCCTGTAAGTAAGGTGGCTGGCAGCCAACAAGTTCTACTTCTACTAGCGTAACTCTCTAATGACATCTGCCACCTGCCACCCCTCATTGTGTCCCAATTTTGTGTACTAGGACCACACAGCATCAATAGGGTTAGAATTCTGCCTAAAGTAAGAGTTGGAAGGCTCTAAGAGAAGGCCTGAGAAGTCTCTCGCGTGAAGAATGTTTGTACTTATTTTCATCATGTTCATTTTGGATACCTGGAAAAATGTTTCCTCCTTTCCTATTTCTTGTCTGTGTCCTGGTAGGTGATAAATTTCTGTACATGAAAATATTGCCTTGATGGGAAGTTCCCTTCCTTTGTCGGGAGGCTACTAATGGGATTTTTTTGAGCATGAAAGCCTACTCAGCACCTCCTAACCTCCCCTGCCCTCGTCCCCTCCCCACACAGCCCCCAAGACCCTCCCAGCAGACTCTGTAGTGCACCAGGAGGGTCTTTGCTCTGGTGGCTGCTCAGCCAGGCACCTGGGGTGAATTCTCTGCAGGGGTGTGCCCAAGAGAGAGAGGGAGAAGAGAGAGTGGGAGAAATGAGTTTCAGGGAGAATCAGAGAAGAAAAGCAAGGAAGAAACCAGAAGAATCTAGAGAGACCCTACTGTGTGCCAGGGTCCTTCCTGTTATCTCCTGAGGGGCCTGAGAGGGAATAGCATCTCTCTGGTCCAGACCAAGAAGCTGCCCGAACCAACGCCTGACCACCTGACCCCTGAACTGAGGTGTGCAAACGTGTAGAGCAGATTTGTCAGAATGAGATGGGAGGGAGGCCCTGGGAGGCAGCAGATCGGCAGGGAGAGCTGAGGTGAGAGCAGGTGACTGGCAAGAGATGGAGAGAAAGGCCACAGTTAACGCAGGATGGGGAGGAAGGTTCAGAGTTCAGCGCGGGCAGGGCAGCCAGTGGGCACCCCAGTGGCCTGTTCGAGCTAGGGGACCCATGGAGAAGTCCAGAGCAAGCCTGCTCCCCAGGCTGCAGCAGCCCCATGGCCCTCCCAGCGTCCTGGCAGCAGGGTGCCCAGCCCGGCAGAGTCTGCACCGTGCTCTCTGACCACACCCAGCCTGTGCCCCAGCCCCCCAACCCTATCCTCATCCCGCTTTGTCCTAGGAGCCCCACAGCCGGCCAGCCCCAGGCCCGGAGCTAACAGGGCTGCAGAATCAACAATCCCAGAAGAGATGGGGCTGCCTCCCAGGCTTGGCCTTGACCTTCGGTTGCCGCCGGGGAGTGGTGCGTCCGCAACCCTGACTTGATTAACATTTAAATGCCATTTGGTGAGAGGAGGAGGAGGAGCAGGGCTGGAACAAACAAACCTCGGAGCTGGAGCTGGAGCTGGAGCTAAAGCTGGTTAGGGCGTCTGGGCTGAGGAGCCTGCACCTCAGACACCAAGTTGAAGATCTGTACTTGTCCCTGAGGGTCAGGGTGATGGCAGGGCTGGGGATGTGGCCAGGCCGCCTGCCCCTCCTCACAGCCCTCCTCCCCTGATCTGCCCCGGGCCCTTTGCTCATTTCACCAAGACTGAGGGACAGCCTCAATCAGCATGGGCCGGACCCCAGGACCCAGGTGAAGCGCAGACCACAGGGCTCCTCTGACCGTCCGCTTCCCGCTCCGGCAGGCTCTAGGCCTGGCCTCAGTGCCCCGGGTACCCTCTGAAGCTTCTTTTGGTCTTCCCTCCTGCCTTCCTCTTCCCGGTGCTCTCAAGCACTGGGAAGGAATCCCCCGCCCCCCTCCCTAACGCCTCCCCAGCAGGGGCTGCCACTAGAATGGCTCTAATGGGCCAGGTTGCTCCCCTGGCTGGGCATCTCCAAGGGTAGTCTTC
This sequence comes from Symphalangus syndactylus, assembly GCF_028878055.3. Taxonomy (NCBI): domain Eukaryota; kingdom Metazoa; phylum Chordata; class Mammalia; order Primates; family Hylobatidae; genus Symphalangus; species Symphalangus syndactylus. The sequence continues at coordinate 49,349,137 of NC_072423.2, forward strand.
CCATTGAGGCTGGAGCAAAGTCTTTAAAAGCCACTTAAAATATCCTTGATGAGCAGGAGTGACCCCTTAGGAGGGAAAGAGGCCGGAATAAAGCTGAGAGGAGATGCAGGGCTAGTCCGCCTCCCCACCTCCACACTTGGGTGGGGCCCAGGCACTGCTCCAGGCCACACCCTGGAGCTGAGTAGGGGTGCAACTGTAAACGAGGCGGCTAATTTTGTTAACAGCCAAGACTCTTGATTTGCATATTCAGGAGGAGTGCTGCCTTCGGAAGTCGTTAACACAAAAGTCTAAATAACTTCGCTAATGGGGCGGCTGCATGCGGTTACCCCAGGCGTGCCAGCCTGGCCAGCCTGCCAAACCCCACCCCAGCTTCCCTGGAAGAACAGGAACCCGTCAGGCAGCTGGATGCATTGGAGAAGAGCTACGGTGAGCCCGTGAGCCACAGGCACAACCAAAAACCCCATTTGGCAACTTTAATCCTGGTGCGTCTTTAACTCTCCATACCCAAGGTTAGCTCTTGGTTTAACTCTGCCCTTTGGGTTGATATGTTTGCTGAGCCAGATCCAAGGCAGAAAATGCAACACTTGCAAAGATCAACACCCTTGTGGAAACTCAAAAGTACCTGTACAAATGACAACTGGCTTTCCTGTATGAATGGCCTTCACAAGCAGAATTGTCAAGGCTTAATGTATGTCCAGCATTGCTTTGGGCCCCAACATGAGTGGGGAGGGGCAGGGCTGCTAAAAGTAACTAGAGTTTAATGAACAGGTACTATGGGCCATGCCTGTGCTAGGTCTTGTTTTATAACATGTGCCTTCCTTGATCCTGACAACCCCACAAAGACAAAGATAACAGGCTCATATGTAAATAAACCCCACTTTGGAGACTCAGCAAGGGTGAGGGATTTTGTCACAATCACATAGCTGCATGCATTAGAACTGAGATTCAGTAATGGGCGTGTCTGGCTACAAATCCCAAGCAGTTCCCCTTCTGTCCCACTGGTGGTCCTCCTGAACTCACCCACACATCTGCAGATGCCTGTACAGAACCCAAATGTCAAGCCAGCAGAGGAGTCTTCCCTGCCCAGAAGAAGCCTGCAGGCATGAAGAGCATAGCCCTGCAACAAGACTGCCTGCTTCCAGACAGGCTCTGAGCAGACCAGTGCATAACTTCAGACAAGTGATTTCACCTATCTGGGCCTCAGTTTCCTCATCTGTCCTCATTTTGGGAATGATTTCAGTAGTACTGCCCTGCTTGTCATGTGAAGGGCGAGAAGGGAGCTTGGCACACAGTAAGTGCTCACTCGTGTTATTAACTGGGGATCCCCCCTACTCAGGTCCACTTGAAGGGCTCCGCAGAAGGCCTTGCTCACAGGTTGTGCTCAGCAGGCTGGTTCCTGTGCAGCTGGTGGGTGCCAGTGTCAGGGGAGGTCCCTGGCCCAGCAGTGATAAAGTTGTGCTTGCCCAGAGCCCTCAGGTCTCTGGGGCCCTCTGAGACTCCATCCCTGGATCAGATGTTTAGTGTCCATGGTGGTGGTGGCCAGAGATTGCAAAGGGGCCTTCAGCAGGCAAAGCTAAGCAACCAGAAACAGGCAGCTGCAGGTTAAAAGGCAACAACGGCCGGGCACGGTGGCTCATGCCTGTAATCCCAGCACTTTTGGAGGCTGAGGCGGTTGGATTGCCTGAGGTCAGGAGTTCGAGACCAGTCTGGCCAACATGGTGAAACCCTGCCTCTACTAAAAATACAAAAAAAAATTTAGCTGGGCATGGTGGTGTGTGCCTGTAATCCCAGCTACTTGGGAGGCTGAAGCAGGGGAATTGCTTGAACCGGGGAAGTGGAGGTTGCAGTGAGCCGAGATTGCTCCACTGCTCTCCAGCCTGGGCAACAGAGCGAGATTCCATCTCCAGAAAAAAAAGAAAAGGCCAGGCATGGTGGCTCATGCCTGTAATTCCAGCACTTTAGGAGGCCGAGGTGGGCGGATCACGAGGTCAGAAGATTGAGACCATCCTGGCTAACACAGTGAAACCCCGTCTCTACTAAAAATACAAAAATTAGCTGGGCATATTGGCACGTGCCTGTAGTCCCAGCTACTTGGGAGGCTGAGACAGGAGAATGGCAACAACTTCCCAAGCACAGAGGGCTCATGCTTATAATTCCAGCACTCTGGGAGGCCAAGGCATGAGGATCGTTTGAGGCCAGGAGTCTAGGAGTGTAAGACCAGCCTAGGCAACACAGCAAGACCCTGTCTCTACAAAATATTAAAAATTAGCCAGGCCTGGTAGTGCACAGCCCAGTTATTTGGGAGGCTGTGGAGGGAGGATCATTTGAGCCTAGGAGTTTGAGACTACAGTGAGCTATAATCCCGCCACTGCACTCCAGCCTGGGTGACAGAGTGAGACCCTTAAAAAATAAATAACTAAAAAGGCAACAAATGATGGCTCATGATGGCTTTGCTGGAATCCAGATGGCCCAGCACTGCTCAGCTCCATACCCAGAGGTGACCACCGACCAGCCCTTCTTTGGCACCCCTGAGATCCTCTCACATGGGCTGAGTCTTCAGGGTGCCTGACCTGCCTTTTGCTTATTCCTTTGCCAGGCCCCCTTCTTGCCCTTCACATGACATCACCCTTTCACTTACTTGACAGGTTTGTGGTTTTTTGTTTTTTTTTTTTTGGAGACAGGGAGACAGTCTTGCTGTGTCGCCCAGGCTGGAGTACAGTGGGGTGATCTTGGCTCACTGCAACCTCCACCTCCTGAGTTCAATCAATTCTGCCTCAGCCTCCCAAGTAGCTGGGATTACAGGTGCACACCACCATGCCCAGCTAATTTTTGTATTTTTAGTAGAGATGGGGTTTCACCATGTTGGCCAGGCTGGTCTCGAACTCCTGACCTCATGATCCACCCACCTCGGCCTCCCAAAGTGCTAGGATTACAGGGATGAACCACCGTGCCCAGCCTCTTGACAGGTTTTTGCTGAACTCCTACTCTGTGTCAGGCCACAGGGAACAAGTTCGGCACACTGTGTGCCCTCTTGGAGCCTGCAGTCCTGCAACCTGAGGGAGGGACTACAGCCTACGTGCCTTCATGCATGCACCTGCATCCTGCTCCTGTGCCAACCTTGAGCAGAGATTCACAGTGAGGTGTAAAGCACCTGGACTAATTCAGGAGAACACAAACAGGGCAGGGTGGCCTTGTCTTGGGGGTACCTGCCTCCCTGCCAGCCTTACCCCAGCCCCCTACCCGTCCATGTCCTGCTGTGGCCACATTGCACACAGTGTCTTATCCTCTGTATTAGTCCATTTTCACACTGCTGATAAAGAGACATCCAAGCCTGGACAATTTACAAAGGAAAGTGTAATGGAGAACTCACAGTTCCACGTGGCTGGGGAAGCCTCACAATCATGGCGGAAGGCAAGGTGAAGCAAGTCACATCTTTTGCGGATGGCAGCAGGCAAAGAGAGAGCTGTGCAGAAAAACTCCCGTTTTTAAAACTGCCAGATCTTGTGAGACTTACTCACTATCATGAGAACAGCACAGGAATGACTTGCCCCCATGATTCAATTACCTCCCACCGGGTCCCTCCCACAGCATGTGGGAATTCAAGGTGAGATTTGGGTGGGGACACAGCCAAACCATATCATTCCACCCCTGGCCCCTCCCAAATCTTATGTCCCCACATTTCAAAACTGATCATGTCTTCCCAACAGTCCCCCAAAGTCTTAACTCATTTCAGCATTAACTCAAAAGCCCACAGTCCAAAGTCTCACCTGAGACAAGGCAAGTCCCTTTCGCCTGTGAGCCTGTAAAATCAAAGGCAAGTGAGCTATTTCCTAAATACAGTGGGGGTACAGGCATTGGGTAAATACAGCCATTCCAAATGGGAGAAATTGGCCAAAACAAAGGTGCTACAGGCCCACACAAGTCCGAAATCCAGTGGGACAGTCAAATCTTAGAGCTCCAAAATGATCTGCTTTGACTCCATGTCTCACATCCAGGTCATGCTGATGCAAGAGGTAGGCTTCCATGGTCTTGGGCAGCTCCGCCCTTTGGCTTTGCAGGATACAGCCTCCCTTCCAGCTGCTTTCACAGGCTAGTGTTGAGTGTCTGTGGCTTTTCCAGGCACACTGTGCAAGCTGTCGGTGGATCTACCTTTCTGGGGTCTGGAAGACAGTGGCCTTCTTCTCACAGCTTCACTAGGCAGTGCCCCAATAAGGACTCTGTGTGGAGGCTCTGACCCCACATTTCCCTTCTGCACTGCCCTAGCAGAGGTTCTCTGTGAGGACCCCATCCCTATAGCAAACTTCTGCCTTGGCATCCATGCATTTCCATACATCTTCTGAAATCTAGGCAGAGGTTCCCAAACCTCAATTCTTGACTTCTGTGTACTCACAGGCTCAGCACCACGTGGAAGCTCCAAGGCTTGAGGTTTGCACCTCTGAAGCCACAGCCTAAGCTCTACGCTGGCCCCTTTCAGCCCCAGCTGGAGCAGCTAGGATGCAGGGTGGGGACACAGCCAAACCATATCACCCTCCTTGCCTTTTTGCTCACTGTTCCCTCCACCTGGAATGTTCTCAGACCTTCACAGGCCTGCGGGCTCCAAGCTCAAACCTCAGCTCCTCTGGGAACTTTTGCTGACGCTGCTAGACCCTCTTCCAAGTCTCCCACTGGACTTTGTACAAACCTATGTAGTCCCCATGGGCATTTCAGGCTAAAAGTCATGGGTGTGACCCAGTGAAGTGAGTGGTGGAACCTGGGGCAGGTGGATGAATGGGTAGGAGAGGGGCTGGAGGCAGCTTGGGCCTGGGATCCTGCAAAAGGGGCAGAGTACAGACCTCTAGGAGAGGAAGAGTGTAGGAAGAAGTCCCAGGGGAGGCTGAAGAGAAGTGTGGGGCATGGACACCTGAGGCTAAGCAAGGTGCCGAGTGCCTGGCATAAACCGGGGCTGCCGGTAGAGAGATCTGTCTGGGTCAGGGTCAGAGAGACCAAGGTCAGAAGGCAGCCTAGCTGAGGACTCAGGCAAGTTACTGAAGCTCGCTGCATGCCATGTACCTTTCCTTTAATAGCTTTTGGGATTATTGAGAGGATGTGGCCAAAAACAGATGTCAAGCATAGCCACTGCCAGCCCAGGGGGGCCCCTTCGTTGATGTTGGTCCCTGCAAATACTGGGGTCCTCCTAGTGCCCAGGGACCTGAATCCACTTCTCCCTCTTTACTCTCTACACCTCTGACTTTCCCAGCACTTCTGACCTCCCCAGCACCTCTGGCCTTCCCAGCACCAATGGCCTTCCCAGCACCTCTGACCTTCCCAGCACCTTTGGCCTTCCCAGCACCTCTGGCCTTCCCAGCACCTCTTTCATGTCCTTGTCTCTTTCTGCGCTGCCATTCCACACCCAACCGTTCTCTCTCTCTTTGCTGCCCCCCCCACCCCACCCTTTTGTCACTCTCCCTTCAATTACTGTAACACAGAATAGAAGAATATTTTATTTGGTGTCTTTATTAAATCAAGTTTTATGTTCACTGTTTTTCATTTTAAAAGTGGATGAGTGCCACATACTATTTTTTCTTATTAAAAAGCAAAAACTCAACAGAGTGGCTTTGATGGCCCCATGGTGGTTCTGTCCACTGGTCAGTGGTTCCTAATAGAAAATGGAAAGGTGTGGGTATTTTCCTTGGCCACTGGACTGTCACCTGAATCAGAAAATAAATGGCTTTGGCACACCCATACTACCATTTCCAGAGAGACCCTGGGGCCAGGCCAGGGCTGGGCTGTGCTGGGCTGAGTGCCTGTGGCTGATGAAGACAGACTGCAGTGATGGCTCAGAACAGACGCCTCCAGGGCATTCCGAGGCCCCATCTCATGTAGGTATCCCCACTGCAGCTCCCCAGCAGAGGCCTGCTGAGTCTTGGCTCCTGGCTGGTTTGACTCCAAAGGGCAGTACCACAGAGCCCAGGGAACCCAGTTTTGGAGGTATGGCTGAGTAAAGGTCTCAGAAACCACCTCCTCCAGGGAGACTGCCTGGACTGGCCACCCAGTCTGTCTCTTCAGGTCTGTGTTTTCTTTCTTTTCTTTTGTTTTTTGGGGAGGTGGGGTGATGGGGATGGAGTCTCACCCTGTCGCCCAGGCTGGAGTACAGTGGTGTGATCTCGGCTCACTGCAACCTCTGCTTCCCGGGTTCAAGCGATTCTCCTGCCTCAGCCTCCCATGTAGCTGGGATTACAGGCATGCACCCCTGCGCCCAGCTAATTTTTGTGTTTTCAGTAGAGACAGGGCTTCTCCATGTTGGCCAGGCTGGTCTCAAACTCCTGACCTCAAGTGATCCACCTGCCTCGGCCTCCCAGAGTTCTGGGATTACAGACATTAGCCACTGCACCGGGCCAGGTCTGTGTTTTCAGTTTAAAGTTTGTAGCTTTCCATGTGACACCACATGTACCTGCACACACAGAAATACACACTCAATACCACATGCATTCCTGGACATAATCAGGCAATCTCATCTTCTCAAACATATTCACATGTGCACACACTCACAGATGTGCAGACATCAGTAACAAGGCGCACATTCACAGACACAACTCTATGTCCTGTATGCGCACACCTTACATCCCCAAGCAGGCTCACATTGTCTCTCTCCCAGAGTCACATACAGATCCCATCGTGTCCAGACACAAAATCAAGCATTTCCAGGCACAGGAACACAAATGCACATGCGTGTACACATATACACAGTAGGCACACACGTGATCAACTTCATACCCTCGGAGCCCTGCTCTCAATGTCTGGAGAAAGAGCTGCTGAAAACCAAAAGCTTCTTCCTTATGGAAATATCTCTCTCCATAGGCAGAGGCCTCCCTGAGGCCTAAGTGCTAATTTCCTGGCTCCCACCACAAACCAGAATTACCAAAATGATCTGAACAGCAGGGTGAGCATTTAGAACTTTTGCAAACAGGTTCATCAACGGCTGCTTGTGGGGCAGGAGGGCTGGAGAGAAGACATGGTGGGAAGGCCTAGAGGGCCCTTTTCCTCCTGAAGTCCCCCACCCTGGGCCTCTGCTCACCCCAGAGTGCACCCACCTCTCCTGCAAGCCACAGGGTAAGGAGTCAGGGGAGCAGAAGCCAACATGGCGCCACCCCAACCCCAAAGGGCTCCAATTTTAGAGCCTCGTCCCAAATTCAAAAGCGTTTGCTGAGAGAATACATTTTTACCTTCCTACAGGAACCAGAATGTTTTCAAGTTTACATTTGTATGCAGCCGAGCATGGGTCTGTGGAAGAAATTCCTTGGCCTTGTACTCACAGAGGTGGCTCTCAGTTCTCCCAGGCACCCCAGATTGGGACAGAAAAGCCCAGGCCCTCTGCGCCCCCCACCAGGCCCCACAATCAGAAGCATGGGCTTCATTTCTCCCCGCAATGAACTTGGAGGTCTGACAGCACTGGGGCAAGGCTGAGCTTGTTTTCCCTTACTCTGCATGGCCCTGGAAGGTCACTCACCTAGACTCAGTTTGGCCATCTGTAAAATGGGGATAATGGTGCTTCCTTGTGCAGCTGTTGGGAAGGGAAGTGAGCTCCTGGCACACTCCCTAGAACACGGCAGGTGCTCAGCATAGTTCACTTCCTCCCCTAAGGGCCCAAGTCCTAAGGGAAAAAAGTAAAAACTCACCTCTCCGGCTCTGACCTTTGTCCTAATAACTGGTCCCCACACAGGCCGGGCACAGTGGCTCATGCATGTAATCCCAGCACTTAGGGAGGCCGAGGTGGGTGGATCACGAGGTCAGGAGATCGAGACCATCCTGGCTAACACAGTGAAACACTATCTCTACTAAAAATACAAAAAATTAGCTGGGCATGGTGGCAGGTGCCTGTAGTCCCAGCTACTTGGGAGGCTGACGCAGGAGGATGGTGTGAACCCAGGAGGTGGAGCTGGCAGTGAGCCGAGATCGCACCACTGCACTCTAGCCTGGGTGACTCCATCTCAAAAAAAAAAAAAGAAAGAACTGGCCCCCGCCACCAGCCCACTGGTCTGTTTGGCATTTCTACCTGAAGTCTGGGCAGAGTTAAAAGTAAACTCATCGCTCCCCCTCATCCCCAGTCCCCCACCTTTCCCCCAGCCCCACCTAACATCCTTATTACTGTCAACAGCATCACTGTCATGGAATCTTCAAGTCCCCTTGAACGGCTCCTGGTCTCTCCTGCTTGCTGACCCACGTCCCCACAGTTCTTCCCCCATGCCCTATTGCTGCCAGCCGCCTCCAGACCCTTTGCAGGATGTTCCAATTGGTTCTCCCAGCTCCACACCAACCTCCCCTTCCCCCACATCCACTGCTCTCCTCAGTACCCATGCCATCACCTCAGACCCTTCCACAGGGGCCAGCCCTGTCACTCCATTGCTGACCCCTGGGATTGCTGAATCTGGCCTCATCGGAAAGTTTAACTATAAAACCATATGCCCAGTTGAGCTTACCCCTGGTCCCTAAGCCCCTCAAGAAAGGGTCTTTTATATATATATATATATATATATATATATATATATATATATATTTTTTTTTTTTTTTTTTGAGATGGAGTCTCAGTCTGCCACCCAGGCTGGAGTGCAGTGGCGCAATCTCGGCTCACTGCAACCTCCGCCTCCTGGGTTCAAGCGATTCTCCTGCCTCAGCCTCCCAAGTAGCTGGGACTGCAGGCACGTGCCATCACGCCCAGCTAATTTTTTGTATTTTTAGTAGAGACAGGGTTTCACCGTGTTAGCCAGGATGGTCTCGATCTCCTGACCTCCTGATCTGCCCACCTTGGCCTCCCAAAGTGCTGGGATTACAGGCATGAGCCACCGCGCCCAGCCAAGAAAGGGTTCTTGTTCCCCCAGCCTCTGGTGCATTCAGGCACCAATGGCAAGGCGCTCTTCCACCCTGTCCCACACTGCACCTTGGTGTCTGTCTTTCCCCAGATTCCCAGCTGCCTCCTCTCAGCTGAGTCCTGGCATCTCCACCTGGGAGCCTTTCCTACCTAAATTCCCCCATCCACCTCCAAGTGGCAGCTTTCATCCCCTGCTTCCAATGCTGACCTCCAGATTCTGACCTAATTGGTGGCTGAGAATAGTGATGAAGGGAACACCAGCTCTAGGGCCAGGCTGCCTGGACTCCAAGGCAGATACTTAAAATTTTTTTTTTTTAATTTTTTTTTTAGAGGCAGGGTCTCACTCTGTGGCTCAGGTTGGAGTGCTGTGGTGCAATCATAGCTCACTGCAGTCTCGAACTCCTGGCCTCAAGGGATCCTCCAGCCTGGCTAATTATTTTTTATAGAGACTGGGTCTCACTATGTTGCCCAGGCTGGTCTTGAATTCCCCGGGCTCAAGTGATCCTCCCACCTCACCCTCCCAAAGTGTCGAGATTACAGGCATGAGCCACAACATGCAGTGATACATTTCTCTTCTGCAGGATGGGGAGGAGGTAACATTGAGGACAAATGTGGTAGTGTGCGTAAGCTCTCGTGGCTGTGCCAGCATGAACTGACAGCCATCATGGTCCCCTTGCTTGGTGGCTTGCACTGATGTTCTTCTCCTAGCCTTGCCCAGAAGGAGGGACACCTGCAAAGGTGTGGTCTGGGCTTCTGCCCTTGCACACCCAGGATAAAAATTCCCAGTTTTCAGAATAACAAGATGTTTAAGATGGAAGGGAGGAGGATGTTGGCAGCACCACATTACAGGCATCCCTCATTTAAACTGTGATTGCGGACCAAACATCTAGAGACCCATGTACCCAGACAGACTTCACTATGCTAACTTCATCTGCTGGCCACTCCCTTGGCTGCCTAGAGCTGCTTCCCCTGAGTAGTGAAAAATATTCTTGAAAGCTGTGTTTCTGGGCCAGGTTCCATGGTGGCTCACACCTGTGATCCCAGCACTTTGGGAGACTGAGGCGGGCAGATCACTTGAGGCCCCAGGAGTTTGAGACCATCCTCGCTAACATGGCAAAATCCTGTCTCTACTAAAAATACAAAAAACATTAGCAGGGCGTGGTGGCATGCAACTGTGGTCCCAGCTACTTGGGAGGCTGAGGCAGGAGAATTGCTTGAACCTGGGAGGTGGAGGCTGCAGTGAGTCGAGATCGCAACACTGCACTCCAGGCTGGGCAATAGAGTGAGACCCTGTCTCAAAAAAAAAAAAAAAAAAAAAAAAAAAGAAAAGAAAAAGAAAAGAAAAAAGAAAGCTGAAAATTGTGTTTCTGGACACTGGCTCAAGACTGAATATAATATCAGCGTAAAACCAGCCCCTTCATATCAAAGGCAACCTGGCAATTAGAGTTGAGGACTCAGATGACCAATGGGAAACCTGGGCAGGAGGTTCAGGGCAGGTAGAGTCATTCTGGTATATGTTGGGCCTGTGGGCCTAAGCAGGCAGGCAGGAGGAGAGGGGAGAGGCATCCTTTCTTGGAGAGGAGGCCACATGTACATAATGTGTATAAATGTATATAATAATCATTAGCAGCGATTCAGCTGTCTGCTGCTGGTATGCAAGATAAATTGCATTAATCAACACGATGCCTTCAGAACTTTTGGCGAGTCATTTCTTATGCTAATTGGGCCACTTAAACTAGACTGTCATTGCACCAGGATCTCTGGCTGTCAAGACAATTACTGGCATGTGCAAGCCCCTCCCTTCCAGCCCCCTCTCTCCCCCACCAGCACCTTTGCGTTTTTAAATATAATATTAATGAGAAGAGCTATACTAATTACCTGGCCAAAAATAAAACCCTGAAAGAAGAAGGGGGAAGGTAGGTAGGGATGTGACCGACAGGGAGACTTGGGTCACCTTGAAGGCAGTATGAGAAGCTCTCTGAGTAGGGGCTCCCCAGAGACCCAAGACTGGCCCAGGCCAGAGCTCCAGGCCTGCTCCCCTGCTGATGTGGAATCCTGACCATGCCCTCTCCTCTTGGTGACCCTCAGGACTTCAGGCCAGATGCACCATGAGCCCTGCAACTGGGGATCCGAGAATCCTGGGGTCTTAGGTGAGAGAAGCCTATAGTCCCAGAATCAGACATTTGGAGCCTGCTAGACTCGGAGAGATAAAGGAACCCTTGTGACGTCATCTGATTTTAGCTTCATTTCCCAAAGAGACCAGCAGAATAATCCACTGATCAGCAAAGCCAAGTTCAGATTGCCTAGTTTAGTAAGAGAGAGCACCCCCACCTTGGTGGCCTCGGAAAGTTTCAGAAAGGGGAGGTTAGGGGTCTGCTTGAAGTGGGTCCTGCAATGTGCAGTATTGATTGGGATCGGACAGGCTCCATGACATAATCCTTTAGAAACTGGTAGACAGAGCAAGGCCAGGGTTTGAGCAAGTGAGGATGAGTAAACAGCCATTCACAGGCCAGCAGATTTGTCCGGGTGAGTGAGCTGTTGTCCTAAGAAGAGGAGCGTGCGTGGTCTATTGCTCAGAAATTTGAATTTTCAGGAAGTTCTTGGAACAAAGTTATTTGCATCTTTTGCTTCCTGGACTAGAATGTTCTAGATAGTCAAGTCACGTTCACATAGAAAGTCTCGGTCGTGATACGTTAAGCTGTGTGCTGCAGGCAGTTTGCTAAAGTGTCTGCATTTGTCAGGGGAGAATGGGGCTCTATTCCCATCCTGTGCCTGTCCCTGGTTGCTGAAGGCCCCTCATCCACCTCACTGGACATACAATTCTATGGATTCTTGCTCCTCTAGATGTCCCAGGCATGTCCCTCTCCCAAATTCCACTGCCACAGCCTGCTTCGGGTCCTCCCTGCCTGCTTATCTCTCCTCCTCCTGGAGGCTGCCAGAGTGTTTACTAAAAAGCAAACCCAGTCACGTCACACATGATCAAGGGGCCACCGCTTGCCTCTCCCCTCACCCATCCCTTGCCCTGTGAACTCTGGCCGGTTCCCCTTTTCAGTGCAGCCCCTCACCCTCCACTCCACTTACCACAGGTCTTCTGTCTCTGAGCCTTTGCACCTGCTGTCCTGCTGCCCGAATGCCCTTCTCAGCCTCGTGCTGTTGGAAAACTCCTGTTTGTCCTTCAGGAATCAACTGCACCAGCCACCCTAGAGCACATCCTCTGCCACTCACAGCTCTGTGGTTCCGATGGGCTAGCCCACGCTGCTGTCTGGGTCTTAGCTCACCTGCATTATTGGTTTACAGGTACAGCCTGCGTCTTATTCAAATACACTCTAGCGCTTGGCACAGGGGCTGCCTGTCCTTCATGCACAATAAGTACTTTGGAGTAAATGAGTGTGTCTTTTCCATTGCCTTCTGAATAAAAAAAAAGAAATGATTCTTTAGGCCTGCCATAATCTGTCCCGCTTTAATTTAAGCCTATTGTGTCATCTTCTGGTTCCCTCCTTCCTCCCTAAACCCATTACAGAAAGAACCCAGCCATGGTAGGGAAGGCATCGCATCTCCAGGCTGATAGGCCCCTCCAGGGCCTCTGACTTGGACAAGGAAGTTTCCAGTTTCTCCCACCAACTTGTCCCCCTTCTTTGAGAGCCTAAACAGATACCCTCAGATAGGAAGGACGTCCTGGTGGCTATCCTTGATGCGAGTTCAGGTTGGGAGGGCAGGGCCCACCTCAGAAAACTGGGAACTGCCGAAACCACTGTGCTATCTGAGTTTCTGAACACTGTTTCCATGAAGTGTGAGTTACCCTCAAACCGTGTTCAGCACCTCCCCCTGCTTCATCCCTGACTTTTCCCAGGGCTCTCTCCAGGCCCCGTGGATGCGCCTTTGCACCCTGCGGTCTCCAGCTCATTCCACCTTTGGAGAGTTGCATTCATCAGCAAAGCAGGCAAGGTCAGGGGCCAGTTTGATCAGCCTGCAGCCTCTCCCAAACCCCCTGGAGGCATGAGAGAGGGGAGAGAGACTCCCCCAGTGCAGCTCCCCTGGGGGAGTCTCTAAGCACCCCCAGGTGGCCTTGAGTGACTGCTTCTTCCTCTCCCCTCTCCCAGAATCAGAGGATGGGCTAGGCCTTGCCTTGGGGAGTGTGTGATAATAAAAGCTCCTGGAAGAAAAGGAGGAAAGGAGGGGTGAGAAAGTAATGGAGGAGTGAGGAGACCAGGAATGACCCCAGATGGGTTTTGTCGTGGTTGTTGTTGTTTTGGAGGATAGAAACCGCAAAAGCCAAGACCAGGAGGAGGGAATTTTGCTCCCATCCCCCCACTGTCCCACCCACCTCACTCCTCCAAGACTTTCAAGGCCCTGGTCCTGTCCCTTGCTCTCCAAATCCAGGCAGATAGAAAATGGGAGATCCCACTTGAGCCCCTGGCCCCAGAGGCTGTGTCATAGAGAAGCAGGGTTGTGGAGCAGATGGTCCGTGCCTGGAAGTGCCTGATGTGATGTGGGATGGACAGGACCCGCGGTGCATTCACATCCCTGGCTGGAGGGAGGAAGGCTTCAGTGGGCAAAAAAGGAAGGGACCAAAGAAGCCCTTCTTTCTGGGTGAGCTGGGAGTGCTCTGTCCCAGGAGGCTCTTCAGGGGCCTATCGTGTGCGTGTGGCTCCTGAGCCTCACCTCACCAGGTGAAGGGCATTTGACCCTGCTTAGCAGGTGGGGAAATTGTGGCTAAGAGGGGTCAAACAGTAACTGATCTCTGTGCTCTTTCCAAAAGGCTGTTTAGAGAGAAGAGCAAAATGCAGAGGTAGACAGAGGCAGACACGGAACTGGGGATGCAGGGCACAGGGCCAGGTGGGCAGGAGACCAGAGGGCAGGCCTGGAGGAGGGTCAGCTGCTGACCTCAGGCACCGGGCCCACCCATAACCACCTGCTTGTGTTTCTCAGGGTGGGAACTGAGCCACCTGGTTGGCCCCTTCTGAGCTGGGAACATGGGAGGTATCTCTCTCGAAGAAGAAAATAAAGGGGAGCCCTCTGGGAGGGCCATCTTGGATTGAGCCTTAATCCAAGGACACAGGCCACAGCAGCCAGGCCAGCAGGGCCAAGCCAAGCCCGTCCTCCTCCTCCCTGCAGCTGGCTTCTGGCCTCTCACCTGCTGCAACCCCCTGTGTAGTGTGGGACTTGCCCCTTGTGTACCCAAGTCCTTGGGTACCCTGGACTTGGCACCCCTCTGCTTGGCTCCTCCTGCCACGGTGCCCAGGTACAGGTGTGGGGCTGGCTTGATGCCCCCAGACATGTTCTCAGGAGAGAGAGAAGTGAGGGGCAGAGCTTCGGAGGAACCTCCAGCAGAGGGTATGCAGCCGCCCTGGGTCCTTCATGCAGGTGACGACCTACCCTGAACTAGAGAGGCAGGCAGGGACCTGAGTGGCTGTGAGGCAGGGCCTCTCTGGGACACTTTCCAGAACAAAAGCAGACTCAGGCACAGAGAGCCAAGTGTAGGGGTAGGGGATGGGCCTGCAAACCCCTTAGTAATAAATGAATAATTGGCCCAGCGTTCCCCTGATGGAGGGGCACGGCTGCATGTCAGCATCTCCCACACAAGGGCCTCGGATGAATCTTCCCTTCGTGGCCGCTGTCACCAACCCACTTGGGCGTGGGGTGGGGGGTGGCAGGGAGACCTTGGAGACTCCCTGTGCACCCCTCCTCCACGCTCTGGGGCTCCCTGTTCTCTTCCTGGTCAAGCCTACAGACAGACTTCCCACCATCAGGGTCCTCTGAGGTATTGGCCATTGTCTGTTCAGACTTCGCTCTTGTGAGCTTGGGCCTTTTGCCTCCAACACCCTCCATCAGCAGGTCCAGGAGTCTCCCCTCTCCAAGGCACCTCCCAGACCCACCCACTGTCCCACTCCCTTCAGCCTTGGCATATGAGCTGTCACTCTTCCACTCCCCTTCTTCCCCTCCTCCCTGTTCTCAGAGGCTCAGGTCAGCCAGTCCCTCCTCTGGATCCACCAAAGATACCTCATCCACCACTCCCCAGTGCTGCTAGAAGACAGACACCCTGGAATGGGATCGTGGGGCCGCTGAGTTCCTCAGCCCAGCGGTAGCATGAGACATGCTGCCCTCACGGCTGCCCCAGGCTTCCTTCCTCCTGCCAGGCTCTGCCAATCCCCCAGGGCTTCTGCACAAGCAGCTCCCATTGCCCAAAACCCTTCCACCTACTCCTCCCCAACACTGGCTCCAATCCCGATCCTCGCCCTCAGTAACCCCTCCTCTGCGATGCTTCCTCCAACTGCCCATTTAACTGGGCACCCCCTTCTTCTCTGTCCTGGTTCCAGCAGCACTTTACTAACTGACCATGGCTCATGCACCAGCCCCCCACCTCCCGGCATGTCTTCATCCACACAAAGAACCCGACTAGGTGGTCCATCCATACCTGGTATGTACTAGGTGCTTGCTGAACCCTAGTCACAGAATGACTAAAACAAGTCAATTCTAGGATACCAGCTCTGCAACTGGCAAACCTGCCCTGCCTCTGTCACACTCTGCATTCGTTCCCCACCTCTCCCCTGGGGCCTAGAGCTCTTTTTTCCCCCTGGGCTCCCTACAGAGGTTCCTTCCCTGTGACCTATAGCATTCTGGGTGTGTTCCCTCCCAAGGGATATGCACGTTGGCGGGGACGAGTGACTCATCCACTAAAGTGATGCTGGAATGCGGCTGCACTAGACATTGGGGCAGGCCAGTTGGAGGGGATGGGGGCAGGCACTGTTCTTGACATAGGGAGCCCTCATCCGCCAGCAGACGTAGAAGGAGGCTGCAGGCTGGTCCCTGCTCCACACTCCAGAAATGGCCTCTGTGGAGGACCAGCGGGACAGGCACAGCACGGTTCTCCCCAGAAGGACGCCATTTGGAGTAATCAGTTCTTTAATTACTAGTAATTAAGTGTATGTAACCTACCCAGCTGCCATTCCAGGAACTGGGACAGAACTCCTGGGGGCTCCGGGGGCCAGGCATGTACTGGGAGCCTCAGAGCCCATTCAGCCACCTCAGCACTGAGGAGGGTGGGTAGGTGGGTGGTTTTGGGAGTGCCAAGGTGTGCAGGAGAGGCCCAGGAGACTGGAGAGACCTCAGTCTCAGGGTGGGCTGTGCCTTTCTGTATCAGGGGTCCCCAGCCTCCCTGGGGCCTGTTTCCATTCTCCCTTCAGCCTAGAGCAGCAGGACACCTGCTCAAAAGGTTCTGGAGGTGGGGTTCCCAACCTGCAGCTTCCTCCCCTAAAGCCTCCCAGGCCTTCAGCCACTCCAAAGGAGTCCTCCACTGAATTCCCCAGGCTGCCACTCCATCCATAAGAAAGTCTGCCCCACCCCACCCCAAAGCACTCAGTTCATTTTAATGTCTACTGAGCATCTACCATGTGCTGGTTGCTGCAACTGAGGTCTCTAAGGCCATGCAGCCATCTCTTAGGGGACCCTGTGTCCCCCACCCCACCCCCAACACCCAAGGCTCACAGAGAGGCTGGCTGTGGCCAGGGCCCAGCTCTTGGCTGCTGGTCTTGCCCTCTGTTCTGCCCTCTCCCTGCCCGTCTCTCCACTTCATCTCTCTCCCACTCCTCCACCTTATGATGCTGTCTTGCACTTAGGGTCTTTCGTGGAACAATTAAAATGAGTGAAGGGAAACTTCTTGCTTTCTTGCAGTTCTTCTTTGGGGAATGGGCTGGTGCAGGTAGCCCCTGGTGAGATGATGCTTGGCCTAACCTAATGATCCTTTAATTAAACCCATCCTTATAGGAGCTCTGCACACCAGTCCTGGGGACTCCAGCCCCTCCAGAGACAGAGCCTCCCAAGGCACCCAAACTTTACTGCCCGCCTCCACAGCCATTCTCCAATTCTCCCCGCCAGCACATTCTACATCCTGCAAACATGGACTTGGTCATCTCTGGACAAAGAGGGAGCGGGTTCCAGCAGGTGGAGCAGAACTGGGGGCTACAGGCATTGATGGGATCAGGGAGGGCACACTTCCCTCTTAGAGTCTGCAAAAAGGGCAAGGATTTTCATGTGCATCCCTAAGGGGATGAAATCCAGGATGCTGCAAGGCCACCAGCAAGCTGGGCTGCCAGGGCGTGTCCCCTCCCCTTGCAGCCATTCCCGTCATCTGTCAAACTGGAATGGTGACAGCTCCTGTCTTCAGGTTCACGAGTGTCTGCATGTCTCTGAAAACCCTCTGCCAACATGTAACATGGGGTTAGTGCATGGATAGCAAGACATGATGAAAAATACAGAAAGCTGTGCACATATGCGTGGTGACTCTGGCTCCTTTTAACTCCAAGGGAACAAGCTTTCATGGCTCACACCAGAGCCTTTCCTCACCTCGGCAAAGACCAGTTCTTCCAGAGTCTACCTGTAGTTTTTCTTGCCATAGCCAAGGTATAATGCTACCTTTCAATACTTCCTAGAAAGCAAATGGCTTACCTTTGGATTTTAAAACCCAGGGAGCCACTATACTCAATGTTACTTCTTTCTCCCCTGACCCCCTGCCTCTGCCCCGTGGCACCCCAGTGCTGTGGCAATGCCTGCCAAATTTCCAGGGAGTCACTTGTTCTCTGTTTCATGGGTTGCTTGCCATGTGTAAGCCACGTCTGTCCTCAGCACTTGCTCTCTGGACCCCATGGGGCAGGCCAGTGGGGAAATGTGCTCCTCAATGATCTGGTTTTTACCTGGTGTTACTGTGGATGCCCAGCCCCATCCTACCCTGCAGAACTCAACCTCTCGAGGAAGGCTCATGAATGAGCCACATCAGGCCAGCAGTGGATGAACAGTGTGGAGCTGACAGTCCTAGGCAATGGGTGATCAGAAAAGGAGCAAAATGGGGGTAAAAGGTTGATGCTGAGAGATCTAATGGGCTTCCTGGAGAAGGGGGTTCTTAGATAGAAGTCTTTGAAAAATGGGGAAGAGTTTGGTTGCAGAGAGACCATTCCTGGCAAAGGGAACAGCCAGGGTGAAGGAGGGAGGGAAGAACCAGCGGTGGTGAGGGGTACCAGAGAGTTGGGAGTGGACAGCCTGATAGGAGTGAAAGGTGAGGGTTTGGGAGTGGGGAGTCTGGATAGGGTCTGCTGCAGCACATGTGCACACTTGTCTGCACACATGTTCTTAGAAAGCCAGGGTTCACAGGGCACGGAACACGAGCAGCATCCAGCTGTCATGGCAAGGAAGAGGATGCGGCATGCCCAGACCGGCCACTCTGAATACACGCACAGGTGCCCAGCCTGCAGTCAGGCAGTCCCTTCCTGCACTTCCACATATACACACGCACCCCCACATATACACACATATGCACCACATATACCAGGGGTGGGGTGGGAGGTGGGGAGGCTGAACACAAAGCCGAGCCTGGCCTGCAACCCTTAGACTGCACCCGGATGCCATCTGGTGGTTGTATGCAGCTCTGCGCCCTCTAAGATTTCAGGATTTTGGAGCCTTTGGGATGTCACACCCAGAAGTGGCATCCCCCACCCCACCCCGTGTCTACACACACACACACACACACACACAGAATCAACACGCATTCTCAACACAGTCATTCTCAACTACACCCAAATGCACACAGGGCCTCACAACAAAACTACTGCAAACACAGGGACACAGACGCAGTCATTCCCATGCACACTTCTTTTCTACCTCTTCTCACCAACTAAAATTCAGGAAGTAAGGGTAGAAGACACTGCTGCTAGCCCAGCACAGGCACAAGCACAGCGACCTTCCCTGTGTTTCCAGAGGCCTTGGTCTGTTCTCAGCACACCAGCGATTCTCACCTGTGGTCACACGGTGCACACCCTTCCAGCTCCTACATCTACCTGGTGCCCACGTTTCATTTCCAGGATCTCCACCTTCAGTGTAAGGGTGGGAATGGCTCAGCAGGCAACTCCCATCGGGGTCATGTTCCCATAGACACCCACACGTCATGGGGACCGCCAGGGACATGACATAGGGATTGGGGGGCACCACCCACAGAATCCTTCACCCTGCAACCCAGGGGGCTTCCTTGCACTAATGGGAGTGGTGAGATTCAACTTTTTTTGCATTGGTTTTTGTCCCGTGTAGCTCACAACACATCTTTATCTATGTTAGCTCAATATGCATTATTATTTCCCCCATTCTTTCCCAGATGGAGGCACGGAGGTTCAGGGAGGTTAACTGGCCTAGGGTCACACAGCTAAGAGATGCCTGCAGGAACCCAGGCTCCCCCACTCTGCCTGGACCCTGGCCTGCACTCCCTGGGGAGACCTGAGGCCCAGTGGAGCTGTTTCCAGTCTGGGATGAGGAAGGGGCACAGCTGCAGAGCACAGGGGAGGGTGGTGCCCACTCCTCACTCCTGCCCTCCACTGCCTCTCACAGGCCTCCCACCCTCCGAGGCAGGCCCCCTTCCCCACCAGGCTGCAGCATCAGGAAACAGAACATGGGGTCACTTTTTTCTGAGCCCTGCTCTCAGACTCTTCCACACCTGCACTCTGCAGGCTTAACCTGCTCAGAGAAGGTTGCTATCTTTATGGGGCCCTAGGGACTGCTGGCAGGAACAGAAAACTGGGGAGGAGGTGGAGAGGCTGCTGTGTGCCCAGCGTGTGTGTGTGTGTGTGTGTGTGTGTGTGTGTGTGTGTGTGTGTGTGTGTATGTGTGTGCACGTGCTGTTATCTTTCCCCGATCTAAATTCCTATGTGGATACAAAATGGCCACAGCCCTACCAGGACACAATTGCCAGGGATGGCTCTAAGAGACCAAGTTTTAGGGCTGGCAGAGAAGAAAAGGTTGTGTGTGGCACCAAGGATGAGCTCCACTGTCCTCCTGTCCTCCACCTGAGAGGAGATTGGGACACACACACACACACACACAACACCAAGCACCACAGACATGCAGCCTGCAGACATCCATTTACAGATAGATCACAAACAAGGAGAGTATGCGAGTCTTAGCAAGGAGACCCAGATGAGTCAGAGAGTTGTGGGATTAATCAGGAGAGACTTTCTGGAGGAGGAAGATCTTGAGCCTAATGGCATCAGGGATCCATTAGAACGATAAGTGCCTGCTGTGAGGCAAGCATTGTTGGATTGAAACCTTCACCATCCTAGCTCCTAGGAGCACTTCCTTTCGTCATCATGCAGTCCTAGAGTCAAAAGGAACCTAAGTGGTCACTGGCCCAACTCCACCCCAGGCAGGGTCCCCTCTGGAGCATGCTGGACAGCAGCCCACAGGTTCTGCTGGATAGAGCACGGTCATGGGGCAGAGGACACTCTGAGCTTCCAGGCAGCCTGTGCCCTTGTTGGACCAGGAGTTCCTGCGTGAACCGTCTGCAATGTCCTGACCCCAGAGCCAGGTGGAAAGCCCTTATGCCCTCCACTCGCTGCCTTCCAGTGGGATGCCCCTGCACCTGCTCAGGCTGAGTGGCCCTCGTCTCCTTTAACCCTCCTCGTGTAAGGTGGACATACTTCTCCTGTGTCTGAACACGCTGCATATTTTACCTAAATGCCATGTCCCCATGTGGGCTGTGGCCCCGACCACCCCCACTGTCAGCAGCACGTCGCTTGCTGAGCTAGCTGCCCAGTGTGGGCACTTTCCTCCCAGTCTGCCCCTCTGGGATCCCAGGGCTGCTGATTGCACAGAGCAGAGCCCAGCCTGCTGTCCCCTCCAAGACCCCCTGGGAGGACACACAGCCACACCCATGAAGCCTGGTTATTCAAACCATGATGGATCCATTTCCTGCACATGGGAGCCAAATCCTGCCCTGAAATCTCACTTCCTATGTAAGTGCCCTACTGAACCCACACGGGCGAGTCTGAGTGGCTGGTGCCCTTCCCTGCTCACCAAGGTGGTTCTCATCACCATCCCTACTTTAAGCAATGATTCTAAAGAAGAGAAATTAGGCATTTCCTGTATGAATGGCTGGGGACTGAACAGTGGAAGCTACAAGTGTCTCAGACGTTAGCTGGGTATCACTGAAAGAATGTCGAATAGATGAAAACAGCTGACCCATGCGTGGAGTGAGCCTCCAGTCAGCAGAGGCATTCAAACCAGGGTTGCCTGTGAGATGCTGCCAGTAGCTTGTGCCTGGTAGGACTAGAGCCCTTGCATCTTCTCTGAGTCTGTGATTCACTGTCATTGTCATCTACATCAGTGTGGACACGTTCTTCAAAAATAAGACTTCTTTAGTTGTGACCATCTGAGAAAACCCGATACACCTCTGCTCAGGGATCTCAGGCTGGCTGCCCCTGGTGTAGAAGACAGAAAGCCCACTGACCACTGGGGTCCACCCTCAGGCCTGTGGGACTGGGAGACAAGAGAGGGAACTCAGCCCAGGAATAGCTGTTGAGTGAATGAATGACCAAGAGAATTAATGAATGATCAGCCACAAGACCATGTCCCCACTGAAGCTTCTTCCTGTCCCAGGCTCATCCCCAATTCAGAGAACCTACAGGCTCCCCTTGGACTCCCCCACTGTATGAAGACCCAGCCCAGGACCTTGTGAGGAGCACTGTCATGTTGGTCCTGGTACGCCAGTGATGTTATCACTTGCTGGAGGAGGCCCCACTCAGTCAGGGCTGAGCTCAGCCCAGCTGGCAAAGGCACAAGCCTGAGAGCTCAGAGAGCCACTAACCAGCTTCTCACTCTCACTTCACGTGGCATTTCTGAGGTCAGGATGGGTGCCCCACCCTGGGTGTTGGCTGCACTTCGGCAAGATTTCCTGAAGCTGGGGTTGGTAGGAAAACGTGTGCGGACATTTTCCTATCAGTGCCCCCCAGGCTGGGCATTGTGGTGGGAGTCAGGAAAGGGGGAGACCCCATTTTAATCCCATGACAATGGAAGCTGCTGAGGCTATTAAGGAGGAAAGGGCCTAACGCAGCCGTGCTAATAAGGATTAATGTGCTGACAGCAGGTGGGGTGCA
Organism: Symphalangus syndactylus; assembly: GCF_028878055.3. Classification (NCBI taxonomy): domain Eukaryota; kingdom Metazoa; phylum Chordata; class Mammalia; order Primates; family Hylobatidae; genus Symphalangus; species Symphalangus syndactylus. The sequence continues at coordinate 49,370,890 of NC_072423.2, forward strand.
CTCTATGGGGGAAACAGCGGGACACACAGAATCCCAAGTCACTGGCAATCCCAAGGCTCAGAGAGGCTGCGCCTTGAGAAGTTCAGCGCCTACCCTCTCCCCTTGCCTTTGCCCCCTGCCCCCCTCTGCTATGTGTTCATTCATTGGCAGGGGCATGACCATGCGTCCACACACAATAAACCCAGCAAGATACCTCCCAGGCTTTTTTTTTTTTTTTTTTGAGACAGAGTCTCACTCTGTCACCCAGGCTGGAGTGCAGTGGTGCGATCTTGGCTCACTGCAACCTCCGCCTCCCAGGTTCAAGCAATTCGCTTGCCTCAGCCTCCCATGTAGCTGGGATTACAGATGTGTGCCATCACACCTGGTTACGTTTTGTATTTTTAGTAGAGAAGGGGTTTCACTATGTTGGCTAGGCTGGTCTCAAACTCCTGACCACAAATTATCCACCTGCCTCAGCCTCCCAAAGTGCTGGGATTACAGGCATGAGCCACTGTGCCTGGCCACCTCTCAGGCCTTTGCACACACATGACTATATGCATGAGCACACTCATGCTGACGCAAATGCATCCACCTATCCGTCTGCATGGACCCACATAGCCGAGCTCTGGTGAGCATCCTCCTTCCTCCAGGCACAAGCCAAGCCCCCACTTTCTGGTCAAGGGATCCATCTGGGGGACAAACACTCCCCCTCCCCCATACAGAAGCAGTGGCTTGGCAGCAGGATAAAATTTATCATCATTATCCTAATATCATCTCCAGGCTTGGCAGTGGCAGCAGCTAAAGAAAATACCAAGGCTTAGCTTGGGGTGTGCAGGAGAGAAAGGCAGGAGATAGGAAATATGATTTATGATGGAAATCAATGCAATCATAATACTTTGTGCTTATAAAATTGGGCTGCGCCTCCTGTGCCCACACAGCCCACATCAGCTCTGCCTGTCAAAGGAGACTAGGAACCCTGGCCTCTGGGACCAGGATGGATGCAGAGACCCAAACGATGGCCACTGCCCATTCTCTTGCCTGGTCTTCCTTGGGGCAGTGGGGGTTCAGGGCATTGTCCAGAGAGAAAGGTGGAGGGAAGCAAAAGGACGTCAAGCTGGCCCTGGGGCACGGCGCTGGGCATGGTTGCCCATGTGGCTTATTCTGCTCTCAAAGCCACCCTGTGAAGGTAGATCTCACACACACACACACACACACACACGGCTCCTGCATTTTCAAGTCTATGAAATGAAGCAAGAGCACAGAGAGCTTAAAATCTTTTTATTTTGAGTTCAGGTCACCGATAGTCATGGCTGAGCTAGTCATGCTGTTCCCATGACATCAAGTGGCCTGGTGCCCAGTGGAGCCCAAAGATTACAGGGGCCTGCCATGACATGGGGTGTGAGGGGCCCCTAGAAGGCTCCACTCCACCCAGAACAACCCCCCCCGCCACCCCAGCACCCAGAGTCCCACGATTAGCAGTATCTCTTTGAGCTAAGCAATATTTCATACAGGTTATATGATGGTGGTGGTGACAGTGGTGACAGTGACAGAGGTGCTGATAATGGTGACAACGATAGTGGTGACAGTGGTGTCAGTGACAGTCATAGTGACAAGGTTAAGGTAACAGATGGTGGCAGCGACAGTGGTGGTGGTGGCAGTGACAGTAGTGACGATGGTGACAGTGACATGGTGGTGGTGACAGTGGTGATTTTCCAGATGTTTGTTGCAAACATGGGGCAGAGGTCAGGTTAAACACAGACAGGCATTTCAGGGAGAACTGGAGATAAACTGTTTCTGCTTCACAACTTTTCTAGAAGAACTGAACCAAGAATCCTGTCCCTGGCATGGTGGCCTGGGAGAGCATAGAGGTGGAAGTAGATAGAGTGACCTCTCCTTCTGGTAAACTTGAACATGAGCATGCTTCTGTCACTGAGTGGCAAATCTCGCACCATGTGACAAACCATTTGTGCTGAAGATAAAGGGGCCCGGGTGATGGCAACATGACTTCCAAGGCAGAGGACGCTGCCATCTGGAGATGAAGCCTCAGTCACTGAGGGACCTCCTTGCAGGGGCATTTCCTCCGCAGACCCTCCAGAACATGCCAGGGCTGCACTCAGATGGGTGAGTGAACAAATGAGGGAGGGAATGAATGAATGCCATCAGGAGCAGCTGCCTCCTGGTGGCACCCGCTGAACTCAGTAGCTGGGGAAGAAATTAGACCCTGGGAAGGAGGGGCCTAGCTGGAGAGCCGGGTCTCTGGGGAAACAGGACCTGTGCTGAAGGTGGGCAGTATTGAGGCCAGGCCATCTCAGGAAAGGCCCTCAGGTGGCTCTGAAGATGGGGAGAATCTCAAGGGGAGGGTGTGAGGCTCACCATGGGAGGCAGTGGGTCTCACCAGTCTCCCCACCACATCCTCCTCTCCCTCCGCTTGTGGGACACTGGAGCCCAGGCCAGTTGGGCCCACATCGTTAGCTTCCTGTCCTGCTCACCAGACCCCAGGGCCACTGCAGGCCTGTTTCTGACCAGTGTCTCTGAGCCACTGAGGAGGAATCAGAGACAGGAGTTGCTGCCCGAGCAGAAAGGATGTAGCATGGAAGGGTCGACAGACAGACCACCAGGCCTATGAACGCCAGGCGTGGTGAGCGGGGCACAGCCGGAGGCGGCCAGGGCCCAGGAGGGACAATGAAATGGAAAGAAATGAAGTGGGACGCAGCCGAAGCCTCGGGTCCAGGTCATGGGGCCAGCCTGTCAGCCCCGCTGGGGGTTGGGGTGACAGCGCTGGCATTTCAAAGGGCACCACAGGGCCAGCGCCTGCCTTGACGAGACCTCAGGAGTTCGGTAGACTTTCCAAACCAAATTAGTGTTTAATGGCCTGGAGAGACGCCGCATCCACCGTCATTGGCCACGCACACTGGCCAGCTTCAGGTTCTTAATTAACCTTTAAGGAAATGATCTGCTGGTGGCCACCTCAGGAGGCCACATCCATCCCTGCTGGCATGTACGTGTACCAGGGCCTGTGGGCTCTCTGGGCACACTGTTACACGTATGAGTCTGAGGGTGACCCCAGCCACTCCCTCATAGCAGGCTTTCAGAAATGGCGGGTGGACAAATTCCCACTGAAATGTCCTGGGGGCCTGGGCTTGTGGAGGGGAGGCCATGCTAAGAACTACACAGGATAGGCCACATGGGGTGGCTCATGCCTGTGATCTCAGCTTTGGGAGGCCAAGGTGGGAGGATTGCTTGAGCCCAGGAGTTCAAAACCAGCCTGGGCAGCAGAGACCCCTTCTCTACAAAAAAATTATTTTAAAAATTAGCTGGGCGTGGAGGCACATGCCTATAGCCCCAGCTACTTGGGAGGCTGAGGCAGGAGCCTCAGCCCACTGCACTCCATCCTGGGTGACAGAGTGAGGCCCTACACAGGATAGAGAAAAGGACAGAGGAGGAGACTGGCACTCACCACAGCCATGAGGGGCGCATTCTGGCTGTGAGCCCTGAGCGAGGCTCCTGGGGCCGGCTGTGGGGCGTGTGGCCAGCAGACTGAGGAGATGGGCTAGAATCTGGGGAGGTGGGGGCTGCTCCTCAGGGCTCAGAAGTGCGCTGCGAAGAATGTCAGAGGAGGCTGAATGCAGGACTGTCAAGACTGAGAGTATGAATGGCTGGAATAGAGTTGGAGTCCAAGCTAGGGGAGCAGAAGGTATTGGAGGGAGGGAGTCAGGCCCCTGGGCAGTGGCAGTGATGTTCCTGCCCCAGCAGGCTGCGGGTGTCAGGCCTTGGGCTGGAGGCAATGCCAGGGAGAATGACCAGTCATTCAGCATGTGTTAAGGAAAGGGGAGAGGATGGTGGTGGAGATTTTGGAATTACCTCCAAGGGAGTGAAGGTTGAAGAGAGAGCCACAGGCAGAGTCTCTAAGGGGAGAGGAGAGTGGGGCAGGTTTAGGGGCAGCGCACCTGTGAAAACCCTGATGTTCAGGGGTCGAGGAGGACCTGAGCCACCTGACCAGACACAGGCCAGGGAGGACAGGGAATTCAGAGGAGAGCTAGAGAGGGCACAGTGGAGGCCAGCAGGGGGCCACGCCTGACCACACTCCCACACTTACACAGCACACACATCACACACCATACCTACACCCAGTCACCCCCACACCTCCACACACACACTGCACGCACTGACATGCATACTCATATGTGGACATGCATACACATGCATTTGCACATGCAACACACACCTCACACACTCCTAGTCACCCATTTACATGGCCCACCCTTATCCTTGCACACATACTCACATGCAGACCCCTCACCGTACACTCCAGCCCTCACGCACACATGCTCACACCCACACCTGAGCCTGACACCCTTGCAGGCAGTGCCCGTGACCCAGAGACCCTGGCATGTTCCAGGAGGAGGGCCGTGATCGATGCTTATTAATGAAGCTGCCCCGGAGATGGCTAATTGATGGCGGTGCGCGGCTGTTGTCTGGAATTTAACCCGATTCATCATTAGCCTGTTGGAAGCTGGAGAGCTGTGTTAATTAAGGCCAGGAAAAGAGACTTGGACGAGCTGGTGGTGCAGGCTCATGTTAGAAAACGGGAGAGCAAGGGGCAGAGGGAGAGAGGGGGGAGCAGAGGGAGGGAGGGAGGGAGGGAGGGAGGGAGGGAGAGAGGGAGTGATTAAATCTAAAGCGCAGAGACAAAACAAATTCTAAAAAGCAAATGTCGGTGCCATTTCTAGGATGACTCAGGTTTGCGCTTGGCCGGCATCATCAGGCTGTGGCGTAGGGATTAAGAGCAATTTCCTCTCGATTTGTCATTTACTTGGTGTGGGCCTTGTTTTTTCTTTTAACATGCCTGGGGACTCTCTCCTGCTCTTGCCAGACCTAAGACTGAGGCCCGGGAGCCACAGGAGAGAGAAAGGAGCTGTCCCCCCTGGGTCAGGGCAGGGTGGGGGTGGAACCAGGACACCTCTCCTGGCCGTGGAGAGGCTCAGGTTAGAAACAGAGTCCACAGTTCCGGGGCAGTGGAGGGAACAGTTACACAGGGGAGGGCTTGGAGGGGGAAGGGAGACTGGGCCCTGGATAACACAGACAAGGGTCTCCGTCCAGCCGCCAGTGGCCACAATGCCACCAGTGTGCTCTAAATCTCCGAAGGCAGTGGTCCCACTGTGGGCTGGGAAGGGCCAGTCACAGTTGGAGAGATCCCCTCGCCAGGCCCAGCACCCCACATCTGAGGGCTCCTAGATGGTTGTGAGCTGTCAGGGTGACAGGCCTAGAAACCCAGTGGTGAAGGGAGGCCTGGGAGTTTAGAAGAAAGACACTGAAACCTCAGAGCTACATAGTGGCCCAGCACTGGGGGCAGCTTCTGGAAGACGGGCTTGAGTTGCCCAGTGGGGCGCTGGTACCAGGCAGGGTGGATGAGGGAAAATGCATGGGAGATAAGTTGGGGCTAGAAATGCCTCCTTTCTAATCACTAGAGCTGGCCATCCTGGATTAGGACGCCCCATGCAGGAGGGAGCCTAACTCCAACACTATACGTATGTGAGTAAATACCCAAGAGCCACACATCAGAGGTAAAGAAGGGACTTTCAGGAGAGTGGGAGGCCAAGTGCAGGAGTGCATGGCTGGGCATTCAGGGAATCAGGCAACAGTGCACAGCCAGCGCTCAGGAAGGATGGACCCGGTGCCCTCCCAGCAAGGCCTTTCTGGAGACTGGGTGGTGGCTCCCTCAGGGAAGAGCCACTCATGTTTGCTGTGCCATCCAATTCTATAGAACAGGGCCTGGCACACAGAGGTGCTCAGTAAGCACTGAATGGATGGATGGATGGATGCAGTTTGTGTCCCATCACAACAACAGCTTCAGTGCTGGTAGACCAAGCAGAGAGGGCAGAGCTGGGGCAGGGCGGAGGAGAGGCAGTGCGGGCAGAATGGGGCCATGAGAACCTCAGTTCAGGGTGCATCTTGCCTCTCCATGAGGCGTGGCCTCCCTACCCCATTCTCAGCTCTTCCCCACAGAGTCCAACATCTTCAGTTCAGCAGAGTCCAAAAGAGCCTGAGTGTTCCAGAGTGGAAAGGAAAAAATCAAAATATTAGGTATTCCTCAAAAGTGACGGAAAATACTAAGAAAGGCAGGGGGGATGTGAGAGGAGGAGGAGAAATAGAAAGAGGGGAAAGAGGGGGAGGAGGGAGAGGAGGGGGAAGAGGGAGAGGAGGGAGTAGAGGGGGAGGACGGAGAGGGTAGCTGACGCTTATTTCCTGGGCTCTTACTAGGTGCCAGGCACGATGTTCAGAGCTTGGCCTGAGCGATCATATTTAATCCCCTCCACACCCCATGAGGGGATACGTGGATATGACTCTCAGAGGTTAAGTAACAGCCCCGCCTTGTATGAGCAAGTATATGGCAGAGCTAAGACCGAAATCCGGGCCTCACAACTAAATCAGGGCCTGTTTCATCAGAATTATCTATCCACTACTGTTATATAAAAAATTGCACGCCCTCACTCCCCCACCCTGAAGAGGGTTAGCGACCCAGCCCGGCCATGCCGGCTAATTAGCTTGGTTGCCACGGCAGCAGATCTTAATTAAGACCACAAGGATCCTCCCACCCTTGCCAGTGCAGCCCTGGCGTGTTCGCGGGAGCAGCAAGACAGACATGGGGCTTGGAGACAAAGAGCCCTCTGCCCTTGGCGGTGAGGGCCTCAGGGAGCTCTGGCTGAGAGGTGGGGGCACGTCAGCCCAGCAGCAGCATGGTCACGGGTCCACCAGTTCCATCTTGGTGATTTTCATCGTGTCCTTCCACCTCACCTGCCACGCGCGGGAAGCTTCTACCCATAAATATGGCTCCAAACCCCTAGCAGGGAGGGGCTCCCTCCCTCCCTCCCTCTGGGAAACCTGCAGTGCGCTTGGGGCTGGGCCTCTTGAGGGAATTTTGACCACTGTGAGGGGCACCTTTTTTGTTTGTGCCAACCCAGCCCTGCCCCTTAGGTGAGGGGAAAGCATTTTGGAGAGAGATAGGAGAGGGTGGAGGCTCGGAGAGGGATGAGAGAGAGTGGGGAGAGCAGAGAGAAAGAGGAGCAGGCAGCCCCAGCCGGCCCAACAGCAGGCTCTGTCAGGGCCGCTCACCGCTTCTTTCTGGACACTGCTGAGCAGAGCTGTCTGTAGCATAGCAACTGCCCGGGCCTATTTGTGGGGGGCTGGACCAATGAGGCTACGTGGGCTGCAAAGGGTGCTGCCTGGACGGAGGCCACTGCGTCCCACCCCACATCCTCCAGACCCTTTGCAAGTGGACGGTGGACAAGGCCAGGCTTGGACTGGAGTGAGGGGTCATTCTACAACTAAGAATAAAAGGCAACCTGGGGAAATTTGGGCCCATTCATCAAGCACCTCCTATGCACAAGCTTTAGGCTCCTGTCTTCCCACAGGTGGGGAAGGCACCTGGTGCCAAAGTTCTGCTGGTCATTCTTGAACTGAACAAACGTTTGCTTGGTGTCTCGGGCACATCTGTCCAGTCACCTCTGACCTCCTGCACCTCCTGCACGCACAGCTGCCTCCTTGCTCTTTCCAAACGCAGTCCTAGTGCACAGTGCTGTCTGCAAACTAACAGGGGCTCCCGCCGCCCACTCTACAAGCTCAGGCCCTCCATGGCCACACCAGATCCTCTGCGGCCACACCAGATCCTCCCCGCCTCCACCTGCCTGCCTGTCCTCCCACCCTCGGCGACTTGCCACACACACTTTCACACCCTACTGGCCCTTCCCTCCACTCTCCTCCAGGTCTTTGGTGGCTATTCCCGCCCCCACCCCATCCACACCCTGCCCACCCCATGAGTTTGCTCACCTGATTCATCAGGTTTCAGGAAGGACTGAAGGACTTGAGCCCTGTCATGAGGTCAACAGAAGGTCTGGAGCATGGGAAGGACTTGAAAACCCTCTCCCACTGCAGTTCGCTCATGCCTCCGAGACCCGAGTGCACACCCCCAGCCAGGCACACAGCACCAATCCACACACCTGGCTCCTTCCACCCTGACTCAAAGCCAGTATGTCCAAGTCCAGCCTGAATCCCCGGCGTATCATTATCATACTCGGGAGCCTGTGCAGCCTCTCAGCGACCTTCCCATCATCCCCTTGAGGGCTACTTTCGACAGAAAGTGAGTCCAGAGGCGATGACTGGAAAGGCGGTAAGTGTAACTGGGTGGACCCAATCACAGAAGGCTTGCTGGAGGAGGAGGCAAAGGCTTGTGACTTCACTTTGCCGACACAGCTATGAGAGGAGAGGTGAAAAATGGAATGCAGCCAGTATGGGGAGATGGTGAGACATGTCTGCAGATTACCCTGACACGACCTCAAGTGCTTTGTTCAAGGGACAGGGCGTTGGGGGAAGAAGGGACAGCCAGCCTCGCCCAGGCAGCGCAGCGCTGGAAGTCTGAATGAGGAGAGGGGTGAAGAGCTGACAGGGCCTACATGCCAGTATATGTCCTGACCCGACAAGCATCAGATGGCCTCCTCAGACTGGGGAGTGGGAGCAGAGACCAAATTTATTAAAAAATCTTATCTGGAGGGTTTGCATTTTAATAGGCTCTGGATTTGCATATTTTAACAATAACCTCCGGTTCTTCTGTCTGGTCGGTGCTCACTGGCTGTCTCTCTAAAAGATGATCGCCACCGCTTCAATAAACCCTTCCTAATCCAAAGGTGCAACACGCCACTTTGCTGGAGGAGGGAGGATTAAAGGGCCTTTCTCTCTGGGCTGGAAACAAGGCTGTCCGGTGGTGACCCACTTCTGGCCTCTGGGCACTCTTGCTGCAAGGGCACAGATGAGGCAGGAGGGAACGAGGGTCGTGACAGGGTGTGATGGAGGATTCAGTCACCATTTGATCAGTACTTCCTGACCACCTACTGTGCATCGGGGCCATGCTGGGCCCTGCGTGGGCATCGGGAACTCCTCAGGGTGGAGGCAAACAGACAAACAGAACCATAAATCTGTCAGGTGTCTCTGAAATCACTGCTGAGGGTGTCCTGGAGTCAGAATTTTATGCTGACAACAGATGAGATTTCTTGAATCTCTAACCCCTCTCTATGGAACGCACCATATGCGATTTATTAAGGAGGTAATTAAAGCATTAATATATTTACAACAAGCTAGAAATAATGTGTGCCGCTTCTGCGGTTCCCCTGGGATCCAGTCTCACTAGGGGACTGCAGAAGCCCTCAGGCAAGGGTTCATTCTTTCCTCCCACAGCGACTCCAAGCCGACTAAGCACAGCCCCTGGAATTCAATAGGGCCTGTGATTCAGATCCTGCCCTCCTGGGTCTTTAAACAAATAACTTCATCATTAATTAATTTGCTAATTACAATTTGCTAAGCGCCGGGAAGACAAATTTCTGGTGGAGGGCAGGGTCTCTGGAGAGCAAACCCACCTTTGATCCCCACAAGCTCACTGGTGAGTTATCTGTCCTTATCGAGTTGGTTGCATCACCAGGCTTTTATCCCTATGGCTGAAAATTCTTGGTCTATCCCCTCAAAATTGCACAAAGCTTATCTTTAAAAGATGGACTGATGATCTTTCTGGAGATAGCACTAATGCACAGACCTGGGCAATGCTTAAAACACCTGATGATCCACAAAACGCCTGATGTCTGGTGTGGGCAGATGAAGATGGGGACCCAGAAAGGCACCCCCAGGTCAGTGTCATGGGCA